>NC_091129.1:144068614-144688614 GCF_040183065.1 Periplaneta americana | reverse complement strand
GTAGAACCTCTATTATCCGTGGTAATGAAGGGGGTGGACTGAACGGTTAATCGAAAAAATCGGATAATCAGTATCGTAAAATATTTTCGTAAATTAAATGAATACTTGCATTTATTAATTTCCTCTATCCTCTTGTGTTTAACACGCTTTGTAGTGAATCAAAAGTTCACTCATTCAAGTCTGGTTGTCAACGACGGATTTTAAGGGGTAAGGAAATTCCTTGTAATGGCTGTCAGCGGAAACATAGGAATAATACAGGTCTCGTGTTGTAGATTTACATACTTTATACACTTTGTTGTTGATTTTTATTAAATCGCGCACAGTTACAACACCAATCTCGTACTCCGATGCGAGATGAGTCACAGCTTCTCTTTCCCCAAACCACACAAATTTCCTTTTTTTCGGTACTTAGCACAACACGTTTTCTTTTGACACTCATAGAATATATTTTGTATGGAAGTTGTACAGTACGGCAACTCTAACAGCAGATCATACTGTGTAAGTGTCAAGGTTTGTAAGGACAATCTCTAAAAAAAATATATACTGGTACTAAGTATAGTAGTATTTTATACATATGAAGAAGATAGAGTATATATGTGTCTGTAGCAAATAAAAAGAAAAGAGCGAGAGAAAGATAGTCGGATAATCCGGCAATCGGTTAATAGGGTGACGGATAATTGGGATTCTACTGTAATTGATTCGGTTTATACCTACGGTATTCCAACATTGCACGCCCTCAGTAGAAGCTGCTAGGTTGGGAGTCCGGAGTTGGACATTATACGCGGCACGAGATTGCTTCCCCTTTGTTTTCGTACTCATAACCGGCTGGGAATTCCGGAGCAGCTCATTTTTCTTGGCGATAGAGCGCTCTGGGAAAGATCAACACGTCCTGCCCCAGATTCCCGTTCATCCATCAAGTTAGCTGCAGCTGCGGACGGTGTCGAAGTACATCAATCTAATCCTCCCGAGTACACAGCTACGCGCCGCAAACTGCCCGATTGGCTTTGCAAGTTCTATCGCCATTAGCGACCCCATTCTTAAAGCTGGTCCTGTCTTTCGGTCAACAGCATGTGGATATCTACCTATTGTACTCATTCCATGTCAGTTTTACGGCAAGAAACTGCTCTGCTGCATTGAACAGAATCGAAGCTTAGCTCAACCTTATTCTTTACTCTCATTCTTATCATAAAATATTGCACAGGTTCCGCGTTGTCTTCGTATACATAAGGACTCCAAGGTATCATGCCTGTGCTAACCATACGTTACTCCCGTTCTGGCTGGCTGAAGCATGCGAACATGAGGTCAGCAGTCGACTTGTTGGTCTTAGCCAGTGCTTCACAGAGTGCACTGCACTGCACTATGCACTTTGCACGTGCATTAACAAGACAGTACTGTGTGGGTGTCAGTGCAAACTGTAGTAGTAGTAGTAGTAGTAGTAGTAGTAGTAGTAGTAGTAGTAGTAGTAGTAGTAGTAGTGGTAGTAGTTGTAGTGGTAGTAGTAGTTGTAGTTGGAGTAGTTGTAGTAGTAGTAGTTGTAGTTGGAGTAGTTGTAGTAGTTGTAGTTGTAGTGGTAGTAGTAGTAGTAGTTGTAGTTGAAGTAGTAGTAGTAGTTATAGTTGTAGTATTAATAGTAGTAGTTGTAGTAGTAGTTGCAGTAGTTGCAGTTGAAGTAGTTGCAGTTGAAGTAGTAGTAGTAGTAGTAGTAGTAGTAGTACTTGTTGCAATTGTTGTAGTTGCAGTTGTAGTTGTTGTAGTAGTAGTTGTTGTAGTTGTAGTAGTTGCAGTTGTAGTAGTTTCAGTTGTAGTTGTAGTTGTTGCAGTTGTAGTTGCAGTTGTAGTAGTTGCAGTTGTTGTTGCAGTTGTAGTAGTTGCAGTTGCAGTAGTTGTAGTTGTAGCAGTTGTAGTAGTAGTAAGTAGTAGTTGTAGTTGTAGTAGCTGCAGTTGTAGTAGTAGTAGTAGTAGTTGTTGTAGTAGTTGTAGTTGTTGCAGTAGTTGTAGTAGTTGCAGTGGTAGTAGTTGCAGTTGTAATAGTAGTAGTAGTAGTTATTGCAGTTGTAGTTGTAATAGTTGCAGCTGTAGTTGTTGTAGTTGTGGCAGTTGGAGTTGTAGTAGTAGTTGTTGTTGTTGCAGTAGTTGTAGTAGTTGTTGTTGCAGTAGTTGTAGTTGTAGCAGTTGCAGTTGTGGTAGTTGTAGTTGTAGTAGTTGCAGTTGTAGTAGTTGTAGTTGTGGTAGTTGGAGTTATAGTAGTAGTAGTTGTTGTTGTAGTTGTAGTTGTAGTAGTTGTAGTTGTAGTAGTTATAATTGTAGTAGTTGGAGTTGTAGTAGTAGTAGTAGGTGCAGTTGTAGTTGTAGTAGTTGCAGTTGTAGTTGTTGTAGTAATTGTTGTAGTTTTATTTTGCCTGGCAGAGCTAAGGCCATAAGGCCTTCTCTTCCATTCAACCAGGTTTCAATAATACACACGAAATACAAAGTTAAGTGATAGATTACAAAATAGCACCAAAGAAGATACCTTATAAATTACATAAAATATAGTAGCATATTATAAATAGTCAAGATCAGTTACATAATATGAGCCGTTCAGAGCAGAAGTGGTGTAAGTCAAAAATGTATAATGAGGGTTAAAGTAAACATTCTGTAAAATACAGCGCAAAGTAGCAATTAATATTCAATTTATTTGAACTATTAGGGTGCTATTCATAGACATTTCGCTAGCCCGGGCTACGAGCGTGCTAAACAGGATACATATCATATCATATCGTATCGCTGACAGTGGTTTATAAATACGAAAAACGTTAGTTCGCTGATCATCCACCGAAAGCCCGCGCTAAGAATGTCTATGAATACGGCCCTTAGTGATCAGTGGATAGCACGAAGGACATATTAACTGCTACTTTGCGCTGTATTTTACAGAATTTTTACTTTAAACCTCATTACCCAGTTTTGACTTACACCATTTTTGCTCTGAACGGCTCATATTATGAGAATATAAAATAAAGTAGAAAATTACATGTAATCAAAATCAGTTGGAAAGTAAAATCGTACTAATATGGCATACATATACAAGTGATTAAATAATGTATCAAGATCATAAAAACGGGAAGGGGAAAGAAGAGAGAGAGGAAAAATAAATAAGAACTTGGTCATTAAGACTATTTAGCCTAGAGACTTCCACAAGAGTCTAGTTCTGTCCAATAAAAAAATGTCTAAGTAGAGTGTGCTTAAAAGATTTTTGACTCCGATAGTCCTAATTTCCTGCAACAAGAATTCCAGGAACGGGCTGTACAGTATGTATTGTGAAGGAAGCAGAGTAGAGAGATGTTTGATGATATGGAATTGATAGAACAAGGTTATTGATAGAACAAGAACTGTACGTGACGGCGAAATAAATATAAGTTACATATTTATTTACAATTTTTGTTTTTATTAAGTAATATCTGGCAGGAAGTGTGTTGAGGTAACTTGAATTTTTTTCTTTTATTGACAGAAACATAACATTTCCCTCTATATCCACACAACTCGCGTGGGCTGACGAAACGCCAGAGACCCACATCGAGTGCACACATTCTCTGTGTGGCTTGGAATTGTGGTTTTCTGTTAACGTACACAGTGACGTATATATTATTCAAATCTAGTCTTTCAGGTAAGGATCCCTGTAAAGCAGATTTGAATAATTTCAAGAGAGTTGAGACGGTGTCGGGTGGAGTTCCCGGGTAGCTCAGTTGGAAAGAGCGCTGGTACGTTCAACCAGAGGTCCCGGGATCGATACCCGGCCCCGGAACAATTTTTCCCTTGAAATTATTCAAATCTGCTTTACAGGGAGCCTTACCTGAAAGACTAGATTTGCAGAAACATAACACTTAACATAAAACGTAGCGTATTGATGTTTCTTTCGTTGTTGTTTGTTTGTTTGTTTGTTTTTTTGCAATGATACCAATTATATCAGGAGCAATAGTAGACTGACAGAAACCCTGAGAATATGGTTAAATTAGCATCTGAAATACTCGACCGCAATTTTGTTTTTGTACATTTTAGGACAGAAAAAAAATCGCACACATATATAAGTTGAGTAAAACTTAAAATAAACAAACTCAAGCTACGTTCAGCGATCGATACTACACAATTATGTTCACATGTTGTGGCAACCTAAGATTTTTTTATCTAATAATAATAATAATAATAATAATAATAATAATAATAATAATAATAATAATAATATTTATTGTCATTGAATGAAAAACTTCACTATAGACATTGTCAAATGTTACAATCTTACTGCAATACATTTCATAGATATACAAAATAAAAATTTAATTATAAAAAGAATGTAGATATTTATCAAATTACATAATATAAAGTTAAAAGTACTATATTTACTAGATAAAAGACAGTATCAAGTACTAATTGTCATATGTTTAATAACTAATTAAGAATACTACAATCAGAGGCTAATAATAAACTTAAAAAATGCAACATAAGGTAGTGCAATTTGCTCTGTTCATCAATACATTGAAATTTAAATGTAAATTGATTTACCACTAGGTTTCACTTAAAATCTCATTATTAAAAAACCACAACATTTAAAACTTTTAAAACTGCATTGTTTAAAAATGTATGTCAATTTCAAAGAACTCATTTATTGAGTAAAGTGGGTTTTTAATTAACCAACTGTACAATTTTGTTTTATAAATTTGAACAGGAATAAGTTGAATGTTTTTAGGGAGCTTATTAAATAATTTGATTCCAATCAATTTATAGTATTTTTTTGTCACACTAAGTCTACAAAGTGGATAATCTAATAATTGCCTATTCCTCGTTGTATGATTGTGTATCTCACTTCTCATATTAAAATCTTGCAAATGTTCTTTCATAAACACTAGAACATCATGTATGTACAGATTTATGACAGGTCTGAATACCTGTCTGTATGAACAGAGGTCTACAGTGTGTTCTAATTTTTGAAGCTGTCAGTATTCTAATAACTTTCTTTTGAATTAATAAAATGTCTGTAATAACACTAGAATTTCCCCACAAAATAAGTCCATATCTGAATACACTTCGAAAAAAGGCAAAGTATGCATTTCGAACATATTCAAAACTAACAATGTAGCCTAACCAACCATGACAAACGTATTTTTTTATTTATCTAAACAACACTATTCTGAAGGTCAGAACAAAAAAAAGATCGATCGCTAAACTGCGTAACCTTTCGACTCAGGCTCCGCCGTCTAGTCTCCCCCCCCCCCCTAGACTTACTGCAATAATCGCGAAAGATGAATTTGGATACGTCACAGCAGTACTCCTTACCTCGTTGCACAGCTATTTGCACGCGTGCAATTTTGGGCATTTGTGAAGCACTGGTCTTAGCCCTTCATGGGCTGTCGAATCTACAGATTATTGTTTTAATATTGTACAGACTTACTATTACTTACTTACTTACAAATGGCTTTTAAGGAACCCGAAGGTTCATTGCCGCCCTCACAAAAGCCCGCCATCGGTCCCTATCCTGTGCAAGATTAATCCAGTCTCTATCATCATATCCCACCTCCCTCAAATCCATGTTAATATTATCCATCCCATCTACGTCTCGGCCTCCCCAAAGGTCTTTTTCCCTCCGGTCTCCCAACTAACACACTATATGCATTTCTGGATTCGCCCATGCGTGCTACATGCCCTGCCCATCTCAAACGTCTGGATTTAATGTTCCTAATTATGTCAGGTGAAGAATACAATGCGTGCAGTTCTGCGTTGTGTAATGCTACTAATGTTACCCCTCCTGTTCTATAAAGACTAGTTACGTTCCAAGTGCCAAATCTCAAAACCTTATTCCTTTGCTGTGGTCGCGCCAGAGAATCAGTCCTATTCCGAGGCTTATTGTAGGGATTCGACAGGCTTACTATACTAATCGTAATTTTCTCAGAATTTATGATGATAATGATTACAGTGAAGGTGATAATGACGCTGAAGAGGAAAAATGGGATAATGATAGTGATAAAGACGATCATAAAATAATGATCTAAAAAAATATGTTGTTGTTGTTTTCTAATGCCAGGCGTTTGACAATAAAGTCATTTGACCTCTTGCACTCCAATATTTTTCAAAGATATTATCATGACCAGCCACTGAAGCATAGATTTTGAGATGTTCCGCATCCATTTCTTGATTTGAGTTGCACAATGGACAGTTAGGGGACTGATATATTCCAATTCTATGCAGGTGTTTGGCCAAACAATCATGGCCTGTTGCCAATCTAAATGCAGCTACAGACGATTTTCGTGGTAAATCGGGAATTAACTGTTGATTTTGATGCAGGGAGTTCCATTTTTTCCCTTGGGATTGTGTTATCAAATTTTGTTTGTTGAAGTCTAAGTATGTAGATTTAATAAATCTTTTCACAGAGTAATACGTAGATTTAGTAACAGGTCTGTAAGTAGCAGTGCTGCCCTTCTTTGCTAAAGCATCCGCATTCTCGTTTCCCAGGATTCCACAATGGGATGGTATCCATTGGAATACAATTCTTTTATTGAGTGATATTAATTGAGAGAGCATTTTAGTTATTTCTGCTGTTTGAGATGAAGGTGTGTGTTTAGAGACTATTGATAGAATAGCTGCTTTGGAGTCTGACAATATAACTGCATTCCTAAATTTATTGATGTGGCATAGAAGATTCCTGAGACTTTCCCTTATTGCAATGATTTCACCATCAAAACTTGTTGTTCCATATCCAAGAGATCTATAAAGTGAGAAGAGACAGCACGTAACACCTGCACCGGCACCTTGTTCTCTGGAGATCAAGGATCCGTCGGTGTATAAATGAAGCCAGTTTTGTGGAGGGTACCTAATATTAATTGTCTCTAAAGACAAAAAAAAAAAAAAAAAAAATATGAACGTGATTTTAACAACGCTGCATCACTGCATGGTTACGTCGCTGGTGAAATTGTTGAGAGGGAGATGGCGTTTTGGAAGATGAATCAGAGAATTCGCCATGGAATTACCTCATATTCGTCTTATATATGGGAAAGGTCGCAAGAAATTCACCCAAGTAATAAGCCCAAACGGGATTCTAACGTAGACCGAAGGCGTTATCGAGTCGTGAGTCTCGTACAAAATCCCTAGACCAGGTCGATAATACTGAAGCTCAGGATGCAGATGAAAAATAATAAAATGGTGATGATAATTATGATAAAAATAAGAAAGATAGTTGTGGTGATGATAACACGTAGCTATTATGATGAAAAGGGTAGACCCTAATTAAAATGAGAAGAGAGCAGAATTCTACTTTCTTACAGAATAGAGATGTTGAGAGTGTTAGGAATGGGATTCAATCCGGCATCGGAACTTGAATCTGGAGTAGCTTAATGGATAAAGAGCTAACACGTAAAGCTGGAAACCCGGGTTCGAATCCCGGTCCCGGAGAAAATTTTTCACCGTTCTACCGATTCTTCACCATATGGAAACGCAGTATCACTGCATTGAAACTCCAGCCCATGGTTCCTTAACAAAATATGCTTTTTGACGAAGGTTACCTATCTGCTCTTTAACTCTGTCGGTCTAATTTAGAGACACTCTGTAGATCACCAATCCCATCACGATAAATAACATGGGTAGCAGCAGATACAACGTTTTTAAATAATCAACAAGAAACAATGATATCAAGACTGTTGGGGAACGGCGATGAAAATGATGAAGATGAAAATACTCGTAGTAGTAGTAGTAGTAGTAGTAGTAGTAGTAGTAGTAGTAGTAGTAGTAGTAGTAGTAGTAGTAATGATGATGATGATAATGATAATGATAATGATAATGATAATAATAATAATAATAATAATGATGATAATGATAATAATAATAATAATATATTTATTTATTTAATCTGGCAGAGCTAAGGCCAGTAGGCCTTCTCTTCCGCCCAGCCAGACTCTAATTCTAATAGAATACGATTGGTTACATAGTTATTACATTCATATCTAGACCGTGAAACAACATGAAAGTAAATAATGAAAGTTGGATAAGTAATGTTAGTGTGACAATAATAAACATTGGTAAGAAATAGTGATGATAATAATAATAATAATAATAATAATAATAATAATAATAATAATAATAATAATAATAAAACAATAATAATCATAATAATAGTAATAATAATAGTAATAATAATGAGATAATTTAAATATTTATTCTGTGATTATATATAACCATTAAACATTGAGAAACCTGAAACAGCTATTATTGTTAACAAGAATTGTTAGAAAAATATTTCGATAGTCTATTCTTAAATTAATTTGATGTCTGACAGTCCCTGACATTACTCGGTAGGGAATTCCATAGCCGAGGAAGAGCCACAGTGAAAGAAGATGAATATGAGGATGTTCGGTGGGAAGGAATGGATAATATTGAGGAGTGTTGTGATCGTGTATCTAGGTTATGATGGATGGATAAATTTTGAAAACGAGACGCAAGATAGACAGGAGTGGAGAAATGTAATATGTGAAAGAGAAGGGAAAGACAGTGGATTTTTCTACGATCTTCTAGACGGAGCCAGGACAACATTTCGAGGGATGTTGTTACGTGAACAGCCCGGCGAATATTGCAGACGAAACGGACGCACATATTATGAACACGTTGCAGTCTCTGCGCCGAAGTAACGCTTAGATCAGTAAACAGAATATCACAGTAATCGAAGTGGGGCATCACGAGTGTTTGCACTAACATTTTTTTCATGGAAAAGGGTAGAAAATTCTTCAATCGTCTAAACGAATGGATTAATGAGAATACTTTTTTGCAGGTTTCTGCAACTTGAATGTTCCAATTTAAACTTTTATCCATATATGTAAATACCTAGATTGTTTACTGATCCACTGAATGGAATTTCGGTGCCGTATATTTTAATCGGGTACAAATTTGGTATTGTAATAGTGCTTATCAAACGTGAATGGCCCACAATGATTGACTGTGATTTTTCTGGATTTAGTGTAAGTCGGAATTTCCATGTCCATGTCCGAATTGAGTCGAGATCGTCATTAATTTTAGTTATTGCATCATTAGAATACTTTTGACGATGAAGATAAAGAACATGAAAAGAAAGCAAAGGGAAAGAATTATTATGAAGAATATGAGAACGATGAAGGCGAAGAAAATATTAGGATGACGATGATGTTGAAGACGAAAACGAAAATTATAATTAAATATTGATACTCTAATGACAAAAATGAAAATGATAATGACAGTGATGATTGATGATGATGATTATGAATGTGATTACGATGAACTTTTCTTTCTAGAATGAGTAATGAATTTCCATACGACATCGTGACAAATTGATCGTCCTGCTTTTAAATTCGCTGACTCTATGTTCGGAGATGCTTGATTGCAGTTGGGCGAGATAAGACGAGTCCTTCGATCGGGTCTGGCAGCAACACGCAAATAAACAATCACGGGAGTGCATCATCGTAAGGACAGGTGAAATAAAAATGTAAATACACGGAAAGAAGTGATGAATTATTTAATTTAATGCGAGCTGTGATAACGGATTCTGTAAACATGTTTACAAAACGTGAGGCATACAAATGGAATTACATCGCTGGTCGATATTCCTTCGTGAGGTTTCCAGCTCGATGTAACGTAGGCGTGGATGAGCGGGAATTCACTTTTATTTTCCGTACTTACTCGATTCTCTCCACGTGTGTCATGCGTAGGTTTTTGCATCTGAGACGTCCTTGTTGCGATCCTTTGGATGGGCACCTGCTGTTTACGAGAACTCATCAATCACGTCTATATTTATTAAAAATACACCAAAACAATGTAAATGATTAACACCATTATGAAATCTTCCCTAGTACAAAGGTATACTCGAATTCGCCTTTACAAGACCTTGGCGAGACCTGTACTTTGTTACGGCAGTGAGGCATGGACATTGAGGAAGAAAGACGAAAGTAGAATAACGGCTAATGAAATGAAATTTATGAGATATACAGCGGGATATACGAAATGGGATCACAAACGCAATGAAGATGTGATGGAAGAATTACAACTAGAACCTGTAATTAATCACGTAAAACATTATCAGAACAACTGGATAAATCATCTGCATCGCATGCACAGAGATAGAATCCCAAAATCATGCTCCACTATCGTCCAAACGGGAAGAGATCTCTCGGTCGTCCAAAGAAGCGCTGGATTGAAAATTCAACTTTGAGATCGTAACAGGCCATTTGGCCTAATACTTGAAGGGAAGAAAAAGAAGAAGAATTTATTATTTTTTATTTTATTTTAGTAGGTTATTTTACGACGCTTGATCAACATCTTAGGTTATTTAGCGTCTGAATGAGATGGTGATAATGCCGGTGAAATGAGTCCGGGGTCCAGCACCGAAAGCTACCCAGCATTTGCTCATATTGGGTTACGGGAAAACCCCGGAAAAACCTCAACCAGATAACTTGTCCTGACCGGGAATCGAAAATCCGGGCCACCTGGTTTCGCGGCCAGACGCGCTAACCGTTACTCCACAGGTGTGTACTCACTTTTGTTGTTGTGGAAAGTAATACAAACAAAATAGAACAAAATATAATTCGCAGTCAGGAGTTCTATAAGTGAACAAACTAAGATTGATGCCGAGAAAGTAAGTCAGCGGTGACCAAAATTCCAGCTGTAGTGATAACATGAGACATACAGCCTATGAAGTAATGTATCAGTAATGTCACTGCTGTCATCAAGAGCCAGTGAATAATATACGATTTTTCTTGCTTCTTTTTTTAACCTTCTTCTTGAATATAATCAGGAATTTTGTAAATGCTTCTCTCGATACTTGGTCAAGAAATTCGTAGTTTTTCTTATGAACAAGTTATTTAAGCTATTTTAATAATCACTTTTTTTTAGAAATTCTGTTCTATTAAAGGCTTTAGAGCACGAGATATTTCAAACGCTCTTAGGTCGCTGACTTCCTTACATTTATTTATCTCATCTTTCTCTTCTTGGCTATGATTTAAAACATGTCAATTCCTGCGTTTAACAGTTCGTGGCACATAATATTGAATCAGTTTTTCTACAATACTATTATTAAATGAATAAATAATAAATAGGTACCCTCATCTAAAGATTAAGTAGATTAAAATTGAGATAAAAACTAATAATTTTATCCTTCTAGGGAGAAGATCTAAAAATATCAATATTCATGCACGTACAGAAGAATTATTGAAATACATATTCAACTTGGCAATTCATTTTTCTATATACTCCTAATTGAACCGTTGAGCAAAGTAAACATATTACTTTGTCCGACAGAAAAACAAGAAAGTTCTCCTTCTCATTCTTTACGAAACCACCTCTTACTGCTTGTAGAGACAGAGTTTGTAGAGCGACTTGATACTGCCACTGCTTGCCTTCAGTACGTGAATGAAACACACAGCAATGTACAGGAAACTCCTCGTACCCGTTTCAATGCCTGTGATTACACGATGTAATCACGATACCCGCTTTGGTCACCGCTGAAGTAAGTAAATCAGTCATTCCAGCGATCATTGCAGTCAAGTTACTCAGGCAACCAAATACTCTGACATTCTAACAAATCAGTAAGCTAGCCATTCTGTCATTCCAGTCATTGCAGTAGTCTCAGTGAATCAACTATTCTATCGTTCCACTTAGCTGATCAGTAAGTAGTCATTCATTCATTTACTCAGTCCAATCAGGTGGTCCAGCCAGCCAGTCATTAAAGCAGCTTATCAGGAAACCAACCCCCCTCTCTCTCCCTCCCTCCCTCTCCCTCCCCCTCTCTCCCTATCCCTCTCTCTCCCGCCCCTCTCTCCCTCTACGTCTCTCTCCCTCTCCCTCCCCCTCTCACTCCTCCTCTCTCCCTCCCCTCCCCCTCTCACCCTCTCCCTCCCTCTCCCTCTCTCTCCCTTTCCCCCCTCTCTCTCTCCCTCTCCCTCACTTTCCCTCTCTCTCCCTCCCTCTCCCTCTCCCTCTCTCTTCCTCTCCCTCTCTTTTCCTCTCTCTCCCTCTCTCCCTCCCTCCCTCTCCCCCTCTCTCTCTCCCTCTCTCTCCATCTCCCTCCCCTTCTCCCCCTCTCTCCTCCCTCTCTTTCTCTCTGCAATCAAAAACATACACACGCAAAAAAGAAAAAGAGGCTGAAACTAAGAAATTATGAGAGTAAGAGGAAGAAGAAAATTACGAACGTTCACAATTATTATGTAAGTTATACAATTTTAACGAAAATATGCACAGAGATAAATTTTTAATATAAAAATTATGTTTCCATTACGATAGGAAATGAGAAGTATATCGAATATAAACTTTGGTTTACTTAGGAAATGAGAAGAAGAATAAGTATCATTAGAATTATGTTCCCCCAAACTACAGAAAAGTTGCTTGTTTCATAAGTTATTAGAGGTGCAAACAATGATAGCTAGAAGGCAACACAACTTTTTTAAATTTCAATCTTCCAACAGGAGGGTTAAAATTGTCAAAACCTTCGCATGAATTTTTCTTTTATCCCCGAGGCGTAGGTTTGGTACATCTCCCTTAATGCTAAGTACGATCAGGGGTTATAATTGTGATCTCTCTTCGAACAATATCTTCTTTCTGAAAGATCGACTTCGCAGTCGAACGAACAGCATAAATGTCTGAATTGATTGTCGATTACAATTTCTCTTCTCTCTGTGAATTTATTTGCTATCTGTCTAACCAATCAGTAATAAAGCGACTCCAGATTTTAATTTGAATTAAAATTAACTTAGAACTTTACCCTGAATCCAATAACAAGATTAAATATTTGAAATGCAAGAGTGTATTACAGATACAGCTTTATTCCGATATTCATAAAACGCTTCTTGGTGTCTTAATTAGTTTGAAGTTTCGACCTATTTATTTTCTCCATCTGTATTTAAATTTGATTCGGTAATTCCGATGACTAAGCTACTACGTATACAGGATGTTTAAAAAATACGGGGCATAATTTCAGGTATGTATTTCCCACATGTAGACAATCAAAATAGTTCATTACAACATGTGTCCGGAAATGCTTCATTTCCGAGTTATGGCCTTCACAACATAGAAATTCACCGGAACGTTTTTCTTTCCGCAGGTCGTTGTCATTACAGAAGATGTTCAAAATGTCCACCTCCTGCTTGAATACAGACCACACATCGATGTCTCATTGACCTGCGAACACGATCCCAAAATCCAGGAGTATTGCGTATGTCCTCAGAACATGCCACAATTCGATTCCGAAGGGATTCCAAATCAGGCACCGGAGACGAATAAACCAATGATTTTAAATGGTCCCACAAGTAGAAATCGAGACAGTTCAGATCAGGTGAGCGTGGAGGCCAAGCAATTGGGCCACCTCTACCTATCCATCGATCAGGAAACCATCGATCCAAGTACCGGCGAGCCGTACGACTGAAGTGTGCAGGAGCGCCATCATGCAGGAAGTGAATGTGTTGACGATTGATCAGTGGAGTGTCTTCTAAAACATGAGGTATGGTCCCGGTGAATTTCAATGTTGTGAAGGCCATAACTTGGAAATTCCGGACACATGTTGTAATGAACTATTTTGATTGTCTACATGTGGGAAATACCTGAAATTATGCCCCGTATTTTTGAAACACCCTGTATAGGCTACTCCACGTTTGAAAGAATATTCCGCAGTATATATTTATTTTGTAAATTATCCGAGAAATAAAATTAGAGCAGATGATATTATTATTATTATTATTATTATTATTATTATTATTATTATTATTATTATAGTTCCAAAACGTGTCTCTTATCACGAAAAATCTAAAATTCAGATAAATACACTACTGCACTCTATGATCAATATACTGTCACAAAATGATGTTCCAAAAAAAAAAATTCTTCTCCCACTCAATTTAATAGAAGAAACATTATTGATGTTCCAAAATGTGTTTCCTCCTCCAAAAGTGTGTTCCATAACTTGCCTACTCCATACTCCTAGAAGTGTTGTCAAAAAAGGGCACAACATTTTTGATATTGAGCCTTAAGTTATTCGCAAAGGGAACATCATTAAAGAAGTAAAATTAAATGATGTTAACAAGCTTCTAACAGAACATTTCGGCGATGGATGGAAATATCAGGCCGGATTATTTTTCTACATGAACCTTCTGAATGCAAATCGTGCTGATGAAGCCCAGAATGTTGAATCAGATGTTGACTGTTGTGGTGAACCAGACTATGAATCAGTTCATTGTACATAAGAACATTTGAAAACTTTTCCATTATGAGAGTATTTTGAATTTTTTAGTAACTTGTCGTTTTTTTTTTAAACTAATCACTGACATCCTGCCTAGGACTCGCGTTACGGAATGCGCGCTGGTTAGAGTCCTCATGGGGAAAGAAATTTTCTCATTAAATTTCGGCCAGTGTATGGGACCGGTGCCCACCCAGCATCGTGATGCACTTGGGGAGCTACGATAGGTAGCGAAATCCGGTTGCGAATGCCAGCTATAACGGCTGGGGGGATCATCGTGCTAACCACACGATACCTCCATTCTGGTTGGATGATCGTCCACCTCTGCTTCGACATGTGGGCGTGAGGTCAGCAGCCGACTGGTCGGTCTAGGCCCTTCGCGGGCTGTAGCGCCTCGGATTATTATTATTATTATTATTATTATTATTATTATTATTATTATTATTAATAACCATAATAACCATTAAAACCATAGTTCCAAATTTAACATTTAAATAAAACTCTTACTAAACATAGTAACCTAATGAGCTTTCATTCCTGACCTATATACTATAAAATATTTACGGTGAAGAGATGTTATTTTAAAGTAAAAAATGGGGAAAATGTTTTTCTTGATTTATGAAAAGACATCAAAAGTGGATAAGACACGTTTTGGAACTATAGGACTCAATAATGCGTTTCAAGGATAGGCCAAATATGTCTCCTTCCGAGACCAACCGAATCTTGGGCCTCCCCAACCTTCTTCCTTTTAAGATGGCAATGAAAACTTGACGTGGGTAAAGTTGTAGTAATGTATTTTCTACTACTTGTTGCCGATTCAATACTTTGTTGGTGTTTAACTTTCCTCTAATTTTTTCACTTCTTATTTTGTCATTTAATGTACATTACCGACTAAGCAAATTCATTCGATCGGTGTTTTGTTAGTAAACTACCTCTTGACCCACTTATCATTTAAGATTGTCTAGTTCACTGCACTTTATGTTACTATCACTGCTGCAATAAAAATACTGTGTTCATTTCCCAAAAGTGGAAGTGGATCAAATTAATAGCTTTCAAATGTTGGCTGGACAAACTTATATTCTTTCAAAAATTATTAATGTTCACAAAACTACTTAAAAACTTGGCTCATTCTTTAAGGACAATATTTTGTCATCCAGATTACGTGTTCAATTGTTTCTATTTCGTTGCCAGACGACTGGCAGTTTCAATTTGTCATTTGTTTCTGTATCTAGTTTTCTTCCATCTATTCTATTTATTTCTTTTTCCTTGTAATATTGATTTGGCAATACTTCCTCTTGGATTGCGTACATGGAACACTCATTCTTTCAGTGTAGCTAGTCTGTTATAATTGTTGTTGTTATGAGCATTATTATTATTATTATTATTATTATTATTATTATTATTATTATTATTATCGGCAGGCCTACTATTCAAATTATCATTACTATCATAATTATTTTAATTTATATCACAAGATATTTTAATTTCGTCGACTACTACGTTTATATGACGTCATTCCATTTTCGACCAATGAAGTGTAATAAGATTTTGAATTCCAACAAATCACAGTCACACTTTGCGATAATTTTTGCAGCTAGATTTATCGTTATCAATTTATCGCATAATCGTTCTCGCCAACTGTTTCCCTGTAAATTGATGATCATGAATACATTCTTCAAAAAGAAAGATATTCATAAAGTAACGTGGTCATCAAGAGGGCTTAGGTCAATTATTGATTATTTTATAGTGAACCAGAAATTAGCTCCATCAGTAATGGATACCAGAGTATACAGGGGCTTTGACGTAGGAACGGACCATTTTCTACTAGTATGTAATATACGATTACCTGAAAGATGGTTAAAGAAACAAAAAACATCAGCTAAACCTAAAGAAACTTTTAAAGTACACCTGCTGCAAGAAAAAGGAATACGGAAATTATATCAGAATAGATTAAGAACATGAGCGATCGGTTTGGAAGTAAATCCCGAAAAGACAAAGTATATGATTATGTCTCGTGACCAGAATATTGTACGAAATGGAAATATAAAAATTGGAGATTTATCCTTCGAAGAGGTGGAAAAATTCAAATATCTTGGAGCAACAGTAACAAATATAAATGACACTCGGGAGGAAATTAAACGCAGAATAAATATGGGAAATGCGTGTTATTATTCGGTTGAGAAGCTCTTATCATCCAGTCTGCTGTCCAAAAATTTGAAAGTTAGAATTTATAAAACAGTTATATTACCGGTTCTTCTGTATGGTTGTGAAACTTGGACTCTCACTCTGAGAGAGGAACATAGGTTCAGGGTGTTTGAGAATAAGGTGCTAAGGAAAATATTTGGGGCTAAGCGGGATGAAGTTACAGGAGAATGGAGAAAGTTACACAACACAGAACTGCACGCATTGTATTATTCACCTGACATAATTAGGAACATAAAATCGAGACGTTTGAGATGGGCAGGGCATGTAGCACGTATGGGCGAATCCAGAAATGCATATAGAGTGTTAGTTGGGAGACCGGAGGGAAAAAGACCTTTAGGGAGGCCGAGACGTAGATGGGAGGATAATATTAAAATGGATTTGAGGGAGGTGGGGTATGATGATAGAGACTGGATTAATCTTGCACAGGATAGGGACCGCTGGCGGGCTTATGTGAGGGCGGCAATGAACCTTCGGGTTCCTTAAAAGCCATTTGTAAGTAAGTAAGTAAGTATAGATTAAGAACATATCTATTAGAAAATGAAACAAGTGACGATATAGAGAAGGAATGGGGAAATATATCACACGCTATTAAAAAGGCAGCCTCAGAAGCTCTTGGAAGGAGAAAAAAGAAACTCAACAAGAGAGGTCTTAAAATATGGAATGAGGAGATCAAGGAATCCATTGCACAAAAAAGAAAACGTTATTTAGAACACTTACAAAAGAAAACAAACCAAGGAAAATTATAAAATAAAAAGGAACGAAACAAAAAAAATTAATAAAACAAGCCAACCAAGAAAGTTGGGATAGATATATTTCAAATCTAAAAAATGATGTACACGGAACTCAAAAGTCAGCTTATAAAATAATCAAACACCTTAATAAGACTGAAAAAGACGCAGCATATATACGAAATTTAATAAAAGAAGAACAGTGGATTAAATATTTCCAAGATTTATGGTTCAATAATAATGCAGACGAAATACAACCATCAAAAGACAATTATGATGTTGACCTACTTGGATTTGAAGAATTAGAAGAAGCATTAAAACATACAAAATGCCGGAAAGCAAGTGGCCCAGATGACATAAATGCAGAATTGATAAAATATGGGAACACATTCTTCAAACTACGTTTTTTACATAATTTTAATATGTGTTGGATTAAACACGACATACCATCAGGATGGAAACAAGGTAAAGTAGTTCCGATATACAAAAAGGGAGACAGGAACGAACCATTGAATTATAGAGGAATTAGTCTCCTAAATAGTAGCTATTAAATATATGCAAAAATTCTGGCCAGGAGAATACAGAACATTGTAGAAGAAAAATTATCTGAAGAACAAAATGGTTTCAGAAAGGGAAGGTCTTGCATAGATGGTGTTTTTACTCTTAAACAAATAATAGAAAAAAGAAGAGAAAGAAATCTAGAAACACATCTCTTATTTATAGATTTGGAGAAAGCCTTTGATAGAGTTGTCAGGAAACTTCTTTGGAATGCTTTAGAGAATAAAGGATTACCGAAACAAATAATAGAAAGTGTGAAGAGTGTATATCACAGCACATGCTTCTGTATTGATTCGCCAGTGCAGAAGGAACACAAATATTTTTATATAAATCAAGGGGTTAGACAGGGGTGCACTCTTTCACCCGTCCTTTTTAATTTATATGTTGACCAAATCTTATTAGATTGGAAAGATCTAACAGATGAAGGAATAGAAATTAGTAAAAATTATAGATTAAATAATATACTGTTTGCAGATGACATCGTCATGTTAGCAGAGAATGAAGACGACCTCCAGAAGTTGATATACAAATTTCAGAATGTCTCAGAAAAATATAATTGTAAAATATCACTTCAAAAAACAAAAGTGATGGCCTTCCGAGGGAAAAATCCAGTGAGATCAAAAATAATAATAGGGAAGACCCCAATAGAGCAAATATCACATTTTCAATATCTGGGATGCTACATAAGTTATGAGAAAGATGAAGATTTGTATATCAAACTTTCAAAATTCCAGGCTATAAACGGGCCCATCAAAAGGACTCTAGGAAGAAAAACAAGAAAAGAAACAAGATTAAAACTTTATAAAACATTATCAATACCAACACTCCTTTATGGAAGTGAGACATGGATAATGGGCGCAGGAAATAAAAGAAAAGTACAGACTGCCGAAATGAAATTCCTACGATATGTGAATGGAAGTAATATCATGGACAGAATACAGAATGTAGAAATAAGAAAAAAATTGCAGATACAAAGTATGGAAGAAAAAATCCATGATTATAAACATAAATGGACAGAACATTTATTCAGAATGGATAACAGCAGATTGCCTAAGTTAGCCTTAAATTACAATCCTAGAGGCAAGCGTGAGGTGGGAAGACCCTGGAAGAGATGGACACCCTGCTGAGACATCGCCGGAACAGGCCGAAATGGCCTAATCCATGACGTTGATCATGATGATGATGATGATGATGAATACATTAAGATGCAACTACACGGTTAAACTTTTCTTTCAACTTTAAAGCAATGAATGCAAGATTGATATTTAATATGAATTAATATATTTACGCAGTGAAGACGACGTTCAAAACGGCGCACTATGTAGACACAAAATCTTCATGCATCTTAATTGAACGTACCTTTTAAACTTGATTCTTTCAATATTCTTCCCAGATTGCACGCATACGCGATTGGAATATTGAACTGTGTAGATGCAGTTTTAGTTCCGATACACACTACAGCGAGAATGCGTTTGTCGAGCTATAAAAAATGCTTTTGTGTACCACTGATTGTAATAGTCGAAATAAGGCACAGCTGACATTGGTCCTCCTCCCACAGGTAACATAACCAATAAGTAGCCTACAAAATTTGTATTTTGTGAATGAAATGAAACAATTAATAGAAAGTCAGATGTTCAAATTTATGTAACATCATCGCATATCAAACCCAAACATCTACATCTTCATCTTCTAATTTCATGTCTATTTTAGGCTATCTGAAAAATAATTACATTCCTTCATTCAGATTTGATAACTGCGTTTTCAATAATTCCTCATTTAATTAATGTATTAAACAGGTTACTGTAATTATATTATAAAACTGTAAATTAAACTGTGATTTCAGCGTATAATGAAAATGTATTTATGTTGTAATAATAAGATAAAAGTACAGTACATGTAATTAACATTGTTAAACCTGTATTTCGCTTTTCGCAATTGGCATTACTGAATAATAACATCGAATTTCTTTATTGCAGTAATCGATATTCATCTATTTCAACTTCACAATGTCTGAATAGGTTAAGTATTCGTAAATATACAATTATTAATATTTTGTGATCGAATTTTAGGGATATATTATTTACATTTTTATTTTGCTCACGAAATAGTCCTAACAAATGTCACTCGAGGTCTGAGATTTCCCAGATAAATCTCAGACCTCTCGTGACATTACTACAGATAAATTCGCGAGCCCGAAGCTCGAGTAAATTTATCTAAAGGAAAAGAAAATATCGCGTAATATTTTATAGGCCTATAATATTTTGCGAAGAGGATAATATTGATTAATTAAAGATAATCACGGAGGCCATATTGGACAAGATATCGATTTACTTAGTATCATATTAAATTCGCTCCTCTAATCTACTGAATTCATAGAAAAATAATTAAAACATTTAAACAATATAGGAGCCTCCTGCGTAGGTCAGTCGGCTAAGGCGCTTGCCTGCCAATCCGGAGTTGCGCTCGGGCGCGGGTTCGATTCCCGCTTGGGCTGATTATCTGGTTGGATTTTTTCAGAGGTTTTCTCCAATCGTAAGGCGAATGTCAGGTAATCTATGGCGAATCCTCGGCCTCATCTCGTCAAATATCATCTCGTTATTACTAATCCCATCGACGATAAATAACTGAGTAGTTGACACAGCGTCGTTAAGTAACCAACTAAAAAAATATAGAAATAGTTGTTTTTTTTTACTTGGTCATTTAACGACAATGTATCAACTGCGAGGCTATTTAGCGTCGATTTGTGATAGTGAGATGGTATTCGGCAAGATGAGGCCGAGGATTCGTTATAGATTGCTTGATATTTGGCTTGTGGTTGGGGAAAACCTCGGAAAAAAAACTCAACCAGGTAACCAGCCCAATTAAACCCGAGTCCGAACGCAATTCTGTGTCTGATTTAGGTAAGCGTCTGATATATAAGGCATATACTGTATGTTGACGTATATGTCTAATGTCAACTGCCATTATACTAGACATACTATATACTTCAACATGTATGCTTAACTTGGAGTCAGGCCACAAAGGGAAACACTAAAGGAGGAAGGTTCGATCCGGTGCTGTGGATTGAATTCGGCGTAGCTCAGTGGTCAGAGCGCTTGGTACGTAGAACAAGGACCCGGGTTCGATCCCCGGCGCCGGATCGAATTTTTCTCCTCAAATATTAATTGTCAACATTACAGAGATTATTCTGTAGGACAAATTAATAAAATCCATAATATAAAAATGTACAGTTTATTATGAAAACGACATTTCGTAAAATAAATTTATTCAGTGTACTTGATGCTAAGACAATTTTATTGATGTTGATTTAGGCCTATTACGTATTTCTGAGTTTAGTCCTATTGATAATATAGTAATGGTGTTTCTCATTTATTTAGGCCTATGTGGACACATTACGACAAAATTTCTATTGCCTACTTAAATACCTACGTAGCCTACCAAACAGGAAACAAATGAGGATTACCGACGGCAAGATGAAAGTGACAATATAAAATAGACAGTAATGATAGATGGCTCTGTCGACCTGGTTGGCGTGTGGGTATAGAGCTGGCCTTCTATGCCCAAGGTTGCAGGTTGGATCCCGGGCCAGGTCGATGGCATTTAAGTGTGCTTAAATGCGACAGGCTCATGTCAGTAGATTTACTGGCTTGTAAAAGAACTCCTGCGGGACAAAATTCCGGCACATCCGGCGACGCTGATATAACCTCTGCAGTTGCGAGCGTCGTTAAATAAAACACAACATTTAACATTTAGATGGCTCTGATTGGTTGAAAGTCACGGAGTCTGAATACCCAGTGTAGCGCAATCAGCCAGTCGGCCGCCATTGTTATTCCATTTCAACACGCTTTGGATAGGGACATTTAAAGTAAAACTTAATTTAGGCCAGTTACGTGCCCTTAAAATTAAAATTATTTGACTCTGATTTAGACTACATTCATTCCCTATACAACTGTATATGGCAAATACCGCGCGCTGTACAAAGAATTGCGGTACTCTGGATATCCACGGACTCTGGAAAGTCAACGAATTGTTAGAACCCATTGGTGAAGTAGTACATGAACAAAAAGTCGTCGACATAATTATCATCATTATAATAATTTTTAACATCAAGATTCCACACAACTCTAAACTGGAAAATTAACAGCACTCTAAAATGAATTAAATTTTTAGAGTTACAGCTTAAAAATTACGTTGCTAGCAAATAGTCTTACTCATATGAACATTGAGATGTTGAGAATTAAAAAAACAAACTGGTATTCCATATACCCCTCCTTTTCTCTAAACATTCATTCATATTCGAGAGGGTTTAGCAAAAACCTATCGTGTTCAATTCAATTCAATTCAATTGATTAATACGATGAAAGAATAATGGAACGGAGAAAATTTCTCTCCGGCGCCGGGATTTGTACCCGGGTTTTCAGCTCTACGTGCTGACGCTTTGTCCACTAAGCCACACCGGATTCCACCCCGGCGTCGGAAGAATCGTCTCAGTTTTAAGTTCCAACTCTTGGGTTGCCTCTAGTGGCCGCCCTCTGCACTACGTCATAGATATCTATGAACCTAGGACCGAAGTCCACATATGTGCTGAGGTGCACTCGTAATGAGTGACTAGTTGGCCGGGATCCGACGGAATAAGCGCCGTCTTAAATCACGAAGTGATTTACGTATATCATATATATTATTATAATGTACCGAAGTACATATGATATTTCCATGCAGATATTCTGCGTCATCATACGATGAAAGAGTAATGGAAGGGAGAAAAATTCTCTCCGGCGCCGGGATTTGAACCCGGATTTTCAGCTCTACGTGCTGACGCTTTGTCCACTAAGCCAGACCGAACTTAAAACTGAGACGATTCTTCCGACGCCGGGGTGGAATCCGGTGTGGCTTAGTGGACAAAGCGTCAGCACGTAGAGCTGAAAGCCCGGGTTCAAATCCCGGCGCTGGAGAGAATTTTTCTCCCTTCCATTACTCTTTCATCGTATGATAACGCAGAATATCTGCGTGGAAATATATGTAATTCGGTACATTATAATAATATATATCAATTGATTAAGCCATTAAACATACAGTGATAGGCTTCGTCACAATACAGAAGGGAGGAAAAAAAAACATACATTTGAAAATACACATATAATTGAAAACAGTAAAGTTTAATTAGAATGAAAACACCAAACATTTTGAAACTCTAAACTTAATGAAAACACTTCACTCTTAATGTAATATTTGTAACTGAATGTAAGTAACTTTATTTATTAAAAAACAATTTCGTATGAATTTATGTTAAGAAACTCATCTACAGAGTAGAAAGGATTAATTAAAAGCCAATTATAAAATCTAGCTTTGAAACTATTGGTTGGTAACTTACAATATTGACTGGGAAGCTTATTATATAATTTCCTCCCCATGACAGAAAAATTTGTACTAGTTTTATGTAATCTACAGTATGGAATATTAATTTGTTCACTATTTCTAATTTCATGATCATGTATATTGGCTATTAATGAGTAATTGTCTATATTTTGTCGAGTGTAAAGGACTAGGTCGTATATATATAAATTTATGACAGTTAATATCTGTGATTGTTTGAAAAGAGATCGACATTGTTCAAGATAGTTTCATTGACATAGAATTCTAATGGCTTTCTTTTGCAAAATCAAGACACTCTCAATTTTGCTACCATTTCCCCAAAAAATTAAGGCATACCTAATTATCGACTGAAAGAACGAGAAGTAGGCACATCTTAAATAATTTTGAGAAACGCAAGTCACTAATTTCTTCAATAAATATATAACTCTTGATAATTTTGTGCATATATATTCGATATGTTTTTCCCTTGTTAAACTGGAGTCTATAAAAAGTCCTAGAAATTTGGTATATTTTTGTATGTTGTCCTTTTTTTATTACATGATTTAGGGTAAAAGTTATGTTGATAGTCTTTTCTTGATTAAGCAAAAAACCATTGATATCAGCCGTGTTCTCACATTGAGAGTTCATAACGTGCCAATACAAACTTTGAGAGTTTCTCAAATTACAGTCATCAAATTATTGCATAATTAATATTTAGTATCTATACTAATAATAAATCTGTAGCCAAAATTTTTCTGGTAATTTTCGATTTTCCAAAAATAATTGGTGTTAATATGTATAATTAACCATCCTGAAACCGAAAATCGCTTTTTTGAAATTTTTGTTTATAAGTCTGTCTGTCTGTCTGTCTGTCTGGATATTTGTTACCTTTTCACGCGATAATGGCTGAACTGATTTATACGAAAATTGGAATATAAATTAAGTTCGTTGTAGCTTAGATTTTAGGCTATATGTAATTCAAAATACTTTATTTAAAAGGGGGGTTATAAGGGGGCTTGAATTAAATAAATCGAAATATCTCCCTTATTATTAATTTTCGTGAAAAATGTTACATAACAAAAGTTTCTTTAACACTAATTTCCGATAAGTTTTACTCTATACAAAATTTTGATAGGACTGATATTTAATGAGATAAATGAGTTTTAAAATTACAATAACGCCATCTAAGGCGCTGTACTGAAATTAAAACAAAAAATGACTTCGTCTATAGGGGGGCCTTGGACAACAACAATCGGAAGCTATTAAACATAGCCTACAGAAAATGTGTCTGTGTTTGTATGAAGTAATATCGGAAGCTAATTAATTGTTTAATTATTATTTCACCATTGGAAATTGTAGTTTCTCTAGATGGACATAATTGTACAATGTTATTACAGTAACTTCTGAAACATATAGCAAGTAATATAAAATATACACATTAAAACTAAATGATATGTCAATCTTCATTAAACTATGGTTACATGTAATAACAATTAAGAAACATGTTAAAGGAATTGTCATTGCACCAAATGATTGCTCTCTGGACCAAAATGATCGCATTTTAATCATTTAAATACAATTTAAATAAAGTTACATATTAAACGATTTATCCTTCTATCAAACACGAATGTTCCCTGGATCAAACGTCCTATTTTAATTATGTAATTACTTTATATTTATTTCTAACAGGTGCAGCGGAGCGCACGGGTACGGCTAGTTTAATAATAAATATATGAAAGTGTTGTCACAATTTTGAAACACGGTACATTTCCCTAGAGTACTTTTGTAGCTTCACAAAACTTTCTTTCCATACTTCGTATTGTATAGTGATAAAGTGAATTTTTCCACAGTACGTTGGCTGCAGCGACAAACTGCAGTTTTCCAATCATAGTGTGCGAGGACGCAAGAAAGTCCGGAGGCGTGAAATGGGCCGACAGAATAGGCGACGCGTTGCACAGAATCAATTATAAAAGTGGCTGTGCACAATATTCAGAGACGCACTCTGGCGAGTACAAGGCTGGGAAGAGGGGAACTCAGTCACCAAGGAAGCCATTGAAGATTGCGATCCTCAGCATCGAGGGAGAGATACAGACAGAAAAGGGCATTCAAAACGTAACCGGCAATGAATGCGTGTTTTAATGGCGAGACTGCCAAACAAAGCCGAAAGAGAATTCTGAGTAGTAACAGCTCATGTGGCAGTAACTAAATTTATAACATGAAACAAATTGTCAAGCGCCTCCTCAGTTGTCGGCTTCTTCATTCTTCTATCCTTCTTTCTTTCGAATCTACAGCTATTTTCCTTTACTTTTATTCATCTTATGTATCTTTCATTCTCTTATTCCTTATCTCTGTTTCTCAAAACAACTTTCTTTTACTCATCTTCCATTCAATTTTCTTTCCTCTGTTTTCAATTGATATATGATATGATATATGATATGATATGATACATGATATAGCCTATGATATATGATATGATATATGATATATGATACGTGATATATATGATATGATACATGATATAGCCTATGATATGATGTGAAACATGATATATGATATGATACATGATACGTGATATATATATATGTTACATGATATAGCCTATGATATGATACATGATATATGATATGATATAATACATGATATATAATATATTATATATGATACATGATATATGATATGATATGATACATGATATATGATATGATACGATACATGATATATGATATGATATGATACATGATATCTGATATATGATATGATACGATACATGATATATGATATAATATGATATATGATATGCTACGATACATGATATATGATATGATATATGATATCTGATATGATACGATACGATACATGATATATGATATGACATGATAAATGATATCTGATATGATATGATACGATATATCATATATGATATTATATGATACGAGACATGATATATGATATGATACATGATATCTGATATGATATGATACGACACATGATATATGATATGATATATAATATGATATGATACATGATATCTGATACAATATGATACAATACATGATATATGATATGATACATGATACCTGATATGACATGATACGATATATGATATAATATGATGTATGATATATGATAATATACGATATGATACGATACATGATATTTGATATGTTATGATATGATATGATATATGATATGATATGATATGATATGATATATGATATGATATGATATGATACGATACGATACATGATAGATGATGTAATATGATGTATGATATGATATGATATGATATGATATATGATACATGATATATGATATGATATATGATATTATATATGATATGATACGATATATTATATGATATGTCAACCATTCAATTACATGTAATAATAGACCTCACATTATCGTAAACGGTACCATCATTAGAATCTCCTACATTTCCACTTGCTTAACAATAATTCCCTAACTAATTAGGTTGTCATTTCTTAATATTAAGCATCTTATTATAATCTATCTCGTCCTACAGTACATTATTTTTCTTACTCACTGTTAGGACATTATTTCTAATATTTTCTCTTACTTAACGCTGTCCATAGCCTTGTCTACCTTCGTCTAACCATTTAACGGTTTTTATGAAATAGTGAAAATTTGACTGAGGTCTTCGATATTGACAACTGATACACTAGACATTCGTCCCACGCGACGGTGCGTTTCCTCGCTTTGCCTTTTTCATGTGTATGACATTAAAATAAATCTCATATTGAATTTCATACCCGTCCGTCATTTCTTCCCATGTTCGGCTTTATCTCCTCTTTTTATTTCATATTCCGCTTATATATCCCTTCGCTATCCTACGGCATATATTTCCATTCCCGCCTTGTATATAGTTGTGGGTTTCTGCTTCCTGCTTTCCTTTCATTTTCTGACTCGAAATCAGTTTAAACTACTTCTCCAAACATCCCTGTATCCCACACTTTTCCTACATCTTTCATTTCCGAAATAATTACCATTTTAAATCCATAAATTTTTTCATCACTATGACATAGGGCCTAGTTGTCTAATATCCACAGACTTGTTCTCATTACTCTTATTAGCACATTCCTGTCCCCATACCTATTCTTAATTGCACGTTTATACTTGTTGAGTGGAAGAGAAGGCTCAATGGCTTTTACTCTGTCAGTACCAGTAAGTCAAGTAAAAAAAAATAATAAAATAAATAAATAAATAAATAAATAAATAAATAAATATACATAAATAAATAAATAAATAAATATACATAAATAAATAAATACATAAATAAATACATACATAAATAAATAAATACATAAATAAGTAAATAAATAAGTAAATAAATAAATAAGTAAATAAATAAATACGTAAATAAATAAATACGTAAATAAATAAATACGTAAATAAATAAATACGTAAATAAATAAAAACGTAAATAAATAAATACGTAAATAAATAAATACGTAAATAAATAAATAAGTAAATAAATAAATAATAAATAAATAAATAAATTGTAAATAAATACATAAATTGTAAATAAATAAATAAATTGTAAATAAGTAAATAAATAAATAAGTAAATAAATAAATAAGTAAATAAATAAATAAATAAATAAGTAAATAAATAAATAAATAAGTAAATAAATAACTAAATAAATAAATAACTAAATAAATAAATAAACAAGTAAATAAGTAAATATATAAGTAAATATATAAGAAAGTAAATATATAAGTAAATATATAAGTAAGTAAATAAATAAATAAGTAAATAAGTAAATAAATAAATAAATATAAAAATATACATTTAAGTAAAAAAATAGAAAAATAGATATTTAATTGAATAAATAAATGAATAGATATTTAAATAAATAAATAAATAAAATTTTAAGAAAGCTCCTCATAGTATCAGTCTTTATCACTGGAATGCATTTTCAACAGTCTTCGGTAGTTTTGAATCATGAATAGAACGTCAACTACAGCGCAAACAAAATGCAAGTGTTCCCTGATAGTACCTGTGCCACGCTCCAAATATGACATCACGCAGATATAGTCTATGAACAACCTTATCTCCGTACATCCTGGGATAGAATACGGTCCCTAGTCATCACTCTTAAAACAAATACATAGAATTCCGCCATCACGTGACATCACCAATATGAACAGTAACATTATACACCATTACCATCGGATCACCAATGATAATATGGATAACAACACTACCGAAACCTGTTACCATTACTAACGCAATCAGCCCCACTAGTCGTTTAGCTTCGTAATCAATATAATTCTCTGTTGCCCGCACCGTATTCCTCCCGATCTCTTATTGCTCCTTCTCGTACAAATCTTGCTGACCCGCTGGCGACGTCTGCATTCTGTCCAGAGACGTACTCTTCATCTCCAATTCCAGGCGCGGTTCAAGTCATTCGCCTCCATTGATTTCCGAATTATCATTCAGCTTTCAGACCGCTCCTCGATTTCGGATTTTCAATCACTACCTTTCCTCTTAACTGTAACAGTGACCGTACTTACACATTAAACTGCGGACACTTCTAAATTTTTCTGTCTTTGAGTTCGACTAGTTGCTGTTATGTCTTCAATAATAATAATAATAATAATAATAATAATAATAATAATAATAATAATAATAATAATAATAATAATAATAATACTTAAAATGACTTTTAAGGAACCCGCAGGTTCATTGTCGCCCCCAAATAAGCCCGCCATTGGTCCCTATCCTGTGCAAGATGAATCCAATCTCTATCATCATATCCCACCTCCCTCAAATCCATTTTAATATTATCCTCCCACCTACGTCTCGGCATCGCCAAAGGTCTTTTTCCCTCCGGCCTCCCAACTAACAGTCTATATGCATTTCTGGATTAGCCCATACGTGCTACATGCCCTGCCCATCTCAAACGTCTGGATTTAATGTTCCTAATTATGTCAGGTGAAGAATACAATGCGTGCAGCTCTGCGTTGTGTAACTTTCTCAATTCTCCTGTAACTTCATCCCTCTTAGCCCCAAATATTTTCCTAAGAACCTTATTCTCAAACATCCTTAATCTCTGTTCCTCTCTCCTCCCCAAGTTTCATAACCATACAGAACAAATGGTATATAACTGTTTTATAAATTCTAACTTTCAGATTTTTTGACAGCAGACTAGATGACAAAAGCTTCTCAACCGAATAATAACACGCATTTCTCACATTTATTCTGCATTTAATTTCCTCCCGAATATCATTTATTTTTGTTACTGTTGCTCCAAGATATTTGAATTTTTCAACCTCTTCGAAGGATAAATGTCCAATTTTTATCATTCCATTTCGTATAATATTCTGGACACGATATATAATCGTATACTTTGTCTTTCCGGGATTTACTTCCAAATCTACCGCTTTGCTTGCTTCAAGTAAAATTTCCGTGTTTTCCTAATCGTTTGTGGATTTTCTTCTAACATATTCACGTCATCCGCATAGACAAGAAGATGATGTAACCCGTTCAATTCAGAATAATAATAATAATAATAATAATAATAATAATAGTGTTATTATAACTTATCTAAGTTACCAATTAATCTGAATAGGCCTATATTAGAAATGTAAAGTTAATTACTTGGGAATATCATTTATGAAGTAAAAATAAAATTGTTAAGATATTTGAATATAATCACTGTTAAACATATGAAGAGAAAATCAATTAATTAAACTATGTAGCCTGAAAAAAGTCTGAGAAACTGAAATTATTAATTATTCCTTATGAGTATTACAATTAAGAGCGAATGTACTTTTTTGAGCGTGTTGAATTAGGAAATTGCGCATTTTAATCTTGAAAGATGATATCGTCCGACAAGTTCTAATATCTGCTGGAAGAAGATTCCAGATTCTAGAGGTGTAGATTGTGAATGTTTGAGAATAATAGCATGTTCTGTGCTCAGGTATAAGAATAATAGTTTCGTGTTGAGACCGGGTTACAAAGCTGTGAAGAGATGAGAGATTCTGAAACCGACATGTGTGGAGGGCGGCGGCAGTACGATCATCCACTCCTCCTCTTTATCTTTCTTATATTGGCTGCTTTCGCCAGGTGGACGGCACATTGGAAGGATTGGATGTGCGCAGTGGAAGACTTTTAGAAATGAATAGTGTGAATTTGTAAAACAAATATAATTAACAATAATAAGTAACAATGTACATAAATGAAAAATGAAATAACAATAAATATGAAATGGGTGAGTGAAAATAGGACAAACTAATCTGAAATGATATCCCCAAGATATGTAAATCATGTAAGTATCACAAGGCTGAGGCCAACACACTTATAAGTGATTAAACAATCTAATATCGCCGTCTCTCGACAATCAGTGACTAACCTATTAGCCATATGTTCATGAACCACTCTTTAAAAGTGTATATATATATTAACTATCTGAGTATGAATCTGAACACAACACCCAGCCGGCACATTAACTTAATACATGATCCATCCGAGCATAGATACCACTCAAACTGAGTAACCAAACTATAAATACATATACACTCAATAAGAGAGAAACTCTACCCAGCATAAGACATTACATGACTGATCACTATACATTACCCATTGCACATATTGCTCACATACTCTGTGCAAATTGCACTAACACAAATCTCTGCACTTTACAAAATGAACCCCCCACGGAGAGAGAGAGAGGGATGGAGACAGATACACGTAATAAGTAACGGACGATAATTCCAATCTCAAGGATGGTTTAAATACCAACAAAACTCGACGCATATGATAACAAAATAGCGGCGAAGGAAACCAATAATCAAATGGAGCAGGGAATACACTAAAACAAAATGTGAGACCGTAACCGCTGCTTTATCACTCTAACCGTCTCGGAACATGAACTCACGTTTCAAATCAAATCTCATTACATGATTCCCAAAATACAATTTACCTCAACACATATATCTCACAAATATCTTACTCGATGCAAATACTAAAACTTGCCCCCAAGACGTATCACAAGCAAGCGATGTTTCAAACTACGATCCACTAAAATCCCAAACACACACGACGCAATATAACTACTCCACACTGATCTATCTCCAACACGTACAACGCCCGAGTCACGTTGTCTATATGTGCCGCGTACCAAAATCCTAAGTCTTGTTAAATGTTTCTGCCGCGTACGAGACCTTGAATCTGAGCCAACTGTTTCCGTGTATCTCCCGCGTACGAGAGCCTAAGTCTTGTTAAGTGTATCTGCCGCGTACCGGAACCCGAGAGACGCTCCGTGTATCTCCATTAAAACAGGTAAACTCTCTCCCCCTCTATCCTCGTGAGACGTAATGAACGGCCAATAGGGTTATTTGGGAAAGAACATATGAAGGGATTGATAGCGCTATCTATACTGTGACCTCTGAGAGCGCTCTGACGGATGAAGTGACGTACTAGGTGAACGGCCGTGGTCGTGGGCACGGCTCACATGACAGGCAGGAGGGACAAGATTTGATACAGCAGCGAGAGTGAATGTAGTTAGTTTTCTGTGTTTCTCAAGTCGAAACCACAACTGTTCGAAGTATGGTGAAATATGGTCTATTTCCGAATGTTGCATATCATTCTAATGTACAGATTATGGACACGCTGTAGTTTTATGGGTAATTTTGAAGTTATATCAGTTAGTAGAACATCGCAGTAATCAAATAACGGCATTATAAGAGTTTGGATAAGGATTCTTTCAGAGAAAAGGGGAGGAGATGTTTTATGTGCGTTAGGAAGTGGAAAACTGAGAACACTTTTTTTTTGTAATATTTGTATTCTGATTGTTCCAACTTAAGTTTTCGTCAACATCACCGTAATCCGAAGGTTGCATTTCACGAGTGCGGCCACCTTTTTTTTTTTTTGACAGCTGTACATTGGGGAGGAGGTGTGGTAGGTAGCATTTATTTATACTGTCCGACAATCACTGCACTCGAATGTATAATTTAGACATTTGTTACAAAAACTGTCCTTGTTAAAAAGTATATTTTTCAGAATAACTATAAAAAATATGTCAGCTGTTTTCGTACAGTTCGTGGTTATCCTGTTGCTCCTGACATGGGTCGTTTTCTAATCTATAAACATTTCAAATAGTAGTGAATGTGACTCTAACTTCATTTCATTAAAAATGACAGGGCTGTTTTTGTAATAATGTCGTCAATTGCTGGAAAACACTTGAAAAGAAAAAAAAAGGTTTCCCCGGGTCCATGGAAGGATTTACAGACTGAAGAGAACTTTGAATCTAGTATATTATTTTTTTTAATGTACCGAAGTACATATGATATTTCCATGCAGATATTCTGCGTCATCATACGATGAAAGAGTAATGGAACGGAGAAAAATTCTCTCCGGCGCCGGGATTTGAACCCGGGTTTTCAGCTCTACGTGCTGGTGCTTTATCCACTAAGCCATACCGGATACAACCCTGGCGCTGGATAGAATCGTCTCAGATTAAGCTCCAACTCTTGGGTTCCCTCTAGTGGCCGCCCTCTGCACTACGTCATAGATGTCTATGAACGTAGGACCGAAGTCCGTCGGATCCCGGCCAACTAGTCACTCATAACGAGTGCACCTCAGCACATATGTGGACTTCGGTCCTACGTTCATAGACATCTATGACGTAGTGCAGAGGGCGGCGACTAGAGGGAACCCAAGAGTTGGAGCTTAATGTGAGACGATTCTATCCAGCGCCGGGGTTGTATCCGGTGTGACTTAGTGGATAAAGCATCAGCACGTAGAGCTGAAAACCCGGGTTCAAATCCCGGCGCCGGAAAGAATTTTTCTCCGTTCCATTACTCTTTCATCGTTTGAATCTAGTGTTCAAAAATATATCACTATCACTCATGCTCATCATCAGGCTTCGAGACTTCGGACCCGATAGAGCAGTTCAGTGGGAAATCCGCATAACGGCGTACTGAGTATAGTGGTAAAGCGTACAGTGGGTGCGGGTACTGTAGAATGAATGCCAACAAATACGTAAAGGAAAACGCTCTGGATTTGAAGGTTCTGACGAATAATTTGGTTTTCATACAAACTGTTTATGAAATTATTACACGGTTAGAAAAGTCAGAGCAAGAGATGCCGGAAGCCCTCAAATTAATTTAGAAAATGATGCAGAGAATCAATGAGACATCAAGTACACCGGTTACTGAACGTGTAAAACAGAAGTGGAAATCAATTTTATGTCAAAATAACGGATATGGAACATTGTGTATTATAAACAGCAAATTAGTGGGCATAGCTTCACCCGAGAATAAAGGACTGTGTCTTAGAGACTGCAATGATGTTAGGTTTTTTCGTTTTGCTCCTATCACGTCATGCGACGTAGAGCGCAGCTTTCTACAGTACAAACTTTGGCAGATAACCGAAGAAGATTTACGTTTGAGACACTGAGAATGTATCTTGCAGTACATTGCATTTCGGTACTGTAACTGCACTTCCCAAAGACGACCAATAAGATAAATGAAAAAATTAAAATTGCTACATGCTTATTTCAACCATTAACACTGTGTATAATTAAACACAAATGCTTATAAAAGACAGGAGAATAAATGTTTTTCACATTCTTTTGACATTGTCATTGTGTTATGTATATTTACTTTCAAAATGTAAAGGGTGTGTCAGAAAGAACGGATGGATTTCAAACTATCGATACGCAACGAGGAGAGAGATATAGTGAGGGGGACCACGACTGTTGGGTCAGCCATAGAATGCAGTTTCAGTTGAGAATATGGTGTTGGTCTGGTGTACAACGTGCTTTCATCGTAGAGACATTTTTGAAAAATGAAGAGTCTGTGATCGCCACTCAGGACTCATTTCGACATCGGATGTCACGCTACGATTCCAACTCCGAATACAATTTTGCGGTGGGTGGCTTCATTTCGTATCACAGGTTCAACATTAAAGAAGAAATCACCTGGACGAAATTCTATTGCACTGAGATTGTCCGAGGCTACGGTAAGATCTCGCGCCCTGCGACTTCTTTCTTTGGGACCATTTGAAGGCGTAAGTTTGTAAACATCGATCACATACACTGGACGAACTGAAGACAGCGATTCGTGAAGAAATCGTGGCAATTGCACCAGCTATGACTGTGAAAGTGATGGCGAACATCAGAAAACGCCTCGATGCCTGTATTGAAAGCCAAGGACATCATATGGATAATGTTGTTTTACATAAATAAACTGCATGTATTGGTGAATATGTTGATAAAAATAAATTTTTGATTTGATGAATCTTTACAATTTTCTTGCCATGTGAAATCCATCCGTTCTTTCTGACGCACCCTGTACATACTACCGTACTCTACTCTAAATAGCAACGTTGTTACCTCAACACATCTCTATCTACCTGCAGCGAGTCAACAACCTATAGTGCATGCACAGTAAACTTATTGTATCGTGTCCAAAGTCTCGAAGCCTGCTCATCATCAAGCACATGTTACATCGTATCAGTTTCGGTTGTCATTTCGTTTAACAATAATTGACATAAACTGTTATTTGAACAACCTGCAAATAACTAAATAAATGCTGTTTAAAGTTTGACGTAGTGAAATCAGCCATTACAACACTTCATATATGCCAACATTGTTCATACAGTCATGTATACGCAGAGTAAATTTTATGGTCGATGAACAGTATATATGCGATAGTATTTGCATTTACAATGCTTGCAGGAATACATTGTACAGCAGTGCAGTATTGCCGCTCTTTTCTAAATGTATTTTCTCTAGCTAATATGCTTACATATCAATACGTTAAATAAAATAATTACAAACTTGTCCTAGATTCTTTCTTCCTTTCCTTTTCTTCTTAAGAGGAGTTTCTTCTTACCGCATGCAAAATAATGATAAAATAGTCTATCTTCAAGTAGTCATAAATATAATATTACTAGTGGCTTGTGCAGCAAATGCTGCTGCAAACTAAGTTCGTTAGACGTTCAAATAAAAAATTTTCAGATTTATTTTCAATGAAGAATACTTGTCTTTTTAATAGTTATTTGCTTCCATAATAATGGAACATACTCCCTCTGAATGGATTTTTTTAGGCCAAATACTTTCTCTTGAACCTATCCAACTTCAGTTTTTGAGTTTCAACGCGAAAACGCAAGTATCAATGTCAGGATGATAGCAGTAGCTATTTCAGGTCATTGTGGATTGTAGGCAAAAGTTAAAAAAAGTCAGGTTTGCTAAGCTTTCGAACAATAGCATTTTCGTATAGCTGCTGCGCGCAGAACTTGAAATGTAGAGCGTAAAATCATTTTATCCTACTAAGAGATCTTGCTGAAATGATCTGGAGACTACAAAATTTTCTAGGCCTCTTATTTTATCAGTAAGTAATACCTTTTGATCTTTCCTTAGGAACTGTAATTGTTGCGCTCTCTCGAGCCAATATTGAAGACAATGACACATATCAATATCTACACTACACCGCCATTAAATATATGAAAAAGACCCAACCCCACTGGGCTAATAAGTATAAAAATATTTGATTTTTTATAACAATATTATTATCTTACTTAAGTTTTGTAGTTGTATATAGCAGCCACTCAGTAAATTATAGGAATGAAGATATAAAATTAAGATATTCTCTACATTTACTTACATAACCTCAAAACGTTTCACTTTCATGTCATCAATATAGCATCAATATCATGTACAATTAATGAAAAATAGATGCATCATGATATTAACTATAATAATATTTGATTTCTAATGATAATAATGTCATCAAACCACCTCAAGTTTCGTAGATTTGAATATCCAATACACAGCTGTACTCAGAAAATTGTTATACACTGCAGAATCAGTTTTTAATAACAAATTGAATTGAGCTCTAAATATGCCGGCAATCCTCCAGGTCATGGCCTTCGTGTAATAGCCTATTGTTTATTGTAGTGTGTGTTTTGTTCTGAAATTCAAGTCGGCCGTGATTCGATAAAATTAGTTCTCAAAACTGACAACAGATGGATTTTGGAAAATAGGAAAATTATGTAGGAAAATTGACATTTCACTGAAAACTACTACTTTTCCGAAAAACTTTGGGTTCCAAGCTTCAAAATGAGGGGCCATTTATTAAAATCCGTTCAGCCGTTTTCCCGTAATTTCCATTACCAGGTCAAATTATATATATAGATTTATGCGTGCTCTTTAATTCTTTTTAGTGATGTGTGTATACACATTAAGCTTTAACGTACAACAAGAGTGGTTATTCTAGAGTAAATCTTTCACCTTAAAATATTTTTTGAACTTAAACATAATTTTTTTTATAAAGTCACTACATGCATTGCTTAGGTACAGTCTTAGAAAAACGTTTTGTCGCACATACAAGTACCAGAAAGGAGGCAGTGCACACGATCAGAGGACCAGCGACCTGGTTCACAAGAGAAATACTAGTTGAGGTAATAAGATTAATTTTGTTTTTTGTATGTCTGATCATGCGCACTGTCTCCTTTCTGGGACTTATAAGTATTTATTTATTTAAATAATTAATTAAATTTATTTATTTAATTAATTAATTTAATTAATTAATTTCATTAATTAATTTATTTATTTTATTTTATTCATTAATTTTATTTACTTATTTTATTTATTTATTTAGTTAATTAATTTAATTAATTAATTTATTTATTTATTTATTTACTTTATTTATTTATTTATTTAATTAATTAATTAATTTATTTAATTAATTTATTTATTTATTTAATTAATTTATTTAATTAATTAATTTATTTATTTAATTAATTTATTTAATTCATTAAATTGATTTATTTAATTTATTTAATTAATTTAATTTAATTAATTTAATTTATTTTATTTCATTAATTTATTTAATTTAATTAATTTATTTATTTAATTTATTTAATTAATTAATTTATTTAATTTAATTTATTTATTAATTTAATTTAATTTATTTATCTGTTTGTTATTTGTTTTATTTATTTATTTATTTATGTATTTATGTATTTATTTATTTATTTATTTATTTATAATGGTTATTTATTCTGGTCTTCTCTTCCACAACACCAGAAATACAAATACAATAATAGAAAAAAAAAGAAAAATCACACTATAAACAAAGTAACGCCACATAAAAATATACACAAGTTGCAGTCACACAAACTTTAGATGAATGATTACGTATCGTAATTAATTATATCCTAACTGATTAACTAACATAAAGAAGAAACTTGCAATTTTAATCTACAGTAAAAAACACAAATAATACTTCTAGCAATATCTAAAAAGCATTAAATAAGACAAAATTTTCCAATTTAGTATTGAATTGTGATAAAGTCCGTCAGTCTCTGACGTTAATAGGTAAGGAATTCCAGAGGCGAGGTATTTCTACAGTATTCATATTCATATTCATATTATGCAAATCTAGTCTTTCAGGTAAAGCTCCCTGTAAAGCAGATTTGAATAATTTCAAAGGAAAAATTGTTCCGGGGCCGGGTATCGATCCCGGGACCTCTGGTTGATCGTACCAGCGCTCTACCAACTGAGCTACCCGGGAACTCCACCCGACACTGTCTCAACTTTTCCCTTTTTACCTGAAAGACTAGATTTGCATAATATATACGTCACTGTGTACGTTAACAGAAAACCACAATTCTAAGTCACACAGAGATTGTGTGCACTCGATGTGGGTCTCTGGCGTTTCGTCAGCCCACGCGAGTTGTGTGGATGTAAAGGGAAAAGTTGAGACTGTGTCGGGTGGCAGAGCGCTGGTACGTTGAACCAGAGTTCCCGGGATCGATACCCGGCCCCGGAACAATTTTTCCCTTGAAATTATTCGTATTCATATTCTTTATTTGCCTGAAGGTGCAAGAATACAAGAGGCCTCGTCAATGTGATAATATAAAAAACAATGTGTCAATATTTAAAATATTAAAAGAGTAAAAAATAATAAAATTTAACTAAAATACTACATCATTTTCAAAAAATTCATTCATATTATAAAAGGTATTATTCTGTAGCCATCTCTTAATCTGAAATTTAAATTGTGTTTCATTAAGTGCCTTTATATTTGTAGGTATCTTGTTATATACTTTTATTGCAGTAATTTCATAGCTTGATTGTGTTTTTTGCAACCTGACATGAGTAGTATAGGAGGATGAGTATAAAGACGTTCTGTGATGAGGGATGGAAAGAAGTGCTTGATGCCGGTTTCGAAGAGTATCTGTGCGGCAACTTTTTTCTAAGACTGTACACTCTATTCACTTGTTATAGCACACATTGAATTAAAATTTACTGCTAATAGATACTAAAACACACCCTACCAAAATTATTAATATATGTGCAATGTTGGACATAGAGCTTATATCAATCATCACCGTCAAATATATAGCAGTAATTGGCTAACATTTTAATTCAATGTGTGCTGTAATAAGTGAATAGAATGCATCTAATCACAGGCATGTAGTGAATTTATAAAAAAAAAAAATGTTTAAATTCAACAATTATTTTAAGGTGAAAGATTTATTCTAGAGTAACTATTCTTTTTCTATTGTGACAGCGACGTGAGATTCAAACTCACGACCAGCGTCCCGCGAGAGAAGATCGCGCGGAGCACTTTGGGACGGCGCGCGGCGAGAGAGTGGAGAGGGAGTTTGCGCGCGCATCTTCTGCTTGCCTAGAAAGGCCGAGAAATCCGTCGAAGTGGAAGACTCGCGAATTCGAACTTTCGAGGCTACGTCGCTGTGGTTATAAATTACGGACGCGAAGGAACGACAGCAGTTTTCAGTTGATTAGTCAGCCAGTCAGTGAGAAGCCAGAGCAAGCAAGCCAGTCTTGTGTACCGGAGTTCGACTCGAGTGTGCGTCCGCAACTGTATCAGCATCCGAAGGCCTGAGTTCGAGTGCAGTGGACCGCAGTTGGAGGGACCTGAGTTCGAGTGCAGTGGACCGCAGTTGGAGGGACCTGAGTTCGAGTACAGTGAACTGTCTCTGAAGGTCTGTGGTTCGAGATACTGTGAACTCGAGTGACTGAGCTAGAAGAACTGTGAACTGAGAACTGATAGTTCTGATTTGTAAATAGTGCTTTGTAAATATTAGTTAAGATTAACAGTTCATTGTTGTTCGTAATAGTCCAAGTAAATTGTCATTGTCGTCGGTGGAGTGCTGTAACGAATACTGTGTTGAGTGAAAATCCAATTGTTGACGAGAGCGTTTAAGGCGAATTGTAGAAAGGAATTATTGTTGTGACGAATAAATTACATTGTTGTTACTAATAAAATTCACAGTATTTTAAAGCTTAAAATGTATACGCACATCACTAAAAAAATAAAAGAACTCTGATAAATAGTATTATAATTATTGAAGAAAGACTATTTTTACCATTATTTTGTGTGCTATAAGAAGAAACTCCCCCTTAAATGTAACGTTATTTTATATGAGAACACTTTTGTGCGTTAAAATGTTCAAGTCTAGAATTTTGTAAATAGATGAAAAACAAGAACAAATTTTGTAATAAATGGAAACTAAATGATAACCGTGAGTCTATATCATATCTCTACAGGTCGCAGTTGAGCAAGCAAAGTTCATTATATCGCCAGTGTAGTAGAATTAAAATTTACTAGAAAATGTAGTGTTTATAGTTCATACTTTATTATCAAGATTGGTAGATTTTTAAATATAACTAGCCCAAAATTGTGAGAGCGCAATGTTTTGTCCATTAAACATGTGCTCTCTACTTCCATTTTCGCCTAATATCGCTAAACATGTCAGCGGATTTATTAGGATGCGTGATCCATACTAACGAAACCATTATTATGTTGCAGCGTATTAGTTTATGAATTTTTGGAATTTTGCATCACTGCTAGTAGATACATGCCACCGCTAATACGAGGCCATCTATTCATGTGTGGAGTGCATTAAGTAATTTAAGAGTATGATGGTGCACCATTCACAGAATGAAACGGGATCGCTGTAATATGGGGGAGAACGGGGTAGTAGGGTCTAGTATATTTAAGGTAAATTTGTGGCATCTAAATAATTTAGTTGATTATTTTTATTTAATCTGTTTAAATTGCAGAAACAATTCAACTTTAGCATGATAACTCTAAAGCAGTGGTTCTCAAAGTGTGTTCCGCGGATCCCTGAGAATCTGCCAACACTTACCAGGGGATCCACGGCTGGTAATATATATTTTGAAATAAATAACATATAATACTACCACTTTCTCGAAGCGATTGTACAGTACTGCACGCAACTGTACTTGTGAAAGTTAGTATATTGACTCTTGCTTGAGTTGGCCTTCGAGCTGTTGTAAAATACACGACTTTCTTTTTTCAGTTAAGGTAGTCAGTTCTATAGAAAATTGTTGTCTGCTTGACGAGGGTGGCAAGTTATTAGTTAGTTCTTATCTGCTTGATAAGTGTGAATGTTTGCAGTTCTTTCTCTCCAGACCAACAGCGTAAGAATAGTAATATGCGTTACAAGAGCGGTATGTTGCCGTTTTCATGTTCGAGGAAAAGATTGAAAAAGCGAAACGTAGCTAAGCTTTTTTAATTTCCGAGAACATGAAAACAAACATACCGCTCTTGTATCGTACATTATTTTGTGCAAAGATCGTTTATTACCTACCTGAAAGACGAATTTCTAATTAGTTGCAATGAAATCTCCATCTTGGTTTCTGTTCAATGACGGCAACTTTGGAGAACAAATATATCTATCTTCAACATTGTTCGTATAAAATCTTTTCTGTGTTTACTATACTGCAGCAGGCCGTGATATACGTCTGTCTTTTTTTTTTCCCCCAGTCTATGTTGAGTCTGGAATCTTGTTGATTTTTTCACGGCTTCCTTAATGTTACTTGGATTACAAATGCAGTAACTTTTGTGGTGTTGTAGAGTTTACTTAATTTTTGCAAATATTTAAAAACAATAATTAACAGTGCAATTTAGGTGAAATTGCAGTGGTAAGTTTCCAGTTTATAATTATTACTATATTGAACGTCTTTAAAAATAATATATTTAAAGCCTAAAGCAGTAAAATCAATATGACGCTTAAGCGGTAAGAATAGGGAAATTGTTATGTGTGTTACTTTGGGAATACTGAATGTGGTATTTCACACTTACCGCGTATTGGTTGTGTGCGGAAAGCAAGCAAATACGCACCATCTCGCACAATAAGTTTTTGTAAATGTGCTCGGAGGCTTAATGTCTTAATTGTGAAATAAATTTGAATGACAATGTTATTTAGTGAACAATAAATTTTAACACTATTTTTAATTAGGAACTAATTTCGTCCATTGTTGTGCTTGCGTTCCACTTGTGATACTTTTATCGTGAAGTCAGTTTTTATCCATTAACCCTTAAATTGGCAAAACTACATTTGTACGAGATCGTGCGTATTTGCTTGTTTTCCGCACAGAACCAATACGCTGTAAGTGTGAAATACCACATTCAGTATTCCCAACGTAACACACATAACAATTTCCCTCTTCTTACCGCTTAAGCGGGACATTCATTTTACTGCTTTAGGCTTTTAACATATTATTTTTAGAGACGTTTAACATAGTAATAATTATAAATTGCAAACTTACCACTGCAATTTCACCTAAATTGCAATGTTAATTATTGTTTTTAAATATTTGCAAAAATTAAGTAAACTCTACAACACCACAAAAGTTACTGCATTTGTAATTCCAAGTAACATTAAGGAAGCCTTGAAAAAATCAACGAGATTCCAGATGCCGATGTTATTACTGCAATATGTTATATAAATAATATTGTTAAAATATTAAAATGAAAAATAAATCATTACATAACCTTACCGTTTGTTTTAAGTTCGCATTTATAGACTGGGGGAAAAAAAAGACAGACGTATATCACGGCCTGCTGGAGTATAGTAAACACAGAAAACATTTTACAGCAACAATGTTGAAGAAAGATATTTTGGTGTTCCGAAGTGGGCGTCATTAAACAGAAACCAACATGGAGATTTCATTGCAAATAATTAGAAATTCGTCTTTCAGGTATGTAATAAACGATCTTCGCACAAAATAATGTACGATACACGAGCGGTATGTTTGTTTTCATGTTCTCGGAAATTAAAAATGCTCAACTACGTTTCGCTTTTTCAATCTTTTCCTCGACCATGAAAACGTCAACATACCGCTCTTGTAACGTATATTACTATTCTCACACTAGTTTATTAAACCGTGTCGGACTGTAAAGAAAACAACTATCGCAATGTCCATAATTTTGTATGTTGCACAATATTATACCTATTGTGAAATTTTGGTTAAATTTAATTTTCCTATCAATTTTTTTTCTTTCTGTTAAAATTATAGCATATAGCCTATTAACCTGTTGTTTTCTATAGGAGACATAGTCAATTTAACCTGTTGTATTCTGTAGGATAAATTGTCAATTTAAGGGTTAAGTACGAGCAGGCTTACGTGAGGTGTTCATGTTGAACTGTGTGTTAATAACCACATGTCTTTGATTACGAACATAATAGTAATTTAACATTACGAATAATTTTAATTTTCATATTATGCAGTGTCGTTTCAATGGATCAGTGGCTAATGAAAGACAATATAAATGACAATTCTACAACTTCAGAAACCAGTCGACTACCCTGTCATGTATCACACTCTAGTGATGCTAATTCAAAAACGGGCGAATCAACCAAAAAACGAAAATATGAGGTTTAGCTAACTTCCTGTCACCAAATTTTGGTGTAGCTTATATAGCAATGTTCAGAAATTTCTAAATGTGCAATGACAAAACTCCTCTCACTTCCAACAACATATCTGTGTCAAGTAGGATTTTCACGATATACAGCAACAAAATCAAAATTCTGTCATGGCCTGTATGCCATGTCAGATATGAGAATTCAACTTTCTTGCATCTCCTTCAACTTGAAACAAATTTGTGAGCCGAGGAAACAAGACCATTCTTCACATTAACAATTTTGAAGGTAATTTTTTTTTTTATAATTATGCATGTAATTACATATTTAAAAAATAAAGATACGCATACACATACACACACGAATAGGCCTACATACATACAAACTTATATTCATATATACCCATACATACATACATACATACATACATATATACATATTTATTTTTTTTATTTTATTGGGTTATTTTACGACGCTCTATCAACATCTAGGTTATTTAGCGTCTGAACGATATGAAGGTGATAATGCCGGTAAAATGAGTCCGGGGTCCAGCACCGAAAGTTACCCAGCATTTGCTCGTATTGGGTTGAGGGAAAACCCCGGAAAAAACCTCAACCAGGTAACTTTCCCCGACCGGTATTCGAACCCGGACCGCCTGGTTTCGCGGCCAGACGCGCTGACCGTTACTCGCAGGTGTGGACGTCGGCTTGCATGTGTGAATAAATGTTTTCTGAAAACCAAGTTCATCAAAATATTAAAATTAAGTGTTTAAATAATTACTCATAGAATCTAAAGCAGATATTTTGTTTCTTGACATATTTCTTTCCACTCATCAGAACTAGAAGTTTAAAATAAAATTAACAATTCAGTCACGCGTAGATCCCATCGAGGCAATAGGTCATTTTACCCCGCTTTCCCCTACTTTAATAACGTGCATTACCAAAATGTTACATAGCTAATTCATGGGCTATTAACCATTAGTGAAAAACGGAAATTACGCGTATCATATTTCGGTCGGATTGTTACATGTGACGTATGTTTTGGATCAGGAAAGAGTAGTCGAATATGGAGTATTTATTCAATGTGTACTAATATGATAACGCTCCATAATTTTTCCCCAACCACTGTTGTTCTCTCCTAATTTTTTTTCCCTGTTCTCCTTCTCTCTCACAAACAATTTCATTTCAGTCCATTATATTAATTCTTTCATTCGTATATTTTGTTGTTTAAATTTCGCTTCCATATCACAGGACCAGTTTTTGCCTCCCATCCCTCCGGCATCTGCCATACAATCTCATCTGTGCGCATCCTTCCATGGAGCAAGTGAACTGTATGTATCTCCACGATAGTGGCTAAACACTCCAATGCCCAGGAACCGACCGATAATCCATTATTATCTGTATAGCGTGTAGTTTACCTATCAGTGACATGGTGTTAATCGGTGAGGTTCGCCCCATGTAACTGGACGATGTGATAGCCGAATATTCTACATCGTTCGCTTTCCAGTGCAAATAGAAGGCCTTCACTCCCTGTCCCCGGTTCACACCTTGATGCTCACGGTATGCGATGTGAGCCCTGGCTCCATTATTACTCCCCCGCATCCTTCAACGTCCCCCACCTCCATTCAGAGTTCTCTTACTATTACATTGTTTCCACTATTACATGGTGTAACCACCAGAAATATTCCTAAGAGTATAAAGAAATGAATCCATAACTTTTACTTTCCCCGAACAAGTAGCTACTGCTTTCTCAATAACTGCTAATTTTGCTATTTTGCAACTGAGAGATATGAAAAGAAATGATTAGCCTAAAAATGTCCCGTTAATGGCAAAGGCCTCCTCCTATAGAGGGAGAGCTCTATTTGTCTCACGCGGTGAGCTACTCCGCGTAAGAGTGGAATTGTTCACTTTGTTCACATTCTGCACACTTTGGTATTGTTCGCTTGTTTCTGTCGCACTGGTTTTAGTCGCTGTTCACTTGTCTTCTTATGTTTTTTCCAGTCTTCCCTATGTCTTGCTCTGCTTGACCAATGGCTTCCTACTCGTTCACTGAAGAGGTCGGCCCATCTTCGTCGTGGTCTTCCGCGTGATCTCTTGCCAATGCGGGGATCCCATAGTGTGACTTTCTGCGTCCATCTTCCGTCTCGAAGTCGTGCAACATGGCCTCCCCACTTCCATTTGGTGTTGGTGGCTTGCAGTGCTGGATCTTTAATTGCTGCCATCTTTTGTAGCACTTCGTTTGGAACTCTGTTCCTCAGTGATAAGCCTAGTATCTTTCTCAGCATCTTTCTTTGGCATATTTGGAGACTGTTACGAAGTTTACTAAACACCAAAATATTGATTTCAATTTACTATTCACTTGCTTATGCATATCTCAGTTATGCAGTTTTCTTATGGGGTAACTCTACCAATGTTAATAGGAGAAAAAAGAACTATAAGATCCATCATACGATGAAAGAGTAATGGAACGGAGAAAAATTCTCTCCAGCGCCGGGATTTGAACCCGGGTTTTCAGCTCTACGTGCTGATGCTTTATCCACTAAGCCACACCGGATACCACCCCGGCGTCGGATAGAATTGTCTCAGATTAAGCTCCAACTCTTGGGTTCCCTCTAGTGGCCGCCCTCTGCACTACGTCATAGATGTCTATGAACGTAGGACCGAAGTCCACACATGTGCTGAGGTGCACTCGTAATGAGTGACTAGTTGGCCGGGATCCGACGGAATAAGCACCGTCTTAAATCACGAAGTGATTTACGCGTATTATATATATTATTTTTAATGTACTGAAGTACATTTGATATGTCCATGCAGATATTCTGTTTCATCATACAATGAAAGAGTAATGGAACGGAGAAAAATTCTCTCCGGCGCCGGGATTTGAACCCGGGTTTTCAGCTCTACGTGCTGATGCTTTATCCACTAAGCCACACCGGATACCACCCCGGCGTCGGATAGAATTGTCTCAGATTAAGCTGCAACTCTTGGGACATCTGCATGGAGATATCATATGTACTTCGGTACATTAAAAATAATATATATGATATGCGTAAATCACTTCGTGATTTAAGACGGCGCTTATTCCGTCGGATCCCGGCTAACTAGTCACTCATAACGAGTGCACCTCAGCACATGTGTGGACTTCGGTCCTACGTTCATAGACATCTATGACGTAGTGCAGAGGGCGGCCACTAGAGGGAACCCAAGAGTTGGAGCTTAATCTGAGACAATTCTATCCGACGCCGGGGTGGTATCCGGTGTGGCTTAGTGGATAAAGTATCAGCACGTAGAGCTAAAAACCCGGGTTCAAATCCCGGCGCCGGTGAGAATTTTTCTCCGTTCCATTACTCTTTCATCGTATGATGACGCAGAATATCTGCATGGACATATCATATGTACTTCGGTACATTAAAAATAATATATAAGATCCATGTTTAAATTAAAGAGTTTTGATTCATGCAATCCTTATTTAAACAATACAAAATTGTAACATTTCCATCCATTTATATTTACAAATGCCTAATTTTCTTGAAACAGAATGAGAATAAATACAATAAGAATTTATATTATCATAATTATAATACACGAAATGCACATCTGTTCTCGATAAAAAATCATGAACTTGTGAAATATGAAAAATCGCCTGCCTATACTGGCATTGTGTTTTTTAATAAATTACCATTACAGATACAATCTTTACCTTATGCAAAATTTAAAGTGAAAGTTAAACAGATTTAACTGATCAAACTTTTTATTCAGTAAAAGAATTCTTAAATCACAAGTTATGATATATGCAATACTACTTGATTATATTATTTACTTTAAATATATTTTAACTTGTAGCGTTTTTAATTTTATTGTGTTTTTTATTTATTATGTAATTGACGTGTACATCCATATATATGGCCATGTATAGAATAATCAATCAATCAATCAATCAATCAATTTCCTTTAATCTGTAACTTTGATGCAGTTTTGAGTCATTTCTACTTGATCATTTACTTACTGGAATGATTATAATACGCACTGAGTGGCAACTTCATAATCGCAACGAAAAACTATTCAATAGTTTGAAATATGTATATACCAGTAATGATTAGAGATTAAACAATTTCTACATAAATACGATACTAGCGCATATGTGACTCGATTATTGTACATGACGTCAGAGAGAAGGTGGTTAGAATTGTTTTCTGTACTGTCTGTTTGCAGCTACGTGTTGTCCAGTGCGGTAGTAAGCGTACGAGACGATTTCTAGCCTGTAGTGCAGTGTTATTAAGATGGAACACGTAAAATCACTCATTTCCAAAGAACACATTTCACAACCATACAGAATTATCGGTAATGCAAGTGTTTTATAAATTCTAACTTTCAGGTTTCTGAGGGGAGAATGAATGACAAAAACTTCCCAAACGAATAATAACAGGCATTTTCCATATTTATTTTCCGTTTAATTTCCTCCCGAGTGTCATTTATATTTATTACTGTTGCTCCAAGATATTCGAGTTTTTCCACCTTTTCAAAGGATAAATTTACAATTTTTATTTTTCCATTTCGTACAATGTTCTGGTCATGAGATATAATCATATACTTTGTCTTTTCGGGATTTATACTACTTCCAAACCTATCTCTTTACTTGCTTCAAGTAAAATTTCCGTGTTTTCCCTAATCGTTTGTGGATTTTCTCCTAACAAATTCACGTCGTCCCCATAGATAAGAAGCTGATGTAACCCTTTCAATTCCAAACTCTCTCTGTTATCCTGGACTTCCCTAATGGCATATTCTAGAGCAAAATTAAAAAGTGAAGGTATTAGTGCATCTCCTTGCTTTAGCCCACAGTGAATTGGAAAAGCACCCGACAGAAACTGGCCTATACGGACTTTGCTGTACATTTCACTGAGACACATTTCAGTTAATCGAACTAGTTTCTTGGGAATACTAAATTCGTAAAAATATTATGTAAAACTTCTCTCTTAACCGAGTCATATGCCTTTCAGAAATGTATGAAAAACTGATGTACTGTACTCTTGTACTCCCATTTTTTCTCCAATATCTGTCGAATACAAACAATTTCATCAATAGTCGATCTATTACGCCTAAAACCACACTGATGATCCCCAATAATTTCATCTACGTATGGAGTTAATCTTTAAACAAGAATATTGGATAAAATTTTGTCAACAAAAGTGATATTCCTCGAACGTTACTACAGTTAGTCTTGTTCCCCTTCTTAAAAATAGGTACAATTATGGACTTCTTCCATTGTTCTGGTACAATTTCCTGTTCCCAAATAACTTACAAATTTCGCTAGATAATGCGCTTCCACTCTCTTGTATTAATTCTGCTGGAATTTGGTCGATACCTGGAGACTTGTATTTTTCAGATTTACTATCGCAATTTCGACTTCAAAAAGTGTGGGTTAAGGTACAAATGGCTCAGTAGATTGTATTTGAATTTCGTCCCGATCATTTCTATTTGGACTATGTATATTAGTAAGTAGTTGTCCAAAATAGTTTTTCCATGTGTTCAGAAGCCAATGAGAATCTGCAAGCAAGTACCATTCTTATCCTTGACCACGTGTACCCTTGCCTGATACCCATTTTTAAATTCCTTTATGCCTTTAAATAAATCTCTAATGTTTTTATTCTTACTATTTGTTTCTACGTCATTCAGTTTTCCTTCAAGTAATCTCTCTCTTTATTGTTTAGTGTACGACTTGCTTCCCGTCTGAAAAATTCTATTAACACACACTAATTTGAAACTTATAGTATATACATATAGCTTGTGTTTCGCTATTTTCAATTGGACGGAGTTACGAAATAGGAGGCCAAGCGCCAAAAACCTGTTTCGAGATATTGGCCGTTGAAATAAATCTGTTCTTTTTTAATAAAACATTTTATGCAAGAAGTATTATAACATTGATACTATTACAAGAAATAGACAAATAATACAAAAAAGCTGACCGATTTTTGATAAGAGACCAGCAATTGAATTAATATTTTCAAACCAAAATAAATAAATGAATTTTATTCAGTAAACGAATTTTTGCTTATAAATAGCAGAAAAATTCAGATATAGCATTCTTGATTTTTTCCGAGTTAAATTAGACTGCCCTCAACGGATTTGTGCAAATATATAATTTTTTTCTGTCGGTTGGTCTATTATTGTGTAACTCCGTCCAGTATCATCTCATTTTGTGGCACAGGCCAAAGCCTTTGGAAGGTCCAAAGACTGCAAAGGGTAATACTAAATGCAATCAAAGGATCAAACCTTTGGCAAAGATCCGTGAAAACACAAAATTGTATTTTAAAGAGTGTAAACTCCATTTATTATTTTGAGTTTTCTCTGTTTCGGCTTCAATTCGCCTCTTCAGCTGGAGAAGTGTGGTAACAAAAATTCTGTCGATTACTACTCTAGGACAGAGTGGAGAAGGAAAGACCTCTAACGAGGAATTCCAAATTTATTATAGAATTTGATACACCTCCACAACTGCTATTGCTTTGTATTTTGACTTATGTCATTTGAGTTTGCTTTGCAAAAGTTCTTTAATGTTTTACAAGGTTGAAATAGCCAATCTTCTCCATTACCAATAAATTTATTATCCTATCTAAGCCACTAAAATAAGAAATTCCAGTGTAATAATGTCAAAAAACTGAAACACTGGTTACCATGGCATCTAGTGGATAGACAAATGAATAACCAACTTATGTATGTCCAATGTTTATGATTTATTTAGTTATACAAAGAATTTTCTGTAGTAATGTCACGAGAGGTCTGAGATTTATCTGGGAAATTTCAGACCTCGAGTGGCATTTATTAGGACTATTTCGTGAATAAAAGAAAAATGTAAATAATATATCCCTAAAATTCGATCACCAAATGTTAATAATTGTTTATTAACGAATACTTAACCTATTCAGACATTGTGGAGTTGAAATACTCGTAGATGAATATCGATTACTGCAATAAAGAAATTCGATATTATTATTATTCAGTAATGTCAATTGCGAAATACAGGTTTAACAATGTTAATTACATGTACTGCACTTTTCTTTTATTATTATAACATAAATACATTTTCATTATCTGCTGAAATCATAATTTAATTTAACAGTAACAATGGGGACAGCTATATACCAATGCTTATATATTCACAGCGAGACTTGTTGCTACACAGTGAAGCCATCTCTATTATAGATAGGCCTAATTAAAACACGAATTTTATTACGCCATACGCAAGACAGTTTGATCAAAGACCTTATTAATACTATGCGAGGTCTTTGGGTTTGATACGCGATGATGTTACATAAATTTGAACATCTGACTTTCTATTAATTGTTTCATTTCATTCACAAAATACAAATTTTATAGGCTACAATTACAGGTTAAGTTACCTGTGGGAGCAGGACCAATGTCAGCTGTGTCGTATTTTGACCGTTACAATCAGTGCTACACGAAAGCATTTTTTATAGCTCGACAAACGCATTCTCGCTGTAGTGTGTAACGGAACTAAAGCTGCATCTACACAGTTCAATATTCCAATCGCGTATGCGTGCAATCTGGGAAGAATATTGAAAGAATCAAGTTTAAAAGGTACGTTCAATTAAGATGCATGAAGAGTTTGTGTCTACCATGGTGCGCCGTTTTGAACGTCGTCTTCACTGCATAAATATATTAATTAATAATAAATATAAATATTGCATTCATCGCTTTAAAGTTGAAAGAAAAGTTTAACCGTGCAGTTGCATCTTAATGTATTCATGAACATCAATTCACGGGGAAACAGTTGGCGACAACGACTAAACAAAAGAACGACCATGCTTTAAATTGATAGCGATAGATCTAGGTGCAAAAATTATCGCAAAGTGTGACTGTGATTGTTTGGAATTCAAAATTTCATTACACTTCATTGGTTGAAAATGGAATGACGTCATATAAAGGAAATAGTCTATAAAATTTCATCTGTTTCTTTAGACAATTTTCATGTATTAAATGTCCCTTCAGATGAGGTCACTTTTAGTGGCGCTGCGAAAGCGTGACAGTAGCGCTGCTAACAGATGACTGTTGGACCACCAATTCCCTACACCGTCATGACAGTGTACAGGCTTAATTAGAAAAGTATGTCACGACAGAATAATACAGAATGACGATGATAATAATAATAATAATAATAATAATAATAATAATAATAATATAACCATAGACTACTAAATTTCTGGACTAGTGGGAATTACTGATATATTATTTATGTAATAAAATCCCCTTTATTTCACGTTAAAATAAAATAACGCATCTAAAATAATATACTAAATAAAATATTAACAAGGAGATTAAAAATTAGCTGATCTCAGGTTCGAACCTGGGTTCAATTACACCATGGCCTTTGTCTTTGCCATTACCCTACAGACACCTATTTGTAGAATATTGGTTGAATTACTCGTACGTGCTATGATTTGTTTCGTGTTTGGTGCCAATTATATTTAATTTTGAATTCTTAAAAAGTAAACAAAAATATGTTTTATGCCATATCGTTCCTCATTTGCGTGATTTTAAATTAATATTTTTATTGTCCTGATGTAAATCATGGAATAGTCCTCGATTCTGTCTTTCCAAAAGTAATGAATGGACTCAAACTCTTATTCTATTTTTACGTCTTTTCTTTCTCCGTATGAGAAAATTTGCCAAAAGTATATCTCCTTCTACGTCCATGTTCACTGAAAGACTGAAAAATTTTCTACAAAAATTTAGCAGCGACACTAACGCGCCACTAAAAGTGGCCTCGTCTCAAGAGACCCCAAGCGACAGTTAGCAATTTTCGCTGGCAATAACTACAGACGTTGACAAATTATTAGATTAAATTAATTATGTGGGCAACAAAGCTGTATTTATCGGCAGAAATATTGAACAAAAATGTATTTTGCACAGAAATAATGAACAGAAAATTGAGTCTGAAGGTTACTAATATTTTGTATATATTATGAACACGTTGATTTTGTCAGGGATGCCGGAAACCAAAGTTCGATACTTTCTTTGAATATGAGCATCATTTAGCCAGATATCAGACAGTGCTAAAATAAGTCCATGTTTTGTTGTAAGCCTCTTTTTGTTCACTTTGTTCTTCAGTACAGATCACAGATTTTCAATTTCGTTCATGTCCGGTCTTCTTGCAGGCCATGGGGAATATCTTCTGCAGTATATAATTAAAACACCAGTAGTACCAAAACAGCCAGACAAAATATAATTAACCATTCATATTTACAACAATAGAGACTCTCTGAATTATACTGATAGTTGTTATGACGAATTATATTATGTTTCAAAGAAAAACGTTTTAGTCTAATAATTTGTCCACGTCTGTATGTAATCATTTAGCGTTGTATAACTTCGTTTTGATTTATTAACGACCACCTATAGCAGAATCATCAAAGTGGTGACCCCAAGTGTATGTCCACTTCTTGTAAAACACATGTCAGTTAACATCTTAACTTGTGAGGCGGAGTCCCTCATAACATACACAAATGAACATGTCATGGAATCTGAATAGGTAGTGCTCGTTGTTGACGTAGGTTAGGCGAGCCCTCATTGTGCAGATACAACAGTGGGCTAATTTCGCGTGGCTGTACTTTTCATTCGTCTGAACAATGGAACTACATTTTCACTTAGTTCCACACTTTGCCCTCCCCTTCCAGTTGCCTTGTTTTCAACATGTTGCAGAGAGATGACCGCTTTTATTATTGTCGGTAATTAAAATGTACTGTAATGAACAAAGGGAGGCTGTGTGATGTTCTCGTATACGTGGGAGGGTGGGTCCTGACCTCTGACCTTACCACAACTTATACGCATACCCCCCCCTCTCTCTCTCTCCCTGAATTCCCCCTCCCGTTATATTTCTATTTATAAATCCAGCTTAAATATCGTCTACAAAATCCATTTCAAAATAAATGCTGTAATCTGCTCGCAACACCAACAGCCTACCCTAACTCCACCAGGGTCGGGATGTCTTTTCTTCCCATGCACTGCCTGAAATGCGATCTGTAAGTTACCGCGAGACTAATTTAGTGAGCTTATTAAATCAAGGCAGAAATTACTAGGATTAGAATAACTAATTACGTAATTTTATAAAATGAATCAGAAGTAATACAAAAGCTTATGCTGCTTGTAATAATGTACATGAGGTGTACCCTAGAAAACATTGCAAGTTAAGTTCCCCTCTCCTCCTTATGTGTAACTATCGTTGAACATTTCCAGGAATGTAATTGCCAGGGATTTTCTCCCCTCCTTCTTTCTTGTTTAGTTTTTTATATTCCTTTTTATTTAGTTCCTGTTCTGTAGTTATTTCTTCTCTCTTTACCTTCCTTCTTACTTACCCTGTTCCTTACTTTCGTTCTTTCCTCTTCTTTTTAATCCAATTTAAGAATATTTATCTAATTTTACTCCTTCCTTCTTTGTTTGTTTCTTTCTTTTTTATCTATCTATCTATCTATCTGTCTGTCTGTCTGTCTGCCTGCCTGCCTGCCTGCCTGCCTGCCTGCCTGCCTGCCTGCCTGCCTATCTATCTATCTATCTATCTATCTATCTATCTATCTATCTATCTATCTATCTATCTATCTATCTATCTATCTATCTATCTATCTATCTATCTATCTATCTATCTATCTATCTATCTATCTATCTATCTATCTATCTATCTATCTATCTATCTCTTATCTTTCTCTTTCTTTTTCTCTTTCTTTCTCTCTTATTCTTTTATCTTTATCTTTCTCTCTTTCTCTTTATCACTCTTTCTTTCTTTATCTCTCTTTCTTTCTTTATCTCTTTCCTTCTTTATCTCTCTTTCTTTCTTTATCTCTCTTTTTTTCTTTATCTCTCTTTCTTTCTTTATCTCTCTATCTTTCGTTATCTCTCTTTCTTTCTTTGTCTCTCTCTTTCTTTCTTTATCTCTCTTTCTTTATCTCTTTCCTTCTTTATCTCTCTTTCTTTCTTTATCTCTCTTTCTTTCTTTACCTCTCGCTCTTTCTTTCTTTATCTCTCCCTCTTTCTTTCTTTATCTCTCCCTCTTTCTTTCTTTATCTCTCTCTTTCTTTATCTCTTTCCTTCTTTATCTCTCTTTCTTTCTTTACCTCTCACTCTTTCTTTCTTTATCTCTCCCTCTTTCTTTCTTTATCTCTCCCGCTTTCTTTCTTTATCTCTTTCTTTCTTTACCTCTCTCTCTTTCTTTATCTCTCTCTTTCTTTCTTTATCTTTCTTTATCTCTCTCTTTCTTTCTTTATCTCTCTCTTTCTTTCTTTATCTCTCTCTATTTCTTTCTTAATCTCTCTCTATTTCTTTCTTAAACTCTCTCTATTTCTTTCTTCATCTCTCTCTATTTCTTTCTTCATCTCTCTTTATTTCTTTCTTTATCTCTCTTTATATCTTTCTTTGTCTCTCTCTTTCTTTCTTTATCTCTCTCTTTCTTTCTTTATATATCTTTCTTTCTTTCTTTATCTCTCTCTTTCTTTCTTTATATATATATATCTTTCTTTCTTTCTTTATCTCTCTCTTTTTCTTTCTCTATTTCTCTCTTTTTCTTTCTTTATCTCTCTCTTTTTCTTTCTTTATCTCTCTCTTTTTCTTTCTTTATCGCTCGCTCTTTCTTTATTTACCTCTCTCTCTTTCTTCCTTTATCTCTCTCTCTCTCTTTATTTCTTTCTCTCTCTCTTTCTTTCTCTCTTTCTTTCTTTCTTTCTTCATCTCTCTTTATCTCTCTTTCTTTCTCTCTCTCTTTCTTTCTTTCTTTCTTTCTTTCTACAATCTTGCTCAAGTTGTTCATATAACATGCTGAAATTGTGGTTGACACAAAGTTAACTTGGAAACAACATATTGAGGATTGCAGCAATAAATTATTCAGGATTTTATTTCTTTTAAAAAGTGTAAAAAATGATATTACCATTGAATTATGTATATTAAGACTGCCCATTACGCCTTATTTTAACCGCATTTTAAAATATGGTATCTTATTATGTGTCAACAGCACTCATGTCATCAAAATCTTTAAATTACAGAAAAAGGCAATCAGGATTATTACCAGTTCTCATTAACATGAACTTTGTAGTCCTTTATTTATTAACGAGAAAAATAAAATTCTGTTACCAGTTTATATATCTTTAATTATTAACATTATGTGAAACAAAATTTTAATAATTTTATTATACTTTAAAGAAAGATTGTCATGATCACAATACAATAGTCTAGTATATACAGTCACGAAGCTTGAGTTTATGAGGGTACTAGGAACAATAGACTGTGCAGGTACTATTTCGCATTGTCTGTAATGAGGCGACAGTAGCGATCCTAGTGGCCAGCAACTATGTATGGATGCATATTTACCACGTATTAAGCTTCGTGACTGTGTATACTAGACTGTGATAATACTAGGCAATTGAGTATGTTTCATCAACCAAAACGTCGACTAACAAAATGCCCACCTATTTATTTACTTTAATCAATGGTGAATTTAGAAACGTTATCTCTAGTTCGCTCATTAGTATTTTTATGATATATAAGAATACATTTTTAACTCTAACTTTTAATTGTATTTCACAGGGTCTATTACACTATTTCAGTGTCTGAAGACTTATATAAATAAATAATACACTTTCTTTCTTTCTTTCTTTCTTTCTTTCTTTCTTTCTTTCTTTCTTTCTTTCTTTCTTTCTTTCTTTCTTTCATCTCTACTCCCCAACAATTGCCCTGTATTCACATCCTCTAACCTTCACGATTCAGCCAGTCTTCTTGCAGATGGAGATTCTTTATCATTAAGACTATTCCAAATTCCGATATTGGCTTTCGACAACGTTTCCTTCGTAGCAGTGAGTAGTGGCCATCTCTCCTTACCCATGTAATCATTTTTGTGTAAGCCCCTGTATGGCGTATAAAGGGGATACCTAAAAAAATAAATAATAAACTCTGTTACATTGGTTATCTTTTTGAAACATAATACCCTTAAGGCACTTGCCGGTTTCCAACGTAATTTCAGAATGTACTTTCATATTTTCGCTGATAGCAATGTTTCTACATCCAAACTTCGTCCATTTCTGTTGAAAAATGGAACTCACACGTGCGTATAGTACATTTCTGGCGTCCTTTTCCACTGGTTATCAACGAATTTGTGTGCAAAATAAATTGGCCATAAATAAAAGCAAGGACAGGATCACTTAATCGACAATTTATAACTTAAACTAAGCATTCCAAAGCTGTCATTGTCATTATAATCCTAAGCGGGAGATTTATGCGTTTTGTTAGTACTTTTACACACACAACACCGGTCGTTTCTATGCAGGTTATGTTTAACACGCTTCTGTTGGATTACATGCAGCCTGTATTCTGGGTGGGGTTTAACGCTGGGATGTTCTTCTCTTTGTGTAGCGGCCCTTAAGTCGAGGAGTGGCACCTTTCACAAGCTACCTGCAGTTGAATATCGCATTCATTTATAACATATCCAAGTCCGAACTCTCGATACGTGCTACAAAAGAGAACTCAAGCCCTTACGGAACAGATTACGATCCGTTATCAAGCTTTATGTGCAGCCAATCTCGCTGTTTAACGGTAACTGTCCTCCAACTTCCCATGTTGCAGAGTAAAAGGCCTAACTTATTCATTGATTAAAGTTCACGTTAACACTTTGTTTGTTAAGGGTACTGGGTAGTGATTAGGGGTCAAAAATCAAATTTTTTATTTTGTGTTTAAAAGAGCAGAAAACTTGCTCTTTAAAACAATACATATTGTGCAGGTATCTCTGCAGATAAGCCCTTTGAATGGCCTCTTTAATGAAATTCATACCTCCTTTTTTGAATGCAATTTTCCGTTTGTTGATATTTTTCAAATTTAAGTGCATTTTTTTCTGAAAGTACTGAATCTATTTACATGAAAATTTTACAGTGCTTTATGCAGCCTGTCTTCTACATTGTAGACCTACAGGTTAGGAATATTATACACATACCTCCTTTTTTAAATGCAATTTTCCGTTTCTTGATATTTTTCAAACTTAAGTGCATTTTTTTCTGAAAGTACTGAATCTATTTACATGCAATTTTTACAGTGCTTTATGCAGCCTGTCTTCTACATTGTAGACCTACAGGTTAGGAATATTATACACATACCTCCTTTTTTAAATGCAATTTTCCGTTTCTTGATATTTTTCAAACTTAAGTGCATTTTTTTCTGAAAGTACTGAATCTATTTACATGCAATTTTTACAGTGCTTTATGCAGCCTGTCTTCTACATTGTAGACCTACAGGTTAGGAATATTATACACATACCTCCTTTTTTAAATGCAATTTTCCGTTTCTTGATATTTTTCAAACTTAAGTGCATTTTTTTCTGAAAGTACTGAATCTATTTACATGCAATTTTTACAGTGCTTTATGCAGCCTGTCTTCTACATTGTAGACCTACAGGTTAGGAATATCATAAACACAGAAGGACGAAGAAAATATATATTTATTGATAAAAATGGCAAAAATTGTTAATCAAAGTTTAATTTTGTTTTCTGTTCTACTAAGGGTGAATATTCAAGTAAATTTTGCTTTAGAACTTACAAATATATATTTCTTGGGAACTTAAGAAAATACAAGGTATATGAGTAAGTATGTAGCAAGTAATGTGCACCTGAAATTTGATATACATTTAGCAAAGTGGGAAAACAGGTTGTCAGTTAGAATCTTTCTTTTGCACTTGGATAAGAAATTAATTAGTTGTATTTCATACTGGTGAATTCAAAATGATTTATTGTACAACCTTGGAAATTTTTATAATAAAAATAAATAAGTAAAATAAAATAGGAACTAAAATATAATTACAGCGGCAATGGAATTATATAATATAATATTAACACTAGAGAAGAATAATATCGCACGTGTTGTTTTTAATTCATTACACGGCCTTAGATGGCAGTTATTTTAATTTTAAAACTCATTTATCTCATTAAATATCAGTCCTATCAAAATTTTTCAAGGAATAAAACGTATCGCAAATTATTTTTAAAGAAACTTTTGTTATGTAACATTTTTCACAAAAATCAATAATAAGCGAGATATTTCCATTTATTTAATTCAGGCCTCCTTATAACCCCCCTTTTAAATAATGTATTTTGAATGCCATATAGCCTAAAATCTAAGTTACACGAACTTAATTTATATTCCAATTTTCATCGAAATCCGTTCAGCCATTATCGCGTGAAAAGGTAACAAACATACATACAGACAGACAGACAGACAGACAGACATACAAACAAAAATTTCAAAAAAGCGATTTTCCGTTTCAGTGTGGTTAATTATATATGTTAGGACCAATTATTTTTGGAAAATCGAAAATTACCAGAAAAATTTCGGCTACAAATTTATTATTAGTATAGATGACCATGGCTCATGTAGCCCTTGTTTTACCATTTTAATCAATTTATGTTCAATATTGTCACGGCTGAGACTTTAATTAACTAACTTATCAATATTGTGCTATACACACATGTACCAATTCTATTCATATAATTAGCATAAAACTTTTTTCTGAAGATGGTTCATTTAAGCGGAAAACGTTAAACTGAATAAATTAATGTGACAAGTATTCTAACAATTAATATTTGTTAAGCAGATAAGCACAGACGGACCCTGACTATTCCTAATTTTAATCTAACTAGATTTTTTTTCTATCCAGCGGTCGACCTGGTTGGCGAGTTGGTATAGCGCTGGCCTTCTATGTCCAAGGTTGTGGGTTCGATCCTGGGCCAGGTCGATGACATTTAAGTGTGCTTAAGTGCGACAGGCTCATGTCAGTAGATTTACTGGCATGTAAAAGAACTCCTGCGGGACAAAATTCCGGCACATCCGGCGACGCTGATATTAATCTCTGCAGTTGCGAGCGTCGTTAAATAAAACATAACATTAACATCTTTCCAGAGGATAGCGGATTTTCTAGCGGTTTTCAGTTTCATTTTAGCTTCATATTGGCGCTTTAACATTTCACTGTCGAACAGAAAATTTTTCAGCGTTGCCACACTTGTGCGTGCAGAGCAATGTGTTTTCGCAAGCCAATTAGAAGCGTTAATGAATAAACCAACTATCAATGGCGTAGTTTCGCCAGCCAATAAAAATTTATTAAATTGAATAAATTGAATATCGATTATTCATATGTTTCAAACGTTCTTCTTAACAGTGTACAGTAAGGCAGTAGGCCTAATAAGTTCCGTTCGGTTGATGTGGATGTATTTTTACAGTGCACACATCAGACGAAAGTATCCGGAAACACGAGTTGCTTCACAGTCGTAAGCTTATGAACTTCATAAGTGTTTATTCACTTGAGATAGACAAAAATCTTGTAAAACGAGTCATGTGTCCGAAAGAAGCCTTCAGTTTTCTGAACAGATAAGTGTGAATGGGATACTTCCAACCAGTGGCGGCTGATTGACTGAGGCAAGAGAGGCCGGGCCTCAGTCACTTGGCTTAACTGAAATCAAATTTTGTGTTTTTATATTATGTATTAGTTATTTGAATGAAGCATATATCGCTGTAGAAACATTTGAAAACTTTGTTATGTATATAGACCTGTTTAGCAGTAAAATTTGCTCCTGAGGCCGGGATCGCTCGTGCCGGGTCTGGATTGTGATGTATGCAGACCTGTTTTGCAGTAAAATTTGTTCCTGAGGCCACAATCGCTCGTGCCGTGTCTGGATTGTGATGTATACAGACCTGTTTAGCAGTAAAATTTGCTCCTGAGGCCAGGATCGCCCGTGCCGGGTCTGGATTGTGATGTATACAGACCTGTTCTGCAGTAAAATTTGTTCCTGAGGCCACAATCGCTCGTGCCGGCTCGTGCTGTATTTTCACGGGCTTTGAGCTTGCTGAGGCACAATTCGTCTGGCCTCGTGGCCTGGTCAGGTTTCACTTCTCCCATCCATGGGCCGGCCTCAAGGGTAGTGTGGGGTGGGAATAGCAATGGTGACTTGTCTTCCTAAATAGGCCATAAATAGCACAAATTCCAGCTCTTTGGCAGGCAGAGACCCACACTATTCCCTCCCCTTATGTCTTAGTTTATGACTTAAGCGAGGGTGTTGTACTAGTGTACTTCGTAGTACAGTAGTGAATCTGGGCCAATGTTGTTATGTATTTTGGGAAAATATAAACAGAAACAAATGAGAGAAATAATACTGGTGTAGTTAATTCATTGTTAGAGTGTCCTTTTTCGAGAAGAAATAATATTGAAAGAAAGGAAGTTTTAAATAAAGAGGGAGTCTACCGAGATACCTACGACATCGCTGACAATTTTTCTGACAGATAATCTTAAAAAGCGAGTTTCTATTGCATCCTGGTATGGGCAACATAAATCGTTAAGTGGTAATATGGTGTAAAATAAACTTCCCTGTTGGCCTTGTTTGTTGCTGTCAAGGGAAAAAAATAAAAAGAAAAGAAAGAAAGGGATTTTCAACATATAATGTGTTGCTTCATCACACTGAAACAATCACTGAAACTCACAGAATAACAGCTTATTTGGTGAGTGAAATTATTATTTTTCATTAATATTAGGCTAATGTTAAAATGTTATGTTTTATTTAACGACGCTCGCAACTGCAGAGGTTATATCAGCGTCGCCGGATGTGCCGGAATTTTTTCCCACAGGAGTTCTTTTACATGCCAGTAAATCTACTGACATGAGCCTGTCGCATTTAAGCACACTTAAATGCCATCGACCTGGCCCGGGATCGAACCCGCAACTTGGGCATAGAAGGCCAGCGCTATACCAACTTGCCAACCAGGTCGACTATTAGGCTAATAATAGACTAATAATAATAATAATAATAATAATAATACGGTAATAATGATATTAATAATATAATAACAATAATAATTAATATCATAAATAAACATTTCCTATCGGAGGCACTTAAACTAGTTGCAACTGGCCTCACCGAGGATGTCGATCACCGGCCGCTACTGCTTCCAACCGCTAGATGCTCAGAAAGTGTGTAAAGAATCATTCTAATTTTAAAATATGCAATGAAAGGATTGTTATCTGATGCTATTTACAGATTTTTAACTTTAATATTTGTTGGTTTCATCTGTCATCATGCTAAACTAACGTACAACTGTAGGAACAACATCACAAAAATGGGTTATCTATCTCCATACTCTTCTCTTCATACACACAATCCTCTGCATCAGTTTGTCACATTCATCCCGTACATCCTCTCTTTACATCATTTTCCATATGCAAAAACATCGCTTCGTCATCCGTAAACAGTAGCGTACATATTTAGAATAAAATCACCCGAAGCATAATAATATTACAAAATTTCCCCGACTTTTTTTTATGTTCTAGTTATTGTGAAATGTGGAAAAATAATTTAAATATCGAGTTGATAACTGACAACAATCGACTGTGGTGATTAGTGTGTAAAATTAATTAAGCTATTTCTGAAATATTGATTGCAATAAAATTACATCAACTATTTTATGTGGACTGCAATAATTAGTGTAGGTTTCGTTGATCTACACTCATTGAAATATTGTGTGCAATTATATCAACCATATTAAGTGGACTATTCTGATTGTTGTGTAAGAATAGTTGAAATACTGTCATTGATATATTAATTGAAATTACATCAACCGTATTATGTAAATTACAGTGATTGTTGCGTAAAAATAGTTGAACTACTATCATTGAAATATGGAGAGTAATTACATTAACCGTATTATGCGGACTACAGTGATTGTTGCGTAAGAATAGTTGAACTACTGTCATTGAAATATTGAAAGTAAATACATCAACCGTATTATGTGGACTACAGTGATTGTTGCGTAAGAATAGTTGAACTACTATCATTGAAATATTGAAAGTAAGTACATCAGCCGTATTATGTGGACTACAGTGATTGTTGCGTAAGAATAGTTGAACTACTGTCATTGAAATATTGAGAGTAAATACATCAACCGTATTATGTGGACTACAGTGATTGTTGCGTAAGAATAGTTGAACTACTATCATTGAAATATTGAAAGTAAGTACATCAGCCGTATTATGTGGACTACAGTGATTGTTGCGTAAGAATAGTTGAACTACTGTCATTGAAATATTGAGAGTAAATACATCAACCGTATTATGTGGACTACAGTGATTGTTGCGTAAGAATAGTTGAACTACTGTCATTGAAATATTGAGAGTAAATACATCAACCGTATTATGTGGACTACAGTGATTGTTGCGTAAGAATAGTTGAACTACTATCATTGAAATATTGAAAGTAAGTACATCAGCCGTATTATGTGGACTACAGTGATTTTGCGTAAGAATAGTTGAACTACTGTCATTGAAATATTGAGAGTAAATACATCAACCGTATTATGTGGACTACAGTGATTGTTGCGTAAGAATAGTTGAACTACTATCATTGAAATATTGAAAGTAAGTACATCAGCCGTATTATGTGGACTACAGTGATTGTTGCGTAAGAATAGTTGAACTACTGTCATTGAAATATTGAGAGTAAATACATCAACCGTATTATGTGGACTACAGTGATTGTTGCGTAAGAATAGTTGAACTACTGTCATTGAAATATTGAGAGTAAATACATCAACCGTATTATGTGGACTACAGTGATTGTTGCGTAAGAATAGTTGAACTACTATCATTGAAATATTGAAAGTAAGTACATCAACCGTATTATATGGACTACAGTGATTGTTGCGTAAGAATATTTGAACTACTGTCATTGAAATATTGAGTGTAATTACATCAACCGTATTATGTGGACTACAGTGATTGTTGCGTAGGAATAGTTGAACTACTGTCATGGAAATATTGAAAGAAAGTACATCAACCATATTATGTGGGCTACAGTGATTGTTGCGTAAGAATAGTTGAAATACTGTCATTGAAATATTGAGAGTAAGTACATCAACCGTATTATGTGGACTACAGTGATTGTTGCGTAAGAATAGTTGAACTACTGTCATGGAAATATTGAAAGAAAGTACATCAACCGTATTATGTGAACTACAGTGATTGTTGCGTAAGAATAGTTGAAATACTGTCATTGAAATATTAATTGTAATTACATCAACCGTATTATGTGGACTACAGTGATTGTTGCGTAGGAATAGTTGAACTACTGTCATTGACATATTGAGAATAAGTACATCAACTGTATTATGTAGACTACAGTGATTGTTGCGTAAAAATAGTTGAACTACTGTCATTGAAATATTGAGAGTAAGTACATCAACCGTATCATGTGGACTACAGTGATTGTTGCGTAAGAATAATTGAACTACTGTCATGGAAATATTGAAAGAAAGTACATCAACCGTATTATGTGAACTACAGTGATTGTTGCGTAAGAATAGTTGAAATACTGTCATTGAAATATTAATTGTAATTACATCAACCGTATTATGTGGACTACAGTGATTGTTGCGTAGGAATAGTTGAACTACTGTCATTGAAATATTGAGAATAAGTACATCAACTGTATTATGTAGACTACAGTGATTGTTGCGTAAAATAGTTGAACTACTGTCATTGAAATATTGAGAGTAAGTACATCAACCGTATCATGTGGACTACAGTGATTGTTGCGTAAGAATAGTTGAACTACTGTCATGGAAATATTGAAAGAAAGTACATCAACCGTATTATGTGAACTACAGTGATTGTTGCGTAAGAATAGTTGAAATACTGTCATTGAAATATTAATTGTAATTACATCAACCGTATTATGTGGACTACAGTGATTGTTGCGTAGGAATAGTTGAACTACTGTCATTGAAATATTGAGAATAAGTACATCAACTGTATTATGTAGACTACAGTGATTGTTGCGTAAAAATAGTTGAACTACTGTCATTGAAATATTGAGAGTAAGTACATCAACCGTATCATGTGGACTACAGTGATTGTTGCGTAAGAATAGTTGAAATACTGTCATTGAAATATTAATTGTAATTACATCAACCGTATTATGTGGACTACAGTGATTGTTGCGTAAGAATAGTTGAAATACTGTCATTGAAATATTAATTGTAATTACATCAACCGTATTATGTGGACTACAGTGATTGTTGCGTAGGAATAGTTGAACTACTGTCATTGAAATATTGAGAATAAGTACATCAACTGTATTATGTAGACTACAGTGATTGTTGCGTAAAAATAGTTGAACTACTGTCATTGAAATATTGAGAGTAAATACATCAACCTTATTATGTGGACTACAGTGATTGTTGCGTAAGAATAGTCGAACATCTGTCATTGAAATATGGAGAGTAATTACATCAACCGTATTATCTGGACTGCAGTGATTGGTGCGCTATATAAGTTCGTGTACTGTCTTTAAAATATTGCCTGGAACTACAATAACCGAAAACGTACAGTTAGTCGAACGGCTAGAGTGTCGAAACCCGGCGAGTCGAAGTTGAATTTGTGGAAAACAAATACTGTGTTTAATGATCATTTTTCGCGGGGTACTGCTGTTTCTTCAACCAGCGTTACACCATTCCTTCATTACTTGTCAACATGAGGTGTTGTGTATTTCTCTCCACATGGTGCACCGCGGGCAACGTTAAACTGGAGAAAAAAAGTACTACAGCTTCGGTGTTTCGCTTATAGATGGGGGTGTTAGGGTAGTCTACCTCTATGTTTTCAACCGTAACTACCCGGGTTTGATCCCCGTCTGAGTCACGAGAGAATTTGTGATAGACAAATCAGGCACGAGGGGTTTTTCCCGGGTTTCCCCCCGTTTTTTATTTGGTTATGTAACGACTGTGTATCACTATACTATGGTCTGTCCCAGGAACTTTTAGAGTAACTTCACGCATATAGGGGCGAAGTCTATCTGTGCCGTGTATTGCGGGCAGCATCAGCTCGAGGCCGCTAAGGGGTAAGGTGCTCGTGATAGAAGGTAGAGCTTCAGATAGAAATGATACCCTCTCTGCAAGCGATTGCTAGCTTCGTTCAACCAACACCTCCCCCCAGAGCGGTCATTGGTCCTAGACCTCCCACATACCACTTTCGCAGAGATCTTGTTTCGTCTTTCTACTCTACAGATTCTTGAGACGGACAATAGGTTATTTATCGTCGATGGAATTGGTGATAGAGAGATGGTATTAGGCGAGATGATGTCGAGGATTTGCCATACATTAGCCGACATTCGCCTTACGGCTGGGGATAACCTCAGAAAATTCTCCCATTTCTCATCACCATCATCATCATCATCATCATCATCATCCCGCCATACTCTACAGTCAGCCTCACTCTGCGAGATCTCGAGCCAGGCCACAAAAACAAATAAAAAATGGTTAGAAGTGTTGTTTGTGTTTATTAAAGACTATTAAAAGTACTATTAAAAATGACACAGAGTCAAGTGTGCTGTTATCCACTAAAAAAATCAACCGAATCAAAGGGCCTCCAATGATTGCTGTTTAAAAGTAGTCGCTCAAAATATACAAATATGAGAAAATTCGTTGGACGTGAGTTCGAATCTGTATGATTATCGAGTTTAATTTTTTTCCCGAGGTTTTTCCAAACTGTCCGGTGAATATTACTTAAGCTCATAGTCAGTCCACGATCTTATCTACTACTACCGCTACTGCAACTGCTACTGCTACTACTTTTTGTTTGTTTGTTTTTTTTTTTTTTACTTTAACATGTTTAAGTTCACTAAGGAATAATTCCAGAGTAGCCTATCCAAGCTACAAGCGAAGCGTGATTCCTATTATTCGCAGAGTCCGGCAGAACGATCTGCCCGATTAGAAACATAAATAATAAGAATAACATAGAGCCTATTCCAGAAGAATGCTTGCCATTTTGATATTACTTTGTTTTAAAGATAATATCGTCCAAATGCTTGCCCTTACGAACTATACACTCCTCAAACAATGACTGTGTATGTCTGTATTATTCCAAATTCTGCAACAACACACCAAACAGTAACGGAGAGGTCGCTGATGCATTTCTCGAGGATTTTCTGGGGACCAATATGGAATGTTTTGTTTGTTGACGCAGCCCGACAAATGAAAATGAGCTTAGTCATTACTGAGCACAACAGCATCGACTGGAGCTTTCTCCATTGGCCTCGGAAGCATCTTGGCGGTTGCGCCAGTCACGTGGAAGTTTCTGATCCACCATAACTTTGTAGGGACGGAACTTGAGGTCTAGGTGTAAGATTCATCTCACACTCCGATCAGATATTCCCAATACCAGAGCATATTTAATGGATGAATGTCGTGGAGATGTGGTACAGCTGGCGCCAGCGTTTTTGGCGTGTGTCGTAGATATATAGTGCCCGTTTTTGAGCATGTTGCTAGTGCAGCTGAGAATGGTACCACTTCTTATACACGTCACATCAGCCATTTGTCGAGCACAGTTGTCAGACTGACTGCGGCAAATATAAAACACTCGAACTTAACGTTCCCATTACTCATTTTACACGCCAAAAACGGTGGCGCGGACTGTAACAGCATGCCTCACTGCTGCGATATTCTCGGGAGCTCGAAATTTGCAACATCTACCGGACGACTTCTGCTTGAAAGTTAAACCTTTTGTCTGACTTTCTCACCCATATCAGTAGGGTTTTCTTATCAGGAATTCTTTCTTGTTGACCTACTCTAAATTGGGTACGAAATTGCCACAGCGTTGCAATCACAGTTATTTTTTTAAAATGCTCAACAATAGAATGCACGATGTTCACGTGTCCATGCCATGACGGTAACTGCAATGGCATGGCTTGTGTTGCTCAAAGATATTTCCCACTCAAGCGCAACTATCAAGAAACCTGCATGGCGGCCAATTCAAACTGGGAAGATCATTCTGCCAGACCCTGTACTGTTCTCCAGCCAGGAGATCAACCGTGAAAGGAATGTGCGTACTATTGCGTCATCTATTGGAGCGAAGTAGATAGATAATATTACCGTTATAACGTCAGTTTAAAAAACATGCGCTCTCCTGCATATGTTATTTCCTGTATGGAGGGATTAAAAGACCAGGAGATTAACAGTAATCTAATTTTGTAACTAGGGTAATATAAGTATGTGTGTATCAGTGTTATCTTTTGTGCTGTGAGAGTTAGCCAATAGAAATACGTGTACCCACGTGTGTGACCTTATGGCATCAACATTCATTCACAGCATTACCCCGCTGTGTCTCATTCCCCTAAGACTTTATCCTGGTTGGAGTACAGTATAACCGTATAGTCCAGTGATGTCAAAGGAAGCGCATTTTTCTGACCTTGACGTTGTCCGCGGGAATCAAGCATTGGGTATGGAAGGAGCAAGGATTATGTATGTGAGTGAGGACCGTGTTGGATTAAGAAAACAGTGATGTACAAACTTCAATAAAACGTGAAATTTTATGTTGTTATTTTATATGGGTATTTGCTGTTTGATATTATCTATATTGTCTGTAAAACAAAATACTAACACCAGCTTCTTAATATTGCAGTTAATAACATAATAAAGAGTTAAGAAGGAATATTCATATAAATTTCATAGTAGTAAAACTATACTACATTAAGGGTAGTAGGTAGTGATGCCTGTGCAATGAAAAAATTTCAGTACAAAAGTTCAGTTCAATATTTCTAGGCTTTTAGTGCTCAGAATGGAATAAAAATTTCCGTGCCTATACAATCAATCATTTAGAATTCAGTGGTATAAAAGATGACTAATTAGTTTTGTATCCAAGTGCAAAATAAAGGCCTTAACTGATAATCTGTTTTCTCAGTGTACCTCATTCTTCAAGTGCACATTACTTGCTACAATCTTCACTCATATACCCTGAGTTTTTTTAAGTTATCTAGTAATGCATAATGTAAATTCTAAAGCAAAATTTAGTTAAATATATCACCCCTAGTGAAACAGAAAAAATATTGAACATTGTTTAATATTTTTGCAATTTTTTTCAATGCATAAATATTTTTTTTCTCGTGTTATGTATACGATATTCTTAAAACCGTAGGTCTACTATGTAAAACACAGGCTGCAGAAAACAATGTAAAAATTTAATATACATTGATTCAGTAGTTTCAGAGAAAAATGCACTTAAGTTTGGAAAATGTCAACTTATGGAAAACTGCTTTTAAAAAAAAGAAGAACATATAAATTACATGCACCTCCAAATTTAAAGAGGCCGCTTAACGGGCTTATCTGCAGAAATACCCCACAATATTTTTATATTGTTTTAAAGAGCAAGCTTTCCACTTGTTTTTAAAACACAAAATAAAAAATCGGATTTTTGACCCTTAATCACTACCTGGTTCCCTTAAGTGAATGGAACATCATTCATAAAGAAAGTGATATCCCAAAGAAAGATAGTAAGTATGACATGGTAAGTTGGAATTGATATTGATGGTATGTTTAGCCTTATAAAAGTAATCAATAAACTAATCAAAACAATATTACAGTACAAAGCAAAGTTACCTAGCTGTATGTTTCAACTGTAACTAATATTACATAACAAAACCCTTATCGCATTATGCTTTTAAGGTGATATTTGTGCGCAGCTTCCTTTCATCAGTAGGATTAAATTTTCTCGAAATCTGCTGAGGCTATAGAGCTGACGTTTTTACAATACTTGGGCACATATCTTCGTTTATTATGCAACAGTAGTTCCTTTGTTCATTCATTTTCTTAGAAACACTTTCCATGCGAATATTTTCAAAATTTTCAATACGTATCTTTTTTTTTTAATTGGGTTATTTTACGACGCTGTATCAACATTTAGGTTATTTAGCGTCTGAATGAAATGAAGGTGATAATGCCGGTGAAATGAGTCCGGGGTCCAGCACCGAAAGTTACCCAGCATTTGCTCGTATTGGGTTGAGGGAAAACCCCGGAAAAACCTCAACCAGGTAACTTGTCCCGACCGGGATTCGAACCCGGGCCACCTGGTTTCGCGGCCAGACGCGCTGACCGTTACTCCACAGGTGTGGACATACGTATCTTCAGTAGTACATATTTACGGTATATTATATTTACGAAAACATTGTTTCAATACCTGTAAGGCTACTAAATAAACATATCTGAAAATTTCATCTTTCTGTAAAAGTTGAAAAATACTGCTTTTGAACAAAAAGGAAACTCGTAAAAAATGAGGATTAAAATTGAAACTTAAATTCTTATAATGCACTTATACTTCTCAGATAAATCTAAAAATTAACATGGATATAGTTTTAATAAGTTTTCTTCCCTTTATCTATTGAATCAGTGCTGGCCATCGCTGTACATAGCTCGACCAAGCGGCATATACCACCTCTCTCCTCTGTCTCTTTCCTTTCCGCTGTAAAGCGCTCAGACTCTCCTGAGCCCTAAGCGCCTATGGGCATCAGTTGAAATGACTGGTATAGTCTATACACCTGACGCTACATTAAAAATATGCTTAGCTTATGCACACTTGTAAAGCCGGCTGAATTATGTAACATACGAAATATAATTGTATTATCTTTGATAATATAAACTGAATCGATTGATATAGCAGACTATACTGTGATTTATTTCTTAATGAAACCTATATACCGAATGTCCGTGTTTTATAAAAAAGGAAAGGATGTGTTTTAGAAAAAAAAAAACTTCCTAACAGAAGCAATAATGGAAGAGATGAATCATATTGCCGTGTAGCCATCTCATTTGATACCGGAAACTTTGGTAAAACAATTCTCCTCTAACAGGACTGATTCAATTTGAGAAGCGAGTTAATCAAATGCCCCCCCCTTCCCTCTTTTCAGACAACTACGACTTCGATAAATTAAAAAGAGTTTCTCACGCGACGTGTGAAAATAACATCGGCCGTGGGGTGAGATGGATTGAACCATTAAACAAATAAAACTTTCCCATGACTAAGGTTCCTGGTAAAGCTGAGAGTAATACACAGTGGGCATGCACAAAGGAAGAGGACAAAACCATGAAGGTACGTGTACAATGCACTTCATCAAATAACATTTGTATGGTCCTAGTAACTTACAGCTGAAATATCCTTTCAGTCTGTTCTCTGCAGTGGCTGAAGAAGCTGCGTTTCTGACTAACTCTTGTGCACCTTGTTTGATATAGGGCGGGCCAATGAAGATTTTGTAATTGGTTACTTTACGACACTTTATCAACTGCTATGTTTATCTGGTGTCTGGAAGAGGTGAAGGCTATGCGAGGTCGGACAATAAAGTAATAAGCAGGCTTCGAGACTTGGGACCCGATACAATAAGTTTACTGTGCATGCACTATAGGTTGTTGACTCGCTGCAGGTAGTGAAAGGTGTTCAGGTAACAACGTTGCTATTTAGAGTAGAGTACGGTAGTATGGGGTAACACACACATATGTAGGCATTCTGAACGAAATTTATATTACACAATGACAATGTCAAAAGAATGTGAAAAGCATTTATTCTTCTGTCTTGTCCACACCTGTGGAGTAACGGTCAGCGCGTCTGGCTGCGAAACCAGGTGGCCCGGGTTCGGTTCCCGGTCGGGGAAAATTACCTGGTTGAGGTTTTTACCGGGGTTTTCCCTCAGCCCAATATGAGCAAATGCTGGGTAACTTTCGGTGCTGGACTCCGGACTCATTTCACCGGCATTATCACCTTCATCTCATTCAGACGCTAAATAACCAAAGATGTTGATAAAGCGTCGTAAAATAACCTACTAAAATAAAAAAATTCTTCTGTCTTTTATGAGCATTTGTGTTTAATTATACACAGTGTTAATGGTGGAAATAAACATGTAGCAATTTTAATTTCTCCATTTATCCTATTGGTCGACTTTAGGAAGTGCAGTTACAGTACCGAATTGCAATGTAATTACTACAAGATACATTTTCAGTGTCTCAAACGTAAATCTTTTTCGGTTATCTGCCAAACACAGTTTGCACTGTGAAAAGCTGCGCTCTACGTCGTATGACGTGATAGGAGCAAAACGAAAAACCCCTAACTTCATTGCAGTCTCTAAGAGAGAGTCCTTTATTCTCGGGTGACTCTATGTCCACTAATTACACAGTGATCCATATCCATTATTTTTACATAAAATTGATTTCCACTTCTGTTTTTACACGTTCAGTAACCGGTGTACTTGGTGTCTCATTAATTATGTGTCATTTCCACTTCTATTTTAAACGTTCAGTAACCGGTGTACTTGATGTCTCATTAATTCTCTGTGTCATTTCCACTTCTATTTTAAACGTTCAGTAACCGGTGTATTTGGTGTCTCATTAATTCTCTGTGTCATTTCCACTTCTATTTTAAACGTTCAGTAACCGGTGTATTTGGTGTCTCATTAATTCTCTGTCATTTCCACTTCTATTTTAAACGTTCAGTAACCGGTGTATTTGGCGTCTCATTAATTATCTGTGTCATTTCCACTTCTATTTTAAACGTTCAGTAACCGGTGTATTTGGTGTCTCATTAATTCTCTGTGTCATTTCCACTTCTATTTTAAACGTTCAGTAACCGGTGTATTTGGTGTCTCATTAATTCTCTGTGTCATTTCCACTTCTATTTTAAACGTTCAGTAACCGGTGTATTTGGTGTCTCATTAATTCTCTGTGTCATTTCCACTTCTATTTTAAACGTTCAGTAACCGGTGTATTTGGTGTCTCATTAATTCTCTGTGTCATTTCCACTTCTATTTTAAACGTTCAGTAACCGGTGTATTTGGTGTCTCATTAATTCTCTGTGTCATTTCCACTTCTATTTTAAACGTTCAGTAACCGGTGTATTTGGTGTCTCATTAATTCTCTGTGTCATTTCCACTTCTATTTTAAACGTTCAGTAACCGGTGTATTTGGTGTCTCATTAATTCTCTGTGTCATTTCCACTTCTATTTTAAACGTTCAGTAACCGGTGTATTTGGTGTCTCATTAATTCTCTGTGCCATTTCCACTTCTATTTTAAACGTTCAGTAACCGATGTATTTGGTGTCTCATTAATTATCTGCGTCATTTCCGCTTCTATTTTAAACGTTCAGTAACCGGTGTATTTAGTGTCTCATTAATTCTCTGTGTCATTTCCTCAACCAATTTGAGGCCTTCCGGCATCTCTTGCTCTGACTTTTCTAACCGTGTAATAGTTTCAGACACAGTTTGAAAATATATTTGTATGAAAACCAAATTATTCGTCAGAACCTTCAAATCCAGAGCGTTTTCCTTTGCGTATTTGTTGGCTTTCATTCTACAGTACCCCCACCCACTGTACGCTTTACCAACATACTCAGTACGCCGTTATGCAGATTTCCCACTGAACTTTTCTATCGGGTCCGAAGTCTCGAAGCCTGGTAATGAGACTGATTTTTTCCCGACTGATATACGGCAACCCTGAAGCCTCCTACCAGAGACACGTTTGAACTTGATCTTTCCTCCACCCGATTTGCAACTGGCGCCACCCTGCAAGCCAAGAGTGGAGAGTAGAGTTGGACAACACGATTCTTTTTCAGAAGTCGATTCCAACGATTCATTCATACATTACGAATCGATTCTAACGATTCGTTCACGATTCTTCTCAGTCTGCGATTCCAACTATTCTTTTGAATCGTCAACGAGTTCACGATTCTTCCTACTCTGCGATTCCAACGATTCGTCAACGAACGACTTAGAGGACACTTTCCTTTGCAAACCACGCGTAGAACAAAAACGTTCTACATCTCTCTCATAGATGGCATAAGAGGCGAGACATTGGATTGTCTCTTTCTCATTGGCTGGAACCATTCAGTATGACCTCCATTAGTCTACAAAATTACCCAAGATAATGTTTCTAAATTATAATTTATCAGCTGAACCTTATTATGAAGTACATTTGTTGCATTACCGGTACATCTCTATTTAACTATGCAAATTTCAGGTTCGTGTTCATTATTTTTCACACTTTACAAATGCAGTATTTTGATTTCGCTCTCGTTCGGGAGCATTCGGCACGGCTCGGAAATGTCCGTTGACAGGTTACATCAAACAAGTAAATAGAATCGTGGGTTACGATACCATGTCAATTCGTTACTATTCTTTTGAACGACGATTCGTTACGATTCTTTTGAACGACGATTCGTTGATACCACGAATCGATTCTTGCGTTTCTTTATTATTAGTCGTTCGAATAAACGATTCGTTCACGAATCGACACAACTCTAGTAGAGAGTAGCTGCCTGAATAATGGAGTTGTGCGTTTGCTTCTCGTCAATACAATGGAACTGCATAATATCGCGCAGTGATTTACCATCTTGTTTTGTGTGAAACTTGGTGGTCAAAATGCCATGATAACGTTTGGCAGGCTTTTGGAAATGAAGTGATGTCAAGAGCAAAAGCTTTCCGATGGCATAAATTGTTTGTTGAGGACAGAAGCAATGTTGAAGATGCACACTGGAGAGGTTGACCAGTAACTGCACACTCAGATGGCAACATCGTCAAGGTACGTGAAGTTCTACGAAATTATAGGCGATTTGCAGCAAAATTATAGCACAAGAATTGAACATGAATCGGGAAACTGTTCGCCTAATTACAACTGAAGACCTAGGTGTGAAAAAAATTGTGCAAAAATGGTTCCAGAAATCTCACCGGACAACAATGAGATGAACGAAGAGATATGGCTGCTGATCTGTTTCAATACTACCGCAATCTGTATTTTCAACTGGCCTTGCTCCATGGGGTAGCTCAGTTGGTAGAGCATCTGGCTACGGACTGGAAGGTCCGGGGTTCGATCCCAGGTGGTGGCAGGATTTTTTCTCGTTGCCAAACTTTCAGAACGGCCCCGAGGTTCACTCAGCCTCCTATAAAATTGAGTACCGGGTCTTTCCCGGGGGTGAAAGGCGGTCAGAGCGTGGTGCCGACCACACCACCTCATTCTAGTGCCGAGGTCATGGAAAGCATGGGGCTCTACCTCCATGCCCCCCAAGTGCCTTCATGGCATGTTACGGGGATACCTTTACCTTGCTCCATGCGACTTCTTCTTACTCCTAAAGGTGAAATCAGTTGTGAAAGGACGCAATTTTTAAACAACATAAAACATCCGAAAGGCCCGTAACCCAGGTATTCAACAGACTCTCAAAACGAGTTTCACAGCTGCAGCCAGCAGCGGCAGCAACGTTGGAATAAAAGTGTGCAGTCTCAAGGAAACAACTTTGAAGGTAGCTGGTTAAAAATTTAAGTAAACGTGTTTTTTAATAAACCAGTCATTATCACCATTAAATCGAGAAAAATTCGTTCCGGCACCGGGAATCGAACCCGGGACCTCTCAGCTCTGCGCGCTGAGGGCTCTTTCCAACTGAGCTATGCCGGGACACGATCCACGGTGCCGGTCGAACTCCTCTCATTGTACATTGCCGGAACGAATTTTTCTCGATTTAATGGTGATAATGACTGGTTTATTAAAAAACACATTGTACAATGAGAGGAGTTCGACCGGCGCCGTGGATCGTGTCCCGGCATAGCTCAGTTTGAAAGAGCCCTCAGCGCGCAGAGCTGAGAGGTCCCGGGTTCGATTCCCGGTGCCGGAACGAATTTTTCTCGATTTAATGGTGATAATACACATTGACTACTTCATAGTAGTCGTATTAATATTCAATGAGGATGGCGAGATCTCAGATAATGAATATTTGATGTATTAAAATGTTTACAGTTATCACAAACTGTTGTTGAGTATGGCCATAATAGTAATATGCGTTACAAGAGCGGTTGAAGTTTTCATGTTCGAGGAAAAGTTTGAAAAAGCGAAACGTAGTTGAGCTTTTTTAATTTCCGAGAATTGAAAGAAAACATACCGCTCGTGTATCGTACATTATTTTGTGCAATGATCGTTTATTACATACCTGAAAGAGGAATTTCTAATTAGTTGCAATGAAATCTCCATCTTGGTTTCTGTTCAATGACGGCAATTTTGGAAAACAAAAATATCTATCTTCAACATTGTTGCTTTAAAATGTTTTCTGTGTTTACTATACTCCAGCAGGCCGTGATATACGTGTCTTCCCCCCCCCCCCAGTCTATAAATCAGAACTTAAAACAAACGGCTTCCTTAATGTTACATGCATCACGAAATGCAGTAACTTTAGTGGAGTTGTAGAGTTTACTTAATTTTTGCAAATATTTAAAAACAATAATTAACAGTGCAATTTAGGTGAAATTGCAGTGGTAAGTTCCCAATTTATAATTATTACTATATTGAACGTCTCTAAAAATAATATGTTAAAAGCCTAAAGCAGTAAAATGAATGTCACTTAAGCGGTAAGAAGAGGGAAATTGTTATGTGTGTTCGGTTGGGAATACTCAATGTGGAATTTTAGACTTACCGCGGGTTGGTTTTGTGCGGAAAACAAGCAAATACGCACGATCTCGCACAAAAGTCATTTAAATATGCGCTCCTGCATATTGACTTACATAGGTTTAAATGCAGGTAGTAGGCCGTAAAACAGTACAATGAGAGGAGTACGACCGGCACAGTGGATCGTGTCCCGGCATAGCTCAGTTGGAAAGAGCCCTCAGCGTGCATAGCTGAGAGGTCACGGGTTCGATTCCCGGTGCCGGAACGAATTTTTCTCGATTTAATGGTGATAATACACATTGACTACTTCATAGTAGTCGTATTAATATTCAGTGAGGATGGCGAGACCTCATATAATGAATATTTGATGTATTAAACCAGTCATTACTTTATTGTCCGATTTCGTAATGCCAGCGAAAGGAGTCTAGCGTCCAGCGCCGAAAGTTACCCAAACTTTGCTCTTAAGAGTTGATCGGAGGGCAAACGCCTCAACCGACCGAGCTACGCCGGTGGTAAGTTGGCTGACTAGGATGTAAACCTGATTCAGTATAAGTCTGTGAATATCAGTAAACACATGATGTAAAACATACTGATGAAGTAATAATAATTTACACATGCATACATACACGCACGCACGTACATACATACATACATACATACATACATACATACATACATACATATATATATACATATAGCTCGCGCAAGAAACGATTACCGAAAACCAATGGTGGCGTTGCAGTCTGTTTTGACGTGTGTATGTAGGCACGCCGAGGGAGGAGAGATGCGACCCGATGGAAGTACTGTCTCTTCCAAGAAGATGAACAAATGAGGTCATCGCTGTGGAAATAAAGAACGTAGCAAGAGAAACATTCGAAGCTAATTAAACGGGCAACATATGTTTACGAATGAAATAATACCGTGCGATACAAGACACGTATTCACATGCAATGGAACAAACTAAAGTCGTAAAGTAACTATCACAACCCAAGACTGTTTCTATCGATGTCATTTCTCTTCCGACTGTACTCTCGAATATCATTCAAGTTATCTCGTAACCTTTCCTGTCGCCCGCTCTTCCTTATCGCAGTGTTTGATTCGCATTCCTTGCGCGGTAATCCGTACTTGCGAGACCTATACGTACGAAGTGCTCCAACCACGAGAAAGTATCTGCATGATGAGACGAAAGGGAGTAATGCTGTGAATGAATGTTGATGTCAAAAGATGTCATAAGGTCACACACTTGGGTACTCATATCTCTATTGGCTCGCTGTCACAGCACAAACAATAGCATTGATACACACATGTTTATACTACCCTAGTTACAAAATTAGATCACTGTTAATCTCCTGGTCTTTCAATCTCTCCATACAGGAAATAACAAATGCAGGAGAGCACATGGTTTTTAAACAGACGTTATAACGATAATATTATACAGGGACATCATTTTATTTTTACTTCAATTTTTATTGTACCTGAGTTTTTGAATGTACTTCACTCCCACCCCTTCTACTAAGGAAGTTCCAACTCCACACAGAACCAAGACCGCAGATAGTAAGCAGTACTGAGTTACTGAGTATAGTACGTTCCAGAAATATGTTCGCATTTTCCAGTGGCGAAAGAGCTTTCAATATTGAATCATATTTTCGCACAGGTACTGTCCGTTTTCCTACGTCGCATCCCGATTTCCCCCACCTGCTTCTGCTCGCCCCTCTGTAAAAGCTGGGCTGTCTTAGCTCTTTTCTGAAAACATTAATTTCTCTTAGGAATTGGACGTTTACGTAATATTATACAGCTGTTTAATTTAACTTAAATAAAAGGGCCTCGTTAAGTAATTAACTGTCACGTGATTTCCTCCCTTTCTACAATCCTGCGGCATAACCACTTGGACGGACAATAGATAGCATGTCTGAGTAATTTTTTATTTTCGGGTCGGGCAGAAGTGAAGATTGAATTCACAGTACGTAGAGTAGGTACAGAATTATTTCAACATGAGTTACTAGTACGAAGGACGAAACTGGCAATTTGAATTAGATGCAATAGTCTATAGTGCGATAATATGCACACAAAAGAACTGAAGCCTGTATCGAAATGAACGGCCACCATTTTCAAAATTGTGTTTAAATATTCATATTATGATTATTTCTCAATTTAACTTCTTTCTCTATATTGTACACTAATGTGCTGTAGACAGTATAATACACACTGCATAATGAATACGTTCGCATGGATAACTCACTGCGTGAGTAAAAACATTTATTCTTAATACAGTACTGTACTTTGATTAAAGAAAAACCTAATGAAAATTATCAAACTCAAAATCGAGATATTTCCTACTTTACGTAAATGGGTGAACTACTTTTCTTCCATCCTATACCTAGTAGAGTGATTTGTGTTTTACGCCAGTATCATCGAATTCCAGTCTTGGAGGAGGGAGCAAGCGGTGTTTCCGGTTCTCTAAAGGTATAGACAGGTTAATATTAAAAATGTTAGTAAAAATAAAATGATGTCCCTGTATATCTACTTCGTTCCAATAGATGAGGCAATAGTAAGCACATTCCTTTCACGGTTGATCTCCTGGTTGGAGAACAGTATATACATACATACATACATACATACATACATACATACATACATACATACATACATACATACATACATACATACGTGTTCTGCTCACGGGTAGGTCTTTCACTGCAAGCTCAGCAGTCTCGAATCTTTTTTATTTTCTGCCTTTGGAGGCATATGATTCACATATATAATGTGTCTATCATGTGATGTCTTCTTCTGCCCCGAATGGCCAAGCAGATAACGTGATTTGATGTCACTTGGTTACTTCTTCTGAGGGAAAAATCTTTTTTTTTATCGTAAGGTGAATGTCAGGTAATCTATGATAAATCCCAGGTTATGCGAGACTTGAGAAGTCTTGTACAGCAAAAGTAACGTATACTGCTCCGTCCTGCGGCATCCACATCTCCTGACATTTTTCTAACAGTTCTGGAACAACCTGTTGCAAAGTTATAAATCTTCCCGTTCAAACGTAGTATCGGGAGTTATCCACAATGTAAGTCCAGATATTACGGGTTTGTACTGATAGAAGACTCTTCGGAGATCCAAGATTTTTATCCCATAAATATTTTTTTTCTACATTTAGTGGTTTATTGCTTTAAATTCCGACAGTGGTAAACTATCGATTATTCGGATAGTTTCTCGGTGTGTATATTCCAGCACACGGTAGTGTAACCAAATGTCGTCTCCCGAGCGCAATCTATGAGAAAGCATAAAATCGGATTAATTTATATGGTAATATGGTAAATAAAAGTTTTACTGTAGACATTAAATAAATCCATTCCACATTTTTAGTTTATTCCATTTATCTTATAAAATCAGAAATCTTTAATCAACGAAAATAAAACCATAATTATTCCATTCTCATTATCTGAAAAATGTAACAAACCTCCTACATCTATATTAAGTATTAAATTATATAATTCTGATTGTTGTCTTATGCAGTTTAAATGTCCGATTATTAAAGAGTCCTCTGAAGTTAAGTATTTAGGCATAATTTTCGATAATCATTTAAAATGGAACCAACACATTAATTACCTTTGTAATAAATTACGTAAAATAGTATATTATTTTGTTTTATTGAGGAATTACTTGACAATAAGTTTATTACGTACAATATATTTAACTTTATTTCAATCGGTAATTATGTATGGAATTATAGGATGGGGTAGCTCATTTAAATCCAATTTTAATCCACTTTATTTATTACAGAAGAAAATAATTAAAATATGTCTTCATAAACCTATTGATTTTCCATCTCAAAATTTGTTTCTAGACTTTAGTGTACTGAACGTAAGACAAATTTATTATATTGTATTAATAAAATTCATACATAAAAATCTAAATAATTTTGAATTGTATTCTCATAGTTATGAAACAAAAGGTATGAATTCTTTAAGATTGTTTGAACCAAAATGCAACATTGTTACAGTATAGTAGTAATTTAGGCCCAAGAATATATAACAAATTTATATTTAAATGTCCTAATCTTGTCAATTCTAATAGTTCTAGTATTAAATTAAAAAAGGTATGTATGAATTTTATAAAAATTGAAAAATTGTGAAGTTAAATTTATATACTATAATTGCACAGTAGACATAAGAGAAATTGTATTGTATAATTATTAATTTCAATTCAGGAATCCGCCCCTGAGCACGAGTTCTACTCTTTCAGGGGCGAGCTAAAGTTTTTCTGTATATATTATATTTTATGTTAAAATTATTAGCAAAAAAATGAATAAATAAATAAATAAATTGCAAATGAGAAGTTATAAATTTTACAAAACTTATTATATCAAATCACCATCACTCCCCAGTACATTGACTTGTACAGAATATTAAATATCAAGTAAATTGGGCAATAGTTCAGGAAAAGCCGTTTACATAGACGGCTAGACACACACACGCCATACACATAACATATTCGACAACAGAGTTGCAAAAATATTGTATTTCCGCAAAAATCTGGAAATCCGTATTTTTTGTATCATCATAATTATATTTGTAATGGCAAATTAAAAGTAATATGTATTACAGTCTATGAAAATGTACAGTAAAATAGTTAATTCGAAATTTTCTCGGGCTTCCAGCCAGGTCATAAGTTGGTGATCCACCGACGTTTCGAGGATGTTCATCTTCCTCATCTTCAGGGTTAAGTGATATCTGAGGTTTTTTTTTTGGGGGGGGGGATTTAGTGAAGTGAATTTTTAATGGCAGGCAGAGTAACTATCTCATGCCCCCATGTTTTAGATTGCTACCAGTGCACTTCATTAGAACCAGGTACCCAGCTTGGTACCTAGCTCCTTAATTTATAGTGCCAGAGGGAGTCAGCCGAGGAGCTGTGCGCCGATTGGCTGTTATTAGTGCGGACCGCGGCGAGAACGTTGCCGACGTGTCGTCTTGCTTTGTGCTTTCTTGTGCTCGCCGCGGTCCGCACTAATAACAGCCAATCGGCGCACAGCTCCTCGGCTGACTCCCTCTGGCACTATAAATTAAGGAGCTAGGTACCCAGACGATCCACAGACAGACAAAACAACCACGGAACAGCTGGAGCAGAACGTAGAACCCCCTCGACCAGCTGTTCCGTGGTTGTTTTGTCTGTCTGTGGATCGTCTGTAGACAACCACTACAGACGATCCACAGACAGACAAAACAACCACGGAACAGCTGGTCGAGGGGGTTCTACGTTCTGCTATGCAGAAAATAGAATCCTACATTGACCGGCAACTAAACAGACTACAGGACGAAATAGTGACATTCACTATTTCCTTACTCACTACAGACACAAACCCCACGAAACGACACACGACACTTGCCACAGCCAACCAGGCAGCCAGACGGCTTCTACGGAAACGAGTAGCCCACCACTTTGTTGGTAACAGGTTACGAGTCTCCCTAGCGCCACTACAAAAACGTGACTAGGACAGAACTGACCAGAGCACTGGACTCTCCACCTCTCATTAACATCTGCGGGGCATGGTGCTAACTTCACTTCATTCATATCACGATTCAACTGTCAGCGTTTACATGTCTCATATTATCATTTACAGGGGAAAATACACTACTGGTAGATGAGAGGGCAAACGGCTTTTAGCTGGGAACCTCGATCTAAAGTTAGTGAATTGCAAGTCAGGAACCAATGGAGGCATGGGATGTTTACCCTGCCTGCCATTTTAAACATCATTCTTTCTTCGTCCCCTTTCATTCATCATCCCTCAGATATCACTTAACCCTGAAGATGAGGAAGATGAACATCCTCGAAACGTCGGTGGATCACCAACTTATGACCTGGCTGGAAGCCCGAGAAAATTTCGAATTATCACGTCGCCAGGAAAGCTTCAGTAGTAAAATAGTTACATTTCAACCCCTCTGTAAGCTTATTCAGTTGAGCATAACCTTTGAATCGTTTTGTATAAATTTGTGTAAAACTCTTTACGTAATATTCAAACGTAGAATTTATAAATGAAGACATATGTTAGCTCACGTTTATATTGTGGTGCATATTAAATTACTTTCTTTAAGTATATCTTTTTAAGCTTAAGAAGATAAAATGTTATCCTACATTATTATCTAAAGATATCATATAATGCAGAAACGTTCGTCATTATAATGTGAATTATGAATGATATTTGATAAGTTACCGGATTATTAAATAAACACAATAGTGTAATAGTACATTGCGATACAAGGTTCGGAAATGCTTTTTACAAAGTCGAGGAAAAGTGTGAAAAACGAGCAGAGTCAATTTTTCAATTTCCGAGATCTTGTAATGCACTTCACAAACGTTTCTTGTACAACATTTTTTGAACGATCATATTTTAAAAATTGCAAATACAATAATATATTTTGCATTGAAACTTTAGAGCAATATTATTCCAAAGCCTCCGCAAAACTATACTGTAATGGTAACTAAGCAACATTAAGTGCACTGTAATGGATCTATTTCAGTATAGTTTTATGTTATGAAGAATTATTTCCATACCAACATGTTTCTGTGTGTTTCTAACTTTCAAGGCCTAACAACAATAGCTGTAAATAAAGAAAAAAAAAAAACACGATCGTGCAAAAATAAATATTAAGGAAATTAACTTTAAAATCTGACAGTATACTTACTTATTTGCTGGCTTTTAAGGAACCCGGAGGTTCATTGCCGCCCTCACATAAGCCCGCCATTGGTCCCTATTCTGAGCAAAATTAATCCATTCTCTATCATCATATCCCACCTCCCTCAAATCCATTTTAATATTATCTTCCCATCTACGTCTCGGCCTATCTAAAGGTCTCTTTCCCTCCGGCCTCCCAACTAACACTCTACAGTATATGCATTTCTGGATTCGCCCATACGTGCTACATGCCCTGCCCATCTCAAACGTCTGGATTTAATGTTCCTAATTATATCAGCTGAAGAATACAATGCGTGCAGTTCTGTGTTGTGTAACTTTCTCCATTCTCCTGTAACTTCATCCCTCTTAGCCCCAAATATTTTCCTCAGAATCTTATTCTCAAACACCCGTAGTCTCTGTTCCTCTCTCAAAGTGAGAGTCCAAGTTTCACAACCATACAGAACAACCGGTAATATAACTGTTTTATAAATTCTAACTTTCAGATTTTTCGACAGCAGACTGGATGATAAAAGTTTCTCAACCGAATAATAACAGGCATTTCTCATATTTATTCTGTGTTTAATTTCCTCCCGAGTATCATTTATATTTGTTACTGTTGCTCTCAGATATTTGAATTTCTCCACCTCTTCAAAAAATAAATTTCCAATTTTTATATTTCCATTTCGTACAATATTCTGGTCACGAGACATAATCATATACTTTGTATTTTCGGGATGTACTTCCAAACCTATCTCTTTACTTACTTCCAGTAAAATTCCCGTGTTTTCCCTAATCGTTTGTGGATTTTCTCCTAACATATTCACGTCATCCGCATAGACAAGCAGCCGATGTAACCCGTTCAATTCCAAACCCCTCTCTGTTATCCTGGACTTTCCTAATGGCATACTCTAGAGCAAAGTTAAAAAGTAAAGGTGATAGTGCATCTCCATGCTTTAGCCCATAGTGAATTGGAAACGCATCTTACAGAAATTGACCTATACGAACTCTGCTTCTAACAGTGTACACAACATGATAAACGAAGAGAATTGTTATGAAACATGCAAAACGCATAAGGATAAAGTAGGGCCTGTGTGTCATTTCTGTGACACTAATTTTTGTACCTGAGAAACATAATAGTCTGTGGGCTATTTTGAAAAAGAGTCGAAGTCTGTGAACTTAGTAATTAGGTGATGTACAAACTGCCTTGCAATTGTTATATTCGCGATTTTTAACACGATTACGTTGTCACGTTACATAAAATATATATATTCGTGACACATTGATACATCGAGTGTGGGTTATTGCATTTAGCTTGATAATCGACTGAATCGATAACTATCACTGACAGCTTCACATGAACCCGTCAAACCGAGGGAGGCGTAAAAATTTGTGAAGTGTTAATTATGTCTCTAGTTCACTTTATGCACTCGGTACATATATTATACGTTGACTTATCAGTTTGGATGATCTAAATCAGCGATAATAATATGATAGTATTAGTAGATATTATTTGTTTACTTGTGTATTGATTCATTCACTCATATAATCATTGAACTATTCCTTAAATATGCAAGGGTGTATTTGGATCTTTATTTCTCTTTTTCGAAAGGGCATCAGTCAATTAACGTAAATTTTAGGACAACAAAAAACTATATTAATTGAAAGAGAGGTTTACAAAATAATTTTTGTATTTTTTATGTTTATTCATCGTGCGAGATATTCTGGAAAGAATTTGGTAGGTCAGATCATGGCGATTACTGTTTTATTCCAGTAGGCCTAAGCCACATAACGTTACCTCAGAACAACAGTGGGATATCTTGCAAAAATCATATTTTAAATAATGAGGATAAAAATTGCTATTGAACATCGAGTGCAATGTGTAAACAATGTTTCTTGTTGAATAATTTCAATGGAAAAATTGTTCGGGGGCCGGGTATCGATCCCGGGACCTCTGGTTGAACGTACCAGCGCTCTACCAACTGAGCTACCCGGGAACTCCACCCGACACCGTCTCAACTTTTCCCTTTATATCCGCACAACTCGCGTGGGCTGACGAAACGCCAGAGACCCGCACCGAGTGCACACAATCTCTGTGTGACTTGGAATTGTGGTTTTCTGTTAACGTACACAGTGACGTATATATTATGCAGCTTGAGACGGTGTCGAGTGGAGTTCCCGGGTAGCTCAGTTGGTAGAGCGCTGGTACGTTCAACCAGAGGTCCCGGGATCGATACCTGGCCCCGGAACAATTTTTCCCTTGATATTATTCAAATCTGCTTTATAGGCAGCTTTACCTGAAAGACTAGATTTACATAATATATACGTCACTGTGTACGTTAACAGAAAACTACAATTCCAAGTCACACAGAGATTGTGTGCACTCGATGTGGGTCTCTGGCGTTTCGTCAGCCCACGCGAGTTGTGTGGATATAAAGGGAAAAGTTGAGACGGTGTCGGGTGGAGTTCCCGGGTAGCTCAGTTGGTAGAGCGCTGGTACGTTCAACCAGAGGTCCCGGGATCGATACCTGGCCCCGGAACAATTTTTCCCTTGAAATTATTCAAATCTGCTTTACAAGGAGCTTTACCTGAAAGACTAGATTTGCATAATATATACGTCACTGTGTACGTTAACAGAAATCCACAATTCCAAGTCACACAGAGATTGTGTGCACTCGATGTGGGTCTCTGGCGTTTCGTCAGCCCACGCGAGTTGTGTGGATATAAAGGGAAAAGTTGAGGCGGTGTCGGGTGGAGTTCCCGGGTAGCTCAGTTGGTAGAGCGCTTGTACGTTCAACCAGAGGTCCCGGGATCGATACCCGGCCCCGGAACAATTTTTCCCTTGAAATTATTCAAATCTGCTTTACAGGGAGCTTTACCTGAAAGACTAGATTTGCATAATATATACGTCACTGTGTACATTAACAGAAAACCACAATTCCAAGTCACACAGATTGTGTGCACTCGATGTGGGTCTCTGGCGTTTCGTCAGCCCACGCGAGTTGTGTGGATATAAAGGGAAAAGTTGAGACGGTGTCGGGTGGAGTTCCCGGGTAGCTCAGTTGGTAGAGCGCTGGTACGTTCAACCAGAGGTCCCGGGATCGATACCCGGCCCCGGAACAATTTTTCCCTTGAAATTATTCAAATCTGCTTTACAGGGAGCTTTACCTGAAAGACTAGATTTGCATAATATATAGGTCACTGTGTACGTTAACAGAAAACCACAATTCCAAGTCACACAGATTGTGTGCACTCGATGTGGGTCTCTGGCGTTTCGTCAGCCCACGCGAGTTGTGTGGATATAAAGGGAAAAGTTGAGACGGTGTCGGGTGGAGTTCCCGGGTAGCTCAGTTGGTAGAGCGGTGGTACGTTCAACCAGAGGTCCCGGGATCGATACCCGGCCCCGGAACAATTTTTCCATTCAAATTATTCAAATCTGCTTTACCTGAAAGACTAGATTTTCAATGTTTCTTGTTCTTTTAGCTTCATATTAAATCAAAAGTGTCAAAATAAATAACTGTATATCCGAAAGAAAATTAGTTAATAATGGAGTCCGACAAGGTTGTCCACTATCATCAACTTTATTTAATATTTATATAAATGAAATTATTTTAAAATGGAACCAAATCTACACATCAGGAATCAAAATAACCAGTGCTCTAACATTAAATACCTTACTCTATGCCGATGATCAAGTCAGAATTTCCAATTCAGAGGATAATTTACAAAGAGAATTATATACATTAAATAGAATATTAAAAGATTTTGGGATGGAAATTTGAGCGCAAAAATCAAAAGTAATGGCATTTTTAGGACAAGACCCAGTCAGAAGTAAGATAATACACACTAACCAATGCCTCGAACAAGTACAAAATTTCAAATATCTGGGTTGTGAAATATCTTATCAAAATGAAAAAGATGTGAACAAGAAAATTACCAAATTTACACAAATTCTAAGAATAATAAACAATACATTAAAAGCTAATTTAGTACAAAAATCTACAAGAATAAAAATGTGTAATACACTAGCATTACCCTCCCTTTTATACGGAAGCGAGATTTGAACATTAAAGAAAAAAAGACATGAACAGAATCAAAGCAACGGGAATGAAATTTTTCAGGACAGCAGGATATAGGCTACTCTTTTAGACTGAAAAAGGAATGAAGAAATTTTAGAACAATTAGAAGTAGAGTCAGCAGAAGAAAAAATCAGCAGATACAAATTAAATTGGCTAGATCATGTAAGAAGAATGGAAAATTCAAGAATCCCAAAAATTATGATGCAGTATAATCCTAGAGGACATCGTCGACCAGGAAGATCTTCTAGAAGACTGCTAGATGGGGCCGAAACAGGTCTACAGAGACCTAATTCGTGAAGGATGATGATGTTGTTGATTAAATCAAAAGTTTATTTACACATTGTACGCGATGTTCAATAGCAATTTTATCCTCATTATTTAAAATATGATTTTTGCAAGATATCCCACTGTTGTTCTGAGGTAACGATAAGTTATTTTAAAGCATGGTGTATGACTAACTATTACACTTTTACTACGTCACACTACTTTTGACCAATAAAACGGTACGAAAGGACGTCTTTCAACCAATCATGACTGCTTATCGCACAATTTTATCGCGTCCCTAGCATTTGTTTAATTTTATCGCGTCCCTAGCTTTTGTTTATTTTTATCACTACCCTAGCATTTGTTTCTTTGTTTGCCAACATTTCAAACTGCACTGGTCTGGACGTCAAAAAAAACAGAAAATTACAAACCACTCCAGTCGATGCACAGCACTTTCAAATATGACTCACATTGGCATTCAAGAACAAGAATTAATAAAAATCATTCGTCATAGCTATGCATCTTCCCTAAAACATATTTATAAATACATTCGGAAATCCTGAATAAGTTCAGGGATACACCATGTACATCACCGAGTTCACTTTTACGCACACGTCCAATATAACATCAACTGAACCACCAATCACTAAAACATTCAAATCTGAAAATTGTACCTACTTTCAACAATTGTTTCTTTTAAAATTATTCATGTTTATTTTCTTATTTCATCATCGTTAATTAAAATGTTTCTTGTTTATTTCATCATCCCTAATTAAAACTTTTCTAACACTCGTTTATATTATTTAGGTTATGGTATAGCTTCTGCTGTATGATATTATGAATAGTCACGTATCAGAGATTGTTTAATACTAAGATTTATTGAAAATCATCCGTCAAGTGACGTTGATTACTGGGATCGGGATAAATGAAGTGGAATGCAACAGCTTTAATAAAAATGAAACTGTATCAACAAAGCCTTCTTGATCAGTAACCGTCCACAGAGTTCAATGAAGATTCCATAGTTGGCACAACTGATAAGAAAACAGCTATTCATAACACACTACTGCCATCTACTAGCGTAATATTTATAGTGTTGAGATGGTACAAATTTGAAGATAGTTTTGTATTTTCGTAAGTCAATTAATATTTTATTGTATTGGAGTACTTCGTTATTTCTAATCTTTATATACTTTCTTCTAATCGTGTAATAGTCAATTAAATCCCACTCGAGTTTTGATTTTCTCTAGATAAATCAAAACCTCTAGTGAGATTACTGTTGATAATTATTTAATTTTATTCACACGGAATAGAGTATAATCTTCAAAGGCCTCTTAAGGATATGTTGTTTTTAACGATAACATTATTATTATTATTATTATTATTATTATTATTATTATTATTATTATTATTATTATTATTATTTATTGTGAAGTTGTGTATTTATTTATAAATGAGATTCAATGGACATTAATGTTATTTAATCTTTTGGAAAGATGATGGTCATATTTCATTGAACCAGAATTTTTATTGGAAATTTCAATCGAGCCGATTTATGTCGGTCAGGTGTTGGTTTAGAAGATTAATTGTAACCACAGGTTTGAAATATCGAATCTAAAACCAGAACGAATTTCATAGTCAAGCCCATTGCACATAAATATTTGCAACGTGGGTGATACAATTTCAGAAGTACTTTTTATTTCCAGGGCTCCGTGGATAGTTCTGGACCACTGCCATCACAAAATCCCACGGGACTTCCATGAAATCCGTATGCTTCCTATCTGTGGACAAGCTTGTACAGAGGTAAGGTTTCTGCCAGATATTTACTCGGTTGAGGAAATTAGGGGCCATGTTAGTTACTAAGTTGAAACAGTAATATTCTCTGTGCCAACTCATTTGCTGTATCTTATACGAACCTGTCACGAACTTATGTGCTGAAGTCAAGTGTATGAGATACATTTCCTGTAACCCACATAAGATGGTCTAGCCTGACATCATGTTAATCTTTAAAGAAATATAAGTTATAGTGATCTTCCTAACATATTAACTGATTTAAGTATTGACAAACAAGTGTACAAAGTAATAGGTCTATACATATTGAGTGCGTTACTGATCAAACCTCACAGAAGTTTTGTAATGTTACAGAGAAAATAACTTCCTCTTAAACAGTAATATGCATTACAAGAGCGGTATGTTGAAGTTTTCATGTTCGAGGAAAAGATTGAAAAAGCGAAACGTAGTTGACCTTTTTTAATTTCCGAGAATTGAAAGAAAACATACAGCTCGTGTATCGTACATTATTTTGTGCGAAGCTCGTTTATTACATACCTGAAAGAGGAATTTCTAATTATTTGCAATGAAATCTCCATCTTGGTTTCTGTTCAATGACGGCAAATTTGTAAAACAAAAATATCTATCTTCAACATTGTTGCTTTAAAATGTTTTCTGTGTTTACTATACTCCCCCAGTCCATAAATGTGAACTTAAAACAAACGGTAAGGTTATGTAATGATTTATTTTTCATTTTAATATTTTAACAATATTATTTATATAACATATTGCAGTAATAACATCGGCATCTGGAATCTTGTTGATTTTTTCACGGCTTCCATAATGTTACTTTCATGACGAATCCCGTAACTTTAGTGGAGTTGTAGAGTTTACTTAATTTTCGCAAATATTTAAAAAACAATAATTAACAGTGCAATGTAGGTGAAATTGCACTGGTAAGTTTCCAATTTATAATTACTACCATATTGAACGTCTCTAAAAATAATATGTTAGAAGCCTAAAGCAGTAAAATGAATATGTCACTTAAGCACAAAAGAAAATTGTGTTGAGTACGAAACAGTCATTCTATTCTTTGGTAAAAGAACACGAACAGACAATTTTTAGTTATCTTCGATCTTACTAATGTACCATTATATTGTTTTTATACGAGACTTATGCAGAATTGGAACAGGAAACGTTACTAATAAAATAATAAACCATGCATAAGCGATTAATGTATAAACAGGCTGTAACTATACAGTGGGAATTGCTTTGCAGTAGTTATATACACGAAACCGCTTCTTTAAACGTTGTATATATAGAGAAAAAAAAGACCGTCCCTTTAACAGCTGTTCGTATCGACTGTCATTTTATGATGAAGGTTGCCATGTAACCATGGAAGAACAAACCAAAGAGCATAGAATAATTAAAATAATATTGCTGCTACAGCAACTCTTTGGCCAAAATATAACGTGGTAATCGATCAGGTCCAGTTGTAATATCGATTCTTAGTGTGGCACACTAGCGCGCACTATAATAATAATAATAATAATAATAATAATAATAATAATAATAATAATAATAATAATAATAATAATAATAATAATTTATTTATTTATTTATACTGGCAGAGTTAAGGCCATAGGGCCTTCTCTTACACTCTGCCAGGTCACAAAGTATACAAGCAGTTAAAATTTAACAAAAAGTTAAAGAACAGAAACTAACATGTTAAAAAAAATAATAGCATAATAAAATCTACACTAAACAACATGAAAATAATACCATAATAGAAAAAAGAAAGTAAAATACATTGGAATATAGTGAAAGCAACTCATTTAGTACAAATGGTTAATATGGAAAACGTAAGGAAGAATATAACAAAATGGAATGTAATAAAATAATAATAAAAAAGAAAAGAAATACGAATATTACATAAAATTCACAATAAAAAGGCTATGATAATAAATTCATCGGCTGATAAAGAGAACAAAAAGGGGAAAGGAAGGAAAGAAATATATAGCCTATATTTTTACAAAACTATCGCCGAGAAAAGGGCTTATAACTGAAAGGAATCTGAATTGAAAAAGTGCAAATCGGATGCAATAGAAAATTTCAGTTATTCTATTACCTTTCATAATGAAGTGACGAAACTATGACGTAGCTGTGTAACAGTTGTTCTGTTATACACGACGAATGTGGTGATTATTAGTAAGGAATTTACACACGACTTATAAACAAGCTATTCATTGTATAAGACAGTTAAACGTCAGTATATAAAGTTTTTATTAGTAAGACAGTAAATTTTTGTTGGCGTAAAATAATTTGATGCCATTACCGTAATTTATTTCGCACGCATAGATAGGAAATATATTCGAAAATTAGACATCTTTGCAATCCCATAACCTGAAGCCTGACAAATTTGTTTGTCGTTCATGGCCATTGATATTTACTTGTCATAAATTCCTTATGCTCGACGACCATTTTTACTTTCCTTGCGAAGAAATCTACCGTTTCTTAGATTAGGCACGACCCCCATTTTTTTCGAAATTATTTCTTCATATTTTAAACGGACGCCCCATTTCTTTAAGTTTTCTAGGATTATATTTTACGTTTGTGTTTTTATATCACATCTATTCTTTCAACATATTAATCGAATTGTATTATTGTTTAATTTAAGACACGGTATAATAATAATAATAATAATAATAATAATAATAATAATTTTGTTTTCCCTGGTAGAGTTAAGACCATCAGGCCTTCTCTTCCACTCAACCAGGATCAAATCACATACAGAAAAATATATACCGGTATACAAATATTAACTTAAAAATAATAATAAACATAATTAAGTAAAAAAGAGAGATTGAATACATATACACAATCAGTATTAACTTTAAAATAACAATAATAAAAATATATAATAAAAAAGAGACTGAATACATAATCACAAACAGGAAAATACATTCTAGTATACAGTATTAACTAAAAAAAAGAAGAATTAATATATATGAATATAATCTCACAACTAAAGGAATAGTAGAATTAGTATGATCAGCACAGCACGTGTTACATTCAGACAATAACAATTACCTAGATATTAGTGTTAATGGAAAAATAAAGTAATGACTGTGTAAAATAATAATAATAATAGTAACAATAATAATAAATAAAAATTATACCAAAAAAACTAATTCTGTGCATTTAAAATATTTCTAAACAACCTAATTTTAAACAACTGAGGACTACGACTACCCCTGATTTCCAGCGGCAGCGAATTTCATGAGCGGGCCATGGCTATTGAGAAAGAACTTGAGTACAGAGATGTCTGATGACGTGGTATTGATAGCAACAGATTGTGCTGTGAACGTGTATTACGTTATGAAGCTAGGAGAGTAAACCGAGAGGCAAGGTAGTTGGGTGTGGAATCATGTATAATTCGATATAGCAGGCATTCTACCTAGTATGAAAATTTTATAATTTTTCATCATATCATTCATTGAAAAATTCAACGTTTCGAAGTTACGTATCTGTCCCACCACCAGGGATAGCATCGGTTAGATCCATTACCAACAGATTGTCTCCAGCACCGGTCGTTTGTACATATACTTTATCACAAGGTACAAAAATCACTAGTTTCGTTGCGACATAGACTATATTTTATTAACACGAAGTCTTTACTTGCTTACAAATGCCTTTTAGAGAACCCGGAGGTTCATTGTCTCCCTCACATAAGCCCGCCATCGGTCCCTATCCTGAGCAAGATTAATTTAGTTCCTACCATCACACCCCACTTCCTTCAAATCCATTTTAATATCATCCTCCCATCTACGTCTTGGCCACACCCAAAGGTCCTTTCCTCTCAGGTCTTCCAACTAACACTCTGTATAAATTTCTGGATTCACCCACACGCCCTGCTCATCTCAAATATCTGGATTTAATGTTCATAATTATGTTAGCTGAACAATACAATGCGTGCAGTTCTGCGTTGTGTTACTTTCTACATTCTCCTGTAACTTCATCCCTCTTAGCCCCAAAATATTTTTCTAAGAACCTTATTCTCAAACACTCTTAATCTCTGTTCATTTCTCAAAGTGAGAGTCCAAGTTTTACAACCATACAGAACAACCGGTAATATAACTGTTTTATAAATTCTAACTTTCAGACTTTTAGACAGCAGACTAGATGTTAAAAGCTTCTCAGCCGAATAACAACAGGCATTTCCCATATTTATTCTGTGTTTAATTTCCTCCCGAGTGTCATTTATATTTGCTACTGTTGCTCCAAGATATCTGAATTTTTCCACCTCTTCGAAGGATAAATCTCCAATTTTTATATTTCCATTTCGTACAATATTCTGGTCACGAGACATAATGATATACTTTGACTTTTCGGGATTTACTTTCAAACCGATCGCTTTACTTGCTTCAAGTAAAATTCCCGTGTTTTCCCTAACAGTTTGTGGATTTTCTCCTAGCAAAATCAGGTCACCACCATAGAAGCTGATGTAACCCTTTCAATTCCAAACCTTCTCTGTTATACTGGACTTTCCTAATGACATATTCTACAGCAAAGTTAAAAACTAAAGGTGATAGTGCATCTCCTTGCTTTATCCCGCAGTGAATTGGAAAAGCGTCAGTCTGTACGGACTCTACTGTATGTTTCATTGAAACATATTCTAATTAATTGAACTAGTTTCTTGAGAATATCAGATTAAATAAGAATATTATATAAAACTTAACATGAAATTTTACTGTGTATATTTTTATCAAGTTATTTAACGACTCTGTAACAGCTATAGAAGAAACAGAAGAGAAAAAAGAGTGATGGAACGGAGAAAAATTCTCTCCGGCGCCGGGATTTGAACCCGGGTTTTCAGCTCTACGTGCTGATGCTTTATCCACTAAGCCACGCCGGATACAATCCCGACGCCGTTTAGAATCGTCTCAGATTAAGCTCCATTTCTTGGGTTCCCTCTGGTGGCCGCCCTCTGCACTACGTCATAGATGTCTATGAACGCAGGACCGAAGTCCATACATGTGTTGAGGTGCACTCAGATGAGTGACTGATTGGCCGGGATCCGACGGTATGGGCGCCGTCTTAAATCACAAAGTGATTTATTACGCAGAGAGAATTTTTCTCCGTTCCATCACTCTTTCATCATGTGATGACGCAGAATATCTGCATGGAAATATCATATGTACTTCGGTACATCGAAATATATATAGAAGAGAAAAAGATAATGATAATGAAAAGAAGAAATTAAGATAAAATGAAAGGAAAGAAATTATGAAGAAAGGCAGAAGTGAAAGGAAGAAAGGAGTTACGAAGGTTATAAATTAATTACGAGCTAAAGAAAGAAAGAAAGAAAAAATAAAAATGTGATAGCGCGATGGTATTTAGGGAAATAATGGCTAGTGTTCACCATGTGACTACTTGAAATTCGGCTTACAATTGGAGAAAATCTCGTGAAAAGCCTACCGGATATTTCATGAGCTGTTCCCGCAATCCCCACGTATGTGCGTGTCAGTATGGACAGATAGTTATTGGGATCAACCGAAACGTTTACAGATGGAAATTCTGAATTCATTGCTGCAGAAATAAACAGATCGCGGTTTACCTATATGTGGGATGATATCCGCAAACACTTTTTTCTTTCGCGTTATTAATTAGCAGAAGTAAAGCTGCTGCAAGCGCTAAAATACCTAGCAGCACCCTTCACCGCCGAGTATAGATTTCCAATACCCGAAACTTCGCAAATATGAACTGGAAGCCTCAAACCACCTTGTAATATGGGCTGCAACGTAGCACACACATTCGGAAGCCCTTGTTGCAGGATCACTTTGTCGAGTTCTTAGGAGAGGAACGAAGTATTCTGTACTCTAAATACGAGGAGCATCGTTTCAAATCGTATTATGTCCACTGGTGGACAAAATTGAGTTTGATACATTTTCGTATAGTTTCGGATGCGGTCTTTCACACTGTGAAATCTGATTGTATCAAATCGTATTCGCTAACAACGTAAATGACTGCTTAAAAGTAGCTGTTGTTCCAAATCGTATTCAGTCCTTTATATTGCGTGTTCAGTTCAAAGTGTGTCATGGCTCGCTGTATGTCGTCATGTGACTAGCCGATGAGCCTAGAGAATTCAATATTCCTACATTTCCGCAGGGGCGTATTACCCATGTACCAGAGAAGTTGCCTAGCGTTCATTCAGAAGAGTACTTACCGATACGTACGATAACGTCAGTAGTGGCAGGAATGTGAACTGTTTGGAAACACGTACTGAGGTGAGTTTTTTCCTTACTGTCGGGATGTGGGGAGAGGGTTAAGACGTTTACTTACGTATTCGTTGAATTAACTTCGACGGTCAACATGGACACGGAGCATTTGATTTGTATTGTGGAATGTTGCCGTACGCAACCGATGATAACAAATACCCTGCGTACGACTTGCCCGCGCAAAACTCACTTCGAAAGAGGTTATGGTAGCACACAGACCGTACAGGCCGCCATATGTTGCTACGACGTTCAAGTTATACCGTACACGTTCTCAAGTTCAGATTGAACGCCTTGATTAATAGGTAACTTCTCTGACATAAAAGCTGAAACTCGCTTCAAATCGCTGACTCACCAACAGTGACGACATGACACACTTTGAAATGAACACCCAGTAGTGTCTGTTTCATATCGTATTACGTTCAGTATTCATGTTATAGAATTGGTATAAATGAAATTAATTAATTACTTCCTTATGTTAGTTATATCGACAATCTGGCGCACTTTTCTCGACAATGCTATGTTCAATAAGGACAATACAGTCTATAAATTTACAGAACGTTCTCAAATGATACGTTATTAGTTGCTGGTTGGTAACGGGCCAAGTCCCTCTATTTTTATGTATATCCGCTATTAAAACTGATCTTTGCTGTCGTGTGTCCCGGATTCATAGATTGGATGGTTTAGTTTGTCGGCGGTTATTGCATGCACAATATATTTTATTTTATTATTTTATTTTACGACGCTTTATCAACTGCTATAGTTATTTAGCGTCTGAATTAGATGAAAGTGATAATGCCAGCGAATTGAGTCCAGGGTCCAGTGTCGAAAATTGCCCAGAATTTTCTCTTATTGGGTGAGGGAAAATCTCGGGGGGAAAAAAAAAAGAAAATCTGAACGAGATCTTAAAAAAAAATTTCGTCCTCTGATCATGCGCAATGGCTCTTTTCTGGGACTTAGCTGTGCGACAACACCTTTTTCTAAGACTGTACATAATATTATTATGATCTATGATGTAGAATCTATGTAGATAAGCTTTCGCTTTTCCATGGCTCGAGATGACTTCTGTGAAGTTCAGTATAAGAGGTAGTAATGTAGCCTATGTATGTATGTATGTATGTATGTATGTATGTATGTATGTATGTATGTATGTATGTATGTATGTATGTATGTATGTATGTATGTATGTATGTATGTATGTAATCAGAGGTCTGCATCGGACGTTTTCGCTCGAGCGCCAAGTAGTTCATAGCATAATCCGATAGGTAGCGTACATGCATGATGGGTAAAATTGTCACGAGCGATAAATCCTCGAACGGTATAAGCCGAGCGTTAGACATTCGTTCATGTTACAGTGATGAACTGTATAGTAACATAGTAACATCATAGGTGTTTATCATTTCAAAACTTTGCAGTGTCTAACTAACCTCTCCATAGTACAACTACAAAACTTGCTTCAAAATGTAATATAAATGTTGTAGGTTCCCCCCCCCCCACACACAGGAGTGATTTTGTTTTTGCCACATCTGATAGATGTTATTGGATGTAAATGTAATTATTATAAACGGAGAACACAATCACGTTAATGCAAGAACTGTATGAAGTTTTCTAGTAATAATAATAATAATAATAATAATAATAATAATAATGATAATAATCTCCAATAATTAGTGTATCAATCTTTGCGTCTGTAATAGTTGTGCAGCATGATTATTCGTTTTTTTATATAATTTTCTGTGACGTTATCTCTGTACTAATATTGTTATTAATCTACTGCTCTATCAATAATATTTTGTAAAACGTTTCTACATTGTCGCAGTATATAGGCGGAACACTATGTATGGACCTATCATATTAGATATGTGGTAAATAAAATATTGAATAATTATTAATTAGCAATAATAAATGTATATCGAAGTTTCCCATACTATTTCATTTATAAGTTCATGTTCCTGTTTTGGTACATTCCATTGACTGTTCCATTAAACGTTTTTTCATAAACGCAGAAAATAAAGCCTTATTTTTACCGTGTGAGCAAAACATATGTGTATCTTATCTGTCGTCTTCCATACAAGATAAGACATGTCGGTGAGATGACCTTGTACTGTGCTTCTATTTATTACGTGCGTATCACGACCGATCGTCTCTCACTCGAGGGTGCGACACTCGACCGAGTTAAAGCGAGCGATTTAACTCCAATGCTGCACTCTGGTATGTATGTATGTATGTATGTATGTATGTATGTATGTATGTATGTATGTATGTATGTATGTATGTATGTATGTATGTATGTATGTGCACGTATACACACCCCTTCATTCAACTTTTTATTTTGATTGGATTAATCGAACTTGATAGACGAAAGTAAGATACTGAGAATGGAATTAGTAAGTTGTTCCAAAAAGTGATAAACTATTAATAAACAAAAGATGAAAGACAAACTAAAATTCTCTTCCTCATAAGCAAATCGCCATGAAAACCTGAATCTCTTCCATTCCTCCCTGGTGAATTTATTGTAAGAAAAAATCTGCAGCAAAAGGAAATCCCTGCTTGCCAGACATGCATCGTTAAGTGAAGAACCTCCCTAAGGTTTTTATCGGAGAAGCAAAGTCTGTTACAGCGACCTGAGAGTTGGGAACGTTCTCGTTTCTTACTGGGAACCTTCCTTTTAAACGCAAGGACTTGGAATGTGGTAAAGTCATGCTAGAACCAGAGAGTGGGTGTCGTGTGATAATTCAACTGGCTCTGTGTTACACAGGAGTGCAGATCTTGTTGTGTACTGCATCCTGCCGCAATGCTTGTTACCCCACTACTTCTGGTGTTCAAGGCCTAAGGGGAATTACCTTCTAAGTCCTGCTCGTGTACCTAAACACCCATCAAAGCCACACTGCTTGTCTGTCCTTTTGTCTGTTAGTGTGGAATAGTCAAGAATGTGTACGCCCACCTCAATTTGTGACACGGCAGGGAAATAAATACGCCTACCAATATCCTATCCCAAGTAGTCCTCAGTCACTTCAAAAGAAGAAGTTCGCAGGTTCATATCCTGTTGAAGGCAATTAATTGTTAAGAGGCTATGATAATTCACAAACGATTAGGGAAAACACGGGAATTTTAGTGGAAGTAAGTAAAGAGATAGGTTTGGAAGTAAATCCCGAAAAGACAAAGTATATGATTATGTCTCGTGACCAGAATATTGTACGAAATGGAAATATAAAAATTGTAAATTTATCTTTTGAAGAGGTGGATAAGTTCAAATATCTTGGAGCAACAGTAACAAATATAAATGACACTCGGGAGGAAATTAAACACAGAATAAATATTGGGAATTATCGGTTATTATTATTCGGTTGAGAAGCTTTTATCATCCAGTCTACTGTCAAAAAATCTGAAAGTTAGAATTTATAAAACAGTTATATTACCGTTTGTTCTTTATGGTTGTGAAACTTGGACTCTCACTTTGAGAGAGGAACATGGGTTAAGGGTGTTTGAGAATAAGGTGCTTAGGAAAATATTTGGGGCTAAGAGGGATGAAGTTACAGGAGAATGGAGAAAGTTACACAACACAACTGCACGCATTGTATTCTTCACCTGACATAATTAGGAACATTAAATCCAGACGTTTGAGATGGGGAGGTCATGTAGCACGTAGCGGCGAATCCAGAAATGTATACAGAGTGTTAGTTGGGAGGCCGGAGGGGAAAATACCTTTAGGGAGGCCGAGACGTAGATGGGAAGATAATATTAAAATGGATTTGAGGGAGGTGGGATATGATGATAGAGAATGGATTAATTTTGCTCAGGATAGGGACCAGTGGCGGGCTTATGTGAGGGCGGCAATGAACGTCCGGGTTTCTTTAAAGCCAGTAAGTAGTAGTAGTAGTAGTAGTAGTAGTAGTAGTAGTAGTAGTAGTAGTAGTAGTAGTAGTAGTAGTAGTAGTATGACAATTCTTAACAAAGAAATACATTCAATCAAAATGTTATAACTTTTAACAGCGTCTGTATTTATGTACCACTCTGAAGCATTCACTGACTATAACAAAAAGTGAAATTATAATTCAGGAAACAGAAACGAGATTCTTACGAAGTGTTTGCAAATAAAACATACGGATACCACCGGCATGGCTCAGGCCTGCTGATCCAGAGCTGCGCTCGGGCGTCGGTTCCATATACGCTTGTAACTTTTCGTTCTGCAAAGGAATTTTTCAATGTTTCATTTATTCAGATCAAATTTCTATACATTTAAAGGACGAAACTAAAATTCTTTCAATCATCTATTATCATAATACTCTGTTCTCTTAAACTGACTGAGCATATTGGGAATTTAATGAATGGCTTTTCCAAAACACGCTATGAAATAACAGACTCTAATTGTATTTAACTAATTTGTTTGAAATGCCTCAAGGAATAACCCCTGAAATTAATGACGTTACTTACGGTTCAAGCTGTGTATCACCCTGTGAGAAGGCTGATGATTCTAATTCGTCGTGGTTCGAATTTCAATGTTTCTTGCGCAGGGTCGAAAAATACCTGAGAGTTGGTTCCCATACTATTTTGTGTAGTCGAAGTTGTATATCTTTTGCTATATAGGCTACTTCCTAAAATTTCTCATTATTTCATTCAGTTTATAACATTTTTTTGTTTTTAATTCAAAATCTTTATATTCGTTTTTGTTGATAGTGTTTCCGAGATACAGTATTTAAATGTTGGCACGTGTTCAATGATTTTTTAATTAATGACAATTCTACTGTGAAGTGATTATTTCCCTCCCATGGCCATACATTGGGTTTTAGATGCTAAAACTTTATAATGAGTTTATTTTAAATACAGAGCCAGCCATCCATTTACTGAGCACCGTTCACGGAAGGAGAGAACACGATAGCAAAACAGAATAAGTATGAACACAAATTCTTATGAATAGAGAAGATGCGAGATAAACCATAGCATTAGTGGATGAAAGAACAGAATATTTTTGATATTTTAAAACGTAAACGTACCTAAAAATGCTTACCTTTCGAAAGAATATGCTGAATATTTTCTCCGTTTACTGTGAAATACGAGTTGTGGCATTTTAACACATTTTGATTCACACTTTGAAACCTTGGTTCCGAATTGTTGGCTATTTCTTATCCTGTTTTACTTGGCAGGTGATCTGATGTTCGTGGTTTAGATTTAATCGTATACAGTATACTTGCATTGTCCGTCGCTGCGGAGAAGATAAAATGTATGCACTGTATTTTTTTTTTTTCATTTATACTGGGTGTTCATTTCAAAGTGTGTCATGGCGTCACTGTTGTTGGGTCACCGATTTGAAGCGAGTTTCAGTTTATATGTTAGAGAAGTTGCCTATTATTTAAGGCGTTCTTCAATCTGAACTTGAGAACGTGTACGGTATAACTTGAACGTCGCAGCAACAGATGGCGGTCTGTACAGTCTGTGTGCTACCATAACCTCTTTCGAACTGTTTTGCGCCGGCAAGTCGTACGCAGGGTATTTGTTATCATCGGTTGCATACGGTAACATTCCACAACACAAATCAAATGCTCCGTGTCCATATTGACCGTCGAAGTTAATGTCAACAAATACGTAAGTAATCGTCTTAACCCTCTCCCCATATCCCGACAGTACGTATTTCCAAACAGTTCACATTCCTGCCACTACCGGCGTTACCGTACGTATCGGCACGTACTCTTCAGAATGAACGCCGTACTTGCTAGCCAACTTCTCTGCCTCTTAGATTATACACCTGAGCTGCGGAAGTGTAGGAAGATTGAATTCTCTAGGCTCATCAGCTAGCCACATGACGGCATACAGCGAGCCAAGACACATTTTGAACTGAACACCCAGTAGTTTCCTGCCTAAGGACAGGTCCTTCACTGAAAACCCATCATTCTTCAATCTTTCCTGTTCGTTTTAGCTCTGATCAAATATATATCAGATTGGCTACTCCCATGTTATAAAATAGCAACATATAATAAAAAAAAAACAAGGCCGTTCGTGAGCGTTCAATAAGGTGTGTCGTCAGTCAGAAAGGGTTGGGAATCACTGTATTAACGAAGCGTTTTTTGTTTCATTTTGTAAATAATTTCGGAACCCCCTCAGCTTTTACAAACCCCCCCATCCCCCCTGGGGGTCGCGACTTCCAGTTTTGGAATATTAACCGAATCCTCAGTATTTAGGCATTACAATCGACCAACACTTGCGATGGAATAAACATATTACATATTTATGCAATAGATTACGTAAAAAAATTTATATCCTTGTTATACTTCGGTCATATTTACCAATTACTATTTTACGTCTCATTTATTTAGCTTTATTTCAGTCCATTCTCCAGTATGGAATTTTAGGGTGGGGACATGCATGTATTTCTAATCTCACTCCACTAATACTTATTCAGAAAAGAATAATTAAAATATGCCTTAATAAACCAATTGATTACTCATCCGAGCTTTTGTTTACTGATTTTAATGTTTTGAAAATTAAACAGATTTATTATATTGCCTTATTAATCTTCATACATAAAAACCGTAATAAATTCAAATTGTATCATCATATGGAACTAAAAGATCCGATTTTATACGACTAGAGGAACCGAAGTGTTTCCCAAGCACAGCTCTGAGCCATGGTACCTACTTTGGTCCAAGGTTATACCATAAAATAATTGATAAATACCCACATTTGGAAAATTTCAGTATCAGAAATTTAAAAAAAATAGCGTTAGAAATTTAATTTTTAAAGAATATATATTGATTTAATTTATGTTTTTGCATGATTTAAATTGTTAAAATCGAAATTGTATTTTTAAAGTTAATTTATTCTGTAATTTTTTTTCTTGACCCAGTTTGTGTCAAATAATTATCTTTGTTTGTGTTTATCTTTGTGTTTAGACATCTCCCTGAGCACGAGTTTTTACTCCTTCAGGGAAGAACTAAGATTGTATTTTTGTACATTTTATTTTACTAACAATAAACAACTGCTCTAGATATTTGAAATATTTGACATGTTCCACATCTTGTTGTCTATAACAATTTTAGTTGTAACTAGATATTTTCTTTGAATGCCATTGTTTTTTTTTTCCTCTATTGAAATTTTAAACCCATATTACCTTGATGTTTGATCTTGTTTAAATATTGACTTTTGCAATTTATCTTCGGTGATCTGTATGATTATTATATCAGACATTATCGTATCCAAAATATTTTTGGCGGAGTTTAGCCTACACTTGCAGATATCGGGATCTCCAACGTTTTTGGTGGAATTTACAAACTCGGTCTTGTTTTAGTCTTCCTTTTTTTGGGGGGATCGGGCGTAGAAATTGGTTATCACTATTTTACACTAAACCTTGTTTTGAAATTAAGACTAGTATTGTCTCATAAAAAATCAACAAAAAAATTTGCGGATTATCCACAAATAAGACAATTTATAAAGAAAAAGAGTTGCACTATTTCTCATTGCGTTGGGATGGCATCGTAGAAGTACATTCTTGGCATTAAAGGCTCACGCACATTAATACGTAAAAGATGACAAGCGCGGAACTTTCAACATCAATTTTCAGACAATCATGGATGTTAGAGGTATATTGGATATTATCCAAACCTTTTCATGAGGCAATGAGAACACGTTAAGAACTTTACAAGATATGAGATTGATAAGAAGAAGAGTGTGTAGTTCCCTAGTACCTGGTACTCGTTACATAGGTCGTTTTTGTGTTTACACAGTAGCTGATTTCTGAAAATAATTTTAATAGTTTGTTACTAGGTGTGTTTCTAGTCAGTTTGTAATATATTTTTGGTCCAGGGAAAATGTACATTTTTTTATGATTATACAACAATGGCTGACTTAACAGCTTATGTAGCGAGTAACGGGTACTAGGAAACTTCCGAAGAGTGAGATGCAAATTGTAGACGATATTGCTCTCTCGTAAGAAAAAGTGGGATGGAGACATACAGGAACATGACCCAACATATTTATGAACGATAACGTAATAGCCTACAGTTCTATTATTTCTAATGCATACACCAAAATTGCCTATTAAAATTATATAATGCAAATTTCGTAAGCTATTTAAATAATTTATTTCTTTAAAATAAAAAATACACCCTGGACCACTGTCAAACCTTAAGGGTCATCTGGGCATAAGTCTACAACTCTTCCCAAAATCATGTCGAAGTAACTCCTTTTCTTTAAAATGTCCATTCTTTTCTCTTCGACACATCGCTGTAGCCACTGCCACAATCCTTGAAACTTGGCTATCATTTTGAACAATTACAATCACCGAGATATATCGATTCACTTAATCGAAACCTTGGTGCAGTTTATTCACGATGCGGAAGGAAGAAAATAGTTCCGATGAAAGAAGATTGCATCGTAGAATACACAAGCAGTCGGTAGAATTATACACGAGACCTATGATCCGTTCCAGTGCATTGAGAAATAGTGCAACTCTATTTCTTTATAAATTGTCTTATTTGTGGATAATCCGCAATTTTTTTTGTTGATTTATTATCAGACAGTACTAGTCTTAATTTCAAAACAAGGCTTAGTGTAAAATAGCGATAACCAATTTCTACGCCGGACCCTTTTTTTTTATTTCTGTCATCCTTCGACCTTCTTCTTTCTCTGTGCCTCCCTTCTTCTCTTCACGTCGTTTCCTTCTCCCCTTCGTTTCATCCGCGTAATTGTCTCTGTTGCGCTTCTTCTTTCTCCTGGTGTCCAGGTTGCAATTTATCAGTAAACACTTTTCCTCAATCGCGGCACATATGTTAGCCGGGCATCCTCTGCTTAGCTAAGGTAAAAGCGGGGGTACGAGACAGAGAGGGTTGGCCTCTGGTGTGGACGTCGTCGGTCGGCATGCGTCGTGCCCCCGCGATCGCAGCGCCGCGGCGGTGCGAGGCGTCTCGACTCGAAAGTGCCGCAGTCAGCTGAAGGCGGCGTTCGTGGAACCGCGTCGCGACCTGCGTGATGTTAGATGGCCCAGCCAACCCTGTGCAGTGGTAGTGCGAGGCAGCGATGTGGCTCGCTGGGGGTGGAGCCCCTGCCATGCCGGCCAACCCTCAATAAACTCTTCTTTGTGTTTACGTTAGCCGTGTGAACAATTCGATTTGGTGTCATATTCTTCGTTATAAATGTTTAGCTGTGTCGTAACAGACATTGACATATATATTGGGATTACATGTTTTAAAAGTTAAAAAACAAAAAAATATATATATACATATATATGTAAATACATTATGTGTGGAGTAAACTAAGTGTAAGTTTTTGAAAGTGTCGAAATTTATCACTGTGAGAAATTTCAAACATTCAAATTTCGTCATTTATATCAACGTTATATAAAAAGAAACCTATAACGACTCATTACTCAAATACAGAAACAATAAAAAAAACTTGGTTGTTGGTAGAGGTGACTACTGTAACAGTGTTCCATCTCAATACACGCCCCATCGACATATTTGGAATTTATGCAGTGACTGAATTGCTGAACTGTATCACATACTAGCTGGTCTCGCTCCATCGGAAAAAAAACTGACATGTAATGAAGTAAAACAGCTACAGTATGTAGATAAAAAACGGGGGGAAAAAGGGTGGTGGATACACGCAATGCAGCACTCAAATTGAATATTGAGCAATCGTGTGTGTATATACCTGCAGACGATCGATGTTCTTGCGATACAAACAATAATTGACCCGATCTGTTACAGGTAACACAAGAACCTTCGTTCTGGTGAAAGTTCCCCACCCCTACGAACATAATAAAACTTGCCCGCTCTCCCCTCCTGTCTGATGCAGACTAGCAAATGACTCACCCATCCCTAATGAGTGTAGTTCAGTGGTAAGGGCCATATCTTGACTGCGTTTAACCTCCCCCACCCACTATAATGCGTGTTGTGGAGTGGTGATTCAAGGTATATTAGCAAGGGGGGGGACTGACTGGTGACATACAACATCATCAAATTAGTGGTCAGTTTATGTCTGAGCTGTTCTCTAGACGGTGTTTGATATACTAACGCTGTGAGTTTTATTTGTGAGTGCTGTGGATATATATCTCGCTCTCAAGTTACTGAAGAGAAAGTTTTGTTTTCTTATATATCTATTTTTTTTTTTCGTTGTTATCGTTTGGTGTCGTGTGGATGTTTTTTCAATGCTGCAGTGCAGGAAATTCAAGATGTTGCAGATTGGATCGTCAACAATGTCTGTCGTACAATTTCACACCTTGTGTCGATTGCTCCTCGTGGCATTTCTTCTCTCTCTCAATACAGGTGAGTGTTATTTTAATTTATTTCGTTTTCAGTCGTGTGATACAGAACAGAAGCAGTGAAAATAAGTTCGTGGACAGTTTGAATAAAAAGTGATTTGTGTGCGGATAGCGAGAAATATGACAAAAAATATAGTGCAATACTTTTTTTTAGATAGTTTATATGATACAACACAGAGTACAAAACCAAAATGAATTCAGGTGCAAATGTAAATTTAAAATAAAAACCTTGGATCGTAAATAATATATACTAGCTGAAAGCACCCGGCGTTGCACGGGTTTTCCTTTCTGCTTCTATTTTTAATTAAACTGGTTTTTACATTTTCGGAAATCTCACTATACACAACCAGAACGAATTAATTGTCTTTACTAAGCTAAGATGAATATTTACTTAACGTCACTTGTATGAATTGATGAACTCCTTAGCGAAATGCCTACCAAGCGTTAACTCAGTTTAAAACAGTTGTAAATCAGGCACCGAAGAGAAAATATGTCTCATGTGCCTGACGTTCAATGTTTTTTTTTTTCTAAATTTATATAATTATTTGTTTTTGTTTATTTATTCTGGTGTAGTTAAGGCCATTAGCTACTTCTGATTATTCAATATTAAGTAAATTATGTAGTAGCAGCCCTTGTAGTCTGAAAGAATTCTAGAATTCAGTTGAATAAAACACAGTTTGCTCACTAATTACAACTGCATCTAGAAATTCATAATAAGATCCTGGACTGCGTAAAGATACTTATTGCACACATTATCTAGTTTTAGCCTTCATGATGTGTATCAACAATGTTATTTAATTTCGTGTTATAATTACCATGGCCCCGTGAAAGTCGACGTTGAATACAACAGATAATAATAAACAAACAATTAACTATAGAAGATTGCATTTTAGTATTACACATGAATGTTTGATCGTACTTACTTTTATTTTTTTTAATTAATTTAACGCCATTTGCACAATTTTAATATAGTCTATGTTTTTCTCCTGGTTATGAAGGTTAAATGTGCAAACTTTGGCATATATCGGTCAAAGCGTGTAGATTTCTATAGAGAACATACATACATACCCACATTCACTTATATATATATATATATATATATATATATATATATATATATATATATATATATATATATATATTCACTATAAAAGTATCTTGCGAATATGTTAGGAGAAAATCCACAAACGATTAGGGAAAATACGGGAATTTTACTGGAAGCAAGTAAAGAGATAGGTTTGGAAGTAAATCCCGAAAAGACAAAGTATATGATTATGTCTAGTGACCATAATATTGCACGAAATGGAAATATAAAAATTGGAAATTTATCTTTTGAAGAGGTGGAGAAGTTCAAATATCTGGGAACAACAGTAACAAATATAAATGATACTCGGGAGGAAATTAAACACAGAATAAATATGGGAAATGCCTGTTATTATTCGGTTGAGAAACTTTTATCATCCAGTCTGCTGTCGAAAAATCTGAAAGTTAGAATTTATAAAACAGTTATATTACCGGTTGTTCTTTATGGTTGTGAAACTTGGACTCTCACTTTGAGAGAGGAACGTACCGTAGTTTAAGGGTGTTTGAGAATAAGGTGCTTAGGAAAATATTTGGGGCTAAAAGAGATGAAGTTACAGGAGAATGGAGAAAGTTACACAACGCAGAACTGCACGCATTGTAGTCTTCACCTGACATAATTAGGAACATTAAATCCAGACGTTTGAGATGGGCAGGGCATGTAGCACGTATGGGCGAATCCAGAAATGCATATAGAGTGTTAGTTGGGAGGCGGGAGGGAAAAAGACCTTTGGGGAGGCCGAGACGTAGATGGGAAGATAATATTAAAATGGATTTGAGGGAGGTGGGATATGATGATAGAGAATGGATTAATTTTGCTCAGGATAGGGACCAATGGCGGGCTTATGTGAGGGCGGCAATGAGCCAGTAAGTAAGTATAAAAGTATCTTAGGCAGGTCTATGGCAGGATATACAAAGTACAGGTGAATAAATTCGAGTTAATATAGCACATATGAAGTGGAGAGTACTGAATTTTGATCTGCGCAGATGTTAGCGAGAGATTGAAATAGTATATTATTCTAAAACTGTTTCATTTCGGAAAGTTTTATGATAAACAAATATACTAAATTGGCAGTAATAAATGTGGCATTACGATGTATAATTTTAATGCTAATAATCAGATAAAACAAAACTTTATTTATGACAGAGATTACATAATAAAAAACAGGAAAAAGTGTACATATTCCTACCAAGAAATTGAGTAGGAAATAAAGACTGGTAGAGAATGTGAAGTCCTGAAAATAAAAAGTAAATCCGTGGCGCTACAGCCGACGCTAAATAACTTCGTAGTTGATACAGCGTTGTTAAATAACCAAGAAAAAAATGACAAAAATATAGTGTAATACATTTTTAGATAGTTTATATGATACAACACATAGTACAAAACCAAAATGAATTCAGGTGCAAATGTAAATTTAAAATAAAAACTTTGGATCGTAAATATATATATATATATATACTTTTTTTTTCACTATAAAAGTGTCTTAGACTGGTCTATGGCAGAACATACAAAGTACAGGAGAATTAATTCGAGTTAATATAGCAGATATGAAGTGGAGAGTACTGAATTTTGATCTGCGCAAATGTTAGCGAGAGATTGGAATAGTATATTATTCTAAATCTGCTTCATTTCGGAGAGTTTTATGATAAACAATCCAAAATGTACTAAATTGGCAGTAAGAAATGTAGCATTACGATGTAGAATTTTAATGCTAATAATCAGATAAAACAAAACTTTATTAATGACAGAGATTATATAATAAAAAAACAGGAAAAACGTGTACATATTTGTACCAACAAATCGAGTAGGAACTAAAGACTGGCAGAAAATGTTTTTTTTAGTAGGTTATTTTACGACGCTTTGTCAACAGCTTAGGTTATTTAGCGTCTGGATGAGATGAAGGTGATAATGCCGGTGAAATGAGTCCGGGTTCCAACACCGAAAGTTACCCAGCATTTGCTCATATTGGGTTGAGGGAAAACCCCGGAAAAAACCTCAACCAGGTAACTTGCCCCAACCGTGAGTCGAACCCGACCCACCTGGTTTCGCGGCTAGACGCGCTAATCGGCAGAGAATGTGAAGTCCTGAAAATAAAAAGTTAAATAAAAGTAAATCCGTGGCGCTACAGCCCATGAAGGGCCAAGACCGACCAGCCGACTGCCGGCCTCATGTCCATATGCCGAAGCAGAGGTGAACGATCATCCAAGCAGAATGAGGTATCGTGTGGGTAGCACGATAATCCCCCCAGTCGTTATAGCTGGTTTTAGAAACCGGCTTTTCGCTACCTAATGTAGCCCCCCCCCCAAGTGCATCACGATGCTGGGTGGGCACCGGTCCGATACACTGGCCGAAATGTCATGTGAAAATTTCTTCCCCCACGAGGACTCAAAATAAATGTAAATCCGTGGCGCTACAGCCTATGAAGGGCCAAGACCGACCAGCCGACTGCCGGCCTCACGTCCATATGCCGAAGCAGAGGTGAACGATCATCCAAACAGAATGAGGTATCGTGTGGTTAGCGCGACAATCTCCCCAGCCGTTATAGCTGGTTTTCGAAACCGGCTTTTCGCTACCTATCGTGACTCCCTAAGTGCACCACGATGCTGGGTGGGCACCGGTCCGATGCACTGGCCGAAATTTCATGTGAAAATTTCTTCCCCCATGAGGACTCGAACCAGCGCGCATTCAACAAAAGCATAGCATAAATCTGTTATTCTTACTTTTGACAGAACTTTCACTAAATTCTCTTAGTATAGATAGACATGAAAAGGAAACAAAGATTTAGAATTTTAACTCTTAACAGAATAATTCAAGATCCCTTCTTCGTTTCCATTTAGTAAAATCAATTAAACTTGTTGTCAGTATCGACAGATTCTAAGAGGAAGTAACTATTTAGAATCGCAAGTATTAGAAATAAATCAAAATGTCCACTCTTGTGGAGTAATGGTTAGCATGTGTCACCGTGAAACCAGCAGGCCTGGGTTCAAATCCTGCTTGGGACAAATTACCTGGTTGAGGTTTTTTCGGAGTTTTCCCTCAACCCATTAAGAGCAAATGTTGGGTAACTTTCGGTGCTGGATCCTGGAATAATTTCGCTGGCACTACCACCTTCATTTCATTCAGACGCTAGATAACCATAGCTGTTGATAAAACGTCGTGAAATAACCAATTAGAAAAGAAATTAAAGCAAAATAGTATCGTCTCCTTAGTTTGACAGCTTCCATAATACAGAACCGGAGAGATTCGAGTTAATATAAACAGTTATGAAGTCGAAATAAGGATAGTAGTAAATGCTCTGAGGCACATATTAGTTCAACTGGAAATTATGGCTTTATTCTACTTCTTTTTTCTTTAATATCGCTTTCATACTCGACGGAATTAAATATAAGCTCATTCTTTTACCTAATATTAAATGAACACACCATTGGACTATTGACAGTTAGGGTCAGTACATCACCGGACATCCATCTAAGAAAATAAAAGCTGTCGTAACGAGCAAATAACAATGTCTTAAACTGAAGTCCAATCCACGATCTTCACTCTTACCCAGGAGTACAGAACTGGCGTGAGAGAGGGGTAGAAGGCATGAAGAAAGCGTTGGTTCTCTGTCCACAGTCCACCGGCGTTGAATGACGTACCTGTGGCCAGTATGCAATCACATAAGACAGACACTGAATACAAATCCCCTCCCAATGACGCGGAGGTGGAAGGAAGCGGTGAGTGACGTATTCCGATGAGTGACGTAACGCCACAATTGTCGCCCAGTTTTGCAAGCCTCCTCTTGCCCAACGTTAACGTAAGTCAGTATCGTCAGCACTCGCTGAAATGGGTAAAGGGTATTCGGTGCAAAATTATATGCCCCGTCGTGCAGCAGGCACAGAGAGAGAGAAAGAGAGAGCATACCTGCCAGCAGCTATGGATGCACCATAGTGCAGTCCCTTATCCGCGGGTAAGAGACTCTAGCCCGAGGGTGATGTGTGCTCATGACTGCTGACGTAAGACCTTAACACTACCGTTTGTTTTAATAGACAGTATTTCAGAAGTTCAACAGTTAATAGGAACTGGATGCAATATGACTTCATTCATTTCAACGTCTCACCTTCTAGATTGGTTATATAAAATTGTACTTTATTTAATCACAAGGTTGAAATAGTATAATATAGCACACATTTAGTGATGAATAGACTTTTCAACTCTCATATTTTGCCCTATTTTATTGCGAAGTTCATCTCGCGTATTCTTTGCAACACTTAAAATAATATTACTGTTTATTAGTGAATGTAAAGGTACCCATTTTGCGCGTCATAAACATGCGTAGGGAGTACTAATGTAGAATCATGATTTCATGACCTCGGCACTAGAATGAGGTGCTGTAGCCGTAAGCAACACGTCCTTCCGCATTTTACTCCCAGGAAAGACTCCGTATTGGACTCCGGGACTGTTCTGAAAGCTTTGGCAACCTGGATCTTTCCAATTCGTAGACTTCTTTACCAATTTAGGTACCCAGTCGTCCATTATTTATTTCTATGATATATATTTTGTATCAGAAGTCGTCCTATGATATTTTATTAAAATTTATATTTGTACCAGGCAAGATTTATGAGCGTCGAAAGCCACCGGCGTGGCTGAGGCGGTAGCGCGTTAGCCTGCTGATTCGGAGTTGCGCTCGGGCGTGGATTCGAATCCCGCTTAGGCCGATTACCTGGTTGGTGTTTTCCCTGCAACGAATGTAATTTTATTACTCTCGTCTGTTGTCTTACCAGTGGACTTGTGTCATGCTAACAACATGACCAGACATTGTCTCTACTTGTGAATGTCCAACATTGTTACACAGTGCTCGCATCACTGAGGAAAAACTAACCAAAGTGGTCATTATTTTATTAGAAAAACGAACAAATATGACTATGCAGATGTACAGGTATATCGATATAGTCTGGCAGGTTAGTTAGCAAAAGATACAGAGAGAGAAAGACATACTTATACACAGATAGAACAAACATAATGTAGGTAGAAACACAAATAGCTACGACGATGATGAATTTTGTGAATTTTGCTTAGTTAATCTAGGGTAGTAGCGCAATGTACGGGTTGCGCAAAAAATTATTGATTGTTTAATCTAAGAGAGAGGCAACGGTGTAGCTCAGTCGGCTGAGGCGCTTGCTTGCTGATCTGAAGTTGCGCTCGGGCGTGGGTTCGATTCCTGCTTGCGCTGATTACTTGTTTCGATTTTTCCAAGATTTTCCCCAACCGTAAGACAATTATCAAGTAATCTATGGCGAACCCTCGATCTCATTTCGCCAAACTACATCTTGCTTTCATCAATCTCATCGACGACGGTAAATAACCTAGTAGTTTATACAGCGTCGTTAAATAACCAAGTAAAAAAATAAGAAGCTTTTAAATGTCGTACCATATCTGGATATACGTTGGTTTGGTTACTAATAACTAGTGGGCGGATGTTGATGACCTAAAATCTACTTTGAATGATCATTAAAATGCCCTTAAACTAATTGAAAAGTGACATAAAATTAAAAGAAAATGGCATTTAAATATTAGTCAAAGTACTCGCACCACAACTTCTTAAAAATTAGTCACCTTTTTCCAGTGACTGCTCTGCAAATCTTGGAATTTGGCTAAGTTAAAGAAAAAGGGCGTGCAAAAAATGCAGGTTTTGAGGGAAAACTATACATTTTAATGAGGATTTACAATGTGTTTCAATCGGGGATGGTCCATGTCGGTGCCTTCATTATCCGTCTCCTCCTCCTTCCGCTCTTCACTTTTGTTACCAGATCTTCCAGATGAGGGAGTGTGAATGACAAAACAAATTGTGGGCGCAGCGTGCATTCTTGCAATTTTTGTGTTAAAAATGCTGTTTACTACAGTAGATATCCCTTCCGAACCATGTTGGGGACACAATGACCTTTCCAAGACATTGTGAAAGTTTCCCTCTTCCAAAGAAATTCTAAAGACCCCCTCGTACCGACAAAAGAACATTAGCTATAAAAAAAACCACTTAAACTAAGCTGTTGCCAAGCATTTTATATTACTTCCGTTGTATGAGGTGAAGCCTTCAGTGAAATAAGGGATGGACCTTACAGTTTGTTTCAAACTATAAAACTCAAACTTTACCGTTATTCACTTAATCAGTAGATAATTACTACTGACCTATTTGCTTAGAAAAAGATTTAATAGATCTATAGGCAAAGAAAGTAAAATGCATTCCAAATGATCTTAAAGCTCTTCAAAGTATTTGAAATGACCAAAAATGCCGAAAAAATATAAAAATTACCTATTAGTTCAAAAACGTCGAAAAAAATGCAGTATAAGAAATTAATTTTTTTACGTTGATATCAACGTAGAAAGGATTTCCATATTAATATGCATCGTCCTAATGTGAAAAATAAGATGACTTTTGATCAATACCCACCCCATACTAATAACATCTGATAAGATCTTTCAAATAGTTCAGCAGTGTGAATTATTATATTTCTAAAGCGAGAGAGAGCTAATTATGTTGAATTCGTTACTTCCGACGACAGGATAAGAGGTACGGTTCATGATTAAAAGAACTGAATTTTGACGTGGGATAGAAATGGCCTCCAAATGTTGCTTGGTTCCCTCTCAGTCAGGAACATGTTTCTACTGTCACATCTACAACACTGAATCTGCAGCTTAATTTTCATTTCGATAGAATTACGCTACATATTAATTTCTTAATAGGCTATTTAATGATGTTTATGAACTACGAGGCTATTTAGCGTCGATAGAATTGAAAATGAAATTCAATAAAATAGTATATTCCTCGTCTAACTGCAGGTACTAATATTATATTGCACTAGTAAATCAATATCTTGGCAATTTTAAATAAAGGATGTCTAATTCGTATGGGCAAGATCACAAGTATTTAGCTAGTCGAGGCCACGTGTTAACTGACATTCGTCTGAAGGGGACATATTATGATTTTTAAAAGTCCACAATTTTCATCTATAATTTGTGAAGTTTAACGTACATAAACAGGCCTCACTGTCATCTATATAACATTTGGTGTCATTAGGGTTAATAATTTTGAGATTATATTTTATAAATATATTTTATACTGACGTGACAAAAAAGAGTCCTTGCGTCAAAATTTTCAATATTTTTAGTTCATACTGGCTCAAAAGCTTGAAAATAGTCATAGGAATAAAAATTAATTTTCTTTTTTAGCTCAATCTAAATAGAAAGTCACAATAAATTTTCAAAATTTTTAGTTCATACTGGCTCAAAAGCTTGAAAATAGTCATGGGAATAAAAATTAATTTTCTTTTTCAGCTCAATCTAAATAGAAAGTCACAATAAATTTTCAAAATGTTTAGTTCATACTGGCTCAAAAGCTTGAAAATAGTCACGGGAATAAAAATTAATTTTCTTTTTCAGCTCAATCTAAATAGAAAGTCACAATAAATTTTTAAGTGGATTTTCTTAATTTTTCGCCATTATTTCACCATAGTGTTCCTTTAAGGGGACATACATGACTTTTAAAATTTACATTTTTTTCAACCAAAATTTGTGAAATTTAAACTACATAAATAGACCTACAATACTATCACCTATACAACATTTGGTGTCATTAGGGCTAATAGTTTAGAAATTATATTTTAATATATTTTATATAGACGTCACTAAAAAGGCTCCTGGCGTCAAAATATTTATTTCATATTTGCTCAAAAGCTTGAAAATAGTCATGGAACAAAAATTAATTAGCTTTTTTAATCTCAGTCTAAATAGAGAGTCACAAATTTTTTAATTTCATGAATTTACCATTACAGCATAATTTTAATGTAAGTACAATATGAATATGCACCGAAGGAACTTAATATTAATGTTTCATACAAACACTTTATCAACATTTAATTGACCTATCTGAGACGTTTCAACCAATTTGACAATAACTGTTATACAAGGAGCTTTTTTTTTCGATAAACTGTTTAAAAACTTGGAGTCGAGAAAACAGCATTAAAAGAATATTTCCCTCAATTCATTCACGAACCGTATGTTTGGCACATTGGATTATATAGTTCACTTAACTGGCTTTTTAGGAACTCGGAGGTTCATTGTCGCCCTCACAAAAGCCCGCCATCGGTCCCTATCCTAAGCAAGATTAATCCAGTCCCTACCATCATATGCTACCTCCCTCAAATACATTTTAATATTATGTGTTTAGTTTACATCAGGGATGGGCATTACATACCCGCACGGACAGTTTATACACCACCCCTTCATTTGTCTCCCCACAAATATTCTGTCTGCGTGTACGTACAATAAGCAGAGGTTGAACTTGGTACCATAGCATTCTAATAAATGTTTTGTGAAGTGGTGGAATATGGCGAATAAGTAGTACGTTTTGTTTTAATTTCCAAGAAATATGGAAACAAGACTATTTTGTTATTATACATAAAGGTAGAGCTCAATGCTTCAACTGTTGAATTGAAGTTTATATAAAACATAATTTCAGGCGGTACTTCCAACTTGAACATAAGAAGGATTTTGACGAACATATTTTTATAGAAGAGAGTTTGAAATAGGATAGTTAAAAATGGTTGATATTAATAAAATAGTTGTTACATGCGATAAAGCCATGTGTTATTTTAATGTAATTTGTTGTGCAGGTTTGTAGTTAAAAAGTTTTCAAAAACCTGCAAAAATAATTTACTAATGAAAAAACTAAACCAGTGGTTCTGGGCCGGGTAGCTCAGTTGGTAGAGCAGCTGGCTACGGACTGGAAGGTTCGGGGTTCGATCCCACGTGGTGACAGGATTTTTTCTCGTTGCCAAACTTTCAGAACGGCCCCGAGGTTCACTCATTGAGTACCGGGTCTTTCCTGGGGGTAAAAGGCGGTCAGAGCGTGGTGCTCTACCTCCATGCCCGCCCCCAAGTGCCTTCATGGCATGTTACGGGGATACCTTTACCTTTACAGTATCTACTAGTTGAAAATGCAGTCCGATCATCGTATTTCAAACACATAGGCGAGTCATACAGAACAATACTCTTTGTCAAAATGTCAGCTAGAACAGCGAAGAGCCACCGACGTGGCTCAGTCGGTTAAGGCGCTTGTCTGCCGATTTGAAGTTGCGCTCGGGCGCGGGTTCGATCCCCGCTTGGGCTGATTACCTGATTGGGTTTTTTCCGAGGTTTTCCCCAACCATAAGGTGAATGCCAGGTAATCTATGGCGAATCCTCGGCCTCATCTCGCCAAATACCATCTCGCTATCACCAATCTCATCGACGCTAAATAACCTCGTAGTTGATACAGCGTCGTTAAATAACCAACTAAAAAAAAAAAGCCAAGAAATTGTATGAATTATTAACTAATGACCAGGCTTCGGGGCTTCGGCCTAGGAACACAGAGTAACCAGTATGAGATTTAGCGTACACGGAGTATAAATGACGTCATGACCCGTGTGGGGTGACTATAACAGCACAGGTGGGTCCGTAATGTGCATTACCGTTGTGTATATTGCTGCTTGGCTGCGGTACGTGTAACAGGCTTCGGCGTAGGGACATCTGATTGAAGGTTACAACTCACGTTAATACTTTTTAATGGTACACATTGTCTAGTCCACACCTGTAGAGTAACGGTTAGCGCGTCTAGCCGCGAAACCAGGTGGCCCGGGTTCGATTCCCGGTTGAGGCAATTACCTTGTTGAGGTTTTTTCCGGGGTTTTCCCCTCAACCCAATATGAGCAAATGCTGGGTAACTTTCGGTGTTGGACCCCGGACACATTTCACCGGCATTATCACCTTCATCTCATTCAGACGCTAAATAACCTAAGCTGTTGATAAAGCGTCGTAAAATAATCTACTAAAATAAAATAAATTTATTGTCTACACTAGGAATGTACTGTATATACTGCATCTGTACAGAGTGAAATATATTTTGTGCCGTACTATGACGGACTGTTTATATGTTGAGACACGAAGTAACGACGCGCTCCATCTCTCAGTCCACTCGACCAACACAACACCATCGTCCGTGCGTTCTGAACTTCATGCGTTTCTGTGCCCAGGACCGAAGCCTGCTAATGACAAGTCCACTAACTTACGTAATTTCGCAGCTAAGATTCTGACAATCTTAGAATCCACTTATGTCTGCGATCATTTTTTTTTCTAAAATGAACCTGATGGAAAATATTGCGTATACACGTGTAACAGTCTATTATTTCGTAACTGCTTTAAGTTTATATAGTAATAATAGGTCTGTTCATCCTAATATAAACAGACTCGTCTTGACCAAACAGTACATAGGCGATCAGAGCTTATGAGTATTATTTATGAGTGCTAGGCCATAGTGGTTGTATGAATGCCTATATTACGTATTTGACCTGATTTGAAATGTTTAATGTAATGGCATGTCACATTAGTTTTGTACATCCCTGAGCGGAAGAGAAGTACATTCGATCGAAATATTGAGGAAGGAGTAAACTGGATCACATTTATCAGCCCTACTTTATGCCCATGCCTAGTCTATACACTTATTTGGTTACATTTATTATTTATTTATTTATTTATTTATTTATTTTATTGCTAGTAACTTTGAAATGAATACAAATTAATAAATACAATGTAAGATAAACTAGCCCACTCCTGAATGAGTATGACTCGTGCTCAGCAGGGGATTCCAATACAGACAAAAATAAAATTAAAATTGAGAGTGAATACAGGTTAAAAGGTGTTTAATATGTATAAACCCAAACTATAAATCCAATACAAATATTTTTATTAATTTGGAGATGATTCGTGGTTAAAATAATATTAGAATAAAATTTGTTTAATAATCTGGGATCTTGACTCATCCTATGATACAAAGTGCATTGGTTTTACATTTTGGTTCTGACAAACGCAGATAATTCATATTTTTAGTTGTATATTTATGTTTATATCTTTCAAAGTTATTAAAATTTCTATGAAAATATTTTAATAAAATAAAATAATACATTTGTTTAATATTGAAAACTTTGAAATGTTTAAACAACAATTCAGTTGGGTAATATTTCTGCTTTTTTAAACAAATTTTTAATACTTTCTTCTGTAGTAAAATTAACGGATAAAGGTTGGATTTATAAGTTCCACCTCAACCTATAATACCATACATAAATATAGATTGAAATGATGCTAAATAAATTATACGTAAACAGTTAATTGACACAATATTTCTTAGAACAACAAAGTAATATAATGTTTTACGTAATTTATTACAAATACAGGGACATCATTTTATTTTTACTAACATTTTTAATATTAACCTGGCTATACCTCTGGATCAACGCCGTTTGCTACTCCCTTCCACGACTGGCGTAATATACGAACAAATCACTTTACTAGGTATAGGTGGGAAGAAAAGTAGTTCATCCATTTACGTAAACTAGGAAATATCACGCTTTTGAGTTTGATCATTTTCATTAGGTTTTTGTTTAATCAAAATTCAGTACAGTATTAACAGTGAGTGTTTTTACTCACGAACTGAGCTGTCCATGTGGATGTATTCATTATGCAGTGAATATTATACTGTCTACAGCACATTAGCGTACTATATAGAGAATGAAGTTAAATTGAAAAATAATTATAATATGGATATTTAAACACATTTTTTAAAATGGTGGCCGTTCATTTCGATACAGGCTTCAGTTCTAATGTGCATATTATCGCATTATAGACTATTGTACCTAATCCCAATTACCGGTTTCGTTCTTCGTACTGGTAACTTATGTTGAAATAATTCTGTACCTACTCTACAAAAGAGTACCTTACATACTATAAATTCAATCTTCACTTCTGCCCTATCCGAAAAGATTCAGACATACTATCTACTGTTCGTCCAAGTGATTATGTCGTAGGGTCGTAGAAAGAGAGGAAATCACGTGACAGTTAATTACTTAACGAAGCCCTTTTAGTGAAGTTATTTTAAACGGTTGTATGATATTACGTAGACGTCCAATTTATAAAAGAAATTAATGTTCTCAGAAAAGAGCTAAGACAGCCCAGTCACTGGCTGGCGAATAAAAGCTGGTGGGGGAAACCGGGATACGACGTAGGCAAATGGACGACAGTACCTGTGCGAAAATGATTCAATATTGAAATCTCTTTCGTCACTGGAAAACGCGAACATATTTCTGGAACGTACTGTTCACTATGACCTTAAGGCTACTTTGACTGTCTTGGATCTGTGTGGAGGACGATTGAACTTCATTAGTAGAAGGGGTGGGAGTGAAGTACATTCAAAAACTCAGGTACAATAAAAATTGAAGTAAAAATAAATTGATGTCCCTGTATAATGAATATGATTATTCCATTTTAAATTATTTTCAATAATTATACCCAAGTATTTAACCTCATTAACTTCATTACTAACTGAACAATTGCAATTTATATCGGAACAATCAGAATTATGCATTTGAATTTGTAGTATAGATGAAATTGGTTTATTACCTTTATTATTTGAAGAAAATGGGATAGCTATTATTTTATCTTTATTAATTACAAGTGAATTTAAATCGAACATAGAAAATAATTTCATTTATGTGTGTATTTCGATTTAAATTTCAGAAAACGGGAATATTATTTTCAACGTGAAAAGAGAACGGAGTTATTTCGATGCGATTAAGGATGCAGAGGAATTTACTGCAACGATTCAACGTTCGTTTAATGCTGAGCTAGAGACGGTGTACGAAATAGAGTTGGCTTTTAGGAAGTGTAATCCTTTATTACTGTAACATAGCTAGCTTGCTGCAATTTTGAGGATGTACTGTGAACAAGCATGCAAACATGTTCAGGTAGCCAGCATCGGGTATCGATATTGGATCTCGTTAATACAAAACCAGCGCACTATCTCCCGGCTATCTCGATAGGAAAAAAGAAATATTCCCATGGGCTCGAATATCCGGTCTTCTGCACTATTTACCGTACTATGGCTTTCAGTACCGAAGCTATAATATCTACATATTGCATAGCTAGTTGTTAACGGCTTTTATTTTTCACTGCGGAGGATTTTAAATTAGTTATGTGTGCAACTCTGCAGAAGACATGTGTACAAATACTTCTATCGATGTTCTACAAGATGGCGGTTCCTATATTTTTATTCGGTGCTGAGTAGGCGTAATAGATTATGTAATGATGATAAACTAATTAATTTTTTTCCGTGACAACTAACATATTAACAATATCATGCATACATTTACTTACCTACTTACAAATGGCTTTTAAAATTAACCCGGAGGTTCATTGCCGCCCTCACATAAGCCCGCCATCGGTCCCTATCCTAAGCAAGATTAATCCATTTAATAGTAATATACGTTACAAGAGCGGTTTGTTGACGTTTTCATGGTCGAGGAAAAGATTGAAAAAGCGAAACGTAGTTGAACGTTTTTAATTTCCGAGAACATGAAAACAAACATACCGCTCGTGTATCGTACATTATTTTGTGCGAAGATCGTTTATTACATACCTGAAAGACGAATTTCTAATTAGTTGCAATGAAATCTCCATGTTGGTTTCTGTTTAATGACGGCAACTTCGGAACACCAAAATATCTTTCTTCAGCATTGTTGCTGTAAAATGTTTTCTGTGTTTACTATACTCCAGCAGGCCGTGATATACGTCTGTCTTTTTTTCCCCCCAGTCTATAAATGCGAACTTAAAACAAGCGGTAAGGTTATGTAATGATTTATTTTTCATTTTAATATTTTAACAATATTATTTATATAACATATTGCAGTAATAACATCGGCATCTGGAATCTCGTTGATTTTTTCACGGCTTCCTTAATGTTACTTGTATCAGGAATGCAATAAGTTTCGTGGAGTAGTAGACTTTACTTAATTTTTGCAAATATTTAAAAACAATAATTAACATTGCAATTTAGGTGAAACTGCAATGGTAAGTTTCCAATTTATAATTATTACTATGTTAAACGTCTCTAAAAATAATATGTTAAAAGCCTAAAGCAGTAAAATGAATGTCGCGCTTAAGCGGTAAGAAGAGGGAAATTGTTATGTGTGTTACGTTGGGAATACTGAATGTGGTATTTCACACTTACCGCGTATTCGTTCTGTGCGGAAAACAAACAAATACGCACGATCTCGAACAAAAGTTATCTGTACACATTTTTAATGAATGTTGAACGTTTTCGACTCAAGTGAGTCATATTCAGAAACTGTGTCAATGAATACATTAATAAAACTGTTTAAGCAGGGTGTAAGGGATATAAGTGCCATTATTTTAACTGATGATTATTCATGTCATAAGGAAGAAAAACTGGCCTTACATTTTTTTCTAATATCAGTATTTAACTAATTATTAAAGTTTGCAATATTAGACGTTTTACAACGTTGCTTGATAGGGACGAGGGGGTGTATAAGTACACAGTACAGCTCAAGCGGGTACAGACATACCGGTACAAAACAGATGCTCTGTTGTAATGCAGGAGCGGACCATGATAATGCTGTTGTTTACATAAGACGGGCCGAAAATACAAACTTCCAATCTCATTAATAGAATATTATGGTAAATTTACATTTTATGTAACAACATTACTCCCTTTTTATTGTATGTCTGAAAAATAAACTAATGGTTTTCTGCACATAATCACACGAACTTTTTTAAATTTTAATCTCTCCCGCTTCCGTAAAGCAGTATCATTTTTAAAGAAATTTCTGGTCGTCTGATTTTCGAAACGGGGTAAGACACTCCTAGTGTCTAAAATTCGTTGAGAAACTGCTACAAAAGTTCGCCGATTAGGTAACCTTTTTTGAGGAAAATGTTGACGATACATCCTTCTTGTCTCAATTGAATTACGACGACTTTCTTCATAAATTAATGACATATGATATTCCTAAACTGTGAATGACGTAAGTTATTTATTGAATACCCTGTACTGAACTGTCATCCGCTCCGCAGTAGACCTATGGACAGTGAGCTTGAACTCAGCTGACTCGTACTTACGTCTGTGCAGAGTACTGCCTGCTGAACATATTGCCACGTCTCTCATGCCAGAATATTAACAAATTTAAGCATGAATTTTTAATTTAATTTCATGAAAACGTAATAAAACACACAAATATTTATTTAAACTAATATTAACTCTTTTCTAGATATACCTACTGATGTAATTGTTTTCGTAAATAAAATAAAATAAACTGCCTCCCATTGGAGGTAGCCCAGAAGGACTCAGTATACTCTCCTACATGAATTTTACAATATTAAATGTTTACATAAATTTGTTGACAGAAAATTAAAATAAACATATATGAATTATAAAGTGAAGAAAGAGGAATTCAACAGAGTGAATATGATGACTAACGATATAAGCAGAATAACGCAAATAAAATGAGAAAATAAATATTTTTTTCTGGGGAAATTATCAAGTTTTGACCCTATGTTGTATGGACATTTTTTGATCCTGTAGATCGTCCCCAACGACTGTGAAAAGGACGGGACTTATACTCCTTATATCCTGTATATAAATGAACCTATATGCATATATATATATATATATATATATATATATATATATATATGCATATAGGTTCAAAAAAAAAAGGTTCATTTATATACATATATATATATATGTATATATATATCACGGAATAAATATTTAAATTATCTCATTAGTTATTACTATTATTATTATTATTATTATTATTATTATTATTATTATTATTATTATTATTATTACTATTTCTTATCAGTGTTTATTATTGTCACACTAACATTACTTATCCAACTTCATGTTGTTTTATGGTCTAGATATTAATGTAATAACTATTTATTGTATTCAATTAGAATTAGAGTCTGGCTAGGCGGAAGAGAAGGCCTACTGTTCTTAGCTCTACCAGAATAAATAAATAAATATTATTATTATTATTATTATTATTATTATTATTATTATAATCCAATGCAATATGAATCATTATTAAAACTAGCAAGGTGCATGCATCTGTTGTAAGTCAATACAACTTTAAAACACAATGATAAAACATTATACATGTATAAGCTATTATGTGAGTTAAAATGTTAAAAATTGAAGTACAAACTGTGATGTATTGAGCAGACTCTAACAGAGCATGGAAGTTCGTAGATTCCAATGTAGTTACTTGTACGAAGATTGAACACATCTGCAATAGTAAACACAAATTCATATGAGAATATATACAGTTGCCATATGGATGTGCAAATCTCATATGGTTGACATTCATCAACAAGTCAAATGCCAGATCTAGAAGTTACGAAACTATACTAGTACAATGCAATGAAGTAATATGTTAGGCAGAATTACGTAGAAAATTATTAAGTAGTGTATGATCACATTACGATGAAATCAGTAGGTTGAAGTACAAAAATCTTGTTAAAAGTCTTCGCAAGGCTAAGTATGTACGTGGGCGCACGTAACAGTTCACTATATACAGTATGTATATATATATATATATATATATATTTATATATATTGGAATTAAAACTGGTATGGACGCGGACCGAATTAGAAATATAAAATGATTCGTTGATATATCAGGAATGTAATATCTCAAAACTTACAAAATGAACATCGAGGAGATGATTCCAATTTCTTCGGTGGGTAGTTTAATCCAATCTCTCTAATCGTATCCCACCTCCCTCAAATCCACTTTAATATTATCCCCCCATTTGGTCTTTTTCCCTCCGGCCTCCCAACTAACACTCTATATGCATTTCTGGATTCGCGCATAAGTGCTATAAGCCCTGCCCATCTCAAACGTCTGGATTTAATGCTCCTAATTGTCAGGTGAAGAATACAATGCGTATAGTTTTGTGTTGTCTAACATTCTTAATTCTCCTGTAACTTCATCTCTCTTAACCCCAAATATTTTCCTAAGCACCTTATTCTCGAACACCCTTAACCTCTGTTCCTATCTGAAAGTGAGAGTCCAAGTTTCACAAAAATACAGAATAATCGGCAATGTAACTCTTTTATAAATTCCAACTTTCAGCTTTTTTGAGAGCAGACTGGTGACAAAAGCTTCTCAACCGAATAATAACAGACATTTTCCATATTTATTTTGCGTTTAATTTCCTCTTGAGTATCATTTATACAGGGACATCATTTTATTTTTACTTCAATTTTTATTGTACCTGAGATTTTTTAATGTACTTCACTCCCACCCCTTATACTAGTAAAGTTCCATCCTTCCACCACACAGAACCAAGGCCGCGTATCCAATCAAAGTCGTCTTACGGACATAGTAAACAGTACTGAGTGAGTATAGTACCTTCCAGAAATATGTTCGCGTTTTCCAGTGACGAAAGAGTTTTCAATATTGAATCATATTTTCGCACAGTACTGTCATCCGTTTGCCTATGTCGCAACCCGGTTTATCCCACCCGCTTCTGCTCGTCCCTCTGTAAAGACTAGTGACCGGGCTGTCTTAGCTCTTTTCTGAAAACAATTTCTGTTAGGAATTGACGTCTACATAATATTATACAACTGTTTAAAATAACTTAAATAAAAGAGCCTCGTTAAGTAATTAACTGTCACGTGATTTCCCCCCTTTCTATGACCTTGCGACAAAACCACTTGGAGTCCACACCTGTGGAGTAACGGTCAGCGCGTCTGGCTGCGAAACCAGGTGGCCCGGGTTCGAATCCCGGTCGGGGCGAGTTACCTGGTTGAGGTTTTTTCCGGGGTTTTCCCTCAACCCAATACGAGAAAATGCTGGGTAACTTTCGGTGCTGGACCCCGGACTCATTTCACCGGCATTATCACCTTCATATCATTCAGACGCTGAATAACCGAGATGTTGATACAGCGTCGTAAAATAACCCAATAAAATAAAAATAAAAAACCACTTGGATGGACAGTAAATAGCGTGTCTGAGTAATTTTATCTTTTCGGATCGCACAGAAGTGAAGATTGAATTTACAGTACGGCAGGTACTCTTTTATAGAGTACGTACAGAATTATTTCAACATGAATTACTTGTGCGAAGGATTAAACTGATAATTGGAATTAGGTATAATAGTCTAAAGTGCGATAATATGCATAAAAGAACTGAAGCCTGTATCGAAATGAACGGCCACCATTTTTTTTAAATATGTTCACATATCCATATTATGATTATTTTTCAATTTAGCTTCATTCTCTAAATTGTACGCTAATGTGTTGTAGACAGTATAATATACACTGCATAATGAATACGTCCGAATGGATAGCTCAGATCGTGAGTAAAAACACTTATTGTTAATACAGTACTGTATTTTGATTAAACAAAAACCTAATGAAAATTATCAAACTCAAAATCGCGATATTTCCTAGTTTACGTAAATGGATGAACTACTTTTCTTCGCTCGTATACCTAGTAAAGTGATTTGTTTGTATTTTACGAACTCCAGTAATGCAAGGATTCCGAAATCAATGTTCGATTATAGATTCGTCGGAAGGGGGAATATTGGAAGGTCGGAGAAAGGTAGCTTTAACAGTTTTAACTCTTAAAACTTCATGACGACTGAACAGACCTGAAATTCCTAACGCTTCTAGATGATGATTATGATACTGACGATGATACGTAGCATTGATGTCTGTGATGAAGTAGTTACCGGTGTCGTGAATTCCTGAAAGCTCTGTCAACATTACCATTCGGCCAAACCGTTGGGTGTGACCAGCTTTACTGACTCGTGTACCATTTGGGGTTTCCGCGATTTTTTACTGTTTTGAATGCGGTTTTAATCTCGGAGGCATTTTCGCCATTTCCTATCGGAAGTTGCGTTAAGCGAGGATGAATGAATATTTAGTGTCCGGGCAGAAATTAAAACCAGAAGGAGATAAAACTGCTCTGTTCTTCTGCATTATATGAAAGTCTACGCTTGAAAATTCCACTACCGTGGTGTAATTTTAACTCTTGTGTCTAACAGTTAAGCAGCCTTTACTTCAATTTATAGGAGGAAGATTACATATCCCTCTACCGTACAATTCAAACCTCTTCTCTATCAATGTGTAATAAAGAAAAGGGATTCCTAAATCATGACCAAAATAACCACAGTCGTGGTCATCAAACTACCAAGAATTTAACTCCTAGACTAGGCCTACACTTCAGTATTATTATTATTATTATTATTATTATTATTATTATTATTATTATTATTATTATTATTATTACTACTTACTTACTTACTTACTTACTTACAAATGGCTTTTAAGGAACCCGAAGGTTCATTGCCGCCCTCACATAAGCCCGCCATTGGTCCCTATCCTGTGCAAGATTAATCCAGTCTCTATCATCATACCCCACCTCCCTCAAATCAATTTTAATATTATCCTCCCATCTACGTCTCGACCTCCCTAAAGGTCTTTTTCCCTCCGGTCTCCCAACTAACATTCTATATGCATTTCTGGATTCGCCCATACGTGCTACATGCCCTGCCCATCTCAAACGTCTGGATTTTAAGTTCCTAATTATGTTAGGTGAAGAATACAATGCGTGCAGTTCTGTGTTGTGTAACTTTCTCCATTCTCCTGTAACTTCATCCCGCTTAGCCCCAAATATTTTCCTAAGCACCTTATTCTCAAACACCCTTAACCTGTGTTCCTCTCTCAGAGTGAGAGTCCAAGTTTCACAACCATATAGAAGGACCGGTAATATAACTGTTTTATAAATTCTAACTTTCAGATTTTTGGACAGCAGACTGGATGATAAGAGCTTCTCAACCGAATAGTAACAGGCATTTCCCATATTTATTCTGTGTTTAATTTCCTCCCGAGTGTCATTTATATTTGTTACTGTTGCTCCAAGATATTTGAATTTTTCCACCTCTTCGAAGGATAAATCTATTATTATTATTATTATTATTATTATTATTATTATTATTATTATTATTATTATTATTATTATTATTATTATTGTCATGAGCAACTAGTTGGTTACTATAGACAATAAAATGAAAAATACAACAAACAAATGTATAGTTACTTACTTACTTACAAATGGCTTTTAAGGAGCCCGCAGGTACATTGCCGCCCTCACATAGGCTAAGCCCACTATCGGTCCCTATCTTGTGTAAGATTAATCCATTCTCTATCATCATATCCCACCATTTTAATATTATCCTCCCATCTACGTCTAGACCTCCCCAAAGGTCTTTTTCCCTCCGGTTTCCCAACTAACATTTTATATGAATTTCCATTGGCTGAACGGATTTTAATGAATGACCCGTCATTTTGAAGCTTGGCATCCAAGGATTTTGAGAACAATAGGAAAATTATGTGGGAAAACTAACGCTTCACTGAAAGTTACTCTTTTTCAAAATCCATCTTTCGTCAGTTTTGAGAACTAATTGCATTTCAGAATAAAACTAAACGCACACTACAATAAACAATAGGCTATTACACGAAGGCCATGACCTACAGGATTGCTGACATATTTAGAGTTCAAATTCAATTGGGTATTAAAAACTTCAAGACATACTAAAAATAATTTACACGTCTGATTTTGCCGTGTGTAATTTTCTGAGTACAGATTACCCATCTGTTGGATATTAAAATCTACAAAACTTGAGGTGGTTTGTAGACATTATTACCATTAGAAAGGAAATATTATTATAGTTAATGCCATGATGTGACTATTTTTCATTAATTATTATACATATTAATACTATATTGATGATATGAAAGTGAAACGTTTTGGGGTTATATAAGTAGATGCAGAGAATATCTTAAATTAGATCTTCATATTTTCTATAATTTACTGATAATATTGTTATTAAAATAAAAAATATTTTATAGTTATTAATCAAGTGGGGTTGGGTCTTTCTTATATACTTAATGGCGGTGTGGTGTAGATATTTATATGCGTCTTCACTATTGGCTCGAGAAAACGCAAAAAATTACAGTTCCTAAGGAAAAACCAAGAGGTATTACTTACTGATAAAATAAGAGGCCTACAGAATTTTGTAGTCTTCCGATCATTTCAGCAAGATCTCTTAGCAGGATAAAATGATTTTACCCTCTACATTTCAAGCTCTACATTCAGAAGCTATACCAAGATGCTATGTCTGTTGTTCGAAAGCATAGCAAACCTGACATTTTTTTAACTTTCACCTACATCCACAATGACCTGAAATAGCTATTTCTTTACTTCCACATGAAAAACAACTGATCATGCTGACATTATTACTTCGTTTTTGCGTTAAAACTCAAAAACTGAAGGTGGATAGGTTCAAGAAAAAGTATTTAGCATAAAAAACCATTCAGAGGAAGTATGTTTCATTATTATGGAAGCAAATAACTTTCAGAATGTCTGGTATTCTTCATTGAAAATAAATCTGAAAAAAAAAATTATTCGAACGTCTAATGAACTTAGTTTGCAGGATTTGCTACACAAATCACTAGTAATAATTATAAACTGATGAATGTACATTACTGTATTCAGTACTAAAAATAAACATTGTACGTATTTCAATTATTTTTAAATATCTATAAGAAAATCACTTAAATTTCAACATGGAAAAAAATGTTTGTGCAGTACAGTATGTCTTTACATAACCTATAAACATATTTTGCAATTATCCGGAAAAAATCAGTTATCCGGCACTGGCTTTTCCTACAGTTGCCGGATACGAGGAATTTTAATGTATTGAGTTGTTTCATTCACTAACTAGTCCAGAATTACAAGTATGGACCTAGAATAGGCATTCGCAAATAAGAGTTTTTGTCACCATGTTTCAAGCAGATAATGGATCTTCATATAAAACAAGAACAAAAGACTAACACAAGTCAAAGAAACACGCACCTGCTCTCTTGGAGCGGCATATAAATTTCCATTCCTCCTTGCTAGGAATCAATCTCAGGTCTCATTATTTCTATCCTGATAGAATAGCATTCATCTGCTCAGTAATGGATATAACCATCGATGGGCAACTCGTGCTCCCAAAGTGCTAAAAAACCTTGAAAGAGAGAAAGACAGACGGAGCCAGCCGCAGCAGTTACAAGTTGTTTGTAGTTTCGCTGCAAAAGCAGTTCATTGCCAATTTGTGCTCTGGCGGCTCATGCAGGTTGTCGTGATTCTACTCCATGATTTGAATTTCAGAATGACGCATGGTACAATAATCATAGTAATTTTAGACAGATTGTACCTAAGCACACATAACAAAATTATATTATTTCTTAGCTTTGTAAATTAGTTTAGTACTGGAAACACAAACTGAATACAACCTTTTCAAGATAAAAGAAACATAACTGCAACACTTATTTTTTATTACACTGTTTGTTAATATTTCTTATTATAAGTCTTATTTGAAACATAGAACGCGAGAATTTTCAAGTCCTTATTCCTCTGTTCTCAGAAAGTTAATAGTTGTATTCGCAAACAACCATAAATTTAAGGAAGTATTTTACACATGTCACGGCAGATGAAATAAACTTACTTCTAAGCTGTTTCTGTACATTGAGACCTTTCATACTTCTTTCTTGTATTAAACTCTTACTCAAACATATACAGTATGTATGGAAGCAAGGAGTATATTTGGAAATTTTGACTTAGGCAGCATTACGAACAGTTCGATCTTTACTAAAAACCTTCATTGTGTTTATTTTTAACATAAAATCTGCAGTGCTTGGGAAAAGTGGCATAAGTCTTCACAAACATTTTTTATTAATTTATTGACAACTTACGGAACATCTGCTCGCTTGGGAAAAGAGACGTAAGTATTTCTCCCATTACAATAATTCATACACAAGAAAATGAAATCGACATAAAACAATGTGAAGAGTTTTTTTCCTTCTCCTGTAAAATTAACATTTTTGACTTGTGCCACTTTTCCCGAGCACTACAGAAATGCCATGCGTAAGAAAGTGTAATAGAACATAATGCAAGCTTTACCTCCCTTCTTAATAAAAAATCTCTCTCTTTCGACTCATCATTAAAGAGAAATGATCTGGGGATTATATTGTTTTTCACTTAAAACGAGCCGCCACTGATTGCAGACGCGAGCAAACTTGTATACAGACACTACAGTACAGAGTCCGTTCTACCTGCACTGAGGTTGTGTTCACATTTCGAGAGCACGAGTTGCCCACCCATGGATATGACTAAATTGGAAAAGAATTTCTACTGCATGAAAATTCTACAATGATTTATATAAAACTGACACATTTCTTTCATTAATTGTTTCAAAACGAATTGTGCTAGCGACAACTTATACCTAAAATGTAGAGGAATTTTGGGAGATTATTTACCTCTATAGCAAATGTTGTCCGGTGTTGTCAAATCCGGAGATCTCGGTGGCCACAGGTTCCTGGAAATTATTCGGTCGTCACATAACCGAATAAATGGAAACATGCTTCATCTGTGAACCATGTGATGGACAATATGGCAGGATTTTGCACAATGAACGTCTGAAACCAACGACAATAATTCAATCTTTTATCCTTATCTGGTTCCTGTAGCTGATGAACAACCGTAACCCTATATGGCTTTAGGCTCTCTGACACATTGAGTAGGTGTACCCTGTCTCCTGCGACAAACGTCTTAATGATTTTTTGGGTGACTGCTCCAGTCGTGCTCTTACGTCAACAATAACCGTGGGAAGCCTAGATGAACGATGCTTGCCCTTTTCACTCACCAGAGATCTAGTTGTTTCCAATTTGTTTACCAGTCTCAGTATTGTGTTTCTTTTGGGAGGATTGCGAACACCAAGTTCTCACTGGTATGCCCTTTGAGTAGCTGTAATTGAATTCGTAATCCAGTATTGCTTCACAAAGAAGAGTCGTTGATTTAATGTGTACTGCATTTTCACGTTGACACAAAATGTCGAAAACAGCTGCCAACAACAGGAATAAAACATAAACATCTGCGCATCTAGTGATAAGGTATCGAAACTCCAGAAAATTCTGCTGTTGGTTTCAGACGTTCATTGTGCAAAATCCTGCCATATTGTCCATCACATGGTTCACAGCTGAAGCATGGTTCCATTTATCCGGTTATGTGACGACCGAATAATTTCCGGGAACCTGTGGCCACCGAGATCTCCGGATTTTACAACGCCGGACAACATTAGCTATAGAGGTAAATAATCTCCCAAAATTCCTCTAAATTTTAGGTATAATAAGTTGTCGCTAGCACAATTCGTTTTGAAACAATTAATGAAAGAAATGTGTCAGTTCTATATAAATCACTCTGTAGTATAGGAATCAAACTTCCAACGCGGTATCATAGGATAAATAGTACATTAATATCGTTATTGCCCTGGGCGGAATTCGATCCAGCTTGTAAAACGATGCCGACTGTAGGTACTCATATAGCGTAAAGAAATAAAATTGACACAAAGTACAGCACTAGATATTGATTGCGTCTTTTGAAATATGTGATATGCGGAAAAAAGTCAATATTATGGAAGGGATATGGACAACCTTCCGGTATAATCAGTCCACCAGAAATTGCCCAAGCTCAAAATGACATATTGCTAAAGTGTTTGCTTTATATTTATAGTGAGAAGTGCAGAGCGCTTGGACGTCAAATAAGTGTGGAGAAGGCGAAGTAAGAATACCTCTTATACGTCACAGTAGAAATAATTTATTTTATAAAGCGTTTGTGATCGATACAAGTACGTGTTGTTGAATGCTAATGTAACTGCTTTTCATGCCAGGGACCCAAGTTTAAAACCTGATATGTCAAAACTGCAATTTTTCATTGACTAAAATACGATTCGAGGAGGATTTTCAAGGGAAATTTCAACTTCCAGTTTACAATGTTTAATTGAATTTATCTGATTACACTTATTTATTATCTATATATATATATATATATATATATATATATATATAATTTGAACTGGCAATGGAAATTACGGGAAAACGGCTCAACGGATTTTAATAAGTGACCCCTCATTTTGAAGCTTGGAACTCAAAGTTTCTCAGAAAAATAGTACTTTTCAATGAAATGTCAAATTTTCAACATAATTTTCCTATTTTCCAGAATCCATCTCTCGTCAGTTTTGAGAACTAGCTGAACTAGCTAATTGCATTTCATAATAATACAAAACACACACTACAGTAAACAATATTACACGAAGGCCATGATCTGCAAGAATGCTGACATATTTAGAGCTCAAATTAAATTGGTTATTAAAAACTTAACTTATTAAAATTACTACCGGTAATTACTAATTTACAGGTTCGATTCTGTGGTCTGTAATTTTCTGGGTACCGCTGTGTATTGGATATTAAAAACTACAAAACTTGAGGTGGTTTGATGACATTATTACCATTAGAAATGAAATATTATTGTAGTTAATGCCATGATGTGACTATTTTTCATTAATTATACATATTAATGCTATATTGATGATATGAAAGTGAAACGTTTTGGGGTTATTTAAGTAGATGTCGAGAATAACTTAAATTAGATTTTGATTTCTATATTTTACTGAGTGGCGGCTATATAGTATATATAGTATATGTTACTGAAAGCTATAAAATTTACGTAAGATAATATTATTAAAAATCAAATATTTTTATAGTTATTAATCAAGGGGGGTTGGGTCTTTTTCATATATTTAATGGCGGTGTGGTGTAGATATTTATATGCGTGGTTCTCTTCAGTATTGGCTCGAGAGGAAGTATCTTTCATTATTATGGAAGCAAATAACTTTCAGAATGTCTGGTATTCTTCATTGAAAATAAATCTGAAAAATGTTTATTTGAACGTCTAATGAACTTAGTTTGCAGAATTTGCTGCACAAGCCACTAGATTATTTATAATTCAGTGATTATCTACATTTGTTAAAGTTCTGAATTGAGAAGACTTGACAGACGTAGTGGATTTAAGAACGTAATTTACATTAAGATAGTCCATTTTTAGTCAAAATGCCGATATTTTCCAGGAAGGCTGAGGAAATAGCATAATAATTCCCAGTCGGTAGAGCCTGTAAAGTTAATCGAACCAGGGCCCTTATAAATACTGTATATAACTCTGTTATCCACGAGTAACTAAGTTTGAGTTTTCTAAAATAAAGTCGTTATGGAATATTTAGTTATATATTTTTATAAAGTATACACAACACAGAACTGCACGCATTGTATTCCTCACCTGACATAATGAGGAACATTAAATCCAGACGTTTGAGATGGGCAGAGCATGCAGCACGTATGGGCGAATCCAGAAATGCATATAGAGTGTTAGTTGGTTGGCCGGAAGGAAAAAGACCTTTGGGGAGACCGAGACGTAGATGGGAAGATAATATTAAAATGGATTTGAGGGATGTGGGATATGATGATAGAGACTGGATTGATCTTGCTCAGGAGAGAGACCAATGGCGGGCTTATGTGAGGGCGGCAATGAACCTGCGGGTTTCTTGAAAGGCAGTAAGTAAGTATAGTATGCCTGTCTCTTAATTATAATTATTGCTTTCGTATTTTACCTGAATTCATGTTTAGACACAGTTCGCTCTGGCTTCACAAATATCTTCATTGTAATATCATTGTGGTTATTGTTTATTTATTTAAAGTCTTGAATAGTGCAACATTTCGCTATAATAAGTAACAGAGTTTGTACTCAATTGTCATACGTACTTACTCGTATAAGTTTTTCCACTTCTCTCGAGCGGCCCTTGGACTGTACTCACATGTTGAGATTTAGATTTTCGATATAGGTTATGTGTGTTTGTTTCTCCTGAAAGAACAACATTTTAAATTGGCGACTATAATCGCCATGATAACCAGAGTTACAATAGCATCACCACTACCGCCATAGAATTTAATAATAATAATAATAATAATAATAATAATAATAATAATAATAATAATAATAATAGGGTTGGAAGTAAATCCAAAAAAAAAACTAAGTATATGATTATGTCTCGTGATCAGAATATTGTACGAAACGGAACTATAAAAGTTGGAGATTTATCCTTCGAAGAGGTGGAAAAATTCAAATATCTTGGAGCAACAGTAACAAATATAAATGACACTCGGGAGGAAATTAAACGCAGAATAAATATGGGAGAAGCTTTTATCATCTAGTCTGCTGTCAAAAAATCTGAAAGTTAAAATTTATAAAACAGTTATATTACCGGTTGTTCTGTATGGCTGTGAAACTTGGACTCTCACTTTGAGAGAGGAACATAGATTAAGAGTTTTTGAGAATAAGGTTCTTAGGAAAATATTTGGGGCTAAGAGGGATGAAGTTACAGGAGAATGGAGAAAGTTACACAACGCAGAACTGCACGCATTGTATCCTTCACCTAACGTAATTAGGAACATTAAATCCAGACGTTTGAGATGGCCAGGGCATGTAGCACGTATGGGCGAATCGAGAAATGTATATAGTGTTAGTTGGGAGGCCGGAGGGAAAAAGATCTTTGGGGAGACCGAGACGTAGATGGGAAGATAAAATTAAAATGGATTTGAGGGAGGTGGGATATGATGATGGAGACTGGATTGATCTTGCTCAGGATAGGGACCAGTGGCGGGCTTATGTGAGGGCGGCAATGAACCTCCGGGTTCCTTAAAAGCCATTTGTAAGTAAGTAAGTAAGTAATAATATATTTTTTTTCTTTACTGAGGAGAGACCCGAAGGCTTACACTGCAACCTGAGACTTATTGTACTTACCACTCCTATTCTGTGAATGATTGGGTAGCCGAACGGCCGCGCTCTTGTACAAGTACAGCACGCCGCACCGTGAACTGCTATTGTATGGATGATGATATGTGAATTAATGATGGCGAAATGAGCCCGATGTCAACGCCGAAAGTTAGCCAGCAATAATTCTACTTCATTTAGTTGAGGGAAAACCCCGGTAAGTATCAGGGCTCACTCGTTTCACGGTCAGACGCGCTAACTGTTACTCCACAGCGATTATTATTATTATTATTATTATTATTATTATTATTATTATTATTATTATTATTAATACTGCCACTACCATTGCCACTTCCATCTCACTATCATCATTATCATCATAATCATCTTTACTAGCTCTATTATCATTATCGGTATTGTCACAAATATAATCACCAACTCCACCACTGTAATCATCTCATCAAAATCACTATCATAACCATTATTACAATCATTGGCATTATGACAACCACCATCGCCATCATCAATCACCATCACAGTCATAATCACCACACAATCACAATGACGATCGTAACGATGATAATTATAGCAATTATAACCACGATCACACTATTACCATCCCAAAAGTGGTAATTATGATCAATATCATAATAGTCAAAATTATCATCACCATCACAACAGTCATAATTATCGTCACCATGATAATATTCACAATATTATCATCACAATAACAAGTTACAATTCTCCGGTGAGCGGGAAAAAGGGCTTATCATTATTTTTTGTGATATAAGATTTTATTTATTTATTTTATATCCTTCATTAAATCCGTTTCCTAAAAGAGATCTTAAAACCAGTGACGTCAACAATAAAAGAATCATGAAATATCCGAAACGTGTCACTTTTAGGATTTACAGAAGTTGTTTAAATCTTTGAAAATTCCTCCTGTAAATTTTGCATAGAGTAACTTAAGCCTTTTTGCCCGTCTATCAGAGAATTATCATCATAATCGCAATTGCCAACGTCATCATAATAAACTCAATTGTCATTGCTATCGCAATAATCACAATTGTCATCGCCATCACAATAAACACAACTGTTAGCTCCATCACAATAATAAGTTATTACCACCATCACAAATATTATTTTCAACTAATAAGTTTTTACATCTAATCTGTGGTTTACTACAAATTAGCTTACAGCAGTAAAATTTTTGGAAATATTCAACATTTTTTTCCTTCATTACTGTATCTTGTACAATAATGAAAATTGGTAAGTGTAAAACACTGTCCTTCTGCTATATGGAAAAAATATTTTTAAGATTAAAAAAAATTATATATATATATATATATATTATTTTTTTTTTCAAAATGAAAAATGGTACGTGTTCGCTGTGCAGTGATGAAGCGTTTCCCTCATAACTCATAAACTTGTAAACTTTTCATGTTCGCTCTCTTTTATTTTATTGCTGAAACTCATGTTTACAATATCATGTTCTTTCAACTACATTCTTTAATAAATAATATTTTTTTTTATTTTGTGATAGAAGAAAATACTGATATTTGACCATGTTTTAAAATTATTTTATTTTTTATCAGACAATCTATCGAAGGTAGAGAAGTGATCTTGCATCATATTGTAGATATTACATGCATAAATACACACAAAAAATTTCATCACAGAATGTTGGACAGTTTTTAAGTTATGTGGGAAATGCTTCATCACTGCACAGTGAACTGAATTTTGAAAAAAAAAACAAAAAAAAAAACAAAAATGTAAATAATTTTTTTAATCGTAAAAATATTTTTCTCGTATAGCAGAAGGACAGTGTTTTACACATACTAATTTTCATTATTGTACAAAATACAGTAATGGAGAAAAAAATGTTGAATATTTTCAAAATTTTACTGCTGTAAGCTGTACCTAACCCCTTAAGAGACCATCACAACTATTATCACCAACACTGCGATCATTATCATCACCACTTTTATCACCAGTAGACCACATTAACACAACCACGCAAACTCCATTACTATTTTCACCATCACTACAGTCCACACCTGTGGAGTAACGGTCAGCGCGTCTGGCCGCGAAACCAGGTGGCCCGGGTTCGAATCCCGGTCGGGGCAAGTTACCCGGTTGAGGTTTTTTCCGGGGTTTTCCCTCAACCCAATACGGGCAAATGCTGGGTAACTTTCGGTGCTGGACACCGGACTCATTTCACCGGCATTATCACCTTCATTTCATTCAGACGCTAAATAACCTAGATGTTGATACAGCGTCGTAAAATAACCCAATAAAAAAAACCATCACTACATTTATCACCGTGACTATAAATCCCCGCAATAACTATCGCTGACATTATCTCCACTACTAAAACTATCACCATTATAACGGTCACCACCATCCTCACTACAATAATTATTATGATGAGTAGTACATTACCACACCACCACCATAATTATCATAATTGCACCTCCACCTTCAAGATTACCGGGGCTAATAGGCTCTCTTCATCTGTGTGTACCTGTTATTGAACGACCGTTACCATGTCTATCTGGATCTCCTCAGGATTTACTTTATCTGCCCTCTTCAACTTCGAATGGAATGTGAAATGCTTACGGCACACATTTTAGACTTTAACGCTGACCAAGGAAATCAACGACTCTGAAAGTTAAGCAGTATTCCGTTCACCTCGAACAGTTGCGCTCTCTCTCTCTCTCTCTCTCTCTCTCTCTCTAACAGCTCGTACTTGCGTTCAAATATCGCCGTTTTATATCATGATACAATGCTTGGTCAGTCCATTTAATGCTTTAAAAGAACCGGACTTGGACATCGACCTACATGATTTCGACCTTGTTTGATGATGTAACTCGTAGAAGTATTGCAGAATGAACTACTTTTTCTCGTTCCTCTGGTAGCTCAGTTGGTAGAGCGGTGGACTGTAGAGGTATTGCAAATGGTTATCCATAGGTCGCTGGTTCAAATCCGGCCCGGAGGATTTATTTTTTTCCCTAATTCCTACTTAATTTCTAGAGTAGAGTTCTGAAATATGTTTTTATTTCAGAATAACTCGTTAAATTGTGTATTTTATTATTTATTTATTTATTTAAATTTAAATATACAGAATAAAGAATATAATTACAAACAAACAAGAGAAATAGAAATAAAATAATACAAACAATATAAAAAAAGGAGATACAGTAGTATTAACAAAATTTGAGACCGAAGAGCAGCGCTCGTGTTTGGTCGCAGTTCAGATATAATATTAATAGGCCTATAAGAGAATATAAAATAAAATAAAATAGGAAATAGAATTAAAATTACAGTTACAGAAATTATATAATACAATATTAATATAAGATAAATACAGAAAATAAAAAAATTATAATAATAAAAATAAATAAGTAAAATAAAATAGGAACTAAAATTTAAATTCCAGCGGCAATGGAATTATATAATATAATATTAACACTAGAGAAGAATAACATCGCACGTGAAAAGTAGGGCTATATATATATATATATATTTCAAAATTATAGAATACAAATATTATATAGGTTCATTAATTCATACACATAGGCTATAAATTTATTTAATCAAATTGAAGATATTAACACGTTTCTAATTTTCTTGTTATATGTTAGTGGGTTACATGTTAGAAGTTCTGGGTGTAATTTAGTTAAAGCATTATACAACCGAGGGCCAAAATTATTGCTATGCTTTAGACCAGCAGATGTGAGACATTTAGGTACTACTAATGTTGAATTAATACTTTGGAATTCCAATTCTCCTTCTTTTGACTGATAAATATTTGAATAGTGTTTGTAGTTCAGATCAGAACGTGGAATGAAGAATATAGCAAACACACACTAGAAGTGACTGCATTATCATTGTGTGTGGTTCCCCTTCGGTCAACCCAGTGGCAAGCGGTTCATTGACGATAGCGTAATTATTGTGGGTGGGGAAGAAGACTCATTCCCCTAACTGTGTTGTGTCACACTGTGGTACTCATTCACTTTTAGTAGCGCCACAGTCATTCACAAATTGAAGAATGTTCTTATACTTTGAGAGAATTATCCACATAAGCCTACTTTGATAAATGAGTTCAACAAATTTAAATACGTGTTCTTCTTTTCTGATATTATAAGACTTCAGAGCTTGGTTACTTTTTATTCTTTGCCGTTATATGAAGGATATAATATAGGGGAGACTGTTGTACCTTTAGCATAGTGTACCTTTGAACATTTTTTGTTTTTTTTTTTATTTTTTCTGCTACCTACAGGACTCAAAATGAAGTAGATTGTAGAGAAAGCCGCTAAGTAGCTCTGGTCGTAGTTTCAGTTTGATTTATTGCAAAGTGTGAGTTCCGTGGGCAAAAGAAGTTTTTTTAGTACCAAAAGTAAACATTTCGTTCATTGATGTATGTTTTCTAACACAAAACCAGATTGCATTTGTTAATATCTTTCAAGTACGGTGTGTTCCCTATCATCTGGTGAGTAATAACATATTTTAATTTTCATGATTTATTTGACTCTCTAGTTTTCGGAGCCATATTTGTTTAAACGTGCACCCTCTTGTACCTTTGAACACAAAACATCTTGTACCATGGAACATGTTCCAAATTACGCGATACTATCGGTTTTTGTTTTTCTTTTCTTTTAAGGTCATGTCACGACGTAAGTCTGGAATTAAAGAGGTCCCCAATTGATTCGAATGTCTTCAAGAAAGCTGTTGAAGCAGTTATTGCTTCTCAGGAAATAAAATCTCAATCAGAGAAGTCTGCTCTGGTTTATGATTGAAAATACATTTTAAATATGATTGACAGTTTTTACAGCTATATTCCCACCTATATTACATGTGTTCCAACTTACAAGAGGGTATGTTCCAAGGTACATGATCCTGTTGTACCTTTGAACACATTACATATCTCTTCATTTTATTTTTTCCATCCTTAATAGATCTGTAAAGCAGGAAAATACATACAGAAAGTTGTAAAGGAATCTTCAATAATTATTTCAAGCATTTTTTCATTTAAAAAATTTCATTTCCCAAAATTAAAAAAAATAAAATGTGAGAAGTGTTTAAAGGTACAACAGTCTCCCCTACTGTAATTATAGTATTGTAATAACAACACTACATCTCCAGAAAGTTATAGGCCCATATCACGTCTACCAGTCTTCTCCAAAATCTTTGAAAAAGTAATGTATAAAAGATTATATCATCATCTAGAAAGATACAACGTTTTAGTCCCAGAACAATTTGGATTTAGGAAAAATAAAGGCACGGAAAATGCAACATTTAGTTTAACTGACAAAATTCTGGAGGCAGTTAATAAAAAATTACAAGTTGGGGGGGGGATTTTCTGTGATTTGCCCAAAGCCTTTGACTGTATAAATCATAAAATGCTGCTACATAAATTAGATTATTATGGAATTAAAGATGTTGCACACCAATGGTTTTACTCATATCTCATAGATAGGAAACAGAAAATCGAAATCAATACAACTATGACATCTGCCTCGGCATGGGGAACTATTAATAATGGAATTCCTCAAGGATCGATATTAGATTCCTTACTTTTTCTAGTGTTCATAAATGATCTTGTCCCCCCTAATAAAAGATGTAGGTCATCCCATATTATTTGTAGATGACACAAGTGTAGTAATTACAGCCAATAACTCCAACACATTCCAATCTTCAACAGAGGAAATTCTCTTCAAAATATGTGACTGGTTCTCAGTCAATAAATTGGTATTAAATTGTAACAAGACTAACACAATTCAAATTAAACCCTGTCCAAATTCAACTTCGCAAATTTCTAGCGTAATAATTAACAATATATCCCTATTAGAAACAACAACAACCAAATTTCTTGGCTGAAAAATCGATAATGTGTTAAACTGGAAAAATCATATTAAAGAAATTACCCCCAAACTGAATTCAGCATGTTTTGCTATTAGATCTCTGCAAAAGGTAGTAAATATCAATACCTTAAAAACAATATACTTTGCATACTTGCACTGGGTAATGAGTTTTGGAATAATATTCTGTGGAAGTTCCACATATAGTAACAGTATATTCCTATTACAGAAAAGAGTAATTAGGATAATAGTAGGTGCCAAATCTAGGGAATCGTGTAGGACTATTTTCAAAAAACTACAAATAATTCCCGTGGCTTTTTCATTAATAATCTTCCTCGTATGTAATCGTGAAAACTTTGTAACTAATTCAACAGTTCATAGCATAAATACACGTCAAAAAATGACTTTCATACTCCATCGGCAAGTCTATCATGCTATCAAAAAGGAGTGCGTTATATGGCAGTAACAATTTTTAATACCCTCCCTATCGATATGAAAAATGAAACTCAAAACATAAGAATATTTAGGACCAAATTAAAGAAGTACCTAATTTCTCACGCCTTCTATTCTATAGGTGAATTCATGACGTTCAATAACGCTTCATGAAATTGATACTAAAACTTTGTGTTGTATTAGTAGACTATATTGTAAATCTCTTCTGTATATATTTCATCTAGACTGTGACTATAAGTGAAGACTTTATAATAGTATTAAGTTTTTTGATTTGATCCATATTCTAGTTGTGAAGCAATGTACTTATGAATAGGCCTACCATAGAATGTTAATAAATACAATACAATTCAACACCTAAATTAGTACATTATGCAACGAGCCTATAATGATAGTAATTAAGAAGCGAGTATGGATGTTTATGAAACGAGCGCAAGCGAGTTTCATAATTTTCATACGAGCTTCTTAATTACCATTATAGGCGAGTTTCATACGACTTTTTATGCTCGACCATATTCCTAACTTGAAATTATTCAGATGTATACATTTTATTTGTATCTGACAAGATCGGAAGTGACCTTGTTCTAGGTCGTGAATTGTGAGATGTGCGCAGACGCGAAAGTATTGATTTTTTCCGAGGAACAATAATGTCATTGGCCTTGTGTAATCCCGTTAAACTTGGTATAACCTTGATTATTGAATTGGACATTGAAAAACGAGATGAGAAATTGAATTTATTTGAATATTATTTACAATTAACGCTAATTATTATAGTAACAGAACATAACCTTCTGCGACAGTATAGAATTTCCAGCCTCCGTAACTTTTCGCTAATTCTCTTTCGATTGCATATCCGAGAATAATCGATACTTGCGGTTTTATAACGGTACAAAGCTGACTTGTTATTGGCTGAACACCTGTAAGCTGAGTTGTCATTGGCTGAAAACACCTGTACTTTAATGACATGCATGAAAGGACTGGTACCAGGTGTATAATTACTACATTTCGGCATGGTCGAGCTTAAACATGTTTACGGCATGTCTTTGGCAATGTGACAGTCTGACAGAAAGTCTGTCCGTCTGCAACCATCTTCATTATCGTTCATAAAAATTACACCTATAGAACTTTTCTTATGTCTGGTGGACCATTTAAGCTGATAATGCGAAAAATCTGTAACACGAAGCATTCTAGAAATTAATGTTTGGAATAAAAGTTAATCGATTTTAAAGGGGGTAGAAAATTACCATACATTGTGTATGGTTGTATTTAGAGGACATTCTCCAGGTAATGTAAGGGTCAATGTAATTTGTTTAAAAGGAAAACTTACAGTTTGTATTTGTTTATTTTTTAACCAAGACTCGCTGACATGGTACTACAATACCTTTTTCAATGATGCGTGACTGAAATATATTGACAAATACAGTGGCGGCTCATAAACATTTAATGCCTAGTGCCAAAGATAAGGAATAAACAATACAATATTATTATTACTATTTATTATTATTATTATTATTATTATTATTATTATTATTATCGTTATTAAACTCACCAAAATGTATACAACTGTATACAAATTCCAGACAAATTAGAGAAAAAATGCGGGCTTGTCGGTTACTAACGTAATAGTAGGACAGAAATAGTAATCATTAAAGATTTTATTAATTTGTCCTACAGAATAATATCTGTAATATTGACAATTAATATTTGAGGAGAAAAATTCGCTCCGGCGCCGGGGATCGAACCTGGGTCCTTGGTTCTACGTACCAAGCGCTCTGAACACTGAGCTACGCCGAACTTAAACCACAGTACCAGATCGAACTCTCCTCCTTCAGTGTTTCCCTTCGTGGCCTGACTCCAAGTTAGGCATATACGTTGACATTTTATGTCCAAGTTAATTGCCATTATGCAAGGGGCGCACTCAACTGAGTGACTTGTTTGGCCGGGATTCCGCAGTTAAGTGCACAGTAATCTGTACAGAAATATGCACTGCTAGCTATGAGATCACTAAAGATTTTATTAATATGCCGTACAGAATAATATCTTTAATATTGACAATATTTGAGGAGAAAAATTCGCTCCCACACCGGGGATCAAACCCGGATCCTTGGTTCTACACTGAAGGAGGAGAGTTCGATCCGGTTCTGTAGATTGAGTTCGGTGTAGCTCAGTGGTCAGAGCGTTTGATACGTAGAACCAAAGACCCGGGTTCGAATCCCGGCGCCGGAGCGAATTTTTCTCCTGAAATATTAAAAATTGTAATGTTTGTATAAACCATTTTTCAATTTAGCGTGTACTCTTAAAGATCTTGAAATGTAAAATTGATTCAAGTCCACCGCAGAGACGTCGCAGGACAAATAAAAGACAAGGGATAATCACTCAGTCACTTGGATTGGAGACTATAAAATTAATCTCCGCCCACGCCGAGTATCGAACTATTGAGCTCTTCGTTGTGATGCGCACGCGCTGTCCACGAGCAATAGTGGCGGACCTGTATCCTTGTTACAGAAAAAAACATGTTTCGGCATCCTTTAAAAAAGAAGTAATAATGCCTTTTTATGGAGTAATTCTCGATGGGAAGTATGCCAAAGGTCATGTGTATTTTAGGTTTCGGTGGTCTCGTTTTTTATCGAAAGTCCTGCAACGCTCTTCATTATGTCGTTTACCTCGTTTTATTTCATTATTATTTTCCAGTTTTCAATTTCCATTGTTAAAACTTTTATCAGTAGCTGCGGTTACACAATGGGGAGAATATCAATGCAGCCAACACAGCGGTTTTGAGTCTAAAGAGTTGTAGGTGGGTAAGGTAGCGAGCAAAATATAAAACACAGCAGTTATTTATATCATTTCACTTTATCATGGAATGGTGTACTGTTAGCCGACCGACTAGAGTGGCGGCTTTCTACGCTGGTAACACGGGTTCGAATCCCTAATGGGATTTGGGGTGGACAAGTACTCTAGGTTTTCGCTGTGTACTCTCTTTCCCCTACCGGCATTCCACCATTGCTCCATTAATAATAATAATAATAATAATAATAATAATAATAATAATAATAATAATAATAATAATAATGTAAGTGGAAGTTTGAACCAATAAATTACTGAGATTTGCGATAAATTAATTAGTTTAGGAAATTGTATTTTTATTATGTATAACTACTTTTGTATTACTTACTTACTTACTTACTTCCTTACTGGTTTTTAAGGAACCCGGAGGTTCATTGCCGCCCTCACATAAGCCCGCCATTGGTCCCTATCCTGAGCAAGATTAATCCAGTCTCTGTCATCATCCCACCTCCCTCAAATCCATTTTAATATTATCTTCCCATCTACGTCTCGGCCTCCCTAAAGGTATTTTTCCCTCCGGCCTCCCAAGTAACACTCTATATGCATTTCTGAATTCGCCCATACGTGCTACGTGCCCTGCCCACCTCAAACGTCTGGATTAATGTTCCTAATTATGTCAGGTGAAGAATACAATGCGTGCAGTTCTGTGTTGTGTAACTTTCTCCATTCTCCTGTAACTTCATCCCTCTTAGCCCCAAATATTTTCCTAAGCACCTTATTCTCAAACACAACCTATTTTCCTCTCTCAAAGTGAGAGTCCAAATTTCATAACCATAAAGAACAACCGGTAATATAACTGTTTTATAAATTCTAACTTTCAGATTTTTTGACAGCAGACTAGATGATAAAAGCTTCTCAACCGAATAATAACAGACTACTTTTGTGTATAGATCATTTTTTAAATGATTAAGTTTGTACTTTTGTGAACTAAGATCAATAAATCTATCTATCTAATAATGATAATAATAATCATCATCATACTAGTGCGTTGTAGCCTACCTCCCTTAGTATACCAAGGATATCGCTCTGTGAAAAAGAATCTACAAGTAGCCATGTATATGGTATCATGACGTCTTCATTTCCTGGATTTGATTGTTCAAGATGGTAATAAATGACGTTAAATGAAGTCGCAGCCCCTTCTTATTGACGATTTCCTGAATTATGGAAGATTTATACTTAAGGTGACATTCATTCCTAGTGTTCTACCCAAGAGAAGGTCTTTCACTGCAAACCCAGCTTTCTCCTATTTTCTGCCTTCTTTTTTTGTCTATGCTTATGATCCATGTATCTTAATGTCGTCTATCATCTGGTATCTTCTTCTGCCCCGAACTCTTCTCCAGTTGACCATTCCTTCCATTGCATCCTTTAGTAGGCAGTTTCTTCTCAGCCAGTGACCCAACCAATTCTCCTTTCATCTTCTTGATCACTTTGTGTCATTTTTTCTTCACCCACTCTTTCCCAAAGGTTCATTTCTTATTTTTCTGCCCACTTCACACGTTCCATTCCTCTCCATAGCCATATTTTTTTAGTAGGCTATTTTACGACGCTTTGTCAACATCTCTGGTCATTTAGCGTCTGAATGAGATGAATGTGATAATGCCGGTGAAATGAATCCGGGGTCCAACACCGAAAGTTACCCAGCATTTGCTCATATTGGGTTGAGGGAAAACCCCGGAAAAAACCTCAACCGACCGGAAATCGAACCCAGGACACCTGGTTTCGCTGCCAGACGCGCTAATCGTTACTCCACAGGTGTGGATCTAGCCATATTTCATATAGTAGGCTATATAGCCTACTGTATAACTGGAGTTTATACAGAAGGAGGTCTAACATCCTATAACTCACTTCCTCTAATGCTCTCTAAGGGCCATATTCATACACATTCTTAGCGCGGGCTTCCGGTGGATGATCAGCGAACTAACGTTTTTCGTATTCATAAACCGGTGTTAGCGATATGATATGAATACTGTACAAATAATCAGTCGATAGCCGGGGCTAGTTTAGCATGCTCGTAGCGCTGGCTAGCGAAATGTCTATGAATAGCACCCTTAGGCCTGATTGTATAAACCATTTAATCTTAGATCAGAGGTTAAATTGATCCTTGTTTCAGCTGAACTTGGAATTTTGTGTTGTATAAAGTCTAATCTGAGATTAATTTGTCTCAAACTAAAGTCAACTTTGACTGAAGAAATTTCTCCGATTAAGTTAGATGATCCAAGTTCAGTTATTTCTTTTCTGTTTGAAATATACGAGTGACAGGTTGTGCAAATAAAATATCCATTATAATTAATATCAATAGATATGATAGGTACATTTATATATATATATATATATTTCAATTTCTTGCCTTAATACACAAACAATCTTATATTTTATAAGGCTCTATCGTGTTCAGCAGTATCAAATAACATAACCTATAATTATATTATGTTTATAACAACCATGAATTATTCATGGATATGATAGATACATTCATAAATTCTCAATTTACTGCATTACTAAACGAAAATTGTCGTTTTATGAAGCTTTATTATGTTTAGCAGTATCAAACACCATAACATGTTAACAACTCGGAGAACAGTCAACCTTCTTCTTATTGTCCGCCATTATTTACAATGCACAAAAAACCAGTGTCTCCAACAGAGTATACGGAAAGTCGCCAAAAAGTAGTTGTAAAGTCGCTATATTTCTCATTATCAACAAAGAAAGATTAAATTTTGTCACTATGGGGTGCTAAAAAGGTCACTAAATCCCTATTTAAGCAATATAGGCCTAAAAGTTAAATGAAATTGTTGTTGAAAAAGAGTTAAAGTCGCTAGATTGGCAACACTGAACAAACCTGTATAACATGGTCCGCGCATCACGTATTTCACCTGTTTATGCGATGTTGCCAGATCCTTTTCACGTGAACTTAGATTGCATTTGAACCAAGGTAATTTGATCGTAGAAAAGTTTTATACAATAGAAGAAGTGTCTGAACTCAGTTCACTTTTCGATCTACGATCAAAGTTGATCTTTAGTCAGGGAGTTTTATACAATTGGGCCTTAGAGTCTAAGTCACGTCCTCTAATAACTCACTTCCTCTGATACAACAGTTTCTTCAACTCACGCCCTCTAATACAGTTCAATGTCCTTTCTCACAAACACTCACCTTGACTGACATCCCCTTACTTTCACTCTTTTACACTCATTTTTATTTCCGCAATGTGCTGAATCACTTTCTCTCATACTCTCACTCACACTTCTAACTCCCCGTAATACTCTCGCTTATCTATCTCTCATCTCTAATAGCTGTCTCATTGAACTTAGTCTCTCATACACCTTCTAACACTCTCATACACTTACTTTCTCTCGCCCCTTCATCTCATATTCTCGATCCCTTTCACTTTCACTGCCACACTCACTCTCTACAGCGCAATATATAATAGAAGATTAAGGCGGTACTAGTTGCATAAAATATTTAAGCGAATATATGGGTAAATACAACCGAGAATGCTGTTCAACATCTGGCTGAAATGTAAACTTTTTCAAGATGGCCGGAGAAGTCGAAATGCGTTTTCTTTTGCTCTTTCTGTAAATCGTCTTTTATTTTTCTTTATTAACCAACTGGTTCGTCTGGTATACCCCTGTTCTCGACTTTAGTCTCTGCATTTTCATTATTTTGGAAAATAATATCTTTTCATTCATTTTAATTCTCTAAAAATTCCAATATGAAAATTGAAAGAACTTCTTTCACAGATTTCAACATATTTGAACCCCTTACCGCATGGGACAGTCTTGCACACACCGGTTTATTCTATACTAATAATAAATTTGTAGCCGAAACTTTCCTGGTAATTTTCGATTTTCCAAAAACAATTGGTCCTAACATATATATTTAACCGCCCTGAAACCGAAAATCGCTTTTTTGAAATTTTTGTTTGTATGTCTGTCTGTCTGTCTGTATGTTTGTTACCTTTTCACGTGATAATGGATGAACCGATTTATATGAAAATTGGAATATAAGTTAAGTTCGTTATAAATTAGAATTTAGGCTATATGGCGTACAAAATATTTTATTTAAAAGGGGGGTTATAAGGGGGCTTGAATTAAATAAATCGAAATATCTCCCTTATTATTAATTTTCATGAAAAATATTACATAACAAAACTTTCTTTAAAAGTAATTTCTGATAAGTTTTATTCCATGCACAATTTTGATAGGACTGATATTTAATGAGATAAATGAGTTTCAAAATTACAATAACGGCATCCAAGGCGGTGTGATGAAATAAAAAACAAATGACTTCGTCTATAAGGGGCCTTGGACAACAACAATCGAAAGCTATGAAACATAGCCTGCAGAGAATGTTTCTGGGTTTGTATGAAGTAATATCGGAAGCTAAATTAACCAATTTGTATAATTAATTATTAATTCACCATTGGAAAGTGTAGTTCCTCTGTATGGACACAATGCTATAATGTTATTACAGTAACCTCTGAGTGAATCGAGGACAGGTAAGATTAAAATAACTTCTTATGCACAGAAAACTTGATAGGCATTCGTTTCATTATTTCCTAAAATAATTTTTATGACCAAATGAATGGTCTCTGGATCAAAATGATCGTATTTTAAATTTTTTAATACAATTTAAATTAAGTAACATAATAAACGATTTGTCCTTCTATGAAACACGAATGTTCCCTGGATCAAACGTCCTATTTTAATGATGTAATTACTTTATATTTATTTCTGACGGGTGCAGCGGAGCGCACGGGTACGGCTAATATTCAAATAACTTAAGTAGTTCTTTCTTTTTCAACTGATGTCACATATGGTCAAATCCAATTCTTGACCGTGTGTCATATCTGTTCCAGTATGCAGTTTGAAATATTACATGCTTATATTATAAATCATATGAATATAAAACCGGTATGTGTCATATCTGTCCCAGAACGCAGTAAGGGGTTAAATACTTGGGATGCCACATTTCATATGAAAAGATATTGACTTAGATGAAAAACTGAATAATTTTAGAAATGTGTGTGGTACAATTCACAGTCATCTAAAGAATAAAACACGAAAAGAGACACGGATACATTTTTTTAATACTGTTGCTGCACCAATTTTAATGTATTTTGGAGAGACCAGAGCATTAACAGAAAAAGATAAAACAAAAATTCAAGCCTCAGAAATAAGTTTCTAAGAAGTACCTTAGGGTACACCATTTTAGATAAAAGGAAAAACATAGATATAAGGAACGAATTGGGAGTCGAACCAATGTTAGACAGACTGAGAAGAAATGATAGAAGATGGTACGAACATGTTATAAGCAAAGCTCGGAACTTGGGGATTTGTGTCTTTACACGTGGTTAAGCGACCGGACTCCAATATCAACCAACTCCCGCTTCCAGCACGGAGGTACTCTCAGGTCTGATGGAAGAACATATTGAAAGTATTACGGTAGGTTGAAACACGTAATTTTTAGCATATAATATATAATAAAAATAAACATGAGAAATATATCAACTTTACTGTTCTCCTCTGTACATTTTATTACAGTGTATTCGAATATTTCCGAACCCATAACTTCTTCATATGATATGAAACGAGAAAAATTTATTTCCACATCATATGAAGTGACGAGAGCAAACTTAAAACATTGAATGTTTTCACTGTCACTGTTTTCTGGTCGATTTTCAGCACTTGCTAGCTGATCTCGTATCTGAGAAAAATAAGTAGGCCTATATCCTAAATTTTTCTCGAAAATAATTTTCTATTTATGTGTCACTATTAGGGCAGGCTCCTCTACGACTTGATCCATGACTATGAACAGATTTTCCACTAATTTAAGGGACTGCAATGTCTTTCAATGAATGCCTCTAATTTATGTGTGGCACAACTTACAAAATATAAACTCTCCATTCGAAAACAAATAAGGTACCTCCTCCAAATTCCTCGACGAATTCTGTACCTAAAGTTTAAAAAATGTATTTTTAATCTTCTATAATACCCATTCGAATAACACGTATTTTCTAATTCTTCAAACAGACCGTTTTCCTGTAATTCTCTGAATGTCATTGGCTTCGAAATGACACAGTTTCCCCATCCGTCTTCCTGTTATTCGATGTGGCCACTTTCTTAGTACACACGATTGTCCCTGAGCACTTGCAGCGTGAGCTTTGTGTACATCGTACCTTAACCTTACTCATGCACACGACACACAAGTCCCCAAATTCCGAGCTTTGGTTATAAGAATGTCGAACAACATGCTTCCAGCACTAGCAATGAACTGTAGACCACACGGAAAAAGAGATGTAGGAAGACCGAGAATAAAATGGGCATCGGAACAGGTTCAAACCGAACCTAATTCTTGAAGTGAAGAAGAAGAAGAAGAAGAAGTTTTCAACATGTGTAAATGAGGCAAACGAAGAACTAAAGGGAGAGGGACCAAAAATTTCAGCCCTGAATCTAGATTGTAGACTTGCGTTCAGTGATGTCTGACCTAGAATATTTTCTTATTGTATAAGCGAATTTCCTAATTACGGATATGTCAAAACCAAATATTATATAGCCTACAATTGGACAAACTTTCAAATATTTTCGCTGTGTCTCAATAGGCGACACTATTATCATACATTACGCTCTGTCAGAGCTTTACTTTAAAGGAAACCAACCACTGAAATCGATGTCTCTAAAGCAAAATAAGGAATTAGAACGCATTTTAAACTAATATTGGCCTACAAAATTTTTTCAACAGTAATCTTACTAGACGTTTTGATTTATCTAGAGAAAATCAAAACTCGAGTGGGATTTAATTGACTATTACACGATTTAGAAGAAAGTATATAAAGATTAGAAGTAACGAAGTACTCCAATACAATAACATATTAATTGACTTACGAAAATACAACTGTCTTCAAATGTATTATTGTACCATCTCAACATTACAAATATTACGCTAGATGCATGCTGGATGGCAGTAGTGAGCAAAGCCTTCTCGTCGAGAAGTTCTCGATCTATAGTACACGATGGCAATGTTACTAGTCAAGAAGGCTTTGTTGATTCAGTTTCATTTTTATTAAAATGCAACATTCCACTTCAATTATCCGAATCCCAGTAATCAACGTCACTTAACAGATGATTTTCAATAAATCTTAATATTAAACAATCTCTGATACGTGACTATCCATAATATCATATAGCAGAAGCTATAACATAACATAACCTAACTAATATACACAAGTGTTAGAAAAGTTTTAATTAACGACGATGACATAAAAAATAAACATGAATAATTTTAAAAGGAATAATTATTGAATGTACAGTTTTCAAATTTGAATGTGGTTGGTGGTTCAATTGATGTTATATTGGACGTGTGCGTAATAGAAGTGGAACTCGTTGATTTAGGCCTACATGGTGTATTCAACTTATTCAGAATTTCCGAATGAGTAATTTTAAAAGGAATAATTATTGAATGTACAGTTTTCAAATTTGAATGTGGTTGGTGGTTCAATTGATGTTATATTGGACGTGTGCGTAATAGAAGTGGAACTCGTTGATTTAGGCCTACATGGTGTATTCAACTTATTCAGGATTTCCGAATGGTGCTCTTCATTTATTTGTAAATCGGATTTCAGAAGATGCATAGGTATGATCAGTGATTTTTATTAATTCTTGTTCTTGAATGCCAATGCGAGGCATATTTGAAACTGCTGTGCATCAACTGGAGTGGTTTGTAATTATATATATATATATATATATATATATATATATATATATATATATATATATATATATATATTTTGACGTCCAGATCAGCGCATTTTCAAATGTTGGCAAACAAAGAAACAAATGCTAGGGACGCGATAAAATTAAACAAATGCTAGGGACGCGATAAAATTGTGCGATAAGCAGCCATGATTGGTTGAAATACGTCCTTTCGTACCGTTTTATTGGTCAAAAGTAGTATGACGTAGTAAGAGTGTAATAGTCATCCTAAAATATTTCAATGCGTAAAATAATAAGGTGTAAACTACATAAAATGTATTTATTTATGTATTTATTCATAATATGCTCCATAGGTATGTAGTGCCTTATATAATACCATTTCTACGTTAGTCACAGTACATAAAATGTACTTGTTTATTTATTTATTCATAATATAATCCGTAAGTTTATAGTACCGTCGACCGGGTATACTTTACACAAGGGGGGTAACTTTACACATTTCTAGAAAAATGGTGTATAACAGCTTTAATAATGGCACACACTTCAGTCTACCACACATATGTGCTGTTGTCACATAGAATCAGTTCCACGGAGTTGCTACACATTGTCTGTAATGTGCTGCCTTCTAAACATTTTTTCTAGAAATGTGTAAAGTTACCCCCCTTGTGTAAAGTATACCCGGTCGACGGTACCTTATATAACACCATTTCTACGTCAGTCACAGTACATAAAATGTATTTGTTTATTTATTTATTCATAATATATTCCGTAAGTTTATAGTACCTTATATAACACCATTTCTACGTCAGTCACAGTACATAAAATGCTTTTATTTATTTATTTATTTATTTATTCATAATATACTCCGTAGGTATATAGTACCTTATATAACACCGTTTCTACGTCAGTCACAGTACATAACGCCAGCAACGTTTTAGTTAGAGGGAAACGGAAGAACTCCGAGAAAAACTTCTGGAACCTTGCTTTTGTCCACCACAAACAAGACTTCGCCATCACCGGGATTCGAAATCGGATCATCAGAACCTAGAACTCTGCCAAATCAGCTATTAAGGCATGTTCAACATATTTTTTATAATACATTGCTCCGTCGATTTAGTAGAATACGTTTGAGTCTAAAGAAAGCAAAAACAGTACAACGTGGTCTGTTGTAGTGACGAGAATCCAAGCCCCCGCATATCGGTAAGACATCATGTCACAAACACGTTCACGTCTGAGTATTTTTGACAAAGTAAATACTATTCAACGCCTTGGAAACGGGACAAATGTTAAGGATATTGCTGGAGAGAGTAAGATAATATTTTTTAATTTTTTCTTTCTTTATTTTATTTTTATTTTATTGTTTTTATTGTGCTTCCTCAAATTAGAGGCTTCCATTAGACAAAGCATGCAAAACAATATGAATGATGAAAGATAATAGAGTAAGAAAAAAGTAAACAAGTACACAAACAAGCAAAGAAACAATGGCAATTTACAGAATAAAAAAGTACAAGTAAAGAAGCAATGGAATGTAATAAGAGAAAGAAAAAAATATAATGTTGCCTTAGTTTTTTCAGTACACTGAATTAGAGTCCATATAGGATATAGGTGGTTTCGTAAAAGTTTGACTGGCTCTCTCATTATGAGGAGGGCCAGTTCATTCAGAAACGATTTGTGCAGTCCTAGGGTCTTACAGAATTGAGAAGAGAAGTTAGGTATCGTTCCTCTTGCTCCAAACATCAATCCCGTAACACTGATATCGTGATTTATTTCTTTACTCACTCACTCACTCACTCACTCACTCACTCACTCACTCACTCACTCACTCACTTTATTTAATTATTTATTTATTAGTTTATTTATTTACATATATATTTATTCATTAATTTATTATCATTCATTCATTCATTTATTATTGTATTTTCGATATATATATTTTTTTCCAGGAAATAAAATTAATATGTATTAACGTTGTATCAGATACTTTTTTTATAAAGGATTAACAATTCTTAAATATCCATTCCTGTATGATCGATTTTTTACTGTCCATAATATTCCTTGACTTTCTTATTCTACCCGAGCCTACCAAAAGATGATACTTGTCGATTGCAGGGGGCTTGCTCCGTATGTTATATCTAAGTAAGTGAACATTGACTTTCTACTAAGTCGACTAAGCAGTGTAATCGAATTTCATTCTAATTCAATTATTAAGCACTTAATCTTCTAAAGAGAGAGTGAAATAGGAAATATTTCGCTGTTAATCTCGTAAATGGGCGTCAATATAGACGTGTGTGCGTACTTTCTACAACAGCAATTTTTTTTAATGGAGCTATGGATTATGTCATGGATATTTCATCTAACTTGCACAAATTGCACTGAAATGTTTTCATGAAAGAATTCATAATTAAAAGTGGTCGCTCTGAAATCTTTCATTGAAGTTTCAAGTAGAAATCTGTACACTTCTGCACGTAAGTTTCTCAGAAGCAATTACGTAAAAAAATTACTGTCGTTAAAACAGACATTTAACTACCATTACCTTAATGAATTCTAGCACATAAATTTCAAATACATGCATATAGATATAGGACGTAAGTTATTCTTGTTTGCGCGTACATTGATAATAATAATAATAATAATAATAATAATAATAATAATAATAATAATAATAATAGTAGTAAACTGCCCCCATTGAGGGTAGCCCTTATTGACTCAGTATATCCTAAAAAAAATATTATACATATGTAAACATAGATATTAAGTTTTAAAGAAGGGAAACAAAGAAAAGGGCGCGAAAATTACAATTGCTATTAATGTGGCACCATGTGATTAATTAGGATTTGGCAGGATTTTTTTAACACAATTATCACAATGTCATCCCTCAGAGATGTTGGCAGAGCAAACTGCCGTCGAAATTCTTCGAAAAAAGCTGGTATAGTCCCTCGAGCACCTATGAGCAAGCCGAATACCTCAACGTGAATTAAGGTATATTTCAGCTTGAAATAGTTGACGGTAGGCTCATAGATCGACTTCTTCTCAAGGTGGACCTCGGCTGACTGATGACATTCTACTTCAAAATGTATCCACAATGATGCCCTGTTTAGTGTCAGCATTGTACGCTAAAATATCTACTCGTCTCGTTGATCCATTTTCAGCTAGACAGGAGATTTCTTCTTCTACTATCTAGCCCTTATTTCTTAATGCGGCAGCAATTTTGGATCTTACAAGATGATGTCTAGAGTTCCTCAAGAGCAATCCCTGTTCACAGAATCCCAAGACGTGTGCTAAAGTTTCAATCTCCGGGCAGCCATGTCTGCGCCGGGTAGCGTCGAGAGATCTGCCGGGAACGGAACGAACAGCTGCTAAATTTGCTGTCATTTTCAGGCTAGATATCCATTCACTAGTCGAAAGTCCTTTCTTGTTTGCAATCCAACTGTTTGCGACTGTTACTTCGCTATACATCTAAACACCTTTTCCCCGTCCTGAAAGGGTCTTCCATGATTCATATTCACGACCTCGCAATTCTTCTCGAAAATTTCGAATTGTAGGTTTAGTAAAGTCTTAGGGAAAAGAAAGGCAGAGGGAATTACACGACAATTTGAGTTCGACATCTGTCTCATTATGTTAACATGCGGATTATCTGCTCTGATTATTGATAGACATATGTTACATGTTGAAGAAAAGCTTCCCACGAAGCATGTTCAGTAGTGCTTAAGCTACATAAACTTCATTTTTTATTGATTTTGATTATTATGCGTAAGTAAATTTTAAGTGCAAACTCTTGTCATACATGTATTATTTATTTATTCGTTCGTTCATTAATTTATTCTGGCGTAGTTAAGGCCATCACGCCTTCTCTTTTACAAGAAATGCATAATATAAAGTAACAGAAAAAATGAAATTATAAACAAAGTGAAACCATACGAAAATATATAGGCCTACACGCTACAGTCCCATAAAATTTAAATGAGTGATTAGCTATCGTATTTCTATCCTAGTTAATTAACAAAGCAAAAATATTAACGAATATAAACCCGAAACTTGCAATTTTAAATTTAGAGGAAAAACACAAATCAATAAACTGCATAGTTTTTAAGTATTGCGACAAAAAAAAAATTTGTTGCAGCCGCAAATTATTCTTCAAGGAACGATCACTTATATAAATTGAGGAAAAGAAGACAGAAGTTGGACACTGGAAAGTTTCCTTTTCTCAATCGTACTATCAGGGACTGGAATGCTTTATCTGCAGGCTTACTAAAGGCTTTAACAATAACCAAAAATGTATTTAAAAATAGGCTTAAGGACTTTACTAGTAGACAGTAGTATATTATGCACACTATTTAAAGGGAGTAATTGATGTTTTATTATTTGAAGTGTTGTATCAGTGAAGAAGTGTGTTGTATCAGTGAAGTGTGAAGTGTGTTTGTGTCAGTGAAGTTTTATAGATTATAGTGACAGTGCAAAGTATTTGAACAGTGAAACGTTTTTTAAGGGTTAATGAAATGAGGATAGTATCAGTGAAATGTGTCGTAGTTCCAGTGCAGTGAGTGAGTTGACAGCGAAATAAGTGTAGTGCTGAAAGGTACTTGTGCAGGTATGAACATATCATACTCGTGGGTTTTAGTTCGAACTTAGGGTTAAGATACAAATTAGATTTAACTTACTTTAAATGTTATTTTAAGTGATCGTGTTTCATTTAATTTAGGATGCTCATTATTATTATTATTATTATTATTATTATTATTATTATTATTACTACTACTATTATTAATTATTATTAATATTCTTATTAATTTATTATTAATTGTTTTTATTAGGACGTGAATATTTTAGGAGAAAATCCACAAACGATTAGGGAAAACACGGGAATTTTACTTGAAGCAAGTAAAGAGATAGGTTTGGAAGTAAACCCCAAAAAGACAAAGTATATGATTATGTCTCGTGACGAGAATATTGTACGAAATGGAAATATAAAAATTGGAAATTTATCTTTTGAAGAGGTGGAGAAGTTCAAATATCTTGGAGCAACAGTAACAAATGTAAATGGTACTCGGGAGGAAATTAAACACAGAATAAATATGGGAAATGCCTGTTATTATTCGGTTGAGAAGCTTTTATCATCCAGTCTGCTGTCAAAAAATCTGAAATTTAGAATTTATAAAACAGTTATATTACTGGTTGTTCTGTATGGTTGTGAAACTTGGACTCTCACTTTGAGAGAGGAACATAGGTTAAGGGTGTTTGAGAATAAGGTGCTTAGGAAAATATTTGAGGCTAAGAGGGATGAAGTTACAGGAGAATGAAGAAAGTTACACAACACAGAACTGCACGCAATGTATTCTTCACCTGACATAATTAGGAACATTAAATCCAGACGTTTGAGATGGACAGGGCATGTAGCACGTATGGGCAAATCCAGAAATGCATATAGAGTGTTAGTTGGGAAGCCGGAGGGAAAAATACCCTTAGGGAGGCCGAGACATAGATGGGAGGATAATATTAAAATGGATTTGAGCGAGGTGGGATATGATGATAGTGACTGGATTAATCTTGCTAAGGGTAGGGACCAATGGCGGGCTTATGTGAGGGCGGCAATGAACCTCCGGGTTCCTTAAATGCCAGTAATTAATTAAGTAAGCATTATTGAATGTAATTACTTACCACTGCCACCGGGTATATACCATTTGCAGCATGAATAAATACATACATACATGTCATGTCCCAATACATAAATACTATGCAATGAGATAAAATTATCGAATTTAGTTTCGAAGGACTACACCTGAGGCACGTAGATTTTTTTTAGACTAAACCGCTTTAAAACTCTATCTTGAGCCGGTTTAGATAAGCCTACAGGTTTCCTCCAACTTCCTTTTTTCCTACGTACGGTTCCTGTGCTAGACAGATTTGTAAATAATCAAGACATTGAGGATTGATTAAAATGTACACTAGAAGCACTCCGTCATGAAGGAAGTCCTTCTTTGCTTTCTTCGCTATGTTAAGTGCTTATAGCGAGGCATCTTCTCTGACGAGGAGAATATTAATATCTAGTAGCATAGACAATAGGATCAGTATTTATAGGAACCTAAGAGAATGACGCGATCACTACTGACCCAAATAAAACATAATCGACAAGGTTGCAATGTAATGCGACAACAAAGAACAAACAATTATAAGGAGGAAAGTTCGATCCGGTGCTGTGGATTGAATTCGGCGTAGCTCAGTGGTCAGAGCGCTTGGTACGCAGAACAAGGACCCGGGTTCGATCTCCGGCTCCGGAGTGAATTTTTCTCCTAAAATATTAAGTGTCAATATTACAGATAAATTCTGTAGGACAAAATAATATATCTATCATATTCTCTCAGCTAGCAGTGCATAATAACTGCGGATTCCCGGCCAACAAGTCACTCAACTGAGTGCGCTCCTAGTATAATGGCAGTTGACATTGGATGCACGTCAACATACGTATATATGCCTAACTTGAAGTCAGGCCACAAAGGGAAATATCGAAGGAGGAGAATTCGATCCGGTGCTGTGAATTGAATTCGGCGTAGCACAGTGATCAGAGCACTTGGTACGTAGAGGCAAGGATCCGGGTTCGATCTCCGGCTCCGGAGCGAATTTTTCTCCTAAAATATTAAGTGTCAATATTACATTCTGGAGTCTCAAGTTCATCGTACTGGAGGGAACACTCAGCAAGAAACTCAGAGTAGAAATATTGTGGAGACCTGCGTAACTCCTGTACTGTTATATGGGTGCCAGACATGGTCTCTTACTGCCAAACTTCGTAACAGTCTCCAAATATGCCAAAGAAAGATGCTGAGAAAGATACTAGACTTATCACTGAGGGACAGAGTTCCAAACGAAGTGCTACAAAAGATGGCAGCAATTGACGATACAGCACTGCAAGCCATCAATATGAAATGGAAGTGGGGAGGCCATGTTGCACGACTTATAGACGGAAGATGGACGCAGAAAGTCACACTATGGGATCCCCGCATTGGCAAGAGATCACCCGGAAGACCAAGACGAAGATGGGCCGACCTCTTCAGCGAACGAGTAGGAAGCCATTGGTCAAGCAGAGCAAGACATAGGGAAGACTGGAAAAACCTAAGAAGACAAGTGAACAGCGACTAAAACAAGTGCGACAGAAACAAGCGAACAATACCAAAGTGTGCAGAATGTGAACCAAGTGAACAATTCCACTCTTACGCGGAGTAGCTCACCGCGTGAGACAAATAGAGCTCTCCCTCTATAGGAGGAGGCCTTTGCCCTTAACGGGACATTTTTTTAGGCTAATCATTTCATTTCATTGCAGATAAATTCTGTAGGACAAATTAATATATCTATAATAAACAATTATAATATTATAAACAAGACTATTACACTTTTACTACGTCATACTACTTTTGACCAATAAAATGGTACGAAACGATGTATTTCAACCATTCATGGCTGCTTTTCCTACAATTGTTACCACCTCCCTAGCATTTGTTTTTTATCATCTCCTTACATTTGTTTCTTTCTTTGCCAACATTCTACATTCAATAATCGTATTTTTAAAAATGATTCATATTGATTTCATCATCCTTAATTAAAACTTTTCTATAATTTATCTTGCTTATATTATTTAGGTTATGTTATATATTCTGCTGGTCCACACCTGTGGAGTAACGGTCAGCGAGTCTGGCCGCGAAACCAGGTGGCCCGGGTTCGAATCCTGGTCGGGGCAAGTTACCTGGTTGAGGTTTTTTCTGGGGGTTTCCCTCAACCCAATACGAGCAAATGCTGGATAACTTTCGGTGCTGGACCCCGGACTCATTTCATTCACACGCTAAATAACCTAGATGTTGATAAAGCGTCGTAAAATAACCCAATAAAATAAAAAAAAATAAATATATTCTGCTGTATGAGATTATGATAGTCACGTATCAGAGCTGGAATAAGAAAGGTGGTTTATAGTAGGTACGATAAATTCTTTTAAATCTGGCAGTAGAACATTAGGCCTATGGATGTAGATATTTTGGAAGGCAAATCGATGTCACACAAACTCCGTTAATCTCATTTGCTATTGCAGTGAGAAATGACCACGCTAAATTATCTGTTCAAACTGCGAGATTAATCTAATCGGGCATCTTCAATCAAATGTTTGCATTCATTCCACTTCTGATACACAGTCTATTTCAAGCCTTGAATTTAATCTATGATTCGTTGAAATCATTTCGCTCAATTTGCTCTAAGATTTATTTTCACCGACAACGCAATTATCAAATCCAGTGGCCACATTCCGTTTTTAATTGCCCGAATATGATTGCAATATCAGTCACGGTATTTAGTCTATTTCGGTCTTGCCGCAAAGTTTGCAACCATCAGAACGTTTCAAAATGTATGCTTATCAGTAGAAAATCATAACTGTACATTTGGAATATTTAATTACACCCGTCAACATGTTATTTTTCACATAGATTCTTCTCGATGAGTGATATATTTCCGCGAGTAGGCTTAAGGCTGGTTCACAATAAACCGGGAACGGAAACGAGGACGAGAACGGCAATAATGTTAAAATAAACGTATTTAAATGTGAGCATTCACAATTAGCGATTGTGTATGCTCACATTTAAATACATTTATTTTAACAATATTTCCCTTCTCGTTCTCGTTGTCGTTTCCGTTCCCGGTTTATTGTGAACCAGCCTTGACGATCTAAAAACACACACGAATTTTCTTTCCCCGCACACGCTTATTCACATTTTGCGGGAGCAATATTATTACATTTACTTACTTACTTACTTACTTACTTACTTACTTACTTACAAATGGCTTTTAAGGAACCCGCAGGTTCATTGCCGCCCTCACATATGCCTGTCATCGGTCCCTATCCTGTGCAAGATTAGTCCAGTCCCTATCATCTTATCTCACCTTCCTCAAATCCATTTCAATATTATCCTCCCATTACGTCTCGGCCTCCTCAAAGGTCTTTTTCCCTCCGGTCTCTCAACTAACACTTTATATGCATTTTTGGATTCGCCGATACGTGCTACATGCCCTACCCATCTCAAACGTCTGGCTTTTATGTTCCTAATTATGTCAGGTGAAGAATATAATGCGTGCAGTTCTGCATTGTGTAACTTTCTCCTTTCTCCTGTAACTTCATCCCTCTTAGTCCCAAATATTTTCCTAAGAAACTTATTCTCATCATCATCATCATCATCATCATCATCATCATGAACAGGATCGTTTTAGGTCAAAATGGCCTGTGACGGTGAACCTAGCGAAGATTGTCTTGGTCTTTCCTCCGATGTTTTGTTCGTCCTTGATCTCAATGTCCTGTTACAGAGTACTGGAATGCTAATTTTGGAAGTCCAGTTCTTTCCATTCTCCGCAGATGCTGTTTCCATTCCTGTTGGTGTCTTGTTATCTCCTCGGTTAAACTAACAGTGATAGCAAAAAAAGCATTTGGGCTACTTTAAGTTTATGAGAGTTTCTATTATTTAAAATCCAAATAATAGAAACTCTCATAAGCTTGAACCTTATTTTCAAACACCCTTAACCTCTGTTTCTCTCTCAAAGTGAGAGTCCAAGTTTCACAACCATACAGAACAACCGGTAATACAGGGACATCATTTTATTTTTACTAACATTTTCAATATTAACTTGACTATACCTTTGGAATAACGATTGAGAACCAGAAACACTGTTTGCTGCTTCTTCCACGACACTAGTGTAAAATGCAATACAAATAACTTTACTAGGTATAGGAAGGAAGAAAAGTAGTGCATCCATTTACGTAAACTAGGAAATGTTACGATTTTGAGTTTGATCATTTTCGTCGGGTATTTTATTTAATCAAAATACAGTACAGTATTAACAGTAAGTATTTTACTCACTAACTGAACTATCCAATCGGACTTATTTATTATGCAATGTATACTACACTGTCTACAGTACATCAGCACATAATTTTACAATGCATCAAAATTTAAAAATAATCAAAATATGGATATTTAAACAAATTATTGAAAATGGTGGTCGTTCATTTCGATACAGGCTTCAAATCTTTTGTGCATATTATCAAAAACGTTTTCAAGCATATCATCTGAAATTGAATACGAGTATATGGTTTCTTGAATGTAATTATTTAATTCTTCTATTGTTGTAAGACGTCTAGTAAACACAACCGTTTCACAGCAACCCCAAAGAAATAATGCAAAGCACTCAAATCAGGCGACATGGGGGAGCCATAATCCTACCCCTGTTGAAATAATTCTGTACCTACTCTATAAAAGAGTACCTTACGTACTGTCAATTCATTCTTCACTTCTGCCCGATCCGCATAGATAAATTTACTCAGATATGCTATCTACTGCCTGTCCATGTAGGAGGATCTTAGAAAGGGAGGAAATCACGTGACAATTACTTACTTAACGATGCCCTTTTATTTAAATTATTTTAAATAGTTATATAATATTAGGTAGAAGTCCAATTCCTAACAGCAAATGTTTTCAGGGAAGAGCTAAGATAGCTCAGCCACTAGCCTTTACAGAGGGGCCAGCAGAAACGGGTGGGAGAAACCGGGATGCGACGTAACTAAACGGACGCACAGTAACTGTGAGAAAATATGATTCAATAGTGAATGAATGCTCTTTCTTCACTGAAAAATGTGATCATATTTCTGAAACATACTATACTCACTGACTCTGTAGGCCCTACTTTTATTTTGACCGTAAGACAACCTTGGTTGTATGTGGAAGTTTGCTACTAGAAGGAGTGGGAGTGAAGTACATTAAAAAACTCAGATACAATAAAAATTGAAGTAAAAATAAAATGATGTCCCTGTATAACTGTTTTATTTATTTTAACTTTAAAATGGAATATTATTACATTCATATCATAAGTCCAAGTTGCTACTAACTTACGAGTACTACGTGTAAAGTACGTAAAAGTCAAATATTGGCTTTGGAAATCTCCATTAGAGACAAAGAAACCCCCAGAGGTGAAGTTTAATATTTCTCCCTTTTTATGTCTGTTATTGGCTGTATTGTCACAGATGTCGTCCAACCTAATATCAGTGAATGATTTAATTTTATTCTCATTTTATGTTTGCTCGACAGTGCTCCCATCTAAAAAGTAGCGCTGTAACAGCGGGTATAAAACTAACCCAAGTACACTGCCAGTAGTAGCTAGTGAGGGGAACTTCAACCCTCCGAGTTCATTAAGCCTAATTAAGTGGAATATCAGTGGTGGTTTGAAAATGGAAGGCAGACTCCGCGGTCTCGCGGGCGTCATTTCAAACCCAGTGCTTATTCGTAAGGCACTGTACAATGTCCTCTTTCTTAAAATGTCAAGTATGTTACTCTGAATTATTAGACCGACAACCAGTCGCCCCCCCTTCAGTTAACTGGCTGCTACTTAACAGAAAATTTCGATCCGTGGCAGCTCTTCTGTGCTTTGTGAAGTATAAAGACGATGTTCCTTGCAAAAGAGAATTCGATTTCTAGCAGGCTCATTAAAGTTTGCTAATTAATCGCTATAGCACAGGATTTGTCCTGTTGGCGATTTGTGGCAGATTCTTTGAGAATTGCGGAAGATAAAATCTTTCTGAGCCACGATTTTTCCTGTGCACTCCTGTTTTTTCCTGTCGCTTTGAACAGGAAATTCAATAATTAAAGCTACCAAAAATTATTTTTGGTAGAGGATAACAGAGAGGGTTTGGAATTGAACGGGTTACATCAGCTGCTTGTCTATGCGGATGACGTGAATATGTTAGAAGAAAATCCACAAACGATTAGGGAAAACACGGGAATTTTACTGGAAGCAAGTAAAGATATATGTTTGGAAGTAAATCCCGAAAAGACAAAGTATATGGTTATGTCTCGTGACGAGAATATTGTACGAAATGGAAATATAAAAATTGGAAATTTATCTTTTGAAGAGGTGGAGAAGTTCAAATATCTTGGAGCAACAGTAACAAATATAAATGATAATCGGGAGGAAATTAAACACAGAATAAATATGGGAAATGCCTGTTATTATTCGGTTGAGCAGCTTTTATCGTCTAGTCTGCTGTCAAAAAATCTGAAAGAATTTATAAAAACAGTTCTATTACCGGTTCTGTATGGTTGTGAAACTTGTACTCTCACTTTAAGAGAGGAACAGAGGTTAAGGGTGTTTGAGAATAAGGTGCTTAGGAAAATATTTGGTGCTAAGAGGGATGAAGTTACAGGAGAATGGAGAAAGTTACACAACACAGAACTGCACGCATTGTATTCTTCACCTGACATAATTAGGAACATTAAATCCAGACGTATGAGATGGGCAGGGCATGTAGCACGTATGGGCGAATCCAGAAATGCATATAGAGTGTTAGTTGGGAGGCCGTAGGAAAAAGACCTTTGGGAAGGCCGAGACGTAGATGGGAGGATAATATTAAAATGGGTTTGAGGAAGGTGGGATATGATGATGGAGACTGGATTAATCTTTGCATAGGATAGGGACCAATGGCGGACTTGTGTGAGGGGCAATGAACCTGCGGGTTACTTAAAAGCTATTTGTAAGTATAGCCTATTTGTTTTTTTTTTTTTTTTTTATTTTAGTAGGTTATTTTACGACGCTTTATCAACATCTTAGGTTATTTAGCTTCTGAATGATATGAAGGTGATAATGCCGGTGAAATGAGTCCGGGGTCCAGCACCGATAGTTACCCAGCATTTGTTCATATTGGGTAGAGGGAAAACCCCGGAAAAAACCTCAACCAGGTAACTTGCCCCGACCCGGGAATGTACATTTGTTAGAATCAAATATCTGCACAGTTAAAGGACATTCATTCATTCATTCATTCATAGTGTTTTGCCCAAGGGCAGCCTTTCACTGCAAACCCAGCATTTCCAGTCTTCCTTACTCTCTGCCTTCCTCTTTGTCTCCTCATATGATCCATATATCTTAATGTCGTCTATCATCTGATAGGCTATCTTCTTCTGCCCCGAACTCTTCTCTCTTTCACCATTCCTTCCAGTGCATCCTTCAGAACGCAGTTTCTTCTCAACCAGTGACCCAGCCAATTCCTTTTCCTCTTTCTGATCACTTTGGCTGAGCATATTGGGAATTAAATCACTGACTTTCCCAAACACGCTATGAAATATTTCATATAAAACATTTTTTTTTCTCGAAAAGGAAGAAAAAACGAGCAAAACTGTATTAAACTTTTTTGTTTGTGATATGTCAACTCAACTCAATATGTTAACTCTGCCAGCGAAAACAAAACATTATTATTATTATTATTATTATTATTATTATTATTATTATTATTATTATTACTACTACTATTAACCAGGCTACATGAAATTAATGATATTACTTACGGTTTACTGTGTTTGTGGAAGTCCTTATCCTTTGGATCAGCGTTTCTCAAACTATGGTCTGCGAACCACCTGTGGTCCACGCGGTCTGCCCTTGTGTTCCTTCAAAAAACACAGAAGAAAAAATAAAATTCAAACGAATTGCGTATCACACAATAGCTTAAAATCTCAGAGTTTGGAAATTAAACATGGCAACCGAATTTCACTTTTTCTCCCAGTACTGCATTTTATGAAATTTATTACCCTACCCGTCTATCGACTTCCCATTCTACTCTCAGCAACAAAAGAGGGATTTAAAGTGCTATGAACGTGATGTTTCTCGACATGTTTCCCTGCACATCTGGCGCCGCGCCTGTAACCCATCCAGGAACAACCCTTATTCATAACAGAGGACCAAATTACCGAACCTTAATTCAATTTTAAAATATAAGTATACTGGCATTAAAATATGCTACGAAAATGATAAGTTTTCTTTCGAAGGGAACAAGAGTAAGGTGGTCTGCGGAACTGTTCTGGCTTTAAAAAGTGGTCCTCGCTTCAAAAAAGTTTGGGAAACGCTGCTTTGGATAACTATGCGTTCAATATACACCTAAGTTCTGTGTTAAATTATTGTCATGCATTTTGATAACGCAGTAAGTAAACAAGATAACAATTTTTCAAAAAATTATCTTAGAGTGAGGAATATGACTTTCTGTAAAATTGTGAAATATTGTTGATATGTCTCCATATTTTCTAAAGCTTGAGAACGACTTTGACAGCACATGTCTTTAAATCTGGAGCTTCATCATCGACACGCTCGTTTAATTAGAACTTCTTTTGTTAAGTATTCTCGAGCTGAAGTCCTCCGTTGATGCAGTCTAAACGGGATATCAGATTACATCTTACACGGCTGAGAGCGGTTCTGCTGTAATAAAATTAACACAAGCCTACTACTAGCTACTGTTTGAGGATGATTTTAGCAAATAATACTCGAATGGGAAGAGCTAATTTGTAAGGCAGAGGAAATTCTGTCTCGAGGAAGGGAAAGTGGAGCGCATTAAGACGGAATTGAGGGGTAGTACACCCCTCTACTTCACTCTCTCATTTCAGCAACATCACAGTCCTCGCGATGGAGGAGGGGGCGCCGCATAGGCTGTTAAATCGGTTACGTCCTATCGGTTTTATACGGTTGCATAGTGGTTATGCAACACAGTACTATTAAAACTGCTACCCATATTCTTTAGCCTATTATGTCAGTTTCAGCCAGAGATTTTGTATGTTCTCGTAAAAGAGAAGATATTTTATCTTGTAGAAGATCTACTGTATTATGAGATTTTCACAAATATAATTATTCCAGGACTGTTGGTAGCAATATAATACGAAAGGGTACTTGATGTTAGAAAATTATACCTTTAGAGATTTTCACAGATAGGCCTATATTCATTTTTCATCATTAACTTGCATCTAATTTAATCTAATCTAATCTAATCTAATCTAATCTAATCTAATCTAATCTAATCTAATGTTATCAGTATGTCTTTTGTCTTGTCTTTTTGTCTTTGTCTTACCTTATTGTTTCGTCTTGTCATTTTGTTTTTAGTCTTGTCTTTTTACTTGTCATTTAGTCTTGTCTTCTTGTTTTGTCATTGGTATTTTTTTTGTTGTCATTTTGTCTCGTCTCTTTGCCTTTTTGTCTTGTCTTGTCTTTTTGTTTTTTGTTTTTTTTTTCATTTTGTCTTCTGCCTTGTCTTTTTGTCTTGTGTTTTTGTTTTGCTTTTGTCGTTTGTCTTGTCTTTTTGTCTTTTCTTTAGTCTTTTTATTTTTGTTTTTCGTTTTGTCTTTTCGTCTTTTTTTTGTCTTTATGGTTTTTCCTTGCCTTTGTGTTTTTGCCATGTCTGTGTTTTGTCTTGTCTTTTTGTCTTTTGTATTGTATGTGTTTTTTCCTTGCCTTTGTCTTTTTGTCTTGTCTATATCTTTTTGTCTTGTCTTTGTCTTTTCTTTGTCTTTTTGTATTTTCTTTGTCTTTTTGTCTTGTATTTGTCTTTTTGTCTTGTCTTTGTGTTTTATATTTTTTTTGTAATTTTGTCTTGTCTTGTCTGTGATCTTGTGTCCGTTTGTCCTGTCTCTGTCTTTTGTCTTTGGTCTTGTGTCCTTTAGACTTTTGTCTTGTCTTGTATTTTGACTTGTCATTTTGTGTTTCGTTTCGTCTTTCCTTCCATCTACCCATGTACTTATCTCTCTACCTGATCGCTTTGTCGTTCTCTCACTTTTCTGTCTATTCACTTATCGTTCTGTTCATAGGCCTATAGGCCTACTTAAGTACTGTAGTTGAGAGATTGGTATGAATGTGAATAAACTTCAAGTTTCTGGAGGTAGCCTACTCGATTGTAAATACGTCAGTTCCGGTACGGTAATCGGTTTTAATTCATCTCTTCAATATCCCATTTCCAATTTGAGTTATACGCTTGGATTCCATACAAAAGTGGTGTAGGCATGTGCGGTTGGTTTCTAATTTATTGATTTTATAATATTGATTTATCCTATAAAGAGTATAACCTACAACTTGTCACGCTTCCTGAAACTTCAGTCTGGCATTCCGTAATCGTTTAGTAATTTTCCTGTGACGTCCGTGTTCAGTTGTAGGCCTACGTTAGGGTTAGTATAACCGTTGACTTAGTTTCATTTCCTTTTTTATTATTTTTGCCACATACATTAAGAAGTAGCCACGAAATCCCGTGAAGGGCAAGGGTCTCCTGACTATGCAGGGTGGCTTGTCAAGCAGTTCCCGGTTAGTCACTCCGGGAATGATGGTCACTTTTGTAATGTAATAGTTTGGGATGCTGTCTAGGTTAACACTGAAGGGTCCACTGTTCACTAGTCACTGTTTGGGTTGCATGTCACTTTGTGATTAGTTTCCAATTGTTGTCGGTCTTTCGCTGTTCTTGGCCATAGATGGCCGAATCTTGATCTAAGAAGGAAAGGATACGCTCTGTATATCACCGAATTAAATCAGATTTTGTGACATGAAAGTACAGGACATGCTGTTTAAAGTCATACCTAGTATGGGTGGCCAATGACCCCTCGTTTGGGAGATATTGGCTATTGTTTGTGACATACTTCCGTTAGGTGCCTAATAAGAAAGCATTAGACTGTGTAACGGCGTAGCTCATGTGGTTGGATGCTGAGTTGATATCCAGACGACCCGAGTTCGAATCTTAAGGCCTACTATTTTTTAAAGCTTGATATTATTATTATTATTATTATTATTATTATTATTATAATTTTAATTCACTTTCAGTTGTCAGTTCCTATATTCAAAGCCATGTTCAAATATGCGTGGTATGCATCAAAATTGATAAACGAACGAGAAGTGTTTGTGAATGTGAAGGATATCTATTTCGCAGTAGAAGTGCGGAAAAATGTGACTATAAACAACCTTCTTTCATTTGCTGTGCATGGTGCAGGAAATATGTGTGTTTTGTGTGTTTTTATGACATCATAATGAATCGGGTACAAAATGAAATGGAATAGCTGCTACAGAAATAGAACAGACACCAGTGACACATCTTACCTTCCTACGTGAGCAGTATTTCATTGGTTATCCTTTACAGTACAATGTTAATTAATTAGTAATTTGTTTAAAGATGATGAAGCATTCAATACATTGAGAAATGTGATATAGGTATGTAAATAGATAACTGTGATCACAATATTAATCATTATTAAAATAAAAAATATAGGACCGGTTAAGATTCGAACTCAGGTTGCCTGGATGACAACTCAGCATCCAACCATATGGGCTACGCTGTTACACAGGCTAATTCTTCCCTATTGAGCACCTAGGAGGAAGTATGTCACAAACAATAGCCAATATTTTCAATTTTGGGTCATTGGCCACCCATATCAGGTATGACTTTAAACAGTACTTCCTGTACTTTAATCTCACACAATCTTATTCCATTCGGTGATACACAGAGCGTGTCCTCTCCTTGTAAGTTCGTCTGCCCACCTTGTCTTCTGTCTTCCAGGGTTGCGTTTGCCAGTCCTTGGGTCCCATGTCGTAATAATGTATGTCCATCGGTTCTCGTTGAGTCGCATCACGTGTCCTGCCCATTCCTTCTTCAACTTGTCGGCCGTTTCTGCTGCGTCTTTGAGGTGTGTTTGTCTTCTTATGTCTTCGTTACGTAGCCTGTGTCTGAGTGTGATGTTCAGCATCTTCCTCTCCATTTTCGTTGGCACTTTCTCAGCATGTCCCGCTCTCTTTCCGTTGCAGACCATGTCTGTGCCCCGTAAAGGAGAACTGGAAGGATGCAGCTGTTCATGACTCCGCTTCTGTGTCTTGTCTGTCAGAATGAAACTGAGGCTCCAAAATCTCTTTCATGCGTTTCCGATTCTTCTTTGAATATCGTTCTGTCGTCTGTAGAAATCTATTTTTAATATTTATTAACTGAGAATGCTTCTCAATTCTGAGGTTTTCTCTCGAACCAGATATTTAATTCATCTTAGAATATACATTTTACATGAACATTTTAATAAATAACATAAATATAACATGGGCCTAAATATATACAATATTAAAATTCAGAAATATGTTTTGATTAAACTCCTCCATCTTCTATCTTCTGCATCATCCATGATCCCGATGATGTTGTACATATATTGTGATTCCACATAGCTACAGTCGACCTCTTCTATTCTTACCTTGAAATTGTCATTTGTCTACCGTCTTTGATATTCTACTATCCTCCACCCTTCAATCTCTTTTCTTCGACTTCATCCATTATGGTTTGTAGAAATCTATTCCACTTGTTAATAGTTATATAATTCAATATAATTTATATAACTGCTGAATAATTACAATTTAGAACTTCATATAAATTCTTATTCCTGAAACACTTTATTTTTTTTTTTATTTTACAAGTCAATGGTGCGAAACATAAAGTTACGTGTCATTGAGGCGTATAGAACGCTGGAAGGTAGAGCCCTTATGCTTTCTTTTACTTTGTAATAGGAGGAGCTGGTGTGATGATTGACAAATAATAATTCTTCTTCTGCCCGAAACTGAATTTGGAATTTTCCATGCCCATAATGACTAACACACTAATACTGGTCCCTTTATGAACGAATAATTTAATTTTTCACTTCAATTTAAAAAAATTAAGTTTAGAGACTCATAACCTGTTACTATAATAACATTTTCCATTCAGTTTCTTTATATGTTAACACTGTGACCTTCTAGAATGGTTCTATTGCATTTTAATATGTTGGCCTCTTCTTATCATAATAATAACCCTAAGCTTAAGGGTATGTGTACGTGAACGACCACAATTATTGTCAGAAAATGCAGGCTCTAAATTTCAAAAAATTTTAGAGGAAAATGAACTCACAATTGGACAAAAATTACAAGGTATCACAACAAGATTTATTAGAAATTAAATATCTGATAAAAGTATAAAAAAGTTTACTGGTAATATTTTTAAGAGTTCACTTTTTACTTTAAATTAAATTTTCCAAAATTTGAAAATTTTCACACATATTATTTCGTAACTCCACAACCATTAGAAATAGAATTTTGAAATTTTAACATGAATTTATGCAAAAGGTAGACTACAATAATGACCATTTCTTTGAAAATAGAAAAATTAGGTCACAAAACATTATGTAAATTTTAATATATTTTATATAGGAGAAATAAAAAATTAATTGTATTAAAATAAACAACTCTACATGTCTGAGAGTAGTCTACTTTTCAGAAATAAGTGTTTATTACATGCAGGAAAAAGAATTAAAGATGTCAGAAAGACAATAACAATGTCATGGTTACTAAATGATGTAACTGCAGAATTTTTTTGTTTTTTCATACTTTGAAAAATATTATTAGTAACCTTTTTTAATACTTTTATCAGATATTTAAGTTAAATAACTTTTGCTTTGTGTTACCTTGTAATTTTTGTCCAGTTGTGAGTTTATTTTCTTATAAAATTTTAGAAATTTAGAGCCTGTATTTTCTGATAATATTTGTGGTCGTGTACATATACCCTTAACTGTAATAAATTTACCCAATGGATGGGGAATATGGATATTGTGTATTATTAAAGTAAACCATGCTTTAAAGTCCTTATAAAATAAAATTGTCTCAACTATACCTTTGTGACTGCATCCAAGGAAGAGAATGTAGAGGTTAGTTGTAATTAGACCTAACAATTATTATTGTGATGTACGTATGATATTTCCATGCAGGAACTCTGCATTACCATATGGTGGAGCGGAGAAAAATTCTTTCCGGCACTGGGACTCGAACCCGGGTTTTCAGCTCTACGTTCTGACGCTTTATCCACTAAGTCACACCGGATTCCAATTCCGATGCCGGATTGAATCCTCTCAGTTTAAGTTCCACCTCTTAGTTTCCCTTCAGTGGCCAACCCTCATGCACTGTGTCACAGATGTGTGACCGTGGCACAATGTCCAACACACTATGTGCAGAGGTGCACTCATTACGAGTGACTAAGTGACCAAGATCCGACAGAATGAGCGCCGTCTTAAATCACCAAGTGATTATTTACACATCATATTATTGTGATGTACCGAAGAAATACTAAATACGTATGATATTTCCGTGCAGAAATTCTGCATTACCTTATGATGAAGGATGGGTGGAGCGGATAAAAATTCTTTCCGGCACCGGGAATCGAACCCGGGTTTTCAACTCTACGTGCTGACGCTTTATCCGCTCCTCCCATCCTTCATCATAGACCTAACAAGATAAAAAAATTCAACCAATACTTAAGTTACAAGACTTACTTTTCAAACTTAAAATATCACCAGTATTAAAAATGTGTTCAAATTTCAATGAAATATGTAAAACATGAGATCTAGATTTCAACATTTCCGACATGAAATATAAACATTTTCTTATTAATATATGAAGGTGGTTGATTTTAAATAGTATTGCTATCTATTTGTTACTCTGTCATTTGCCATTTATAGCTACATTTTACATCTTTTGGTTATGATATTTATACTTATCTATTTTTATTTGTTTTTATTTTGTACTTTTCATTTATATCTATATCTGTGTCTTTTATTTAGGTAGTATCTATTTGTCTGTTCTTTTTCCATTTTTCATTTTTCATTTTATTTACACTTGTATCTTGCATTTGTATCTGTTTTATCTCTTTTTTCATGTTATCTCCAATTTTATGTTTTAAGCAAACTATTGTAATTGGGGCTTTGCCCTGTTATAGACATAAATAAATAATAAATAAATAAAAATTAGTAAATAAGTAAAATAAATAAATAAATAAATAAATCTTCGATTAAAATCAGGGGCAGAAAACACATCCGATATTTGTCTTTCACCAATACATAATTTGTGTACGATCTGGATGATCTGAATAATCTGAAACGAAAACAAGGTTAGCTACCAATTAACCTAGAATTATACCCGAATTACACCATGTTTCTAATTATAATTTACTAACAAAGTATAAACGATATATTACTAAATTTATTAAAAACATGTTCTAAATACCTACATGAATATCGTTACTGTGTCACAGCTTATTTCCCAACAATATTGCTTTGAATGTGGTGGGTCATTTCATAGTCTGGTAAACAAGAAACACTTTTTTTTTACCAGGCAGTGTGAGTGTGCTCAACACAAATTTTTAACACTCTATGATAGGCAATTGTGAAATATATTATTTCTTATTTAATGTACCGAAGTACATATGATATTTCCATGCAGATATTCTGCGTCATCATACGATGAAAGAGTAATGGAACGGAGAAAAATTCTCTCCGGCGCCGGGGTTTGAACCCGGGTTTTCAGCTCTACGTGCTGATGCTTTATCCACTAAGCCACACCGGATACCCACCCCGGCGTCGGACAGAATTGTCTCAGATTAAGTTCCAACTCTTGGGTTCCCTCTAGTGGCCGCCCTCTGCACTACGTCATAGATGTCTATGAATTCTTTCATCGAATTGTGAAATAGACAATGTATATTAAATTGGCATGTGTGTGAAGATTAGGGTAGTTTGTAACTTATACCGAAATTACCTCGCTATATCCAAATTATCCCGACCCTTCTATGTTATTTCGTGCTCTAGAAAACAGAAATTACATAAAAAATTGAGTGTTGAAACATATTAGTTATGAGATAATAATGATGTGTAATTAATAAACCGTATTCGAAATAATGTTTAAAATATTTTATGCTCGACCATGCCGAAATGTAGTAATTATATACCTGGTAGCAGTCCTTTAATGCATGTCATTAAAGTACACCTACTCATTAAAGTTCAGGTGTTTTCAGCCAATGACAACTCAGCTTACAGGTGTTCAGCCAATAACAAGTCAGCTTTGTACCGTTATAAAACCGCAGGTATCGATTATTCTCGCATATGCAATCGAAAGAGAATTAGCGAAAAGTCACAGAAGCTGGAAATCCAATACTGTCGCAGAAGGTTATGTTCTGTTACTATAATAATTAGCGTTAATTGTAAATAATATTCAAATAAATTCAATTTGTCATCCCGTTTTTCAATGTCGAATTCAATAATCAAAGTTATACCAAGTTTAACGGATTACACAAGGTCAATGACATTATTGTTCCTCGGAAAAAATCAATACTTTCGCGACCGCGCACATCTCAAATTCACGACCTAGAACAAGGTCACTTCCGATCTTGTCAGATACAAATAAAATGTATACATATGAATACTGTAATTTCAAGTTATAAATATGGTCGAGCATAAAAAGTCGTATGAAACTCGCCTATAATGGTAATTAAAAAGCTCGTATGAAAATTATGAAACTCGCTTGCGCTCGTTTCATAAACATCCATACTCGCTTCTTAATTACTATCATTATAGGCTCGTTGCATAATGTACTATTTTAATGTTTAAAAATTATGATGGTGATGGTAATGGTGGTGAAAGGCTTCTGTAATTTATCGTGTGTTGTCGAAATAATAACAGCATTATGTTCAATCATATCAGTTATCTTAGCAGTTCTTTGCGTCACTTTTCTTCCCGCAGGACAGTTGTGGTCTCTCTCTGAAATGTCCAGGCATACGTCGTTCTCCTTAAGCCAACCAACATTGCAGTTGTTCCATGCTACTAAATTAATTTAATCAGAAGGCATATTTAATATAAAAAAGAGTAACGTCGCTTGCAGAAATTAAATCAGGGGCCCCTGTCTGCGCCGCAAGCTACGAGTTTGTGATCATATAAAAGAACAAATTAATTTGGCAACTTGCCCCGTCGCTCAGATGTGTGCGCGTCACAAGACGTCCCTCGTCTTGATCCCCTCCCCTCCCAACCCCCAGGCACGGCTTAATATGCGTCCCTTGTTGTGCAGTCATCAGCTGGATTCAACATCTTCCACGGCGGAAGTTCGCCGAGTATGTGTTCTAATAACCCAGCGAGGTGATGTATGGCATGTTTGGTTACCATGGAGACCTTACTCAAGTCACCCTTGGTGATCGCAAGATCCCAAGGCTTTCAGTTTTAAATCTGGCCTCGAACCGAAGTTTTAAAGGCATACGAAATCCCTGTCCTTCCCTATGTTAAATAAAAGTAACATTTCTTTCAGTATATTTGTTGTACTTAGGCCGAGCCACTGTGTAACCTGAACGTGCATAGCACCTATGGACGGAGGCGGACACCCGAAGGGGAAGTGAAGCAACTGTCTGACTTATTAATGGATTTTCATTTTCCTTATATCAAGCACTTAAATATAATTTTATACAGTACAAGGTTACAAACTAATGTTTAGCACGTGTAACGAAGAAAGAAATGAATAAGAAAACATAGGACACATTATCACAACCTAAAATTAACTGTCTTCAGAATGTCTCTGCGACAGAGTTTCAAAATCAGGAATTATGTCACTTACTGCCAGTCGTAGTTGACAGTGAAGGTCGTGATCTAAATTTGGTTTTTACTATTTTCATTGTTGAAAATAATTTTTCACAAAAGTAAGTTGTAGCGAACATGGCTTCAACAGAGCAAGCGAAAGAACGAAGCTTCGGATATTTATTTTTTGGCAAAGATTTGATAAGTTCAACATTTGTCAAGTCCTTACATCTAGCTTTCATTTAACATCACATTGTAAATCTGTGAGTTTAATTTGAAGAGATCTAACTGGATTATTCGTGCATCTGCAGAAAAAGGATCGACGTACAGAGATAAGGATAATAATAATAATAATAATAATAATAATAATAATAATAATAATAATTAACCTTTTAATATTTCATGAGTGACGTGTAGTATAATGCTGTTTTATGTTATACTTGTGAACAAATCATACATTTAATATTCTCATCATATTGGCAGCAAAAAAATGCATCCTCCCATCCTACTTGGAACTTTAGTTTTTCTACAGGTACATGGTTTCGAGCAGGCTCCGCCAAGTCGAGTCAAGATCGCGAGAGGGCGTACAGGCCTGCTTACGGCTTCCACTGCGGGCAGTACACTTGTACACTGCAGTCTATCAGTGGTGGAACCTATCGAGGTCGCTTGGGGGCACCGGTGCACTGCATTTTGCACCAGGAATATTTATGTGCTAAAACATGAACCTTAGCAATGTAATGGATGTTGTTATGCGAACAATTAATTTCATAAGGTCTAAAGGACTCAATCACAGGGACTTCAGGGCACTGCTTGATGGTATTAACAGTATGGGGATTTACTCTACCATACCGAGGTAAGGTGGTGAAGTCGAAAAATTCTGGAACGTTTTCTCGCACTTAGAAATGAAACTGCCTTATTTATGGATGTACATGGGAAACCTGTTAGAATCCTTGGACATGAAAGAATATATAAGAATAATGCAACAATTGTGCGAAGTTTCGAACGTAGATTTGAGGATATTAGAGATCTTGAACAACAATTTAAGATATTTGCAATATCTTTTTCAGTGAGTGTCCTGGATATTCCTGCTGAACTACAATTAGGAATACTTGATTTACAAAGCGATATTGAGCTAAAGGATAAGTATCAAAACAAAAAGTATTAACCATTTCTATACTTGTTTTCCACGAGAAAGGTTTCCTAAACAGTACAATCGGGACAACCTACGTATGCGAAACACTGTTTTGTTTAATGAAGTTTACAAAGTCACGTCACAGAAACAACTAAGTGATGAACAATTGAAAGCATGTTTGCGATTGGCTGGTACTAAAACAATAGCTCCGAGAATTAAATAGCTGCTTACTAACAGAAAACTGCAAAAATCGCAGCGGATCTTTGATGTTTAAGAAAAAGTACTATTATTAGAGAATTATATTTGAATGACAACGTTTGTACTGTTGTTTTATTTTGTTAATTGAATTGTATAGCAATGAGAAGAAGACAAACAGTATATTAATCTGTATAAAAGTGTATATTTTGTTTTGTTTCATTATTGTGCAAACGTGCAAAAATTTGTTTCGTATATAGTTAACTGTACAAAATTGTATAGAGTACTGTTTTTCAGTATAGTGCTTTTAACAGTGAAAGCGTGCTTCAGTTAAAAGCTGAAATTAATTTACATTCTTATCACAAATTTGGTTCACATACAAGTTGTTAGCTCCGCCACTGTGGAAGCAGCTACCCTTTCCCGCAGCCGTACGTCAGGGCTTGAGGGTTTGTACGTACGCACGAGAGTGTAGTCACTTGACGGTCCCTGGTTTCGAGAGAGACATTGCGACGATACGCCACTCGCAGGTCAGAGACAAAATACAAATGGAACGTAGTTTGACTCCAGTGAGTGAGAGGGTGGGGTTTGGAGGAGGTAGGAAGCAAGAGAAATGCATAGCTATCATTGCGAGCCACAATGTGCTCGCGAGTCACATTTTCGCCACGGCTGACTTAGGTCCCTGAAATTTTTACAGTTTGTAAATTTAATATCCTGATTATTCTGAAGCTAACTTTTTTTTTGTTACATTATTTCTTACTTGAGATATTATTTGAAGGATCCACTGAAAGAACATCAATAGTTCCGTGATTCCTCATTTGTGAGACGTTCACACAAGCATACATTTGTGAAAACGCGCTCTGATAAGCGTTTGTTAGCCCACTCTTTTGCTACACCATTTGTGAAACGAATCACACTACATATTAGGTACGTCTACCAGTCAGATTTAGAAGGTGATTAGTGATTTCACCAAGATGGGTACAGTGGAAGCAAGCAGAAATAAACAAAGGCTGGATATTAATTAGTATATAATAAAATATAATTAAATAGAAAATACAAACAAGTATAAATATAATATCCTATAATAATGTAACAGTCATCCTCTGATTGAGGTTCTGGCTGGTATGTACATCTATTATCAGGCAGTACATGTCACTTGACGATGTGTGTCAGAGGAAGAACAATTGTTTGTATGCATCTGAAGTGTAACTAGTGTATTACGTAGCTAGTCGGCGATGTATGCAATGGAGGGGGAAAGGAACTGACCATCCTACTCCATTATCTCCTGGCCTAGTTGCCTCATAAGTTGTGCCGTCTTGGTTTCACTTGTGAGGTTCAGACCTGTCTTCGAACAGTTGACTAAACAACAACAATGTAAAAGTTATAATTAAGTAAACAATATTAAGGAAAATGAATATAAATGACAACAACGCAATAACGGCCGATATGCACAGAACTTTCCTGAAGCTGCATTCAACTGTGCCACATACAATACAAAATCTACTATCGGCTGGTGATGAAGAAAAAAAATACATAAACCCCTGTACAGTATTACAATATTTTAGATATTACCCTAAATAGATAAACGGGAGAAGTGTTCCTATCAAATTATCGTACAAATGTCTATACGAAACCCCATAGGCTACTTATGTTCCCAATCCGAAACATTCGAAGTGAGCAACTCGCTTCTCCCTGCCTAGTTGTATCCTCCTTGCTGTCGAAATTCCGAGTGACTGTAGCTTAAAATTTAGCTATCCAAGAAGATTCAGTTACCCCTCTCTCCTCGCTTACCTATGTACCTGTGCTGCTACAACGTAACTGATATGAAAGGAATGCCAGTTGAGAAAGATGGCGTTGATGGATGTGAGACGACCTCGCTGACTGAGCCAGCATACACGGCTCATTGTACAATTAATACTGTCTCTGGTGAGTGAAATGTTTTCGTTACTTCTTGCAGAAGCGTTCTTTTATCATATACACTATAGAATGGGAGACTTCACAGTGCTGTCATACAATATTCTTCTCAGAGCCACATACAGTTGTACAATATGGATAAAGCAGAGCTTTAAAATTATACCTCAGTGTACGTACATTGTGGTCATGGGTTACCGTACTGTTGGATTTCAGATTGGTGAATTCAAATCCGAGGTCGATGGACATTCTAGGGACAATAAAATCCGTAACGTACCTTCCTCTGGGAGTACAGTTATTGGTCTCATGTTGTAGATTTCCAATAAGTAAAATAACATTCTCCCTAACAGAGGGCTTCAGGCAAAATTCGTTGGATTATTTCTCGCCCAGGTTATATTTCGGAATAAGTCCCACAGTTTATAGAATCGTTACTCCATATGTAGATGAAATTATTGGGGATCATCAATGTGGTTTTAGGCGTAATAGATCAACTATTGACCAGATATTTTCTATTCGACAGATAATGGACAAAAAGTGGGAGTATAAGGGTACAGTACATCAGTTATTCATAGATTTCAAAAAGGCATATGACTCGGTTAAGAGAGAAGTTTTATATGATATTCTTATTGAATTTGGTATTTCCAAGAAACTAGTTCGATTAATTAAAATGTGTCACAGTGAAACGTACAGCAGAGTTCGTATAGGTCAGTTTCTGTCAAATGCGTTTCCAATTCACTGTGGGCTGAAGCAAAGAGAAGCACTATCACCTTTACTTTTTAACTTCGCTCTAGAGTATACCATTAGGAAAGTCCAGGATAACAGAGAGGGTTTGGAATTGAACGGGTTACATCAGCTGCTTGTCTATGCGGATGATATGAATATGTTAGGAGAAAATCCACAAACGATTAGGGAAAACACGGGAATTTTACTGGAGGCAAGTATAGAGATAGGTTTGGAAGTGAATTCCGAAAAGACGAAGTATATGCTTATGTCTCGTGACGAGAATATTGTACGAAATGGAAATATAAAAATTGGAGATTTATCTTTTGAAGAGGTGGAGAAGTTCAAATATCTGGGAGTAACAGTAACAAATATAAATGACACTCGGGAGGAAATTAAACGCAGAATAAATATGGAAATGTCTGTTATTATTCGGTTGAGAAAGTTTTATCATCCAGTCTGCTGTCAAAAAATCTGAAAATTACAATTTAAAATACAGTTATATTACCGGTTGTTCTGTATGGTTGTGAAACTTGGACTCTCACTTTGAGAGAGGAACAGAGATTAAGTGTGTTTGAGAATAAAGTGCTTAGGAAAATATTTGGGACTAAGAGGGATGAAGTTACAGGAGAGTGGAGAAAGTTACACAAACAGAACTGCACGCATTGTAATTTGGAACATTAAATCCAGACGTTTGAGATGGGCAAATTCAATTACCAGAAAGGAACTTAGTGGCGATATTTACTTTTCCTTCTGGTGAAGTAACAAAAAACAGGAGTAAGATTAAGAAAATAGTATTTAAAATTAGCTTACGCGTGTATCCATGCGCATTTGTAAATTTACATTGCGCTAAATTATTGTAATTCTCTACTGTAAAATGAATAACTTTGATTTGTTATTTCACTCTTCTTAAAGTCTTAATCTGTGTGTCCTTTACATGACATTTGATTTTTGCTTTCTATCTCATTCCTAAAAAAATTAAAGCATAACCATTCATTTTACACGGTTGTTTGTACTTTTACTACAATTTTTTTTGTTTTCTTTTGTATGATATTTCTTTATTTATTGTCAGTTAGTAGATAAAAGTCTTTTGACATGTATATTCTTTGACTCACCGAGTGTCCTCTGGGAATTAGTAAAGCGGAAATAAATATTAATATAAATTTTAAGTTTAAAAATATGGATTTCATAATAAATTCCCAGTAACTAACAACAATGTTAATTCGTTTAAGGTGGAAAATTATTGGTCACGAATACACCTAACATGTCAGACGGCGCCAAACTTGCTACACTTAATGCTCCGTGTGGCCGCTTCCATTTAACTCAATGCGGTCTATAATACCAGCTACATTTGTCGCAGAAAGTTGCTACAAATGTAGCTGCACGTGTAGCCACCCATTTCGCTACGTATGGCCACCCAACAGTAGTAAATGTCGCAGAAAAAATGGACCCGGACCCATTCGAGTTGCGACACGACCTTGGGATGCGCCAAACTTGCTACATTTACTGCTCCGTGTGGCCGCTTCCATTTAACTCAATGCTGCCTATAATTCCAGCTACATTTGTCGCAGAAAACTTGCTACAAATGTAGCTCGTGTGGCCGTACTCTAAAAACCAGTAAGTAAGTACCGTCGTGAGGGGTGACTTTGTGCCATTCGCGAAAAACGTATGGAACTATTCTTTAAGACCGTGACAAGGTTTTAAAGTCTACTTCCTTACGTTTAGTAGTCTTTAAAACCTTGTGACGGTTTTAAAGACTACTTCCTTTACGTTTTTTTATGAAATGCGCGACTGGCACAAAGTCACCCTCATGGCACAAAGTCGACGGTAACTAAGTAAGTAAGTATTCGTTTAAGAAAAATACATGTAAAACAACACTCTGTTACCCTTTCCCCTTGACCTTAATTTCTGCAAAAACGACTACACTAGAAAACATCCATGCTTGTCAATTGATTCCCCGGAACGCTATGCGTGCACTATGACCCGGTAATGTGATACATAGCTTCCATTAATTGGCGGCGTTACGACGGGCAGTAAAATGCACCGGGCGGACAACCCTGTCGCGGGGAGCCTGCATCTGTAAGTTATGTCGCGGGTTATTTGACATGGAAGTGATTTGTGCTCTCCCCCCTCGCGCAGTTCACCATTTGTTTCGAAGTAGACAGATGCGGGTTAACGGGCAGGCTGCAGGCTGACACAGATGCTCACTTGTTTCTGGCATCGCGATTCCACTTATGCAGGTAAAAAGTCTTTGCATTGTGTGCCGCTAGCTCTAGGCTGAAGTAGTCCTATCGAGTGTTGTACGAGGATCTGTTGTATCGCTGACTTATGAGCACAGATGATAATTCACACGAGAATTGGCAATATAATAGAGCTCACAGTGAACATTCAATTAGCGGAAACTAGTTAGATTGCCCAAAGATCCAACAGAGCAAAAACACTGTTATCAATAATTAGTACAAGTTGGCGATGAAGTTACGATACGCAGAGAAGAGGAGAAAAGGGGGAGGATAATAGAAGAGAAGCAAATGTAGAAGAAAATGTGGAAAAAAAGTAACGGGTAAGGTGAAGAAGGGAAGATATAAAGAGAAGATTAAAGAGAGAACGACATGCGGAAAAAAAAGTTAAAATGGAGGAGAGATGTGAAAAAGAAATAAAATATCAGTAAAGAGAGAAAATAAGAACAGAAGCAGATTGAGAGGATACAGTAAAAAGAAAAAAGATGAGAAGCAAAAGGTAGAAAAGTGATAAAGAAGGAAAAAGGAAAGTCTGCGAAAGAAAATGAGAGGAAACGAAGACGAAGACTAGGAAAAGGAGAAAAGGAAATTAAGGAGATAAGATGATGTAGAGCAGAAAGGAACAAAAGACTATAAGAATTAGGGGAAAAGAAATAGATAAAAAGGAAAAGAACAAGATGTGGAAGAAAAGACGAAAAGAAAGTTCTTTAACTATAGGTAATTTAGCGTCGATGGAATTGGAGTTGGCGAGATGGCATTTTCGCGAGATGAGGCCGAGATTCGTCATAATTACCTACTGTTTGCATTAGCGAAGGGGAAAACCTCGGAAAAAACTCAACTAGATAATCACCTAAGCGGGAATCGAACTGACGCCCGAGCGTAGTTCCGGACAGCAGAGATAAGTTTACGCACCTGGCGCCTGAGCTGTTGAGATGACCAAATAAGGAAAGAGAAACAGGAGTTTAGCAGACAAGGAAAAGAAAATGAAAGAGAAGAGAATGAGGATAAATGTGAAAGGGGTGAATGATGGAAATGTGGGAAGAAAGAAGAAGAAGAAGAAGAAGAAGAGGGAGTCGGGGAATTGACGTATTTTCTTGGGTGACCGATCTTTATGACCAGCTTGTGTTTTATAGAACGAGTGAATCAATTTAATTATCTCTGGCGCGAAGAAGCGTTTAAAAAAAACAAGTTGAAGTACGGTGAAAGTCCAATATAGTGCAAACCGATACACCGCGGTTTCGGATGTGACGTGGTGGGAAGTATACCAGTCCTTCGAAAAAGAAAACAATTGAAGTGAAAACGGGAGGCTACCAGCATAGTCTCAAGGTAACGAACATGGATTCGATTACCGTTAGAGCTGTTCGGTATTTTTTCTAGGTTTTACCAACTGTAAAGCGAATATCAGGTAATCTTATGACGAATCCTCTAACTCATCTCGCCAAATACCATTTTCCTATCATCAATCTCAGTAACAACTTAGTTGTTACACTTCTGTGTAAGTAGAATGATGGAGGACAAACTGACTCTTTGTACACTTAGGACGCACAGTTATTGTAAAGTGCATGTATGTTTGCACTATGACTGGAACTACATATGTAAATAGTGTGTATATTTCAGGTATTTACAGGGGGTAACGAGACTTTGTGCCCATCCTGTAGCTTAGTTAGCACTTAAAATGTGCTAACTTTGAAAGAAATGCAGCTGTTTTAAGTATGAGAGTGTCAAAAGGAACGTATTGTTCTGCAGTGATTTGTTCAATATGGTTTCTTGTTTCGGTTATACCCTAGATCATATATGTAACAGATAACTCATAGCTATGTTAAAATCGGCAGCACTTTGAAGAGAATAACCGCCAGGATCGCCACCCGTCTGCCGTAAACGAACACGTGATGGCAGTACAGTCGCTAATGCAATTCAAGTGGGAATTATGACGTGATTCCTTATGTAACAACTAGATGGCAGCGTAGTAAACCTGACAAAAGTTGTTAATCGCAAAGCCTATAAGGCCGACCTATCTGGGTATATATGGTCTAGGGTTATACGAAAACGTTGATATTATGATTTGCATTTTGCAGACGTTATATTCTCTGATATAATAAGAACCTAATTGCTGTTTCATTTTAGACGTAAGAGGTGGGTTATAAATTTCCGCAGGGAAGATTTTCTGAAGAAAGATACAACTTATTAAATAATAATTTCAGGTTATGAGCAAAACAGTTGTAGTATATTGTTGTTTTTATCTTACCACCATTTTTTATTGAATAAAAACTATTCTCATTCACCAATTTCTAAACGTTCGCTTTTCAACATATTTTGTCATATTTAAATGAAAGTGTAGACCGCTATATAAAAAGAGAAGAAAATCAAACTGGTTGGAAGTGGATGCAAAGATAAGCAAATTAACTTCGATACTGATTGTGAAATATAACCTCACATTAGTCTCCTCTAAAATACATATATATATATATATATATATATATATATATATATATATATGTAGAAGGACATAATTTTATTTTTACTTCAATTTTTATTGTACCTGAGTTTTTGATTGTACTTCACTCCCACCCTCTTTACTAGTAAACTTCCAACCGACCACCACACAGAACCAAGGCCGCATATGCTCTCAAAGTCGCCTTATAGTAAACAGTACTGAGTTAGTGAGTATAGTACATTCCAGAAATATATTCGCGTTTTCCAGTGACGAAAGAGCTTTCAATATTGAATCATATTTTCGCACAGGTACTGTCGTCCGTTTGCCTACGTCGCATCCCGTTTTCGTCCACCTGCTTCTGCTCGCCCCTCTGTGAAGACTAGTGGCTGGGCTGTCTTAGCTCTTTTCTGAAAACATTAATTTCTGTTAGGAATTGGATGTTTACGTAATATTATACAACTGTTCAAAATAACTTAAATAAAAGGGCCTCGTTAAGTAATTAACTGTCACGTAATTTCCCTCCTTTCTACGACCCTGCGACAAAACCACTTGGACGGACAGAAGTGAAGATTGAATTTACAGTACGTAAGGTACTCTTTTATAGAATAGGTACAGAATTTTTTTAACATGAGTTACTAGTACGAAGGACAAAATTGGTAATTGGAATTAGGTACAATAGTCTATAGTGCGATAATATGCACAAAATAACTGAAGCCTGTATCGAAATGAGCGGCCACACATTTTCAAAAATGTCTTTGAATATCCATATTATGATTATTTTCCAATTTAACATCATTCTCTAAATTGTACGCTAATGTGCTGTAGACAGTATAATATACACTGCATAATGAGTAGGCCTACGTTCGAATGGATAGCTCAGTTCGTGAGTAAAAACACTTATTGTTAATACAGTACTGTATTTTCATTAAACAAAAAGCTAATGAAAATTATCAAACTCAAAATCGCGATATTTCCTAGTTTACGTAAATAGATGAAGTGCTTTTCATCCCTCCTTGTTTGTTTGTATTTTACGCCAGTATCATCGAACTCCAGTCGTGGAAGGGGGTAGTAAACGGTGTTTCCGGTTCTCAACCGTTAATGCAAAGGTATAACCAGGTTAATATTAGAAATGTTAGTAAAAATAAAATGATGTCCCTGTATATAATAATTATTTATTTACTTCAGAGTAACCGCTCCTAGTGAATAAAAACAATATAACAGGAATAATATCACGAATATTGCCGCATTCGTTCACTTACATTCAGTGGGGAAAAGTATTGGTGTTAGCCTCGCTCCGCTTGGACCAGAGGTCTGCATCGGACGTTTTCGCTCGAGCGCCAAGTAGTTCATAGCATAATCCGATAGGTAGCGCACATGCATGATGGGTAAAATTGTCAAGAACGATAAATCCTCGAACGGTTTAAGCCGAGCGTTAGACATTCGTTCTTGTTACAGTGATGAACTGTGTAGTAACATCATAGATGTTTATCACTTCATAACTTTGCAGTGTTTAACTAACCTCTCCATAGTACAACTACAAAGCTTGCTTTAAAATGTAATATAAATGTTGTAGGTAAATGTTCCCCCCCCCCACCCCCACAGAAGTGATTTTGTTTTTGCCACATCTGATAGATGTTATTGGATGTAAATGTGATTATTATAAACGGAGAACACAATCACGATAATGCAACAAATGTATCAAGTTTTCTAGTAATTATAATAATCTCTAATAATTAGTGTATCAATCTTTGCGTCTGTAACAGTTGTGCAGCATGGTTATTCGTTTTATTATATTTTCTGTGACGTTATCTCTGTACTAATATTGTTATTAATCTACTGCTATATCAATAATATTTTGTAAAATGTTTCTACATTGTCGCAGTATATAGGCGGAACACTATGTATGGACCTATCATATTATACAGGAACATCATTTTATTTTTACTTGCATTTTTATTGTACCTGCATTTCTGAATGTACTTCACTCTCACCCCTTCACTAATGTCCTCGCTCCCGTCAGACACACAAACTTACGGCCGCCGTTGCATTCGAAGTCTTCAAGCAGTGAAATAAACACTGCAGTGTATAGTGTGTTTCATAAATATGATTGCGTTTTCTATAGAAGAAAGAACCTATATTAATAATATCGTACTAAAAAATTATATTCAAGAAACGATAAATTCAATTTCAGAGAATATGCTTCAAAATGTTTTTAATAATATGCGTACTGAATTGAAGCCTGCATTGTAATGAACGGCAACCATTTTCAGCAACTTCTTTAAAAATTCAGATTAGCTTTTTTTTTAATTGAGGTGGCTAGAAGCAAAGGAATGCTAGTGACATTTGTAATAACATGAGTTAAGTGCATCCAGTGTAAGAAAAAGTATCTTAAGTGCACTTACAGCCCTTTACTTATGACCCCCTCAATTTAAATGCATTCTCTATATTGTATTTTTTTATTGGGTTATTTTACGACGCTGTATCAACATCTAGGTTATTTAGCGTCTGAATGATATGAAGGTGATAATGCCGGTGAAATGAATGCGGAGTCCAGCACCGAAAGTTACCCAGCATTTGCTTGTATTGGGTTGAGGGAAAACCCCGGAAAAACCCTCAACCAGGTAACTTGCCCCGACCGGGATTCGAACCCGGGCCACCTGGTTTCGCAGCCAGACGCGCTGACCGTTACTCCACAGGTGTGGACCGATCTATCATATTATATATGTGTGGTAAATCAAATATTGAATAATTATTAATTAGGAATAATAACTGTATATCGAAGTTTTTCATACTATTTTATTTATAACTTCATGTTACTGTTTTGGTACGTACCATTAGACGTTTGTCATAAACGCAGAAAATAAAGCCTTATTTTTACCGTGTGAGCAAAACATATGTGTATCTTATCTGTCGCCTTCCATACAAGATAAGACATGTCGGTGAGATGGCCTTGTACTGTGCTTCAATTTATTACTTGCGTATCACGACCGATCTTATCTCACTCGAGGGTGCGACATTCGACCGAGTTCAAGCGAGTGATTTAATTCCAATGCAGCACTCTGGCTTGGAGTCTTTAGCGTCGTCAGGTTTCTGCTAGCTGGCAAATCCGCATAGGAAATTTAACACAAATTGTCCCTAATGTATATAATACCGGGACATCACTTTATTTTTACCAACATTTTTAACATTCACCTCTATACTCGGAAACACTGTTGCCCCCTTCCATTACAGGAGTTTGATGTTACTAGTGCAATATGTAAACAAATCATTTTACTAGGTACAGGAGGAGAAAAAAAGTACTGTATCCATTTATGTTGTAGGGAAATACGATATTACGATTTTCAGTATGATCATCACTTTTACGGCATTTATCAAAATACAGTAGAGTAGTAACATTGTTTTTCAAAAACTCAACTTTTCAGGCGGCTACGTTCGTTATGTAATGTCTACTTTATTTAGCATATTAATTGTTGATGTTATCATCTAATATAGAGAGTGCATTTAAATTGAGGGGGTCATAAGTAAAGGGCTGTAAGTGCACTTAAGTTACTTTTGAGAAAATGGGGTTTAAATATTTAAGCTTTCGTAAAATCGGTGAAATTTTTATTTAAATTTTAATGTGTGATGCGATTAAAATGTCCCTTTGCCACTAAAATTTTAGATACTTTTGCTTACACTGGATACACTTAACTAATGTTATTACAAATGTCACTAGCATTCCTTTGCTTCTAGCAACCTCAATTCAAAAAAAGCTAATCTGAATTTTTAAACAAGTTGCTGAAAATGGTTGCCGTTCATTACAATGCAGGCTTCAATTCAGTACGCATATTATTAAAAACATTTTGAAGCATATTCTCTGAAATTGAATTTATCGTTTCTTGAATATAATTTTTTAGTACGATATTATTAATATAGGTTCTTTCTTCTATAGAAAACGCAATCATATTTCTGAAACACACTATACACTGCAGTGTTTACTTCACGGCTTGAAGACTTCGAATGCAACAGCGGCCGTAAGTTTGTGTGTCTGACGGGAGCAAGGACATTAGTGAAGGGGTGAGAGTGAAGTACATTCAGAAATGTAGGTACAATAAAAATGCAAGTAAAAATAAAATGATGTCCCTGTATACAGTATACATAAGCTTATAGGTTACTATGTTATTGTCCAGTATTGAATCTCATTTTCACTTTCTACCGTTAGGTACTATCCTATCTGTGCACTACGGTTGATATTATTTTGTGACTGAACAACCGAGATTTTTACCGTCTCTTGCAAGTATTATGGCGAGTTCTGATGAAGAGAGTCAAAATGTCGGAGAAAAAGACAAGTCTGCTAGTTTGAATCGCTATAATTTTTCTCTCCCTAATCACTGGAGCAGTGTTGAAAGTTGAAATGATGAAACGTAGCGTAAAATATTGACAAGTTGAGCAGTGATTCCAGGGGCCACTCCGGTGTAATTGCATTCGTCTAATGAGCCCCACGTCGCAGCGTGAACTCTTTCAGCTCCGCTTCTTTAATTAATTTCACGGCTGTCGTGTCCGCGGACGTACTATTAATAAAGAGAACTGTGCGACGAGACGCTACGCGACGCTTACCTGAAGTCTCGACCGAATAACACAGATGAATGCGGATTATTGAGGTCTACATGCAAAGACTGTACAACTTTCGCCTCTTGTATGAGCGTAAGCTGTGATAGGAATGAGAAATTAAGAAGATCGTTTACAGCAAAATGAAAGCTCAAATTATGGAGCTCGGAGCAATAGTGTATTAACTGTCTATTGTAGAAGAGACGAAGAGATGGGTTAACATTCTTTATTTACTAGTTTCCAAAATCCGTCATAAATACTGTTAGCAGTAGTTTCAGAATCTATGCACACCCTCTTTTCTATTATTGTTGCGACACATGATGTTCTAAACTACATTTTATCTCCCTTATTTTAAACGTTAAAATCTAAGACTATTCTTTCAATTTTTGTTGAATTTTACTGCTTCTGTACTTTGTGACCTGGTAGAGTGTAAGAGAAGGCCCTATGACCTTAACTGCCAGAATGAATGAATGAATGAATGAATGAATGAATGAATGAATGAATGAATGAATGAATGAATGAATGAGTGAATGAATGGATAAGTAAATAAATAGGTGGGTGAGTAAATAGGTGAGTAAAGAAGTGAGTAAGCAAATAAATAATTAAATAAGTAAATAAATAATTAAGTAAATAAATAAATAAGTGAATAAATAAATAAATAAATATTTAAGTAAATAAACATTTAAGTAAATAAATATTGAAATAAATAAATAAGTAAATAAATAAATAAATATTGACTTAATAAAGGTCGTGAATTGCTTATAATTATTTTAAAGTTAGATATGTTAAAATAATTATAAGCAATTCACGACCTTTATTAAGTCGATAGACTTCACGGCAGTGTATTATATTGTAAATAGTGAAAATACTACTCCAGTTAAAATTAGTATTAGTATTAATAATTGTAAGTAATTCATAAACTCTATAGTCAGCTTACTTTACATCCTTGTAAATACTGTAAATAGTCATAGCACTACTATTGTTACAAATAGTTTACTATTAGTTTTTGTTTTAAGTTCAGAGAGAATGTAAAAACAGTGTAGCAACAAATGTGTGTAGTATTGCATTACTGCAATGGAGCATACTGAATAAAAAGGGGGACACATTTTTAGAAAAAAAATAGATAAATAAATAAATAAATAAATAAGTAAATAAGTAAATAAATAAGTAAGGTAATAAGTAAATAAATAAGTAAGTAAATAAGTAAATAAATAAATAAATAAGTAAATAAATAAATAAGTAAATAAGTAAATAAATAAGTAAGTAAATAAGTAAATAAATAAGTAAGTAAATAAGTAAGTAAATAAGTAAATAAGTAAATAAATAAATAAGTAAATAAATAAATAAATAAATAAATAAATAAGTAAGTAAATAAATAAGTAAATAAGTAAATAAATAAATAAGTAAATAAATAAATAAATAAGTAAATAAGTAAGTAAATAAGTAAATAAATAAATAAATAAATAAATAAAAGATGTGAGCCTCGGCCTCCTTCACAAGATCTTCCCACTTCTCACGATTCACATCTTCTATCTTTCAATTTTTTTCCCATTAAATCCTTTCCAATCGTATCACTCCATCTACTTCTAGATCTTCCTCTTTTTCTTGTTCCCTACATCTCTGATTTCAATATTTTCTTTTGTACACGATCTGCCGACATTCTTTCTACATGCCTAATCAATCTCAAACTTCCTGATTTAATAAATGTCATAATATTCTCATTATTCAATATTGTTTCAATTTCTTCGTTATTTCTACATTTATCTCCATTATAAATTGCTCCAAAGATTCGTCTTATAATTTTCTCTTAAAAAATATTTAATCCATTGCTATCTGCCTCTGAAAGTGTACAGCTTTCTGCACCATGGTCGTAATCAAAGTTATGTACAATCTAATCTTTGTTACTCGTGACAACAATGGTGATGTGAATAAATTCATATTAGCAAAATATTAGTCCTATAGTTCCGAAAAGTGCGTTATCCACTTTCAATGTTTTTTTTTTTTTTTTTTTTTTTTTTTTTTTTTTTTTTTTTTTTTTTCCCCCCCACAAAATCAAGAAAAAATGTTTATGTCAAAATGAGATTTTTCCACCGTAAATATTTTATAGTATATAGACCAGGAATAGCTGCTCATTAGGCTATTTTAACTAGTAAGGTTTTTATTTAAATGTTAAAATTGGAGAAGACAAGGTTTGGAACTATACCTAGGAGAAGGCATGATTTGGAAAAACACAAAAATCTTCAATGCAAATTAAATTTTGTATTACAAGACTTCTGGGAGGCCGGAGGGAAAAAGACCTTTGGGGAGGCCGAGACGTAGATGGGAAGATAATATTAATAAGGATTTGAGGGAGGTGGGATTTGATGGTAGAGACTGGACTAATCTTGCTCGGGATAGGGACCAATGGCGGGCTTATGCGAGGGCGGCAATGAACTTCAGGGGTTCCTTAAAAGCCAAACTAAGTAAGTATTACAAAACTTCAAATCAAAAGTTACACATTGTTAAAGAAGTAGCCTAGTTTAATGTCAATGATTAGTAAAAAACCGAAAGCTTACAAAAGGAACTCAAAATACTCTCATAATGGAAAAGTTTTCAAATATTCTTAACCACAATGAACTGATTCAGAGTCTGGTTCACCACAACAGTCAACATCTGATTCAACATTCTGGGCTTCATCAGCACGATTTGCATTCAGGAGGTTCATGTAGAAAGATAATCCGGCCTGATTTTTCCATCCATCGCCGAATGTTTTGTTACAAGATTGTTAATATCATTTAATTTTGATTCCTTAATTGATGCTCCCTTTGCGAATAACTTGAGGCTTAATATAACAAATGTTGTGCCCCTTTTTGACAACACTTCCATGGAGTATGGAGTAGGCAAGACACGGAACACACTTTTGAAGGATAAGAAACGTTTTGGAACATCAACCATATTTTTCCTATTAAATTAAGTGGTAGAAGCATTTTTTTTTGTATAATCATTTTGTGACAGTATACTGTGTGTTGATCATAGAGTGCAGTAGTGTACTTATCTCATTTTTCATTTTTCAGGATAAGACACATTTTGGAACTATAGGACTCACATGCTCTATTACCTGACATTTGTATTTTTTTTACTCTAATTTTGCCACACATCATATTAGACTAATTTACATATTATACATACACTCCTTGAAAACTGCACTATCCTACCACCACCACCACCACCACCACCACCACCACTACCACCACACCACATTCTGAAACGATCTCCTTGTTTCATCTGTAGAAAGCTTCATATATTTAAATTTGAATTTCTAATTAATTTGATGTGTATTCCAATAAGTCATATAATGAAAATACAAAATGTGAAATCTTGATTGTTCAGTCTTTGACTTAATTTATTGTAGCAAAATATCAAAAAGTTTATTTTTCCTAATACATATTGGTGAACGTTATGGACATCATCAGACTAAAAAGTAGATATCTATGTAAAAGTAAATGAATTCATGTTAAACATTTTGCAATAAACAAATTTGAAATTTAAAACAATCATCAATAAAAAATAAATGATTAAAATAATTAAAGGATACGTATAAAATTGATTATAAATTATGTATATTTAATAAAAAAAAAACGTGCTAAAATTCTCTGTATGGGATAAGTTAAAAATCTTCATGCTTGACCATGCCGAAATGTACTAATTATACACCAGGTAGCAGTCCTTTAATGCATGTCATTAAAGTACACCTACTCATTAAAGTACAGGTCTTCACCCAATGATAATTCAGCTTACATGTGTTCAGCCAACGACAAGTCAGCTTTGTACCGTTATAAAACCGCAAGTATCGATTATTCTCGGATATGCAATCGAAAGAGAATTAGCGAAAAGTCACGGAGGCTGGAAATCCAATACTGTCGCAGAAGGTTATGTTCTGTTACTATAATAATTAGCGTTAATTGTAAATAATATTCAAATAAATTCAATTTGTCATCTCGTTTTTCAATGTCGAATTCAATAATCAAGGTTATAATATTATAATATTACCAAGTTTAACGGGACTACGTCAAGGTCAATGACATTATTGTTCCTCGGAAAAAATCAATACTTTCGCGTCTGCACACATCTCACAATTCACGACCTAGAACAAGGTCACTTCCGATCTTGTCAGATACAAATAAAATGTATACATCTGAATACCGGTAATTTCAAGTTAGAAATATGGTCGAGCATAAAAAGTCGTATGAAACTCGCCTATAATGGTAATTAAGAAGTTCGTATGAAAATTATGAAACTCGCTTGCGCTCGTTTCATAAATATCCATACTAATTCTTAATTACTATCATTATAGGCTCGTTGCATAATGTACTATTTCCGAACCAATGCGTTTCTATCATCACTAGCTTGGTTATGAGTAAATTATTAAATGTGAACTTTACGCGACAATTGTGTGAATGTGAGAAGTAATTGTAAGTAAGTAGCAATGGGGAGAAAGTTAAATATGCATACTTTTTACAAGAAGTCTACAGAGAACAAAGATAACTGCAAAAAGAATTCTGTCATTCGGTATGGTATAGTTGCGCCCCGCGGTCAATTGGGAGGCCTAGGCATGGCATAGTTGCGCCCCTAAGAAATCAGGTAGCAGAATGGACATGGCATAGTTGCGCCCCGAAGAAATCAGGTAGCATAATGGACATGACATAGTTGCGCCCCGATGTGCATTGTACACACGAAAGTGATTATCATAAAATAAATAAATAACTTCAAAATATTATAGTGGTAGCTGCATGGAAATCAGGTAGCATAATGGAGAGGGCATAGTACACAAGGAAGTGATTGTCAAAATAAATAAATTACTTACAAATATTATAGTGGTAAGTTAACCTCACTATTCGCCACAGACGGTGTGAAAGTCACTAATAAAATGTCAAGATTGCTTAGGCCTCATATTCCAACGACTCATTTGCATATGTCAGTTAATAAAGCACTGCCAACTTCGTGGTGTTCATTTTAACGGTAGGCTATCGATAATCATTGCATAAACAGTAGAAATACAGTTAATAAAGTACTGTCAACTTTATGATGTTCATTTTAACGGTATCGATAATGAATATTAAATCGAATAAGAAATAAGTAAGATTGGTTGAATACAAGGATCGAGTTCCCGTAATGTCTTTTTCTCTATCTATTTCATCGGGGCGCAACTATGCCATGCCCCTTTCCTCTGCCTGATGTGAACGGGGCGCAACTATGCCCATAAAACAGCGACCCTTTTTTATCTGCTGTATCTTACCTGACCGTGGGGCGCAACCATGTCCTGCCCGTGTGATTAATATCTGAAAAAACAAACGACGAAAAAAGTGTAACCAAAATCATGAAATTAATTCTTTAAACAACGATGGAAAAAGCACAGCGGAATGAAATTGCATAGTGTATGACAGACTATGAATTGGGACAAGTTATTGCTTATTGCAATATGTTTAACATGGATTTACTTACTTTACATAGATATCTACTTATTAGTCTGATGATGCCCATAACAAGGGCGAAAACGTTCACTAATCTGTACTAGCAAAAATAACCTTTTTGATATTTTGCTACAATAAATAAGTCAAAGACTGAACAATCAAGACTTCACATTTTGTATCATCTTCATATATTCTATTTAGTTTTAGCTTAAGTAGTAAAATTAGTTGCTTAATATTGAAACCACTATTGTACATGAACGAAATTTTGTTCAGAGTAATGCACTGAAATTATAATTTTAAAAAGGATGTTAGTTAGGTCACTGTTGATCTCAGATCCACAATACAGGATGAACCGTACAAATAGAGCTCGGACTCTCCGCTTATACAACACGTTGCTCTTTTAAAAAGAAGATAAATTAATATGCATGAAATACGCAATTTTAACGAGATAAATGAGATAGTTAGACATTTCATAAAAGCCGTTTCTAAATACACTCGACTGAGTCTCTGTAAAATGACGTAAAAGAATTTCATGCGTATCTGCTAAAATGTTTGGTCCTCAGGAAGAAAATCGTAAGCCAGAAAATGAAATGTACTTCTGCGTTGGGCAATCATGTTAAGAAATTATATTATAGTTCATACTGTATGTAACGAATATGGAAGTGTAGAATGATAGGCGATATTAAAATTACTGCATCCAATGGAGAGACTATTTCTGAAGCATGGACATTTGTTTATATAACGAATATATGTGTTATGAGGAGACAGATTATAAGGTTGAAAAGAGAATGTTGAGAAAAAAAATTAGGCCAGAACACAAAATGTAAACTTTCACTTGGATGAAATTTCTTTTTTCTACAATGCATGAGGTACAGTCTTCATATTTTGTGCACTTCATCCCCTTGCTATAAAAATTTGCATAAAAATTTGATTACGATCTCATAAATGGTTTTTGAGTTATTCAAATTTAATTGAAAATAATTTGCACATTTTGAAAATCTATCATCTCTTACAAAATTTAAGTTTGATGCGTCACTCTACTTTTAGATCATCACTGATATGCTTAGAAAACAACTATGTATCCAGTATTTTAAATACAAATCTATAAATTGGAGAGAAAATTTAAAAAACATATAAGCAACTTCAAAATTTAAATTTTTGGTGTTTAGTAAATATGTTTTTTTCTTAACTAGCCATACCCATGCGCTTCGCTGCACTTGTTAGAAATAAATATTGACTTAAATCTAAATACAGTTTTGTAATTTCTTTCTTTTTGTATGCTGTAAGTCGTTTGCTCCTGAATCATTTTGAAAGTTGTATTTAAAACTATGAATTTAACTATTATTATCATGCAGTATTTTCTAGGTTGTTCAGTCAATTCCACTTTTAAGATTGATATTATATTAGACCTAATAGACAATTCGTCAGCGTCTGAAATGAAATATACTTGTAAGAACTGAAGGCTCTTACTATCAGCTGGAAGAAGATTTCCAATTAAATGACAAGACTATGCTTGAACTTTAAATGATGGCGTAGAATTCACTTTATGTATTTCTTTTACACCAAACGATACCACTTGAAATAAAGTGTTGTACTATCTTATACTTAGGTGTTATTTAAAAAGTATGTTGATAACGGATGTACTCCGATAAGTAAGTTTTTTTAATGAATCTCAGGAGGAACAACTTTTACAAAAGTACAACATAATCCGTTTGGCTCACTACCCCATGTGAGTCATATGTTAATTGAAAGTCAATAAATATTGCCAAGGTATCTTCTTTCTTGTTAAAACTGTCTTTTATTTCTTGGCCGAGGCGTATGACTTGTTCATTAGTAGAGTGTAGTTTTCGAAAGACGGCTTGTCTTGGTGATGAAAGATTTTGGGATTCTAAATACTAAGTTAATCTGTTGGAGATCATTGACTCTACAGTTTTTGCTATCATGCTTAATAGTGCTATTGGTCAATAACTATTAACATCATGAGCAGGTTTCCCTTTTATGTGAATTGGTACAATGATTGCTTTTTTCCAAGCTGCAGGAATGGAGGTGTTCCATGATAAATTGAAAATGGATAAAATTACAGACTTGGCTTTTTCCCCCATATGTTTAAAAAAATTCTGAATGAATGTTGTCAGGACCAGGAGATTTCTTGGTTTTTAAATTTTGTATAGCTATTAGCTTTGGTAGTAAAATTTTGATAAAATATTTAAGGTTTTGTGATATTACTAGTAATACTGTTTTTATTATTTTCATGTAATTGTCTTTTTATAAATTTGTCAGTTTTTTTGGTATTGGGATATGAGAGTTTGAGTAGTGTTTATTAAATGCATTTGTTATATCTCTGCTGTCTGTTAGTGTTTTGTTATTATGAATAATAGGTTGGCTAGTATTTTCCTGTGTATTGGAAATATTCTTCAGAAATTTATATGTTTTAGCGCTATCGGTTCTGTAATTAATATTTTCAACAAATTTATTGAAACTGTTCTTTTTGCTATTATGATTGCTTTTTTTTAATAATGGCAGTTTCGTCCTCCAATCTGACATCAATGTGAAACAGAATTCTACAGGAGTGACGAATTTATCAGATTTGTTGTCAAGATACCTGTTTTATGCCAGCTATATTTAAACATGTTTACATATCTAGGAGATGAAAGCTGATTATGTGTTAAGGAATGTAATTTTATCACATCATCTCTCTGATGCAATATAATATTCGTGCCAAGTAACAAAACACTATCAGAGAACTTCCGAATGAAATTTTTCCAAGGCCTAAAGCCATACGCGTCAAGAGGCTGAACAAACGGAGTTGTGTACTCTGTAATTTGTTAACATTTCCACCGCTTTACCTTCCGGAATTATTCTTTCCATGTAACTGGTCCATGAGTCTACAAAAAGAATGCTATGATCACTGACAGATGGAAAGTAGGCCTATACTTCTTGAATCCGCTTGAAGAGATGAGTTTTCATAAGCTTCTGTTATTTTGAGGGCAAGGCATAAATATTTGGGGCCTTGAATATTTTCTTCTTCACAATGGCAAAGGAGATATGGGATATAGGAGTATCAAGCGATTATTTTAAAAATCATATCTCAAAGGTTAGGCCTTCTCCGGACATAGAAATTTATAGGGACATTTCTTATTTCAAATGGAACGTATGGGGGAAAAATAGTTGTGAAAATCCATTATCACTTGGTGAGCGTTCCTTGTTAGAATAAATACAGAGTGATTCACGAAGGTTGTGCAATATTTTAGGATGTGATTTATGACTTCATTCTGATGAAAAAAGCTCATATATACATGTGTCCGATTTTGAATAGTTTCGGATAAAATCCTATTTCTTTCATTCTTGTGAACTCTCTCTCGGATAAAATCCTATTTCTTTCATTCTTGTGAACTCTCTATCCTTCCCTCTCTCTCTCTCTCTCTCTCTCCTTCCCTCTCTCTCTCTCTCTCTCTCTGGAGCTGTAGATACTGTACTCCAACCACGAGAAAGTCTTCGGGGACTGAGACGAAGCGGGATAATGCTGTGAATGAATGTTGATGTCATAAGATGTCATAAGGTCACACACGTGGGTACTCTTTTCTCTATTGACTAGCTCTCACAGCACAAACCATAACATTGATCACACATATTGATACTACCCTAGTTACAAAATTAGATCACAGTTAATCTCCTGGTCTTTTAATCTCTCCATACAGGAAATAACATATGCAGGAGAGCGCATGGTTTTTAAACTGGCGTTATAACGGTAATATTATTTATCTACTTCGTTCCAATAGACGACGCAATAGTAAGCACATTCCTTTCACGGTTGATCTCCTGGTTGGAGAACAGTATGTTCACAGTACAGCTGATAACAGCGACACAAAATCTCGTGACATCAGAGTCAGGATTAGAGATAACTCAATACTGCTACAACATATCTACCTAGCATCCGAACAATGGAAGTTAGGGAATGCAACGCGCGCAGTTCACACTCGGGCGGCTACGTGTATTGCTGCAGAAGGTGGGGTCTTTGAAAACCGGCTTTAATACAGATTTTTCAGGTGAGGAATAACGTGAATGTTCTTTAATGAATTTATTATACACCTAGTAGCATTGTTGTAAATAATTTAAATGCTTAAACCTTCGTAATATCTACGTTTATGTTTAACATTCAGGAGGGCGTAACCCACTCAATTTAAAAAAAATATATGACATATGTTTATATGAACTTTTTTCATCAGAATAATGCCAGAAATCGCATTCTAGAGTATTGTACAATCTTCATGAATCACCCTGTATATCGCGTTGAAATCTTCACTATAGTATTCGTCGAGAAGCTATAGATTTTTGACACCATATTTTAAAAAATGAAGAAAATAACGAAAATTAGCCAAAATTCAGTACAGTATCTACTTAAATCGAGGCCATGAAGTTTGGTCTATGGATCTACGTCATGAACTTCAAGCTATTCATTGCTTTTAATTGAGGATTATGACCTTCTGAGGAATGACGTTTCAGTTGCTAAAAGAGACTAAATAGAAGTAGAGAAATAGACCTGTCTCTCGTAGTTGTTATCCACAATAAAGTCAGTAATTCTTAAATGAAGTTCTTTCGTCTGTAGTAGACTGAAGAAAATGCCAACACATAAAAAGTGAAATAAAATCTCTTGCCTCTTACTTAAATATCTGGATGTTAGCACTGTTAGGACTCTTCTTAGCCTTGGTTTTAACGAATACATTTTAGTATAGACGTCGGGAAGTAAATTGAATATGGCAGCCATATTTATGGCGTTTTTGATGGTGCAATTTGGTGGCGTGAAGAACCGTCGTAAAATTAGTAATATCTGGCGTAATCCTTCTACCATGAAGTCCCACCCCATTACGTTAAGTCCTGACTGAAGGCCAAATTGGATCTATTTTCTAAGGACAGGAAATCAATGCGGAGGAAATTGAATGTGACAAAACTAATTGTGAAGCCCACTTAGTAGGAAATGGCTCATCAATTAAAAATGAGTAGAGGAAGAAACTTTTATGCACTCCTTCCTTTCGGGACGAGACCCTCCTCACAAGTGTGTGGTTTGTGGAGGTTTGGGGGGTTTGATCAAAGGGTTAGTCGGGCAATTTCACCCTCTAACTTCAAAGGGAAACTTGAACCTTGTGTCAAATGACTGAATTCAGTGATAATCGATCATGATTGGATACTACACTGTCATCAATGGGTGATAAATAATTGGGGGATTGTCTTCCCTGCAAACTCGAGAGTTCTCGTTTAATCACCTGCCCAATGCAAAATGCGATTACGTCTTGCGCTGTATACTCCAAGCCACTTGAGAAGAGTTGCTTTCTAGTACGCGTTCATCGATTGGTGTGGCGGGTTTTATAGGGCACTGTCGATCGACCAACAAAGCTCAGATACGTGAGCGTGTCCCGTGAGAATGAAGTGTTGTAATAAAATTACTGCTATCACAGTCCGTTCAAAGACCACCACGACCACCATAATCATCATACCATCATCTATACTAATAATAAATCTGTAGCCGAAATTTTTCTGGTAATTTTCGATTTTCCAAAAATAATTGCTGTTAACATGTATAATTAACCACCCTGAAACCGAAAATCGCTTTTTTTAAATTTTTGTTTGTATGTCTGTCTGTCTGTCTTTCTGTCTGTCTGTCTGTCTGTATGTTTGTTACCTTTTCACGCGATAATGACTGAACGGATTTCGATGAAAATTGGAATATAAATTAAGTTCGTTGTAACTTAGATTTTAGGCTATATGGCATTCAAAATACATTATTTAAAAGGGGGGTTATAAGGAGGCCTGAATTAAATAAATCGAAATATCTCGCTTATTATTGATTTTTGTGAAAAATGTTACGTAACAAAAGTTTCTTTAAAAATAATTTTCGATAAGTTTTATTCCCTGAAACATTTTGATAGGACTGATATTTAATGAGATAAATGAGTTTTAAAATTAAAATAACTGCCATCTAAGGCCGTGTAATGAATTAAAAAACAAATGACTTCTTCTATAAGGGGCCTTGGACAGCAACAATCGAAAACTATGAAAGATAGCCTACAGAGAGTGTTTCTGTGTTTGTATGAAGCTGAATTAACCGATTTGTATAATTAATTATTATTTCACCATTGGAAAGTGTAGTTTCTCTAGATGGACATAATGCTATACTGTTATTACAGTAACTTCTGATATAATATAATATAATATAATATAATATAATATGTAATATTAGAAAACAAGGGTTAAAATTAAGTTATTAGCATAATTCAATGGAAACCTATAACAAGTAAAATAAAATATACACATTAAATCTAAATGATATCAATCTTCATTAAACTATGGTTGCATGTAATAAAAATTAAGAAACATGTTAAAGGAATTGTCATTGCACCAATGATTGTCTCTGGACCAAAATGATCGCAATTTAATTATTTGGATGCAATTTAAATTAAGTTACATATGAAACGATTTATCCTTCTATCAAACACGAATGTTCCCTGGATCAAATGTCCTATTTTAATTATGTAATTACTTTATATTTATTTCTAACGGGTGCAGCGGAGCGCACGGGTACGGCTAGTAATGGAATATCTTGTTACGATCTGAAGTCATCTATTCTTGGGTCGCCTTAAGGTTCTTTCGTTTCTGGCAATTACAACCCTCCTCTCATATTCCTGTTTTTTTTTACAGTAAAATGCATACAGCAGAGTCCGTATAGGCCAGTTCCTATCTACTGCTGATGCTTTTCCAATTCACTGTGGGCTAAAGCAAGAATATGGACTATCGCGTTTACTTTTTAAACTTTGTTCTGCAATATACCATTAGCAAAGTCCAGGATAACAAAGAGAGTTATTTATGCGGATGACATGACTATGTTAGGAGAAAATCCACAAACTACTAGGGAAAACACTGAAATTTTACTTAAGGGGAGAGGATGGTATTTTTTGGTGAAAAATGTGTAAATTAAAAAAAAAATAAAATATTCTGTGTTATGTGTGGAATGCATAGCATAACATTTTGTGGGTATTTGTGCCATTGAGTCGCCATTTTTAAACTTCCTGCGTTATGGATTTTTAAATCACTCTCCCACTTTTATTGTTGTTTCCGGTAAATTAAATTTTCAATTTTTTTTTCTTTAAAATACCCCTTGATATGTGTGGAATGCATTGCATAACATTTTGCGGGTAATTGTGTCCTTATCGGATGTTGAGACGTCATTTTTAAACTTCCTGCGCTATGGATTTTTAAATCACACGCCCCCTTTTATCGGTTTCCAGTAACTTCATTTCTTTTGCTACATTGCCAGACAAAAATGGATATAATTTCTGAACTATTAAAGATATATGCATGAAATTTATAACACACATTCTTTAGACTATTAGGAAACTTTTCTCTGTAACAGAATTTTGTTAATTGATATCATTTTAAAAATACATCCGTTTGTTTGCAAGAACGGAAATCAGAAAATTGTTATTGAATTTTAATTGTTTGTTTTACAAACATAGGGACTAATATCAAAATTCTGTTACAGACAGCAATACATTGCAAAAACGTTTTGAATCTATCTCTAAAAACGGTTTAGATATATCGGTTTTAGTACAATACTGCATTGAATATATATTTTTTTCAAATTTGGGCCCCCAAATAATTTTTTTATATTTGGTTGAGTTGCTACAGCTCTCTACATACAAAAAATTAATATTTTACATCAAATAGGAAAAAAGTTAAAAAATACCATCCTCTTCCCTTAAAGCAAGTAAAGTGATAATAATAATAATAATAATAATAATAATAATAATAATAATTATTATTATTATTATTATTATTATTTATTTTAGCTGGCAGAGTTAAGACCGTAAGGCCTTCTCTTCCACTCAACCAGCAAAAAGTATACATACATATGTATGAACTTACAAAGAATTCAACAATTCGATTTAGAAAAGAGCTACATGTATACAAGAGTTATTTACGAATTAAACAACAAAATACTATGAACTGAGCCATTCAGAGCAGAAGTGGTGTAAGTCAAAAATGGGTAATGAGGTTTAAAGTAAACATTCTGTAAAATACAGCGCAAAGTAGTAATTAATATTCACTTTATTTAAACTATGTCAGTGGATAGCAAGAAGGACATATTAATTGCTACTTTGCGCTGTATTTTACAGAATTTTTACTTTAAACCTCATTATCTAATTTTGACTTACACACTTTTGCTCTGAACGGCTCAACTGTTAACTAAACACTGAAATACAAACTATGTAGCAGAATTAAGCTAAAACACATAGAATGTTAATATATTTCAAATAATGTTAGATAATAGAAAGAGATTATTATGAGACAATTGTGAAAATACAGCACTATCAGGATGCATGTCTAAAGGAAGGAGTAACAATGTAGACAGTGATAGTTAAAGTCAGTATGATTGCAGTGAAATTCTAAGAAGGTTATCTTTTAAGCTGTTTTTAAAAGTGTTTATTGTCGTGCAGCCCCTAATACTTTGTGACAGAGAATTCCATTGTCGCGAGATATGTTTGGTAGTAAATACCGAAAAGAAAAAGTATGTGGTTATGTCGCGTGACCAGAACATAGTACGAAATGTAAATATGAAAATTGGAAATTTATCATTTCAAAAGGTGTAAAAATTGAATACCTTAGAGCAATAGTAACAAATCTTTGGTCGGCGGGAAAGGGCACATAAGTCAAAAAAGTCGATTTTTCTGTTGTACCTAATCACATGTCTAATATTTTTTCTAATTTTTGAAGTAATAAAATTTCTCGTACTTTAAATTGAAAAGGGTCTTACTTTAACCAACATATATGAATTTCGTTATTGTACTTATATTCAGTTAAGAGTAAATTAAAAAGAAAGTCTCTCCTGAAAAATGATTTTTTTTTTTACTTATGTGCCTTTTCTCGCCGACCAAAGAAATGTAAATGCCATTGGAGAGGAGATTAAACGCAGCATAAATATGGGAAATGCCTGCTATTATTCGGTTTAGAAGCTTTTGTCATCTAACTTAGTCTGATTTCAAAAAAACTGAAAGAATAATTTATATAAAACAGTTACATTACTGATTGTTCTGTATGGTTGTGAAACTTGTACTCTCACTATGAGAGAGGAACATGGGTTAAGGGTTTCGAGAATAAAGTTATTAGAAAAATATTTGAGGCTAAGAGGGATGAAGTTACAGAAGAATGGAGAAAGTTACACAACGCAGAACTGCACGCATTGCATTCTTCACCTAACATAATTAGGAACATCAATAAATCCAGACTTTTGAGATGGGCAGTACATGTAGCTTGTATGGGCGAATTCAGAAATGCTTATAGAGTGTTAGTTGGAAGACCGGAGGAAAAAAGACTTTGGGGAGACCGAGACGTAGCTGGGATTATAATATTAAAATAGATTTTAGGTAGATGGGATATGATAGTAGAGACTGGATTAATCTTGCTTAGGATAGGGACCGATGGCGGGCTTATGTGAGGGTTCTCTGAAAGCCATTTGTAAGTAAGTAAGTGTATAAATAAAGTAATTCGTTATATCTTACATATGTATTAACATATATTTTTTTCTTGAACATATGACATTTCACAGCTTAAATAAATTAAGAGAGTTCACTTATAAACGAATTGAATTATTTACGTAAATTTCCTTGTGATGTCTCGTTCATGAAAAACCACACTTTTAGTTTCACTGATGTGTCCATTTGAAATCTTTATCACCGTTTGTAAATAATATATACAGTAATTCACGTTTAATGTGGAATTTTTCGGAGAGGTATTGCGTGGCTAATTCAATATTGATTTAACCACACTACAAAGTTACAAAGTTGAACGGTTACAAAATAATTGCGTGAGAAAAAGTTAGAATTCTTGCGGTTCCGAGAAGTATATCTACGATTGTCGTGAATATCATGTTTAAAGTTTTAGAATCTGTAACTGTCCACTTAAGGTAGCACGGGTTTGAAATTTTGCTCGGTTATTACTACAGGGACATCATTTTATTTTTACTAACATTTTTAATATTAACCTGTCTATACCTCTGGATTAATGATTGAGACCCGGAAACACCGTTTGTTATCTCCTTCCACAACTGGAGTTCGATGATACTGGCGTAAAATACAAACAGATCACTTTACTAGGTACAGGAGGGAAGAAAAGTAGTTCATCCATTTACGTAAAGTAGGAAATATCGCGATTTTGAGTCTGATAATTTTCATTAGGTTTTGTTTAATCAAAATACAGTACTGTATTAACAATAAGTGTTTTTACTCACGAACTGAGCTGTCCATGCGGACGTATTCATTATGCAGTGTATATTATACTGTCTGCAGCACATTAGCGTACGATATAGAGAATGAAGTTAAAATTAAAAATAATCATAATATGGATATTTAAACAGATTTTTTAAAATGGTGGCCGTTCATTTCGATACAGGTCTTTTGTGCCTATTATCGCACTATAGACTATTGCATCTAATTCCAATTACCAGTTTCGTCCTTCGTACTAGTAACTCATGTTGAAATAATTCTGTACCTACTCTATAAAAGAGTACCTTACGTACTGTAAATTCAACCTTCACTTCTGCCCGACCCGCACAGATAAAATTACTCAGACATACTATCTACTGTCCGTCCAAATTGTTATGTCGCAGGATCGTAGAAAGGGGGGGGGATCACGTGATAGTTAATTACTTAACGAGGCCCTTTTATTTAAGTTATTTTAAACAGTTGCATAATATTACGTAGAGGTCCAATTAATTTCTAACATAAATTAATGTTTTCAGAAAAGAGCTAAGAAACCCAGCCACTAGTCTTTACAGTGGAGCGAGCTGAAGCAGGTGGGAGAAATCGGGATGCGACGTAGGTAAACGGACGACAGCACCTGTGCGAAAATATGATGCATTATTGGAAATTTCCGTCACTGGAAAACGCGAACATATTTCTGAAACGTACTATAATCACTAACTCAGTACTGCGGCCTTAGTTCTGTGTGGACACTTGGAACTTGGTTAGTAGAAGGGGTGGGAGTGAAGTACATTCAAAAACACAGGTACAATAAAAGTTGAAGTAAAAATAAAATGATGTCCCTGTACTATGTTTAAATACTGTAGCAGTATTGCATCTTGGTTAAAACTATCTTAAAGAGAATATTATAGATTTATTAATTTGTCCTACAGAATAATATCTTTAATATTTGCAATTAATATTTGAGGAGAAAAATTTTCTCCGGCGCCGGGGATCGAACCCGGGTCCTTGGTTCTACGTACCAAGCGCTCTGACCACTGAGCTACGCCGAATTCAATCCATAGTACCGGACCGAACCCTAACTGCGGAATCCCGGCCAAACAGGTCACTCAGCTGAGTGCGCTCCTAGTACAATGGCAATTGACATTGGACATATACGTCAACATGTATGCCTAACTTGGAGTCAGGCCACAAAGGGAAACATTGAAGGAGGAAAGTTCGATCCGGTGCTGTGGATTGAATTCGGCGTAGCTCAGTGGTCAGAGCGCTTGGTACATAGAACCAAGGACCCGGGTTGGTCCCCGGCGCCGGAGCGAATTTTTCTCCTCAAATATTAATTGTCAATATTAAAGATATTATTCTGTAGGACAAATTAATAAATCTATAATATTCTCATAGCTAGCAGTGCATATGTCTGTACAGATTACTGTGCACTTAACTGAGGAATCCCGGCCAAACAAGTCACTCAACAGAGTGCGATCCTAATATAATGGCAGTTGACATTGGACATTATACGGCAACATATATGCCTAACTTGGAGGGTGGCCACAAAGGGAAACATTGAAGGAGAAAGGTTCGATCCGGTGCTGTGGATTGAATTCGGCGTAGCTCAGTGGTTAGAGCGCTTGGTACGTAGAACCAAGGACCCGGGTTCAGTCCCCGGCGCCGGAGCGAATTTTTCTCCTCAGATATCAATCTTAAAGAGTTCATACCTTTTCTTTCATAACTATGAGAATACAATTCAAAATTATTTTGATTTTCATGTATAAATTTTATTAATAGGCCTACAATATAATAAATTGTCTTATTTTTAGAACATTAAAGTCTAAAAACAACTTTTGAGATGGAAAATCAATAGGATTATGAAGAAATATGAAGTGGAATATAAAAAATTTGAAGATTGGTGTTCCAAGAAAAATGTAGGAAGTGTACAGTTTAGTATTTTACGCCAACATTTATGTTCACAGCTTTTCTGCATTAAATAATAGTATTTGAAAGTAACAATAATAGGCAGAATGTTCAGCGCTGGGAACATTAATTAAAATACATAATACTTTTCTATTACAATTTCACTAAGATAGTAATTACTAGGGAACGGAATTTGGAGTAGTAAAAGCTAGTATTGGCATCTACACACTCATTTGTTTACAAGCCTTTATACCAAGTCCTCCCCTCCATGACATACTCGCAGGTCTCTACACGTCAACAACAGGTGAACGGGACAGTTGTCGCATAAGAACTTCAACGTGCAGGTTTGCAGTTCAGAGTAGTGAAGTGCAGGTACAATGCCGAAAGTGAAACCAACTAACAATACAGTATTGAAAGACTATATTTGTAAAACCTCCAGATCAAGTATCAAAATTCAGGAAACAATTCCCTAAATTGTCGCTTCCCCCATGTCCAGTTCCTACGAGATGGGGGTCATAGTTAGAAGCTTGCAATTATTACGCACGTCACCTCCAATCTGTGAAGAAAGTGGTCCAGTCTTTCGATACCGATGACGCGGCTGCGATTCAAATACGCCAGGAACTGCTAAATGATGAAACAATCGAGAAAGAAGTCACGGATATTAAGTCAAATTTTGGATATTTACCGGATGCCATTATTAAATTAGGAAAGTCAGGAGTAGAACTAGTTGAGCAAATAAATATTATGAGGACTATTGTAAATAAACTGAGTGCAGTAGAAGGTGAAATAGGAAAACGTGTTGGTGAAAAAATGAACAAAGTTTTGATTAAAAATTATGGATACGATATTCTTAGTCGGATTTCAGATGTACTAACAAAGACGTTTCCCAATGACGTCATTCAACATGTGAATTTAATTGACGTATCTTGTTTCAAGTACTCTCTAATTGTCTCTGCAGATGGAGAGCGGAGTTTTTCCATGTTACAAAATGTCCTTCCTTGCAACAGAGCAAAGTTGTATTTTGAAAATTTGAAAATAATATTTACAATTTATTATAACAAGGCATAGCATTAATTGAAAATGCCATTTCGTTTGGATCTACATATTCAGAGGCGAGTTCCATACAGGAGACAACTGTCTATCAACATCAATATGTCCACTGACACGCGAAGATGCAGAGGTTCATATTTAATTATGTATATTTGTAATGTTGTTTATTGGTGTCTTGTGCGTTGCGAAGAAAAGCACATGTAGTTCAAAAAGAAATGCAGATTATGTATGTAGGTCACTATATGTCATTAAACTATTCCATTTGTTTATTCTGAAATATATTTACAGACGTTGCGTGTAAGTTTGTATGAAGTGGACTGTACTCGTCCATGCGCCGTGACGCAGCTCGCTTGACAGTCACTGAGCTACGAATATCTATACTGCGTTTCACCATTCTTTATAATACTCCAAATCCCTTTCCCTGGTAATTACAAATAATAATAAATGTAAACGAAGGAAAACCTTTTGAGTTGTAAATGAATAGGGACTTCTAGATAATAAACCTGAGAAAGACTGATTCATTGAAGTGTCTTTTTGACATCGGGTAGCAATTAAATGTTGCATTCGTTCTATAATACATAGCGTGCGTATAGCCTATCAACTCTATATATTGTTAACTACTGAAGAAACCGTTAGAGTAAGGGAAAAGTTGAAGAGGAAATTTCAATTCGTGTTTATTTTAAGTGAGATCGCTAGTAAAATTCTGTCCAATTATTTCCATTACACCCTGTATCAGCCTGGAATTCATATTTTGTTATGCAAATACACATACCGGCAAGTGGAGAGTCGATAAGTATTATTTATATGAATTCTTATATCATATAGCTGCTGGGTAATATATTATGAAAGTCGAGTTGAAGCATGCAAGGGATGTTTTCCCGACTAACTCTACCAAGTCGCTTCACCTCAGATTTTCAGTCACTTCGCTGTAAATGGGCCACCGGCAGCGCTGCAACCCAATGCATACAGATGTGCTTTATTGGATTGCTGCATTGAAACCAATTGCACATCCACTCCCAGAGACGGACGGACAGGAGTCAAATGTAATTCACTTTGGAAGATAAATCGGGTTGCAGATGTAATATTACTCAAACTGGTTCAGTCATTCCCTGTTTTGTTGTAGCTGGAAGCTAAACAAATTATGGTAACAAAAATTCCAGTGACTGAGGCATGTAAAATATGTGTGCCTAATCGTTTTGATGTTCAGTTTTTTTACGTAACTGAACGCAAATAGTAAAACCCTTGATATCTAGGGTTATGATTAGATGTTCTGTTAATAACTTTGAGGTAAATTTCTTTTTATTAAGGAGAGAAATTACATCTTTATGGGTCAAATAATAATATTCTCACTTTCTTATAAAACACACGTGTCTTTATTGTAGTGATATAAACGCAGGATGAATTGTCAACAAACGTGGTTAGACGTTTTCTCGTACTAATCTCATTTCCTTCTTGATTAGTATGCAATTATTTCGATTAAATAATTTTTTTGTGCTATGGTGCCCCTAACTTGAGGTTATTCGCCCAGAGTATAGGCGCTAGGTAAATCAAGCTTTCAGGTATAACTCCCTGTAAAGTTGATTTGAATAATTTTGAGGGAAAAATTGTTCCGGGGCCGGGTATCGAACCCGGGACCTTTGGTTTAACGTACCAACGCTCTACCAACTGAGCTACCCGGGAACTCTACCCGACACCAATCCAATTATCCACAGACCTCAAAGTGGGCTGACAACCGTCAAGCAACCAACATTGAGTGCACACTAACTCTGTGTGACTTAAATTGTGGTTTTCTGTTAACGAACAGTGACGTGTATTATGCAAATCAAGCTTTCAGGTATAACTCCCTGTAAAGTTGATTTGAATAATTTTGAGGGAAAAATTGTTCCGGGGACCGGGTATCGAACCCGGGACCTTTGGTTTAACGTACCAACGCTCTACCAACTGAGCTACCCGGGAACTCTACCCGACACCGATCCAATTATCCACAGACCTCAAAGTGGGCTGACAACCGTCAAGCAACCAACATTGAGTGCACACTAACTCTGTGTGACTTAAATTGTGGTTTTCTGTTAACGAACAGTGACGTGTATTATGCAAATCAAGCTTTCAGGTATAACTCCCTGTAAAGTTGATTTGAATAATTTTGAGGGAAAAATTGTTCCGGGGCCGGGTGTCGAACCCGTCACTGTTCGTTAACATTAAACCACAATTTAAGTCACACAGAGTTAGTGTGCACTCAATGTTGGTTGCTTGACGGTTGTCAGCCCACTTTGAGGTCTGTGGATATAGAGGGAAAAATTGGATCGGTGTCGGGTAGAGTTCCCGGATAGCACAGTTGGTAGAGCGTTGGTACGTTAAACCAAAGGTCCCGGGTTCGATACCCGGCCCCGGAACAATTTTTCCCTCAAAATTATTTAGATGTCGCTAGCACAGACAAGGGAACCGTCCCAGGTCGTGTAGCTTGAATTTAATGAAAATGCATATTTAAGGGAATCTTCGTTCGTTAAGAAACTTGGTGATAGTCGTTCCTTTCGCTTTTTTCTCGTTTACGAAATATAATGACTTACAAATCGATGCTACTTATGTCGCTTCTTCCGCGCACTCGGATCCTCATAGTTCCGCGACACCGTATCACAGCTCTCGCTAAGCAATTTTTTTTGTCAGTTTACCGGAATTACTTGCATCGACCACGACATTAAATGGCTTATATTTGTCTACACATTGTTTTACTTTAGGTCCAAATTCTCCTTCGGTTCTTGAAAGCATATATGTACAGTCGTGTTTCTACTCTTCCAGCTGCATACCAATGGATTTGCACGGAGTATGAATGAGTGACAGCTGTCATGACTTGCACTACTGCTGTATTAATGTGAGTTAAGAGAAAAAAATGACTAGAACTTTAATGCGAGAGCTGTGATACGGTATCGCGGAGTTATGAGGATTCGAGTGCGCGCAAGAAGCGGCATAAGTAGCAACGATTTTTAAGTCATATTTCGTCGACCTGGTTGGCAAGTTGTTATAGCGCTGGCCTTCTATGCCTAAGGTTGCGGGTTAGATTCCGGGCCAGGTCGATGGCATTTAAGTGTGCTTAAATGCGACAGGCTCATGTCAGTAGATTTACTGGCATGTAAAAGAACTCCTGCGGGACAAAATTCCGGCACATCCGGCGACACTGATTTAACCTCTGCAGTTGCGAGCGTCCTTAAATAAAACATAACTTTAACTTTGTCATATTTCGTAAACGAGGAAAAAGGAAAACGAACGGCTGTCACCACGTTTCTTAACGAACGGAATTTAGCTTAAATATGCATTTTCATTAAATTCAAGGTCCACGACCTGGGATGGTTCCCTTGTCAGTCTCTGAACAGCGACCAATTTCGTGTCAAAGGGTGTACATAGACATTGATAAAGTAGTGACGCTGATATAACCTCTGGAGTTGCGAGCGTCGTTAAATAAACCATATTTAATTTGGTAAAGTAATTTTTTTACAAAATAGACTAATAGTAAAATATGTGATTCTGTAAGTTTTGAGATCTGAAGAATCTAAAAATAGAAAAATAAGTAAAGGGTATCGTTTAAAAATAAACAGACTCTTTGGCACGCTCTTTATAAATAAAAACATAGGTTTCGAAATCATGTTCAAAATACATTTTTACCTCCTACAGCTTTCGTATATAGCGTTTCTTCTTGAAATTGAAAATAAGAAAACTATAAGCAATGTTTCATATTTTTATTTACCTGCTGTATTAGTAATAAAATATAATAATTTTATCATGTCATTATACAATAAAATATTTCATGTCTGCTAGTTGGACAGTTACTTACTGTCTTCGTATGTTGGATACAAATTTATGAAGTTAAACGAACATTAGGTACTATAAAAAGGACCTTTCATGAAATCTAAATTACACACCGTTACCAAGGTCTATAAAACAATGGCAATTTCTACATTGATATATGACTCGCTGAAACAGTCGTTACATAAGCCAAATCGAGCGAGTTGTGACATTTTTATTCAATTCTTTCACTAACTTATTCACTAACACGTTAAAACGAACAAATTCCAATAGATTTTTTAATACTCTGTAGTTTTTCTAGGTATAAAATATTTGTGACATTTCACCGACAACAATAAATATAAAAATAAAATTATTACAGAGAACAGAACTTAATAGACCTAGATCTTATTTTATACTCATATTGCTGTTTATTCTTTTTTCTTCCTTTGAATTTAAAATACAACCGTCTTCTATATTTCTTGCATTTTACGTGTATGCATTCAGTTAAGTTATACGTCTCACTTTATTTAACCCCTTCTCATTGCAGTAAATAAAAGGAAGAATTAAGGAAGACTTCAAATACTCCAGAAGCGAACTACTGGTACAGCTTTTATACAGCCAGTTTATGTATCATTATGTTTATTGTACCAATAAAACAATTCTCCGGTTTACATCCGTACTGGGCTCCATGAATTCGCTTTATAGACGTTTGAATTTCAAAGCCTTCAGCAGCTTTCCTATTTAATGACTTAAAATTACAGAACGCTTTCCAAGAAACTAAATTATAAATTAATTGCTTCGAAGTTGTTTGAAATCTTGCATATCAGTCTTTTATTTTCGCCTGTCCATTCGTCTTCATCCGTGTAAAAAAAAAAAAAGAAAAGCTCTACTCACACTAAACTTGTTGTGTGCCAATGAAGAACACTTTAATGTGCAGAACACTCTAATGTCAAAGGTGTTTGTTTTAGAAACAAATGTTTTTTAATTTATTGATAAATACTGAATATCACTTGGAGGTCTCGTAATCGAAATGTACACTGCATCACTCGTATTACGAAGGGCGCAAGCCCTTAGTTTACGACAAAATGCACGAAACAGATAGTTAGCTCCGAAAGAAAACAAGAAGAAAGATGTAATATATCTTCACTTTTCTTCTGGGAATCGAAATCTGATGTCGTCCTATTTTTGTTTTTGTTTTTGCTGATAAGGTTTCTACTTTATGTCCACATTACACGAGCAAGAAAAATAAAATAGGGTAAGCATATGACACGTTTGAAAACAATAAATTGACTGTCATTTCCAGGTTTCCACCGATATCATAATTTATAGAATATTTTTTTCGAACTATTTCTCGAAAATATAAATTCAATCATTTGCTAATCAATATCGTTGGGTTTGAGGTTTGTGGGTTCACACCAGGTCAAGGACGACAGAATGTAAAGTGCGATAAAATCTTGGTTTCCTCTGAGAGGGTTGAGACGGTATAGTAGATTTACGGCACAGTCCTGGGGGGAAAAAAAGGCCTTCAGACAAATTTCGTTGATCATTTCATATCCACGTTCAATTTAGACGATGAATAATCTCTGCAGTTGAAAACGTCGTTAAAATACTACTACTGGTACTACTGATACTGCTACTGCTAATACTGATATTGCTACTGATACTACTACTACTACTACTACTACTACTACTACTACTACTACTACTAATACTGTTACTGCTACTACTATTATTGCTACTGATACTACTACTCATATTGATGATACTTCTACTACTACTATTGACACTACTGAGACTGATACTACTAGTAGTGATACTGATACTGCTACTGATAATACTGCTACTATTACTACTACTACTACTGTTACCACTGCTAATGCTACTGTTGCTATTGCTACTATTTCTGATACTGTTACTATTACTACTGCTACTACTATTGATACTACTACTGTTACTACTGATACTGCTAATGTTATTACTGCTGATACTACTACTACTGATACTGCTATTGATACTGCTACTGTTACTACTAAACTACTGATACTGTTACTGTTATTATTGCTACTACTACTGATACTGCTACTGTTACTACTACTACTGATACTGCTACTGTTACTACTAAACTACTGATACTGCTACTGTTACTACTACTACTGATACTTCTACTGTTACTACTACTGATACTGCTACTGTTACTACTAAACTACTGATACTGCTACTGTTATTACTGCTACTACTACTGATACTGCTACTGTTACTACTAAACTACTGATACTGCTACTACTACTGATACTGCTACTGTTACTACTAAACTACTGATACTGCTACTGTTATTACTGCTACTACTACTGATACCGCTACTGTTACTACTACTACTGATACTGCTACTGTTATTACTGCTACTACTACTGATACTGCTACTGTTACTACTACTACTACTGATACTGCTACTACTAAACTACTGATACTGCTACTGTTACTACTAAACTACTGATACTGGTACTGTTATTACTGCTAGTACTACTGATACTGCTACTGTTACTACTAAACTACTGATACTGCTACTGTTATTACTGCTACTACTACTGATACTGCTACTGTTACTACTAAACTACTGATACTGCTACTGTTATTACTACTACTACTACTGATACCGCTACTGTTATTACTACTACTACTACTGATACCGCTACTGTTACTACTACTACTGATACTGCTACTGTTACTACTAAACTACTGATACTGCTACTGTTATTACTGTTACTACTACTGATACTGCTACTGTTACTACTACTACTGATACTGCTACTGTTACTACTAAACTACTGATACTGCTACTGTTATTACTGCTGCTACTACTACTACTACTACTGATACTGCTACTGTTACTACTACTACTGATACTGCTACTGTTACTACTAAACTACTGATACTGCTACTGTTATTACTGCTACTACTACTGATACTGCTACTTTTACTACTACTACTATTGATACTGCTACTGTTATTACTGCTACTACTGATACTGCTACTGTTACTACTACTGATACTGATACTGCTACTACTGCTTCTGCTACTGTTACTATTGCTACCACTACTGATACTACTATTACTACTACTACTACTACTACTACTACTACTACTACTACTACTACTACTACTACTACTACTGTTCGTAAAAGATTTGCATTTCATAACCTCAGAATGTATGTTTTCGTTCACTGCAAAGGAATAGGTTTTGATAAATGAATTATTTGTATTTGTTGTATAAAATGTAAATATTGCTAATTTTTATATTCATTTATTTTTATTATTATTTTTCCCTAATTACATTTCCTGCCATATGTAGCACTAATATTTTGTAGAGCGCTAGTTCCGCAGTGTTAGTGCGTTTATATCGTTAAAAAGTAGCTGGACGGACCATTTCATTTTAGTAGCAATCCCACTTACAGTTGTCATGCTCCATTATTATTACGTACCGAACTAGGAAATACCTTTCGTAGCGTCCTGAAGTAAGTATTTAGGGTCCGGGATATACTAACCGATAACTTTCCTAAATTTGTTTGGGAACGAAAATGCTCTCCCTGGTTATAATATCGGCACTGCTATTATACATAAGTAGAAGGATTGGATTACAAACAAGTGATGCTTCATCAGCGGTTAATTACATGTAATTGGGATATCGCGTTACCGTGGAGACCCCGAACAGGCTCGGAGCTCACCGAGTGCTGGTATCATATTCACATAATTTATGCGTATTCTCCTAAGTGAATATGTCCATTGCAATTATGCAACATGTGTGCGATCCGACTCTGGAGTAATTGCCTCGCAGATCACATGTTACAACCGAAACCCCAATTGTGTTTACAACAAAGAAAACAGGCTGAATTCCAAGTAAACCTTGTGACCCATTTTCCTCGAAAATATCGACTGGCAACCGAACAATAATCAAACATTTCATAAACAACCAGTTGCCATAGCAACGTCATAAAACAATGAACTTTTGTTGTTTGTTTCTGAAAGGCAAAGAGGCAATTTGACTAATAGTCTCTGTGCGTTCATTTCATCTTTCGTAATCATTTTGTAGGTCACATGGTGGCTTTTGACCTTGCCTCTGGGACCAGGTAGCACGAATTCAAACCCGGACTTGGACGGTTGATTAAAGCTGAAGAAATATCTATCGGATGATAAACTTGTTGTGCGTAAAACATTTCTTCATGACAAAAGACAACAATCTATTCCCACCCGCCTTTACTTAGTTCTCAAATTTGCTGACATCACATTGACAATTTTGTATTTATTTATAATAAAAATAATGCTAGTAAATAAGCAATAGTAACAGGAGATTTAGTGAAATCCCAATGATTATGTGAAAATCTGTTACAGAACTTGAAGTAACAAAATAAAATATTAGGTACTTAGGCCTAATTTCCTAATTTCTTTAACACCAAACAGTAGTGTATGTTGATATCCATTACTTACTTACAAATGGCTTTTAGAATAGAGAATCCTGAGATTCATTGCCGCCCTCACATAAGCCCGACATCGGTCTCTATCCTGAGCAAGATTAATCCAGTCTCTACACTCATATACCATCTCCCTCAAATCCATTTTAATATTATTCTCCCTTCTACGTCTTTGTCTCCCCAAAGGCTTTTTCCGTCTGGCCTTCCCAAAGGCTTTTCTCTCCGAACCAACACTCTACAAGCATTTCTAGATTCATTCATACGTGCTACATGCCCTGCCCATCTCAAACGTCTGGATTTAATATTCCTAATTAAGTCAGGTGAAGTATACAATGCGTGCAGTTCTGCGTTGTGTAACTTCATTCTCCTACAACTTCATCCTTCTTAGCCTCAAATATTTTTCTAAGCATCTTATTCTCAAACACCCTTAACCTCTGTGTTTCTCTCAAAATGAGAGTCCAAGTTTCACAACTATATAGAAGAATTGGTAATATAACTGTTGTGTAAATTATAGCTTTCAGCCTCTTTGAGAGCAGATTGAATGACAAAAGCTTCTAAATCGAATAATAACAAGGATTTTCCATATTTATTCTGCGTTTAATTTCCTCCCGAGTGTCAGTTATATTCGTAACAGTTGCTTCAAGATAATTGAATTTTTTCCACCTCTTCAAAGGATAATTTTCCAATTTTCATATTTCTATTTAGTAGGCCTACTGTTCTGATTACAAGCCATAATAATGTAGGCCACTTTGTTTTTCGGGATTTGCTTTGAAACCTATCTTCTTACTTGTTTCAAGTAAAATTCCCGTATTTTCCCTAATAATTAGTGGATTTTCTCCTAGCATTTTCTTTGCTGACGATTTAAAACTATTCAAAACTATATCCGATCCAATAGATGAAGCGAATTTGCAACAGATATTAGTAATGTTGCATCTTGGTGTAAAAAGAATTGTCTGTTGCTTAACTGAAATAAATGTAAATACATATGTTTTTTACGGAAAATAAGTGAAGAAACTTTTGATTATTTTATAAACGGCGTACGTTTACAATCAGTATCAACGATTAAGGATTTAGGAGTAATTCTTGACAAAACTTTAACTTTTAAGTCACATATTAGCCTACATCAATTGTTATTTCTGCTTATAAAGCACTTGGATTTGTTATAAGAAATACAAAACTGTTTAATAATCCTGCAGTCCTGACTCTACTATACAAGAGCTTAGTTTAGAAGTAAATTAGAATATGCCTCAATCATATGGGACCCAATTAATAAAGATCAACAAAATGTAGTTGAAATTATTCGGAATAAATTTTTAAAATTTATGTATTTTAAATCGTTTACAAACTCTTACCCTATTCGGACACCAATATTGCACCTATACTCAATGTTTAATATGAAATCCCTCCCACATAGGAGATCAGTATGCACAATTTTATTTCATAGGAGAATACTCACAAACAAAATCGATTCTTTAGATATATTGAAATTAATTCCTTTTTATGCTCCATTCGTTACATCACGTAAAAGAGTACTTTCTCATATTCATAGATTAAAGATAGTCAGTGATAAAAATTTACCCCTAATCAGAATTTTGTCCCTTTATAACAAGTTAAATAATTCCAATGATATTGGTTTATTGTCGGAAACAGATGTTTACTATGTTTAGGCGTGTTATAGTATGCTGTTATCTGTCCTGTTCTTAATTTCGGTTTTGTTTTCACACTCTGTCTTAGTTACGCTTTGTTCAATGAGGCAGTCCCGTTCTTGGGAAAACTGAAAGGATGACTTTCTAAATAAATATTTAAGAAACCTTTTTTATAAAAATTTGGTTAACTAAGAAGCTATTACCTCTCTCATTATAATCAGTACATTCAGATTATTCAGTTTACTCATTGCATATGTTATAATACTCTGCTGCAAATATAAATTTATTTTACACTATTATCTATTTTATTGTAAGATAAAAATGTTAAGAATGTGCTTTCATAGGCAGTAATGCATGTGTACTTTCAAGTGAATAAATAAATGAATGAATGAATGAATGAATGAATACATAAATAAATAAATACATAAATAAATAAATAAATAAATAAATATATAAATAAATAAATAAATAAATGAATAAGTAAATAAATAAATAAAAAATGAATGAATGAATAAATTAATACATATATGAATGAATGAATGAATGAATGAATAAGTAAACAAATAAATTAATGAAGAAGTAAATAGATAAATAAATTAATAAGTAAATAAATAAATGAATAAGTAAATAAATAAATGAATAAGTAAATAAATAAATGAATAAGTAAATAAATAAATGAATAAGTAAATAAATAAATGAATAAGTAAATAAATAAATAAATAAAAAAGTAAATAAATGAATGAATAAATGAATAAGAAAATAAATAAATAAGTAAATGAATGAATAAATAAACAAATAAATGATGAATGAATGAATAAGTAAATAAATTAATGAGTGAATAAGTAAATAAATAAATAAATGAATGAGTGAATAAGTAAATAAATAAATGAACGAATGAGTAAATAAATGAATGAATGAATAAGAAAATAAATGAATGAACGAATGAATAAATAAATAAATAAATAAATAAATGGACGAATAAGTAAATAAATGAATGAATGAATAAGTAAATAAATAAATGAATAAGTGAATGAATGAATGATTAGATAAAAAATAAATGAATGAATGAATAAGTAAATAAATAAATGAATAAATGAACGAACGAATAAGTCAATAAATAAATGAATGAATAAGTAAATAAATAAGTGAACGAATAAGTAAGTAAATGAATGAATGAATAAGTAAATAAATAAATGAATGAATGAATAAGGAAATAAATAAATGAATGAATGAATAAGTAAACAAATAAATTAATGAATAAATAAATACATAAATAACTGAATGAAGAAGTAAATAGATAAATAAATGAATAAGTAAATAAATAAATAAATAAGTAAATAAATAAATGAATAAGTAAATAAATAAATAAATGAATAAGTAAATAAATAAATAAATAAGTAAATAAATAAGTAAATGAATGAATGAATAAGTAAATAAATGAACGAGTGAATAAGTAAATAAATAAATGAACGAATAAGTAAATAAATGAATGAATAAGTGAATGAATGAATGATTAGATAAAAATAAATGAATGAATAAATAAATAAATAAATAAATAAATAAATAAATAAATGAATAAATAGATAAGTCAATAGATAATTATTCACGTTATCCGAATAAACAAGTAGCTGATGTAATCCGTTGAATTTCAAACCCTTTCTTATTATGAAATTGAATATTATTTTCATTTTGGTTCTACACAGTATATAAAATTATAAAACTTAACTTCGTAGATAATAATATAATGTTATTAATAAACCAAACCTAAACCATCCCAACCTAACAAAATTGTAATTATGTTGGTTCTATATGATTATTTTTAATTATTAGACCTGTTTTCCTAACTTTCCTAATAACAAATTTTAGAGTAAAGTTAAAAGGTAAAGGTGATAGTGCATCTCCCTGCTCTAGCCCTTTATGGAGAATTTAACCGAAAGATCAGTGTTTCTCTCTGCCGGAGGAGAACTGAAAGCTTTCACTAGCAGCGGAGACACTAAATCTCGGTATGATTGACCCTTAATAGCCCCAGTTATTGTGAGAGACTTAAAATAAATAATTACAGCTGCAATCCATTAGCAGTAATGCTAGCTGTCCTACAGTTCGGTAAGCTGTGTCGAACTTTGCCCCTGTTAGGAAATTATCGAGGCAGCGGGGAAGTAAATTTATTAGGGATGGGGAAAATTACATAATACAGACATTCATAATTTATTATCGACGGGGAACATTGCTTGCTTGGAACCACCCCCCATATGAATCAGAGCAGAGCGTGAATGATAGGTTGTGGCTAATCAGCCCAAACAGGCCGGCGCGGAATGGTCACTGGGCCCTGACCGTTAATGGGTCGGTCACCCCACGCCAGAACTACTCGTACCAAAATGGGCCGTCGCGGTGGCTGAATACCAAATGAAATAATGTGGTTTAAGTCCCAAAAGATTCAGGATTGTACCTCATTTTCCTGGAGGATTCACCGGGTTAACCTGTCTGTATACGCGCGTGCAACTGCTGAAGCAGTGAACAGACATTCGTGTAATTTCATAGGAGTAGCCTTGAAATGGGGCGAACATACAGTGGAAGCTCATAAGTTCGACAGAAATCAAGTTCGACATTCTATAGTTCGACTGCTTACGTAGGAGAATTAGACACGCCCCTATATGGGCACTAGGAAATGGGTTTGCCATTTGAATGGAAATTGATCCTGTGTCTTGCAGTGATACGAGGCGCATCCAGAAAGTAAGTTTCCCGATTTTTTCCCCTTGAAAGTAAACGTAATTAGCCGTGTCAATTGCGCATGCGTAACAGATCTATGACGTATCTATCATATGCCAGCAGGACAGGTCCCGCCTAGTGCCAGTAGCGTGGCAGCAGTGGTCCGAAATGAAAGCTCTTATTCCTTCTCCCGCCGCCTGCGAGGTTCGGTCGGTGATAAAGTTCTTTAATGCACAAAGCATTGCGCCAATTGAAATTCATCGGCAGCTCTGTCAGGTCTATGGGCCGAACATCATGAGTAAGCAGATGGTGCGTCGCTGGTGTAGGCAGTTTTCCGAAGGTCGTCAAAGTGTCCATGATGAAGAGCGCAGTGGGCGACCGTCCCTCATCAATGATGATCGTGTTGAGCTGGTGCGGCAGTGCATCATGGAGAACAGTCGCTTCACGATTACGGAGCTGAGCAGCCATTTTCCGCAGATATCGCGATCCTTATTGCATGAGATTGTCACTAAGCACCTGCTGTTCAAAAAAGTGTGTGCCAGGTGAGTGCCGAAAAACCTGACACCCGAACACAAAATTGCAACGTTTAGGAGCAGCACTGACATTTCTGCAACGGTATCACGATGACGGCGACGAGTTCCTCGACAGGATTGTCACGGGCGATGCGACTTGAATTTCGCACTTCACCCCGGAAACCAAACAGCAGTCAATGTATTGGCGGCATAGTGGATCTCCGGTCAGGACGAAATTCAAACAGACGCTGTCGGTATGGAAAGTGATGTTCACGGTGTTCTGGGACAGGAAGAGCATTCCGCTCATTAACTTCCTTCCAAGAGGTGAAACAGTGAACGCTGACCGTTAGTGTGAAACACTGCGAAAATTGCGACGTGTCATTCAAAACAAGAAGCGTGGAATGCTTACTGCAGGTGTTGTGCTCCTCCATGACAATGCTCGTCCACATACGGCTCGGCGCACAGCAGCTGTTTTGACGGAATTTGGCTGGAAGTTGTTTGATCATCCATCCTACAGTCCTGATCTTGCTCCCAGCGATTTTCAAGTTTTCTTGCACCTCAAGAAATTCCTGTCCTCCGGTGAGCGTTTTGGCAACGCCGAAGAGCTGAAGACGTCTGTCACACGCTGGTTCCATTCACAGGCGGTAGAGTTCTACGACAGAGGGATACAAAAGTTGATCCCACGATACGACAAGTGTCTGAATTCTGATGGTGGCTATGTTGAAAAATAGCTGAAAGATTGCTGTACCTGTTGCCAATAAATGTTTCCCTGAAAGTGTGTATTCTTTTTTTTTTTAATAGGGAAACTTACTTTCTGGATACGCCTTGTACCTTTGTTAAAGGAAAACAGAATATTTTATTGATTAGGACATCCATATTGACCACTGATTTTAAATTAATGAACTATTCTTTCTCTATTTGAGAATTGTGCCGTCTGTGAGACGGAACTGTCGAAACCCACTGTGGTAACAGAAGCGGATACACAAGTCTCGGGGCGGGCAGGAAATGCAAGTATAGTACTGTATTTGTTGATGGGTAACCAAAAGAATTTGTATTCATTTCACCTGCCACACTCACTATCGTATTATAAAATCAAGACAATACAATCATTGTATATTAGGGTAAAAGGAGTCATAGAGATGTTTGACGGAAACGATGCAGTTTCCGTAAGTAATGCCCGAACTCTTCTTGGTGACCCAAATATTAAAAAAAAAAAACAGTGTGAATATATTTAATCTAATTTTGGATTTATCCCCTTACAATCGAATGTCTCGGAAAGATTGGTGTGAAATTGGTGGAGCAAATTTCGATAGTTCATAATCTCATCTCAAAAGTGAATGATCTGCAAGATGATATAAGCAAAAAGGTATGTGCGAAAATGAACACAGTAATAAATAATAAAAAAAAAAACGGTTGTTTCAATTCACTATGTAAAATTGCAAGAGTTTTGTCAGATGATAAGTGCGATTGTTATCAACTTGATGTAGAAATTTGAAATAGTTTACATATGCGCCCTTGGTTTCAGCCGATGTTGAACGCAGTTTTTCCACATACAAGGTTATACTAACCGACACTCGGCGGCCATTTTAATTTGAAACTTTGAAAATGAATGTTGTTGTTTATTGCAGCAGGAACCGAAACCAGGCAAACACAACATGCAAGAAAAGTAAGGTACGGAATAGATATGATAAATAAATTAATGTAACAGTTAAATATTGAGAGATCAAAATTGTACGCCATATACCTTTTTAGCATTCTAAAATTGTAATGCAAAACTATAAATATAAAAAAAAAAAACATCTTTTCAGACTTATGTTTTACCACATTTGTGACAGTTTCTGTCATCCTCTGAGGAGTTTAGTGCTGAGAGGAATGCGGTTCCGACTAGTCTAACGCGGTACTGGAGCGGGAGGGAACAGTGACAGCGGCAGTCTGGAAGGAAGTACGATCATACTGAAAACATTCGCCCAATTTACGAGAGCAGTATGCCTATTAGATTTCTAACGTATTTTTGGCGAGATAGAGATGCAAGTATTGTAGAAAATTTTATTATATTGAAGTTAAGGCCATCACAACACCAGAAATACAAATACAATAAAATAAATAAAAAGGAAAATCATAATGAAACTACAATAATATAAATGTAAAGAAGAATCATACTATTAGATTTAGTGATTAGTAGAATTGAATTAAATTAGTAAAGTAATCAATTTAAATATACTTTACTGCTGAACTCACTTGAGAAGTAAAACTGCTTGATTTGTATTTTAAGATATCACCATCAAATGATTTTCGCATTACATTATAGGAATCTGTTTTTCACGATACCAATCACACATATTCTAAAATTCCAATAGAATAAAACCAAAAACTTTTCCGTAGCGACACGAGGAGGTTTTACTCACCCGGTTGAGGATTGGCCATTGTCATCTGACACACGGCCATCTCCTACGTGGCGAACCTCAGCCGGAGTGCGATATGTGCCATGTTCCACTTACGGTGGAACACTTTTTATTGCGTTGCAGGAAATATGACCATGCACGGAGGCAATATGGAATTCGGCCGACATTACGTGACGCTCTTGGAAATGATTTTAATTGTGCAAATGAAGTTCTGAGATTTTTATCAAATACAGGTTTGGATAAGGTGATTTAGTTTTTTATTGATCCGTTTTTACTCATCCTCCGGACCCTTTACATCCGGAGGTTACATTTGTTGTTTTATATTTGATTTTACATTGTTGACACTTCGGACTTTATACATCCGAATATTTTATAAAATTTTATGGTTTTAAAATATGATTGACAAGTTATCCTCGGTGGCCTTAGTTTTATTGTTTTATTTGTTCGTCTTGAATACCACCTAGTGTGGTAGAATTGCTCACTTTTATGATTCTGTAGAAATCACCTTATGTATACTGCATTTGTGTGCCTCGTTTTATCGTGACAACGCTTTTTAGTTCTTTTAGCACTTTATTTATGTATTTGTTACATTAAGAATTTTAGATAAGGGCGCAAATAGCCATAGTAGCTGACGCGCCCTTCTTAAACCCTACTACTACTACTTTTCCGTAGCATGTTTCCTTAAAAATGACTTGTAATAGTGAAATATTTAACATGAGTAATTCATATAATATTAACATAGCTAACATTAGGGAGACGTTTGAGCTAAAATTGCAACAATATATTTAATATATTAATAACAAAACCATATAGACCTTGGTAAACAATATGTATATGAAATATTCACACACTACTACAAACTGAAGACTGCATATTTTTGGACGATTAATACTTTCCCACTCCGCTCGGCTCGACTTGGCTGTAGCAACAAAAGAATCCACCTGCAATCCCCCCCGCACCGATGGCAAGAATACCTCAGGTCCCAGCACTAAACTCGTCGGAGGAAGACAGTATGATTTCCAGAATTTTAGACTTTTCCGATACGGTATTATATACAATGATTGTATTGTCTTGATTTTGTAATACGCAATAATCGTACACAAAACACGGAACGTGCTTGCTTAGGCGTGTGTCAAATTCGCTTCCGCTGCCTGTACTTGAAACATGTCGACTACATTCTATCCGGTGTCGTATGTTCACCTTCAATCTAATACAAATATACCGATGTCACGGACTTAGTTATTACTAAAACTTTTGTAATTTCTTGTACTAGGCTACCCATACAAAATATTACTGCTGCTAAAGTACTCACAGCTATGTCTACAACAATATTACAGATTATATTATAATCAGTGGCGGCTCGTGATAAAATATTATGTGTGTTCACAATTTTGTGGTTCCAAAATCGAAGAGAATTTGAAATCGTACGTTTAGTCTAATATGAAATGTCATGATTCCAGTGTTTCACTATCGAAAAAAAACCGTATATAAATTCAAAACAACATATAATATAATAATAATAATAATAATAATAATAATAATAATAATAATAATAATGATGAAACTCAGTCTTTTTATTTCTAATTTTTCTTGGTAAGCCAGTTTACCCAGTTCTTTACTGTTCAAAATTACTTGAACAGAGTTCATTGTTTACGTTTGTTAAAAATGAATACATACCACAGTCTTGTTATTTACAAACGCGTGTGTTCAGTAATATATTTTGATTCACAACACACTGATACACTATAGCCTATACCAGTACTGTAATCCCACTCGCATAGATTACTATAAATACATGCCAGTAAATATTATTCTTAAATATTATACACTGCCATACAGTTACTTAAATTCATACCACCGCCACAGTCAGCCAGCACGTGTTTGAAAGCCAACCTATGCTATTATGCCGACACTGAAGTATAGTAATTCACAAACTACACTCTCGTAGCAGCACTGTACACGTAAGTAAACGTTCCTACAGTCAGATGCTGACATCTACAGGCTATTAAATTTCCTCCTCGAGATATAGCACGTGAACGATAGGCATCGATGGACCTGACATCTGTAGGATAGATACTCATCATATTCACTTAACGCTTTGTGCTCTTGACGAGTCATAAGCGGCCAGCTAAAGACAATTTTCTCCCGCGCATGCGCGAAATTCCTGTAACCAACTCGAAAAGAGCACGGCTTGTACGTGAACGGATGTTGCCAAGTTTACATAAAAAGTTTATGCAAGATGCGGGAAGTTTAAAATACTCGATTCTGATATTATACATCCCCACTACGTCAATACGGTATCAAATAATAAAACTAGTCGTGCATTAATGGAAACAAGGTGTTCACGTGCTCTTGTGCTCTTATTGACGCACCGCCACTGATTATAATCACCGTAGCATTATTGTTATTCCTCCTTGTAGATATAGTAACACAACTGCAGTATTCAGTAGTGTCACTATCACAAGTATTGTGAAATGGCTCGTGAAAGCAAGCAGTTCCCATTCATTACATTATGGGGTGATTTCAAACTTAGCTTGATAATGATTTCGCTATCTTTGTCTGTACGCTGTTATCCCCCGTTATGTCTCGAAATGATTTTCTCCCCTCTTTATGATTGTACTTCGCTTTCGGTATTTCAAGAGTGTAACAGTTTTAATGAATCAATCCAGAAGCTTAGACAGAAGCAGCGCAAACGTTAAATTACCGTCGGAATTATAACGTCTTTCATTCAGAAAGACAATGGAAAGCGCCTTAAAGCTTGGCGGAAGTTGCTTTTAGGATCTAATACGCACGGGAATTAAGTTTCGCAACTATTCAACAAAAACACGAGACTCCGTTGCTTGCTGGTTCAAAGATCAGCAAACTTTTATCTTATAAAAACATTTGGCTGAGTAAATGAAGTAGATGAGAACCAGAGATATGTCGTATTTTTTTTTCTCTTCCCTCCTTTCCAATGCATAGGAGTGTTTTTCATATTTTGTGTTGCGTGCTAAATAACTAGTATAAAATCGACTTTCCTTGAATCGCGTGAGAGAAGTAAGGTCTTATTGCAATATAAGCCTTCCATTCGAGCAACGCACGGCCTTCTTAGAGATGGAGAACGTAGGCATGGAAAATACTTCCTCTTTGACTACTGGGAATAATTCCCCTATCCCAAAGAACAAAAAAAAAGTTAGGAATTTGTTTTGACGTTTCGTGTAACCTTCGCAGCAGCTTAACGAGGAGCTGACGCTTTGTATTCCGTTGGACGATGCGGCTTTGTTCTAGTTTATTTTTTTATTTCTGTAATGAGTTATTTAGCAAGTCTGGAAACTTTCTCTTCCTTTCTAAAGGAATTCCGTACGAAATAGCAGTAAAATAAACTTTGAAAATATATTGAAATTATTTTTATATCGCGTGCTATAAATATTACTACCGTACTTTTATGTTGGAAATATTCGTGGCATGCTGTTATGTTGAAAATGGCTGATGTACTCTGACGGCCCCTAACGCTTCTAAAATGATCTACTGTATATAATTGAAATGGTAGAAGGCGATTGATTGATTGATTAATTGATTTCACAAGGGCAGAATCGACATAATTTTATTTTTACTTCAATTTTTATTGTACCTGAGTTTTTGTATGTACTTCACTCCCATCCCTTCTACTAATGAAGTTCCAACTGTCCTCCACACAGAACCAAGGTTGCATATAGCACTGAGTTAGTGAGTATAGTACCTTTCAGAAATACGCTCGCATTTTCCAGTGACGAAAGAGCTTTCAATATTGAATCATATGTTCGCACAGGTACTGTCGTCCGTTTGCATACGTCGCATCCCGATTTCCCCCACCTACTTTTACTCGCCTCTCTGTAAAGCTAGTGGCTGGGCTGTCTTGGCTCTTTTCCGAAAACATTAATTTCTGTTGTAATATTATACAACTGTTTAAAATAACTTCAATAAAAGGGCCTCGTTAAGTAATTAACTGTCACGTGATTTCCCCTCTTTCTACGATCCTGCGACATAACTACTTGAACGGACAGTAGATAGCATGTCTGAGTAATTTTATCTTTTCGGATCGGGCAGAAGTGAAGATTGAATTTACAGTACGTAAGGTACTCTTTTATAGAGTAGGTACAGAATTATTTCAACATGAGTTACTAGTTGCAAGGACGAAACTGGTCATTGGGATTAGGTACAATAGTATATAGTGCGATAATATGCACAAAAAACTGAAGCCTGTATAGAAATGAATGGCCACCATTTTCAAAAATGTCTTTAAATATCCATATTATGATTATTTTTCAATTTAACTTCATTCTCTATATTGTATGCTAATGTGCTGTAGACAGTATAATATACACTGCATAATGAATACATTCACATGGATAACTCAGTTCGTGAGTAAAAACATTTATTGTTAATACTGAACTGTATTTTGATTAAACAAAAACCTAATGAAAATTATCAAACTCAAACTTGCGACATTTCCTAGTTTACGTAAATGGACGAACTATTTTTCTCCCCTCCTAGACCTAGTAAAGTGATTTGTTTGTATTTTACGTCCGTATCATCGAACTCCGTTTGTGGAAGGGGTAGCAAACGGTGTTTTCTATTTTCAACCGTTAATCCAAAGGTATAGCCAGGTTAATATTAAAAATATTAGTAAAAATAAAATGATGTCCCTGTACTAGTTCAGTCCGGAACCAAGAAGTAAACAATACTAGTTCTGTCCCGGATTATTAAGTTAACAGTACTAGTTCGGTCCCGGATCGAAAATAGAGCAGTACTGGTTGGAAATCAACATTTCTCTTGCCATTCTATGCAGGTTTAATACTGTAATGTTATTATGAACAGTGTAGTAATATTTATTACTTTAAAATAAATAAAACTGGACCTTATTGCTCACTGACACAAATAGTAATGAATTTTCAAATAAAATGATGATTCATGTCAACTTTAATAATTATCCCTTTTTTTTATTCTCGAAATCTGGTCACCTTATGCTAGACAAGATTCCACTCGCCGACTATAGTTTTCAAAAGAGACCAGGCCGCGCCTTAACTGCCGCGTACATCACACCGTCACTTCCACTTGCACCCTTTCCCAGACTTCATTACCCCCTTGCAGCATAAACGCTGCATGACTCAACATAATTTGTGAAATACATTTCCACCTGCCTCTCTAGGTTTACGTCCATATAAATGCTTGACGCGATGGTGTGCCGTATATACGGTAGAATAAAAAATTGCTCATGAGCTCCCGCGCAAGTGCCACAACTCAAGTGACGAGCTGCATTTCACGGTTTATAAAACCATCTGGGTAACATTTTAAAATACATAGTTGATGTTTATTACTCAAGTGTAAAGCAATTCTGAAAATGTGAATGATGACAAAGTATATACTAAGCTCTTCTGAGCGGACACTTCTTATGGGCTAGATTAATTATAAGGCTTACATTATCCGACTATTATTCCCGTATAACATACTGCCTGTTTACATTAAGAGCGGAAACGTAATTCCCATGCGGTTTACTTTTATATATAGAGACTATTCTATGCTTTTCAAAATATTTGTACATTTCCTATACTACAACATTACCAGAAGTCTTCAGCTTCCTGCGGAAATCTTTCAGGGTGTTCCTCTCAAAATCAGTATATTCAAGGAAAGGTTGAGAAGATTAGATTGAAAATTAAGAGTACACTGCAAAAATGATGGATGTCATTTGGAATACATTTTGCAGGAGAAGCAATTGAAAGTTTGGATTGCTTAGCGCTCAAAGCTTAACTGTGATTTTCCAATCATTACTGGACAATGACTATCAGTGTTAATGCCATATAACTCTCTATGTACATTCTATATGTCTTAAGCTATGCATTGACAGTCTTGGTTCATTTTCGACAAGAAAGTGACATCCATCATTCTTGCATTGGATTCTTCAAATGTAATTGAAGGTGCAGTGTAATTATCTAAGTTGTCATGTAATTAATTAAGTTGATTACTTACTTACTTACAAATGGCTTTTAAGGAACCCGAAGGTTCATTGCCGCCCTCACATAAGCCCGCCATCGGTCCCTATCCTGTGCAAGATTAAGCCAGTCTCTATCATCATACCCCACCTCCCTCAAATCCATTTTAATATTATCCTCCCATCTACGTCTCGGCCTCCCTAAAGGTCTTTTTCCCTCCGGTCTCCCAACTAACACTCTATATGCATTTCTGGATTCGCCCATACGTGCTACATGCCCTGCCCATCTCAAACGTCTCGATTTCAAGTTCCTAATTATGTCAGGTGAAGAATACAATGCGTGCAGTTCTGTGTTGTGTAACTTTCTCCATTCTCCTGTAACTTCATCCCGCTTAGCCCCAAATATTTTCCTAAGCACCTTATTCTCAAAAACCCTTAACCTATGTTCCTCTCTCAGAGTGAGAGTCCAAGTTTCACAGCCATATAGAAGAACCGGTAATATAACTGTTTTATAAATTCTAACTTTCAGATTTTTGGACAGCAGACTGGATGATAAGAGCTTCTCAACCGAATAATAACACGCATTTCCCATATTTATTCTGCGTTTAATTTCCTCCCGAGTGTCATTTATATTTGTTACTGTTGCTCCAAGATATTTGAATTTTTCCACCTCTTCGAAGGATAAATCTCCAATATTTATATTTCCATTTCGTACAATATTCTGGTCACGAGACATAATCATATACTTTGTCTTTTCGGGATTTACTTCCAAACCGATCGCTTTACTTGCTTCAAGTAAAATTTCCGTGTTTTCCCTAACCGTTTGTGTATTTTCTCCTAACATATTCACGTCATCTGCATAGACAAGAAGCTGATGTAGCCCGTTCAATTCCAAACCCTGCCTGTTATCCTGAACTTTCCTAATGGCATATTCTAAAGCGAAGTTAAAAAGTAAAGGTGATAGTGCATCTCCCTGCTTTAGCCCGCAGTGAATTGGAAAAGCATCAGATAGAAACTGACCTATACGGACTCTGCTGTATGTTTCACTGAGACACATTTTAATTAATTGAAGTAGTTTCTTGGGAATACCAAATTCAATAAGAATATCATATAATACTTCCCTCTTAACCGAGTCATAAGCCTTTTTGAAATCTATGAATAACAACCCATCACCGTAAAAAACAGCTTGTTACGAATTCCTACAATTAAGTTGATATGTAATTAATTAAGATGATATGTAATTTAGTTGATATGTAAATAAATTAAGGTGATATGTAATTAATTAGGATGATATGTAATTCAGTTGATATGTAATTAATTAAGGTGATATGTAATTACTTAAATTGGTAATAGTTGGGTGTAATAGAAGTACTTGTAAGTTAGGTTTACTTTTGCTTATTGTAGGCGTTATTATAGAATAGTTTTTATTGATAGTCCTAGGTTTATTGCATCTATTTATTTATAGTTAGAAATAAATTTACGTTTATTTTATTTTATTTTTTTAGTGCTGTAATTATTGTATTATTGTAATGGTATTATTGTATATTATATATCACTGCCACCGGGTGTTTACCCAATTGTAGTGTTAATAAATACATACATAGTGAATTGTGTTTCTCAAAATTATTTAAGATGTGACTACTTTTCGTTCTTTCAGTCGATAATTAGGTATGCCCTAATTTTCTGGGGAAACGGTAGCAAAATTGGGAGTGTCTTGATTTTGCAAAAGAAAGTCATTAGAATTCTATGTCAATCAAACTATCTTGAACATTGTCGACCTCTTTTCAAACAATCACAGATATTAACTGTCATAAATGTATATATTTACGACCTAGTCCTTTACACTCGACAAAATATAGACAATTACTCATTAATAGCCAATATACATGATCATGAAATTAGAAATAGTGAATAAATTAATATTCCATACCGTAGATTACATAAAACTAGTACAAACTTTTCTGTCATGGGGATGAAATTATATAATAAGCTTCCCAATCAATATTATAAGTTACCAAACAATAGTTTCAAAGCTAGATTTTATAATTGGCTTTTAATTAATCCTTTCTACTCTGTAGATGAGTTTCTTAACATAAATTCATACGAAATTGTTTTTTTAATAAATAGAGTTATTTACATTTAGTTACAATTATTATTCCTGCATTAAGAGTGAAGTGTTCTCATTAATTTTAGAGTTTCAAAATATTTTGTGTTTTCATTCTAATTAAACTTTACTGTTTTCCATTATATGTGTATTTTCAAATGTATGCTTTTTTTGTGACGAAGCCTATCACTGTATGTTTAATGGCCTAATAAATTGAATTGAATTGAATTCATACACACATATAATAGTACATTATGCAACGAGCCTATAATGAAGGTAAATAAGAAGTGAGTATGGATGTTTATGAAACGAGCGCCAGCGAGTTTCATAATTTTCATACGAGCTTCTTAATTACCATTATAGGCGAGTTTCATACGACTTTTTATGCTCGACCATATTTCTAACTTGATATTATTAATTTTATTGTATCTGACCTGGAGCAATGTCCCGTATGTTGTGAGATGTGCGCAGACGCGAAAGTATTGATTTTTTCCGAGGAACAGATGTCCACATTGACCTTGCAAGGCCATAAGAACCTACAGAGATAACATTGAAATAAAATTAGACATTGAAGAACGAGATGACAAATTGAATTTATTTGAATATTATTTACAATTAACGCTAATAATTTATTATAGTAACAGAACATAACCTTCTGCGACAGTATTGGATTTCCAGCCTCCGTGACTTTTCGCTAATTTTCTTTCGATTGCATATCCGAGAATAATCGATACTTGCGGTTTTATAACTGTAGAAAGCTGACCTGTCATTGGCTGAACAGTTGTAACCTGAGTCGTCATTGGCTGAAAGACCTGACCTTTACTGAGTAGGTGTACTTTAATGACATGCATTAAAGGTCTGCTACCAGGTGTATAATTACTACATTTCGGCATGGTCGAGCATAAATAAATGACGAACATGTCCATTTCTGGGGGAATCTTTAAACTGAAAAACAAGAAGCCTTTCATAATTTAAACATTCCCAACAACGCAGAAACACATTCGATGACAGGACGAAGTTTAAGATCAGAGTTACGGCCAACAGCCGAATCGGGTATCGAACCCACGCCCGATTGCAGCTCTGGATCAGCAGGAAAACGCTCCTGCCACCTGAGCTACGCCGGTTGCAGCTCTCAAGCGTTAATCCAGTGAGTTAGATTTATTATGGCATCGTGTATAGCGATTCTGTACTAGCAGTGGAAGTATGCCGCCGAGGTCTTAAAATACAACCGCGTTAGTCATGGAGGCAATTACGCACGCACAAGAACACGCACCGTGTTGTGTGCGACTGCACTGTTTGTACGACACGCCACACAATCGAACTGTGATAAATATTAATGTGTTGCACGGCTGTTGAACCTGGCTAGTGGATACAATCGATGAATTGTGCTCCAGTGCTCTCAAGGACTGTTTCTGGGATTCGTTCTCCAGGGATTGTCGCTAGGATACCGCACAGCCTACGTCATTGGTAATTCTTACTGCCGTCCAATCTTTCAGCGGTTTCTTCCCTAAACCCCGCAGTAGACTTGTTGACCCGAGACTATAATTCCTTCATTCTTCAGGACATCTCTTCTTTAAAATGAGATCATTTTTCTGTACCATTGCACATCCGATAAATTTTTAGAGCATGTTACGAAACTTTTAACTGTAAACGTTGTCATCGGTGAAATGATAAACAGCTATGAATTACACTAATTGGAGAATAGAACAATGTTTTAGGAATGCCTTTTCTACTGTAATAACCCGACGTTTCACTGGAGTCACTGGTTATAAGCAGAGACCGGAAGTTTAGGCATTATGAATCATTAAAATAGGCAGGCGAAAAGGCATGATAAATAGCTAAAATAAGCAGGCAAAAGGCATTATAAATAGCTAAAATAAGCAGGCAAAAGGCATTATAAATAACTAAAATAAGCAGGCAAAAGGCATTATAAATAGCTAAAATAAGCAGGCAAAAGGCATTATAAATAGCAAAAATAAGCAGGCAAAAGGCATTATAAATAGCTAAAATAAGCAGGCAAAAGGCATTATAAATAGCTAAAATAAGCAGGCAAAAGGCATTATAAATAGCTAAAATAAGCAGGCAAAAGGCATTATAAATAGCTAAAATAAGCAGGCAAAAGGCATTATAAATAGCTAAAATAAGCAGGCAAAAGGCATTATAAATAGCTAAAATAAGCAGGCAAAAGGCATTATAAATAGCTAAAATAAGCAGGCAAAAGGCATTATAAATAGCTAAAATAAGCAGGCAAAAGGCATTATAAATAGCTAAAATAAGCAGGCGAAAGGCATTAAAAGTAGCTAAAATAAGCAGGCAAAAGGCATTATAAATAGCTAAAATAAGCAGGCAAAAGGCATTATAAATAGCTAAAATAAGCAGGCAAAAGGCATTATAAATAGCTAAAATAAGCAGGCAAAAGGCATTATAAATAACTAAAATAAGCAGACAAAAGGCATTATAAATAACTAAAATAAGCAGGCAAAAGGCATTATAAATAGCTAAAATAAGCAATGAAAGGCAATAAAATTACAAAAACCTTGCACTAGACCCACAACCTTGCACTTTCCACAAAGGGATTTCGACAGCAAGAAAAGCTTTACATAAGTCGAATGCAAATTGAGATTTTAGACTCGATGTTGCAATTACTGTTGGAAGCAAAGAAGTATTCTTCCCAGTAGCCTTGGAAAGTGCATTTTTGTGTTTGGTTGCACTGATATGTTGCGATATGAAATATTTAGCAAGCTACAACAACATCGCAATGAAAATTGAAAGAAAAATAACCGTTAAAATTAACGTTAGATCCGCACTCATTGTTGCCTTGTCAAATAAACACAAGCGATAATTAAAACGCTTACTTTATACATTTTTGCACGGCAGCACTCCTTGTTGCAAAGAGAATATGAACTGACTGAAAGACAATAATATACAGTCGGTGAAGTCACTTTCATTGTAGCGGTTATAGAAATAAATTAAAATATATCAGTAGGCAATTTTTAATAATAAATTAATAAATAATAGATAAATAAATAAAGGCAAAAAAGCATTTATTCTGTAAATTAGCATTTATATTTAAAAAGGCAGAAAAGGGCAACATAAAACTGTGACGTTTCAATCACAAAGGTATAATTCGTACAGATTTACTTTCAAAATAAAGACAGATTTAACACATTTAAAAAGGCATTCTGCCAAAGTTCCGGTCTCTGGTTGTAAGATATCAAGTTGGTTGACTGATTACATATTTGTTGATTCTTAGCTGGTTAAGGGGGTGTTTGGTTGCTTGGTTGATTAACTGGTTGTATGATTGGTTGCACACCGCTGTGAAACGAGCGGGTTCAAATCCTGATTAGGAAAAATTACCTGGTTGAGGTTTTTTCCCGAGGTTTTTGCTCAAGCAATTGAAGCAGAATTGTTGAGTATCTTTCAGCGTTGGACCTTGGACTCATTTCGCCATGATAAATACACTTACTCTCTATTATCATCATCATCATCATCATCATCATCATCATATCCGTTTCTTTTCCATATTGCGTCCGAACTTGGACCTGGTTTTATGTGCTCATTAGCTGCTGGTGGTAGTGCTATGTATGTGGACTTTCCCTGATGCTCAAGGTATCTCGTGGGTCCAGGGTTGAGGAATCGCGGTGATGTCTACGTGGAAAGATAAAAAGGGATTTTGGAGGCTGTAGGAGAGTTCGGGGGCGATTCTGAGAGGACTCTGTAGAGCGCGGTTGCTTCAGAATATGCACATCATTCCGTTCTGGGTACTACAATTTTATTGGCCTACTCAAACATTCTACGTGTGAAGGCAATTCCCAGCCCGTTCCCCTCCCTTCAAAGGGGCCTAATAGATAGATAGTTATATGATTGGTTGGTGTTAATGTGTTGCCCTACATTAGGCCTATATGCAAAAGTTGGAACATTTTTCTATCTTCTGGTGGAAACTACATAACTGTGTCTATGCAAATGTCATTTTTATTTTTCGTTAAAAATTGAGTGTATTCTTCAGTAGTCTTGTATTTGTAAAAAAAAAAAAAATCTTAAAAATTCTAACTTACAAGAAAAGTAACTTTTGTCATTAGTGGATAACGTAGGCCTATTATCTTGACATAAGCACATCTAACTGTACTTCGTTCTGTAATGTCTGACAGGAGACGTAAACAGTGCCGGCAGAGAGAGAGAGAAGTGTAATTGCTATTGAACCAATGATAGGAGTCTCATTCCACGCTTATCTTGAAGTTGGGCGGTCTGAAGCATTCTACCTCTTCCCACCTTCAAGACAAGCTGAAATGAGACTTCTGCTATTGGCTGAATAGCAAAAATATCCGTTTCCTTCTCTCTGCCGGCACTATTTAAATCTACATCGCCTGTCAGAAATTATGAAACGAAGTATAGTTGCAAAATACGGAAGTTGTAGATCATTTTACCTTCCTGGCCGTGGATCTACATTGCAAAAAGATGATAATTATTAGCAAACAAATGAAGGATAAAGAAAAGGGAAGTTCCCACGAAAAATCTAGCTTCACATACCTCAACAATATCTTTCTACATCACAAATTACACTTTTTTTTTGTTTTTTTTGTTTTTTTTTTTTTTTTGAGATAAAGCACATAAACCATTTACGGTCTTACTAATAAACCGTGTATAGTTTTTATACGAGACTTATGCAGAGTTGAGACAGAAAACTTTACTAATAAACCATGCATAAGCGATGCATGTATAAACAGGCTGTAACTATACAATGGGAATTCCTTTGTAGTAGTTATATACACGAAACCCCTTGTTTAAGCGTTATATATTAGAGAAAAAAAGGCCGCCCCTCTAACAGCTGTTCGTATCGACTGTCATTTTATGATGATGGTTGCCTTGTAACCACAGAAGAACAAACCAAAGAGCACAGAATAATTAGAATAATATTGCTGTAGCTTGTACTCTTTGACCAAAATATAGTGTGGTAATCGATTAGAGCCAGTTGTACTATCGATACTTAACACGGCATACTAGAGCGCTCTACCGGGTGCAATAGAGAACCTCAGATATTCTGTTACTTTCGTAATGAAGTAATGACGAAACTATGACGTAGCTGTGTAACAGTTATACTGTTATACACGACGTATGTAGTGATTATTAGTAAGGAATTTACACATGACTTATAAACGAGCTACTCATTGTACAGGGACATCATTTTATTTTTAATTCCATTTTTATTGTACCTGCATTTCTGAATGTACTTCACTCTCACCCCTTCACTAATGTCCTTGCTCCCGTCAGACACCTTCAAGCAGTGAAGTAAACACTGCAGTGTATAGTGTGTTTCATAAATGTGATTGCGTTTTCTATAGAAGAAAGAACCTATATTAATAATATCGTACTAAAAAATTATATTCAAGAAACGATAAATTCAATTTCAGAGAATATGCTTCAAAATGTTTTTAATAATATGCGTACTGAATTGAAGCCTGCATTGTAATGAACGGCAACCATTTTCAGCAACTTGTTTAAAAATTCAGTTTAGCTTTTTTTGAATTGAGGTGGCTAGAAGCAAAGGAATGCTATGACATTTGTAATAACATGAGTTAAGTGCATCCAGTGTAAGCTAAAGTATCTAAAATTTTAGTAGCAAAGGGATATATTAATCGCATCACACATTAAAATTTAAATAAAAATTTCACCGATTTTACGAAAGCTTAAATATTTAAACCCCATTTTCTCAAAAGTAACTTAAGTGCACTTACAGCCCTTCACTTATGTCCCCCTCAATTTAAATGCACTCTCTATATTGTATGTTGACACCAATAATTAGTATGCTAAATATAGTAGACATTACATAACGAACATAGCCGCCTGAAAAGTTGAGTTTTTGAAAAAAAAATGGTACTACTCTACTGTATTTTAATAAATTCCGTAAAAGTGATGATCAAACTGAAAATCGTAATATCGTATTTCCCTACAACATAAATGGATACACTACTTTTCTCTCCTCCTATACCTAGTAAAATGATTTGTTTACATATTGCACCAGTAACATCAAACTCCACATCAGCTTCTTGTCTATGCGGATGACGTGAATATGTTAGGAGAAAATACACAAACGATTAGGGAAAACACGGAAATTTTACTTGAAGCAAGTAGAGCGATCGGTTTGGAAGTAAATCCCGAAAAGACAAAGTATATGATTATGTCTCGTGACCAGAATATTGTACGAAATGGAAATATAAAAATTGGAGATTTATCCTTCGAAGAGGTGGAAAAATTCAAATATCTTGGAGCAACAGTAACAAATATGAATGACACTCGGGAGGAAATTAAACGCAGAATAAATATGGGAAATGCGTGTTATTATTCGGTTGAGAAGCTCTTATCATCCAGTCTGCTGTCCAAAAATCTGAAAATTAGAATTTAGAAAACAGTTATATTACCGGTTCTTCTGTATGGTTGTGAAACTTGGACTCTCACTCTGAGAGAGGAATATAGGTTCAGGGTGTTTGAGAATAAGGTGCTAAGGAAAATATTTGGGGCTAAGCGGGATGAAGTTACAGGAGAATGGACATAATTAGGAACATTAAATCCAGACGTTTGAGATGGGCAGGGCATGTAGCACGTATGGGCGAATCCAGAAATGCATATAGAGTGTTAGTTGGGAGACCGGAGGGAAAAAAACCTTTAGGGAGGCCGAGACGTAGATGGGAGGATAATATTAAAATGTATTTGAGGGAGGTGGGGTATGATGATAGAGACTGGATTAATCTTGCACAGGATAGGGACCGCTGGCGGGCTTATGTGAGGGCGGCAATGAACCTTCGGGTTCCTTAAAAGCCATTTGTAAGTAAGTAAGTAAGTAAGTAAGTAACATCAAACTCCTGTAATGGAAGGGGGCAACAGTGTTTCCGAGTATAGCCAGGTTAATGTTAAAAATGTTGGTAAAAATAAAGTGATGTCCGTGTATAAGACAGTTAAATGTCTGTATATAGAGTTTTTATTAGTAAGACTGTTAGCAGATAATATGCCATATGGAAAATGCAAGAGGTAGCGGAGTTCAGTGATGCACTTTGTATAAACGAGCGTACGGTTTCGAAAGTGCTGTACTTTTGTTAATTATGTTGTTGACTTGGACATGCCTCAGAAAGAGCACATTGTGTATTACACTTTGTCGGAAGGTGACATAGCATACTGCAAACATCGCGTCGTAGCGTCGCAGGAGGCCTGAAAGAATTTGGCTCTGTGTCAATCACGCGATATGAATGGAGCACCCTGAACACTACTTTAGGCCAACACAAACGAGGACAATGAGTTAATGGTGTTCACATCGTACCAGCTCCTTATTTATACGTAGTGGGCAAAAGTACAGAAGTTCCGTCCATTCAGCTTTCTTAAGTGTCAGTTGAGAAATGAAACAACAGTGTCCTCTGCGAGCTCTTCATTTATTCCATTAGCCAACCATCGCAGCGGCCATTTTGAACTTGTTTTATGCACTTCAGCAGTCCTCTTGAGAGAGAGAGAGAGAGAGAGAGAGAGAGAGAGAGAACAACAGTGTAGCATAGTGAAGTGTTACTGTGTGTAATATTTTATGATGAGACATGTTATGTAATATCTGCTCCTGAAACATTTTCCGTAAAAAATAGGCCATAAAATAATAATAATAATAATAATAATAATAATAATAATAATAATAATAGTCCTTGAGGATATTAGGCCTAGTGGCCTGTTACGGTCTCCGGCCATCTTTTCAGGGGGCGTCCCAAAGATCGCCTTCCCTGTGGTATATAGCGGAGAATTTTTCTTGGGAGTCTGGAACGGTCCATCCTATTGACATGGTTAAGCCATTTTTGTCTGTAGTGGTTGAGATGTTCATACATAGGTGTAATTTTCAATTATTTTGTAATTAGTTCCTTCCTTTTGTGGTCAAGCAAGCTGTAGCCGGCAGTCCTCCTTAGAAATCTCATTTCCGCAGTTGTTAGGCGTTGAACATCTGAGTTTCGGACAGTCCAGGCCTCACTACCATACATGAGGACAGGTATTGTTAGAACTTTATATGCTTTTAACCTGGTATGTTTTTGGGTTTTCGTGGTCGTGAAAACCTGGTTGATGGTTCTTAAGGCTCCATTAAAATGTTGAATGTTTTCAGATATATCGGTAACAGGTAAATATGTCAAATTGTAACCTAAATATTTAAGTGAGTTTACCTGTTCTAACGTATGGGTTCCAATGCAAATTTTATTCCTGACAGGCTTTTTACCTTGGAACGCCATAATTTTTGTTTTGTTTGGGGAATTTTCATATTGAAATTTTGTGCTATTATATTCAGGTGATATATTGAGTATTGCAGCTCGTCTTCATTAATAATATTAATACTAATAATAATAATAATAATAATAATAATAATAATAATAATAATACTTACTGGTTTTTAAGGAACCCGGAGGTTCATTGCCGCCCTCACATAAGCCCGCCATCGGTCCCTATCCTGAGCAAGATTAATTCAGTCTCTATCATCATATCCCACCTCCCTCAAATCCATTTAATATTATCTTCCCATCTACGTCTCGGCCTCCCTAAAGGTCTTTTTCCCTCAGGCCTCCCAACTAACACTCTATATGAATTCCTGGATTCACCCATACGTGCTACATGCCCTGCCCATCTCAAACGTCTGGATTTAATGGTCCTTATTATGTCAGGTGTGTTATGTAACTTTCTCCATTCTCCTGTAACTTCATCCCACTTAGCCCCAAATATTTTTCTAAGCACCTTATTCTCAAACACCCTTAACCTATATTCCTCTCTCAAAGTGAGAGTCCAAGTTTCACAACCATAAAGAACAACCGGTAATATAACTGTTTTATAAATTCTAACTTTTAGATCTTTTGACAACAGACTCGATGATAAAAGCTTCTCAACCGAATAATAGCAGGCATTTCCCATATTTATTCTGTGTTTAATTTCATCCCGAGTATCATTTATATTTGTTACTGTTGCTCCCAGGTATTTGAATTTTTCCACCTCTTCAAAGGACAAATTTCCAATTTTTATATTTCTATTTCGTACAATATTCTCGTCACGAGACATAATCGCCCCTGAGCACGAGTTCTACTCTTTCAGGGGCGAGCTGAAGTTTCTCTGTATATTTTATAACTTGTTACAATTATTAGCAAAATAATAAATAAATAAATAAATAAGTAAATAAATAAATAAATAAATAAATAAAATATATTTTGCCTTTTCGGGATTTACTTCCAAACCTCTTTCTTTACTTGCTGCAAGTAAAATTCCCGTATTTTCCCTAATCGTTTGTGGATTTTCTCCTAACATAGGCCTATTCACGTCATCCGCATAGACAAGCAGCCGATGTAACCCGTTCAATTCCAAACTCTCTCTGTTATCCTGGACTTTCCTAATGGCATACTCTAGAGAAAAGTGATAATATAATAATAATAACAATAATAATAATAATAATAATAATAATACATTCTTTAGCGTGGTAATTAATGTTTCTTTATACTACTAATTGAACCGTTGAGAAAAGTAAACATATTAAGTTTTGTCCGACAGAACAACAAAGAAGTTCTCTTTCTCATTCTTTACGAAACAATTTCTTACTGCTTGTAGAGACAGAGTTTGTAGAGCGACATGATACCGCCACTGCTTGTCTTCAGTACGTGAATGAAACACACAGCAATGTACAGGAAACTCTTCGTATCCGTTTGAATATCTGTGATTACACGATGTAATCACGACACTCGCTTTGGTTACCGCTGATCTAGGCCTATAGTAATCTCTGACCTCGAGTGACATTTATTAGGATTATTTCGTGAGTAAAAAAAAATTAAAATAATATATCCCTAAAATTCGCTTACAAAATGTTAATAATTTTATATTTACGAATACTTAACCTATTCCGACATTGCGACGTTGAAATACACTAATGTTTGTGGAAATTGCAACACCAAGAAGGATACATGTAACTGACGTTTGCTTTGGGGCATAATTTATTAACATTTAAAAAGAACTGTGTCGTTATGAAACATGGTGTGTAGCATTGTTTATTGTTGTTTATTGTTAGTAAAATAACATGTACAAAATACAATCTTAGTTCTTCCCTGAAGGAGTAAAAACTCATGCTCAGGGAGATATCTGAACACAAAGATAAGCACAGACAAAGATAATTATTTGACACAAACTGGCTCAGGAAAAAAAAATACAGGAATAAATTAAATTTAAAAATACAATTTCAATTTTAACACTTTAAGTCATACAAATACATATACATATTAAATCAATATATATTCTTTAAAAATTAAATTCCTAACGCTATTTTTTAAATTTCTGATACTAAAATTGTCCAAATTTGGGTATTTATCTATTGGACCAAAGTAGGTACCATGGCTCAGAGCTGTGCTTGTTCCTCTAGTCGTATAAAATCGGATCTTTTAGTTCCATATTTATAATGATACAATTTGAATTTATTACAATTTTTATGTATGAAATTAATAAGACAATATAATAAATCTGTTTAATTTTCAAAACATTAAAATCAGTAAACAAAAGCTCGGATGTGTAATCAATTGGTTTATTAAGGCATATTTTAATGATTATTTTCTGAATAAGTATTAGTGGAGTGAGATTAGAATTACAAACATTTCCCCACCCTAAAATTCCATACTGGAGAATGGATTGAAATAAAGCTAAATAAATGAGGCGTAAAATATTAATTGGTAAATATGACCGATTTATCCTTCGAAGAGGTGGAAAAATTCAAATATCTTGGAGCAACAGTAACAAAGCTAAATGACACTTGGGAGGAAATTAAACGCAGAATAAATATGGGAAATGCCTGTTATTATTCGCTTGAGAAGCTTTTGTCATCTAGTCTTCTGTCAAAAAGTCTGAAAGTTAGAATTTATAAAACAGTTATATTACCGGTTGTTCTGTATGGTTGTGAAACTTGGACTCTCACTTTGAGAGAGGAACAAAGATTAAGGGTGTTTGAGAATAAGGTTCTTAGGAAAATATTTGGGGCTAAGAGGGATGAAGTTACAGGAGAATGGAGAAAGTTACACAACGCAGAGCTGCACGCATTGTATACTTCACCTGACATAATTAGGAACATAAAATCCAGACGTTTGAGATGGGCAGGACATGTAGCACGTATGGGCGAATCCAGAAATGCATATAAAGTGTTAGTTGGGAGGCCGAAGGGAAACAGACCTTTGGGGAGGCCGAGAAGTAGATGGGAAGGTAATATTAAAATGGATTTGAGGGAGGTAGGATATGATGGTAGAGACTGGATTAATCTTGCACAGGATAGGGACCAATGGCGGGCTTATGTGAGGGCGGCAATGAACCTGCGGGTTCCTTAAAGGCCAATAAGTAAGTAAGTAAATATGACCGAAGTATAACAAAGACATAAAATGTTTTACGTAATGTACTGCATAAATATGTAATATGTTTGTACCATTGTAAGTGTTCGTCGATTGTAATGCCTAAATACTTAACTTCTGAGGGTTCAGTTAATATGGGACATTCACAATTTTGAGAATAACAATCTGAATCATGAATTTTGAGCCTAAAGGAAGATTGAGGAGATTGAAGACCACTGGACCTTAGTGAAAACGGAACAACAGTTGTTTTGGCTGTGTTTAAGGAAAGAGCGTTTGACTCATACTACTCTTTAATTACCTGTAATCCATTATTCGCATTAATATAAGTGCCTTTCCAAGATTTTTCAAGAAAAAGAATTACGGTATCATCCGCATATGAATATATGACCCCATTATATTTGCGTAAATTAGTTAATAACGAATCATTTATATAAATCAAGAATAAAATTGGACCAAGAACAGTATGTATGACTTGTGGACAGCGCCTTGTAACTTGCGCATTGAACCATAGACTACGAGGTGTATGTCCTCATAAAGCTGGAATTCTCTCGTAGACAGAACAGACGGCGGCGTCGGCAGTGTTGCTTTGACGGGCGTCTCAACACTTCGTTGGGAAGGAGCTCAAAAGAGAAATCCCCTATCTTTATTTGAAATCTCTGTCGCATTTTGGAATACTCAACAGAAGTACTGTAAATGACAGATGTAGCTTTACATCGTGAAGCAACTTAAGAGCAGTTTAAATAGAAAAAGAAATGAACGCAGTACTGAGGAATACAGCACATGGTTGGTATTCCCTGCTCATCGATTATGCATGCCCTACAACTGGATATCGAAAAGTGTCTCAGCTGACTTACCATTTGGATCATCGTATCATAGTAATATCGCTTTCTCAAAGCCATCACGTTGTACATGAGTGACAGGAGTATTAACTTCCCGATGGATTTAGTTACATCGAAAAAACTTCAAATTTTTGTTTTCATTTATTCACTCACTTAGTTTTCTGCCCAAGAGCAGGTCTTTCACTGCAAACCCAGCATTCTCCAGTCTTTCCTAGTTTCTGCCTTCCTCTTTGTCTCCTCTTATGATCCATAATGTCGTCTATCATCTGACATCTTTTTCTGCCCCGAACTCTTCTCCCGTTCACCGTTCCTTCCAGTGCATCATTCTGTAGGCAGTTTCTTCTAAGCCAGTGAGCCAACCAATTCCTTTTTCTCCTTCTCATTAGTTTCAGCATAATTCTTTCTTCATCCACTCTTTTCAACACAGCTTCATTTCTTATTCTGTATGTCCACTTCACACGTTCCATTCTTCTCCATATCCAAATTTCAAATGCTTCTATTCGCTTCTCTTCACTTTGTTGTAATGTCCATGTTTCTGCCCCATACAATGCCACGCTCCATACAAAACACTTCACTACTCTCTTCCTTAGTTCTTTTTCCAGAGGTCCGCAGAAAGTGCTCCTTTTTCTATTAAAAGCTCCCTTGGCCATTGCTATCCTCCTTTTGGCTTCCTGGCAGCAGCTCATGTTACTGCTTATAGTACACTCCAAGTATTTGAAGCTGTCCACTTGCTCTACTGCCTTATATAGAATTCTCAAGTTTATCTTCTGTATTTTTCTTCCTATGACCATGCTCTTCATCTTATTTACATTTATCTTCATCCCATACTGCTCATAGCTGTCATTTAGCTCCAGTAGTATATCCTTTAGTACCTCCTCTTCTGCTAACAACGGCATATCATCAGAAAATCTTATGCCTTTATTCTTCTTCCTCCTACTATCACCTCTCCCATGTTCTGAAAACTCTTCTCTTCTCTTCTCTTCTCTTCTCTTCTCTTCTCTTCTCTTCTCTTCTCTTCTCTTCTCTTCTCTTCTCTTCTCTTCTCTTCTCTTCTCTTCTTTGGGGAGGCGAGACGTAGATGGGAGGATAATACTAAAATGGATTTGAGGGAAGTGGGATATGATGAAACTGGATTAATCTTGCACAGGATAGGGACCGATGGCGAGCTTATGTGAGGGCGGCAATGAACCTGCGGATTTCTTAAAAACCATTTGTAAGTAAGTAAATATTGTTATTATTATTATTGTTGTTATTATTATTATTATTATTATTATTATTATTATTATTATTATTACAAAGTAGAATTGCCCTGTATAACTGTTTGTAGGTCTAAGAATAATATTACGTTTCTATAACCTAGAGACGATAATGCGATGTATACCAATCAACGTAATATTTATGTTTGTCCTTCAGACAAACATTTAACTTTCTCCTTGCTTGGCCTATATTGTTCTATCCAATTAAAATTATGTGTGTATGGGCGGAGGGACTACATTGCCAGCTGCTTTGTAAACACTATTATTCTGTGTGTGGGCCTAATTAACTACAGGGTAAATGTGTCTCAACTCCAAATAATAATAATAATAATAATAATAATAATAATAATAATAATAATGTATCCATTCTTAAACTAAGATGAGATGTCTCTTCCGCACTGATGTCGTGCATCTCTCTTCAGTGTTCAACCTGGTTCATCAGGGTCGTGCATTTTGAATTGCAACCTCATCGGGTCGGGACCCATAAACAGGGTTTATGTTTGGTGGCTCTGGACTAATGGTTCGCAACGAGCCACCACCAGGTAGGGGGAATCGAAATGGCGATCCTGAATGTGTCTGCCATCGCGTTTGTTATTGGACCGAAATTAACCCATCCACGAGATGCTCTGGACATTTCATCAAACAAATTTTCACATGTATCGGTTAATACAGTAACAACAGAGTGACACATGTGGTGAGCTCGCAATTAGGACCCACATCCCATCAGTCTTAATATCCGCTGGCCACGTCAATCCACATCAGCTCATGTCAATACGCCCTCGTATATCCAAATTTTCTTAATGCATGCGCTCTCAATGAACTCGCGGGTCTGCAGGGGTCAGCGGTCATCAACAGGTTTTTAGCAGTTATTTTCCAGCCAGCAAACGGTAAACCAAAAGCACAGGTTGTTAAAAATATTTTGCGTTTCTTGTCCACTTGATTAAAAGGCCTTGCTGAAGAAATTCGGCTTTTTAATAATACAGTTTCCAAAGGAGAAGTGAAGGGTAACAAAGATCAAATTTCGAAATGTCATGCATTTCAAATAGTATATGTGTCTTGTTGTTGCTTAGTCAACTGTTCGAAGACAGGTCTGGACCCCACAAATGACACTAACAAAGCATAACTCATGAGACAACTAAGCCAGGCGATAATGGAATAGGAAGGCCAATTCCTTCCCCCTTCATTGCATACATCGCTGACTAGTTACATAGGTACCGGTATTAGTAAAAGTTATGATGACTTATATTTTCTTGACATGAGTGTCCCTCAACTTCGAGCATAGATATTATTTCCATTTTTCCTCTCCCCTCTTCCCCTCCTATGCACATTTGTGATTAAATTTCTTTCTTATGATGCAACACAAAGCTCGCTCACTAGACAAACAACCAAGGACAGGGGCCATTAACGCTGAATCGAGCTGTACATATCGGACAGAACGTCAATCACAAATACAGCTTGATTCAGGGATTTTGGCCCTTGCAAAAAGTAAATAGATTGACTAAGAGCGAGTTACTCATCACTACTGGCGGACTGGGTCACACAGGTCAGGTCGCGCAGTATTGTATTGTATTGTATTGTATTGTATTTATTAACATTCCATGGTATTCATACATTGCTTACAGCTAGAATATGGAACAAGTTAAAAAAACTTAATACTATTATAAAGTCTTAATTTATAGTCAGAGTCTAGATGAAATATATATACAGACGAGATTTACAATATAGTCTACTAGTACAACACATAGTTTTAGTATCAATTTCATGAATGTCATGAATTCACCTACAGAATAGAAGGCGTGAGAAATTAGGTACCACAATTCGCCACACCGCGCTTTTCTGTTGAGCCATCAGATCCACAACTCTGGTCTGGTCTATTGTATGTAATAGTTATGCTTGAGTCGTCATGTTTCCGCAAGAAAGAATGAAATTGAGGAGCGTTTTTGCAAAGGTCGATAGATGCAGAAATCACGATTTTACAGAAATTACACTAAGTAACAGGATCTATCGAGTTTCGAAAAAACCTGGAAGGTTTGGTAGTCTCTACATACGGTATGAATCAAGTTTTGGTAAATCTGATTTCATAGATCGATTCCGGAGGTAGAAAACATACGATATCCCTATGTAACTCACTATCGAAAATTTCTGCATCTATCGACTTTTGCAAAAACGCTCCTCAATTCTGGAGGATTTATACGAAGTGTGACCATTAAATTCCGAGATCTGTCCCATAAATGGAAATAAAATTACTCGATTTAAATTTTGCTGCCATCCTCTTCAAAATAGTCTCCTTGGGGAGCCACACACTGATCTCAGCGCGTCTGCCATTTTTGGAATGCCTCCTGGAAGTCGCGTTCTTGAAGCCTGTCAAGCAATTCTGCTCTTCGCGTTGGATCTCCTCCAGAGTGCCAAAACGGCGAATTTCATCTTCGGAAACAAAAAGAAAAGTCGCAGGGGGCCAAATCTTGTGAATACAACGGGTGAGGAACGACGACCATCTTGTTACGGGTGCAAAACTGGCGTGTTGCGAGAGCTCTGTGAGCTGGCGCATTGTCGTCATGGAGCATCCATTTGGATGTGGACATGAGGATCATTTGAACTTCTCCAAATGACATATTGACGATGTCTCCAATTTCTATGATGGTAATGCGTAGATAATCATTCACAATTTGTCGAATTTCTTCGACATTTTCTACAGTGTTGCACGTGTGTGGTCAACCTGGCCTCTCGTCATTCTTTAGCGATGTTCTGTCATTTCTGAAACGCGAATGCCACTCAAAACACCTCGTCTGACTCACTGCTTCATTCCCGTAGGCTTGCTTCACCTTTCCATTGGTTTTGGTTGCCGATTTCCCGAAGAATTTGATGTTGGCTCTCTGCTCCAGTTTCGAGTCCATCGTGATTTCACAAATGCCCGGATGCACGTGCTAACAAAACCTTGTGTAACACAGGTCCCAATGAAGATAGCGCTTTAAAAAATTTTATGTCGCATCTCTTCAAGGTCGTCTAGTGTCACTGCTGCGCGCGCGTGTCAATGACTTGATCCTTTCGCCCACAACAGACACAGTCTCGAAATTTAATGATCACACCTCGTAAGTCATCTAAAATCACCATCACTGCTGTCTCTCAAACTTTGAACAGAACGGTACAAAAATCGTTCGCGACGAACGATTGATTCGGCGCCGTACAAACACAAGTGATGTTCTATTTCACGAAAACCGAGAAGATAATGAAAGGGAAATTGCAGAGTGTACAGGTAAATGACTGGGGGGGGGGGGAACGGGAGAACCCTGAGAAATATCCCCACAATCTTGGCTTTATTCACCATGAATAAAACTTCACCATCGTACTACCCGGATTTTGAACTCGGGTCCGCAGTAATCATATAGCAGAGATTTACCGACTGAGCTAGAAAGAAGTCATTACAGCTTATATACCGGGACATCATTTTATTTTTACTTCAGTTTTTATTGTACCTGAGTTTTTTAATGTACTTAACTTCCACACCCTCTACTAGTAAACTTCCAACCGTCCTCCACAGAAAACCAAGGCTGCATATAGTGAAGAGTACTGAATTAGTGAGTATAGTACGTTCCAGATATATGTTCGCGTTTTCCAGTGACGAAAGAGCTTTCAATATTGAATCATATTTTCGCACAGGTACTGACGTCCGTTTGCCTACGCCGCATCCCGATTTCCCTCACCTGCTTTTACTCGCCCCTCTGTAAATGCTAGTGGCTGGGCTGTCTTAGCTCTTTTCTGAAAACATAAATTTCTGTTAGGAATTGGACGTCTACATAATATTATACAACTGTTTAAAATAACTTAAATAAATGGGCCACGTTAAGTAATTAACTGTCACGTGATTTCCCCCCTTGTTACGATCCTGCGACATAACCACTTGGACGGACAGTAGATAGCATGTCTGAGTAATTTTATCTTTTCGGATCGGGCAGAAGTGAAGATTGAATTTACAGTAGGTAAGGTACTCTTTTATAGAGTAGGTACAGAATTATTTCAACATGAGTTACTAGTACGAAGAACGAAACTGGTAATTGGGATTAGGTACAATAGTCTATAGTGCGATAAATGCACAAAAGAACTGAAGCCTGTATCGAAATGAACGGCCACCATTTTCAAAAATGTGTTTCAATATCCATATTATGATTATTTTTCAATTTAACTCCATTCTCAATATTGTACGCTAATGTGCTGTAGACACTATAAAATACACTGCATAATGAATTCGTTCGCATGGATAACTCATCAGTTCGTGAGTAAAAACAGTTGGCCTATTGTTAATACTGTACTGTATTTTGATTAAACAAAAACCTAATGAAAATTTGTCAAACTCAAAATTGCGATATTTCCTTGTTTACGTAAATGGATTAACTACTTTTCTTCCGTCCTATACCTAGTAAAGTGATTTGCTTGTATTTTACGCCAGTATCATCGAACTCCATTAGTGGAAGGGGATAGCAAACGGTGTTTCCGGTTCTCAACCGTTAATCCAAAGGTAGAGTGAGGTTAATATTAAAAATGTTAGTAAAAATAAAATGACGTCTCTGTACATGCTCTTCTGATGAGACTGTGATACATATGAGAAAATGAAGTACTGGTATGAAAGAGGTGCAAGTAAGGAACTTTTAAACTCGCCATTGAAGCGTGTCAATATTGTTCGCTGGGGATGGCACATGACAGTGTAGCCTGTGTCGTCGCGTCGCCTGGGATATCGAGGCGGACCCAGACTCCGGCGGATTATGAGGGACGCTAAGCTTAGAAGCGGACACTGAGATGGGAAAACTAATTTTGCTGAAGAAATATACTTTCCTGCCGCTACATGTTGACCTTTGATATCTGTCCAAACAGTTCCGATTAGTTGCTGTACTTTATCACAGTTGGAGCAAACACTGGTACGAACATGGCTCTAGCAACTTCGCCGAAGACGAGAGTTTCGCGCACACTACGCTAAAATGTCGTCACGTTCTGAAAAGGAAGGGCAGAACTTCAACATGCAGCCTTAGTTATTGTGCCGCCTTTCTTTAAATTACCGATATCAATTTACATAATAAATTAAAAGCGTATTTATGTTTCACTAAAATACAATACAGGGTGTTTCAAAGTGATGGTAAAAAATATACGGATGAGAAATAAAAAAAAAAGAGAAGCAAAAAAGTTGCAGTAAACCTGGGTCCGCAAATAAGCCGTTTACGAGATAATGCCATTTTATGCTGGTCGAGGCCCGATGAATTACAAATTCCAACAAAACCAAAGACAATTTTACTGTGATGTATCGAAGTACGTATGGAGTTTTGGTGCAGTAATTCTGCATTTCTGTATGGTGAAGACTCGGTAGAACCTAGAAAAATTCTCTCCAATACCGGGACTCGAACCCGGGTTTCCAGTTTTACGTGCTGGCGCTTTATCCACTAAGCCACACCGGATTCAAGTTCCGAGGCCGGATTGAGTCCCTCATTTTAGGTTCTACCTAATGTATTCCCCTTTCTTGGCCTACATTCGTGTACCGTGTCACAGTATGTGTGACAATGTCCATCCTCAAGTACAGAGGTGCAGTCATTACGAGTGACAGTAGGTATTAATGTGCTAGCTTGTTATGGATTTTCGCTCTTGGCTAACACAGTATTTATAAGTGAATGAATACATTAAATAATAAGTAAATTAATAAATTAACTAATATATTAAATACATAAATAAATGGCAGAGTCGTTGTAGGTCAGTTTCTATCTGATGCTTTTCCAATTCACTGCGGGCTAAAGCAGTGAGATGCACTATCACCTTTACTTTTTAACTTCGCTTTAGAATATGCCATTAGGAAAGTTCAGGATAACAGGCAGGGTTTGGAATTGAACGGGTTACATCAGCTTCTTGTCTATGCGGATGACGTGAATATGTTAGGAGAAAATCCACAAACGATTAGGGAAAACACGGGAATTTTACTGGAAGCAAGTAAAGCGATCGGTTTGAAAGTAAATCCCGAAAAGACAAAGTATATGATTATGTCTCGTAACCAGAATATTGTACGAAATGGAAATATAAAAATTGGAGATTTATCCTTCGAAGGGGTGGAAAAATTCAAATATCTTGGAGCAACAGTAACAAATATAAATGACACTCGGGAGGAAATTAAACGCAGAATAAATATGGGAAATGCGTGTTATTATTCGGTTGAGAAGCTTTTATCATCTAATCTGCTGTCAAAAAATCTGAAAGTTAGAATTTATAAAACAGTTATATTACCGGTTGTTCTGTAGCCTATGGTTGTGAAACTTGGACTCTCACTCTGAGAGAGGAACATAGGTTAAGGGTGTTTGAGAATAAGGTGCTTAAGAAAATATTTGGGGCTAAGCGGGATGAAGTTACAGGAGAATGGAGGAAGTTGCACAACGCAGATCTGCACGCATTGTATTCTTCACCTGACATAATTAGGAACATTAAATCCAGACGTTTGAGATGGGCAGGGCATGTAGCACGTATGGGCGAATCCAGAAATGCATATAGAGTGTTAGTTGGGAGACCGGAGGGAAAAAGACCTTTGGGGAGGCCGAGACGTAGATGGGAGGATAATATTAAAATGGATTTGAGGGAGGTGGGATATGATGATAGAGACTGGATTAATCTTGCACAGGATAGGGACCGCTGGCGGGCTTATGTGAGGGCGGCAATGAACCTTCGGGTTCCTTAAAAGCCATTTGTAAGTAAGTAGGCAAGTGGGTAAATAAATAGATAACTAGATATGTGACTAAGTAACTAAATAAGTAATTGAATAAGTAAATAAATACAAAGATCTAGAGATAAATTAAATTATTATTACGTATAGTATTATTCGCTAGGAATTATTATTATTTGACACGCACCATTAGTCGAACAGCTAGAGCGTCGGCTTTCCGCGCTGGCAACCCACGTTTGAACCCCGGCGAGTTCAACTGGAATTTGTGGTGTATAGAAGCGTATTTGGTGCTATGTTTTCGCGGGGTCTTCTCCCGTTTCCGCTACAGGAATTCCACTATTGCTCCATTAATTATTACCTTCGTCATACAATGTTACAAAATTCTCCTGCTATGGTGCACCAAGAGCAACGCCTTCGTGGCGGTTGAAAAACTACAAGCTTCGACGCGTCACCTACTAACTTAGATGCGATTTCTCGGGTGAATGACACAAGTCTAGTGCCCGCCATTAGTTCTATGTATTTATATTGAAACTATGTAACCTATGATTTAATATGGTAATATTGGGACAGTATCAGAGGGATAAGCGACGGGGGATTTAACTTTCCGATTAAAGCCTGCCCATTACTTCTTTATTCTGTTAGAATCATAACTCCAGTAATTTAGAGTGTATTATTATTATTATTATTATTATTATTATTATTATTATTATTATTATACGCTTGGGGAGGCCGAGACGTAGACGGGAAGATAATATTAAAATGGATGTGAGGGAGGTGGGATATGATGATAGAGGCTGGATTAATCTTGCTCAGGATAGGGACCAATGGCGGGCTTATGTGAGGGCGGCAATGAACCTCCGGGTTCCTTAAAAGCCAGTATGTAAGTATTATACGCTTATAATATGAAAAATTGGAGAATGCTGGGTTCACAGTGAAAGACTTGCCTTTGGGCAATAAACTATAAATGAATGAATATGGGAGGAGTAATAGTTAAATAAGATTAATCTTCTTCTTCTTCTTCCTCTTAGTTTAGCCTCTCCCTTTTAGGTGCATTTACACGACCCACGCCACCCGGGCCTTACAGGGCCGCGACCTGTCCGGAGAGGAATTAATCTATTGGATCACATACATAACTTTTGACCACACAAGGACATGGAGGGCATCCCCGGATGAGGGATCAGCTCTAGCCAGGGCCACCTCCGATACAACACAAACATTTAAGACATTACAAATCATTCACTCACACACACATGAGAGGATTAAGGGAAGGATCGCCGTCCATGGCCGGACTTTCAAGAAGTACAATCCCGGCATTTGCCTGGAAATAACTGAGGAAACCATGAAAAACCTCAGTCCCCTGGGATCGAACCCCGGACCTCCCGAATGCGAGGCCCTCTACCATGCCGCTAGCCCGCTTGGAATAAGATTAATATTACTCACAAATATTTCAGTTGACACAAACAGCTGTTCAGGGTGAATTCCATATGGCCTTTCAAATGTTTCAAGTCCGAACACTTTTCATGTGATGATGTTAACAGACCTATACATATTGGCAAAAAGGAGTAGAAACGGGAAACTACAGAGAAAATATTGTACATCATAATAATATTATATCGAGGTTTCCGGCATGAGATTCGAACCCGAACCGCCTGAGCTTCCTTGTACTGCATGCATAGCCAGTGACCCCACATATAAGCGCGGAATCACGTAGCGGTGAAGTCGCAGTGCAGCGGGTAATGTGTTTATTGCTCCTTGAACTCCACGGCACGTGAAATTACCGCAAGAATTGCTGGCCGCGCAGTAAATAACTTGACGGCCATTCCGCAACTTTGTCATTACTAACGCTGCCTTCCAAGTTCTCATAAGAGCTCGGATATGACGTCACAGGATTCCCCTCTTAGTGCTCTCAAACCTTATGCGCAATTGGTGTTATGTGCTAGTTTTGCCGCCACATCGACAACTTTAGCACAGGGTGATTCAGATTTGTTCGCTAATACTTCACCGCAACTTGAAGTTATGCGAAAACGCTAATGATATTTCGATGACCACATTGTGCTGTAGGTATAATACAGTGTAGACATCTGTACTCTATGATGAAGGATGAGTGGAACAGAGAAAAATTCTTTCCGGCACCGGGATTTGAACCGGGTTTTCAGCTCTACGTGCTGACGCTCTATCCACTAAGCCACACCGGATTCCCATCCCGATGTCGGATTGAATCCTCTCAGCACAATGTACATACATACAGTATGCAGAGGTGCACTCGTTATGAGTGACTAACTGTCCGGGATCCGACGGAGTAAGCGCCGACTTAAATCACTAAGGGTGCTATTCATAGACATTTCGCTAGCCCGGCTACGAGCGTGCTAAACTAGCCCCGGCTATCGACTGGTTACTTGTACAGGATTCATATCATATATCATATATCATATCGCTAACACTGATTTATGAATACGAAAAATGTTAGTTCGCTGATCATCCACCAGAAGCCCGTGCTAAGAATGTCTATGAATACGGCCCTAAGTGAATAACCGGGTTCAAATCCCGGTGCCGGAGAGAATTTTTCTCTGTTCCACTTATCCTTCATCATATGATGACACAGAATTTCTCCACGGAAACATCATATTATGTGCTTCGGTACATCGTAATAATATCTGTACTCAATCACTTTTCTTTCTTTTACGGTAGTTATTTTCGAATGCGGAATTTGTCTCAGGAGTTTATACCACTACAATTCGTCCCAAAAATTTGTCACAACGCGAATTGGTATCGTTACACAATTCGTCCCGGTATATTTTTTATTGGGTTATTTTACGACGCTGTATCAACATCTAGGTTATTTAGCGTCTGAATGAAATGAAGGTGATAATGCCGGTGAAATGAGTCCGGGGTCAGCACCGAAAGTTACCCAGCATTTGCTCGTATTGGGTTGAGGGAGAACTCCGGAAAAACCTCAACCAGGTAACTTTGCCCCGACCGGGATTCGAACTCGGGCCACCTGGTTTCGCGGCCAGACGGGCTGATCGTTGCTCCACAGGTGTGGACGTCCCGGTAAATTCGTCCCAGGTTTTGACTAATTAGTATGTCCAAGTTTTTGGAGAAACATTTTTAGATCACAAATTTTAAAGTCGTACACTGTTAAATATGCTGTATTACATACATGAAGTAAAATCAAACATTACATTTTAGAAGAAAATTTGGGCCATTTGGATTTTCCAAGTTCCAGTTATAACTAGGGGGCGGATATTGATGAAAAGTCATCTTCTTATTTTTCACATTAGGACGATGCCTATTAATACAGAAATCCTTTCTGCGTTAATATCAACGTAAAAAAATAATTTCTTATATATCATTTCTGGCATTTTTTGACGTTTTTGAACTAATAGATCATTTTTATATTTTTTCGGAATTTTTTGGTCATTTTTAATACTTTGAAGAACTTTTAAATTATCTGGAATGCATTTTACTTCCTTCTTTACCGATAGATCTGTTAAATCATTTTCTAAGCAAATAGGTCAGTAGTAATTACCTACTGAAATAAGTGAATAACAGTGAATTTTGAGTTTTACACTTTGGAACAGACTCTAAAGCCCATCCCTCATTCCACTGAAGGCTTCACTTCACACAACGGTAGTAATATAAAATGATTGACAACAGCTTAGTTTAAGTGAGGGCTTTGACCGACCACCCCTGATTGAAACACATTATAAACCCTCATTAAAATCTATAGTTTTTCCTTAAAACCTTAATTTTGTCGCATGTTCTTTTCCTTTATCTAAGCCAAATTCCAGGAAGTTGCCTCCTCTCTCCGAGATTTTCAGGGCAGTCATTGAAACAAGGTGACTAATTTTTAAGAAGTCGTGGTACGAGTACGTGAATAATGTGTAAATGTCATTTTCTGTGCGATTTAGTGTCCAAATTTCACATCTGCAACTCAGAAGGTAAAGGCCTACGAGTAACACTTCGTAAAAGTTTAATAAAGTTGCTTGCTGAGTTTTGTTTTTGAGTTTGCGAAGTATAATCAGCTACAAAACACAGGCGCGCGCGCGCGCACACACACACACACACACACACACACAACCACACATACCCCCCCCCCACACACACACACACTCACACTCACTCACTAACAGATTTTGTTAGGTAGTGGTTGGAACGGAACCGGTCTGCATAGGAACTGTGTGTAGGAGAGAGAGAGAGAGAGAGAGAGAGAGAGAGAAAGAGAGAGTGTGTGTGTGTTTATGCATATGTGTTTTTTTTTATATTTACAACTTCGAGACAATAGAAGTTCTACATGACGAGACCTGTTCTATAACGCTATTACCTAATTCTAGTTCACAATAAAATTGCGTATTCAGACCCTTGAAATGGCATTGTTTTCGCTTTAATTGTACAAGTCTTTCTATTAAACTTGTAGGCTAAGTACAGTAGGATTTAAGTTGGTTAATAACGAGTTGTAATTCATTTTATGATTCTGTGTAAATTATTTGATTATCCGCAAACAGAACAGGGATTACGTATAAAATGTAGCCAGAAATTTAAATTTTCTTTTCCATCCACGAACGGTGATGACGATATAAATTGTTAAAAAGTGAGTGATGAGGAACGAGTACAGCTTCATAACTAATAGGTCGTACTGTAACGAAAGAATTGTACGTAGAAATCCTCCGTCGCCTCCGGGACGCAGTGAGATGGAAACGTCCAGAAAAGTGGGTAGAAAACAACTGGTTCCTTATGCATGACAATGCACCTGTTCATCGCGCAATTATTGCAAAGAATTTTCTTGCCAGGCACAAAATAACTGCTTTGAATCACCCACCATACTCTCCTGATCTCTCACCACCTGATTACTTTCTGTTTCCGCGTCTGAAAAGTCATCTGAAAGGACGGAGATTCAATGCTGAAGAGGTTATCGCAAACGCGACGAGAGCACTAAGACGGGTTTCACAAAATGGCTTCCAGGCTTGCTTCCAGGAACTCTACACGCGTTGGCAAAAGTGTGTTGTTGCGGAAGGCAACTATTTTGAAGGGAATGCTGTAGAATAGTGTTTGAGGTACGTTGTTTCTATGATACTAGCAAATTCCGGGAACTTTTTGAACCTAGTATGTATTTTATATTAATGTGGTATATTTTTAATTGCAAATACAGTGAGCTTTAACGACAGATTTTCTTTTGTGATTGTCCATCTCCCACAAAAATTTCGGTTATAATAATAATAATAATAATAATAATAATAATAGTAATAATAATAATGAGAGATTGATTAAATAGATCACAGCATATTCTTTAAGATATAAAAATACATAACAGCATGTATTAGTCCTAACATAATATAATATCCATACCTCACCCTTAACATTGTGACCTTTGATATATATAACTATGGAATTTCCAAAGATTACAATGTTTGCAATAAATTTCAGCCCGCTTTTACAATTTATAACTATGCCAAATTCTACAGCAGCTCGTGAGTTATTGCTTCGCAACGACAACAAATCTATATTTCACATAGCGGCAATGATACTATTTTTTATTATATCGCCGACGACATTGACATAAGCTACATAAATCTAGAATTTTTACTATTACCTCCATGAAATCAGGTGTTAATTGATAGCAGCGTGGCTGTCCCTCCAGTGTGGAAGCTGATATGACTGTCGTATGAATACTACTGAGAGGGGATGGCGGAGAAAATTAAGAAAAATGTTTTTTTTTTCTCTTCTCCTATCTGCACAATTGATTTACTGGAAAAATATGACACTGAAGCGAGATAAATACTGCAACTTTGATCTTTACTGGTTGTTGCGGTTTTTGTTCTTCATGAAATGAAGTTTATTTACTATTTCTGTTTCTACTACAGATTCTCGAATATATAGGTATCTACCTACGAGTAAATATATTCCACTCTTTCGGACTATATTTCCAATTAACGTTCCTCGTTTTCTTTTTGAAGTTTTATCATAAAATCTCTATAAAATAGCCCATAAAGTAAGGTACGCGTACCAAATAACGCTACCTTAACACTTCAGTCACTTTTGCTCTGGAAATAAGTTATGTACAAACATGAAAATTAAAAAAAAAAAAAAAAAAACAGTAATCTTATCTTTACAAAATAGCACAATGAAAATGGATATATTATATACCGAACAAGAATTAGAACTCAAATAGGAAAACTTTGTAAACTGGCGTTATTAGGAACAGGTTGTCCAATTAACGCCACCTATTTTCTAGTAACCTATACACTTATAATTGTTAATTAATTATTTTTCCTAAGCAACACAAATAGAACTAAGCGACTAAATTTGAGTTTCTGTTAATAAAAGATAAAAAATCACTCAATACTAAAGAAAGTTTCTTGATCTGACACTGAAACACCAGATGGATATGGAAAATAAGTTTTCCAGTGACTCCTTACTTAAAAAAAAAAGAGACAATGTGACTCAGTAGAAAGTTATTAAACACAAAAGCATTTACCTTAGTTTAATATGAATGTTTTCCAATAAGTAAAACAAAAAAAATTAAGACATGTAAAATAAAAAAAAATTAAGAGTTCGATAAGCAATTGAACTAATATCATTCTGAACATTCGTAAGTTGAAAGCTTAGTGATTTTCCTGATGTTTTCACACTGATGCTGTACTGTCAGCCTTAGTACTAACATAACCTAAAATTTTGTCTGTAGACCTTTAACGCCACATGGCGTTAAAGCGCTACTGAGTACTTGATAACATGACATGCCTGTTTCTCTAACATTTTCAAATGTTATAGATAACAAATACTTTCTATACATAGAAGAATGTTTAAGGATCACGAAAATACATAGTTTAATATAGTTATTATTTGCTCAACACACAAAATAGAATATTGCCTCTTACCTTCATATAAGAACAGCCATTTACTATCAACACACAACAGGAAAATGATGGAATATAATGTCACTCGTAAATGTCAGCGGACAGCTAGTAACTCATTTCATCACTAGATTGCAAGCTAATGCAGGCTACAGTAGTGCACTACCGAAAACTTGTGTCGTTAACAAATTTTAATAGGGTGGCGTTAAAGGTATACATGGCGTTATTTGGCTCAGGGACCTTATATGAAATTATATGTTTACGTAGGCAAGTCAAAGAAAAAAAGAGTAAGAATGATTTTATTTAGTCACGAAATAGGCCTACGTTAGGTAGGTATCAGGACGATACTGTGTTTCTCGAAGTAGTCCCCACCAAGCTGTGTGCTGTTGGAATCCATTTTTGACATCGTCTTTAGAACCGCCCCCACATTCTTCAGAACTATCGTTCATGATCCGAAACGTTTGCTGTGCATCTCCGATATCAGGCGACGGAACAAAAAAAAGCCACACTAAACAAGCTCCGGACTGTATGGAGATTGTTGCACACATTCGACTCTCACTCTGAGAGAGAAACAGAGATTAAGGATGTTTGAGAATAAGGTGCTAAGGAAAATATTTTGGGCTAAGAGGGATGAAGTTACAGGGGAATGGAGAAAGTTACACAACACAGAACTGTACGCATTGTATTCTTCACCTGATATAATTAGGAACATTAAATCCAGACGTTTGAGATGGGCAGGGCATGTAGCACGTATGGGCGAATCCAGAAATGCATATAGAGTGTCAGTTTGGAGGCCGGAGGGAAAAAGACCTTTAGGGAGGCCGAGACGTAGATGGGAAGATAATATTAAAATGGATTTGAGGGAGGTGGGATATGATGATAGAGAATGGATTAATCTTGCTCAGGATAGGGACCAATGGCGGGCTTATGTGAGGGCGGCAATGAACCTCCAGGTTCCTTAAAAGCCAGTAAGTAAGTAAGGGGCAAATATCAAAATTCTGTTACATACAGTTTGTAGAACATGATTTTTCAAATACATTGCAAAAAACTGGATCAATCTGCCTTTAAAAATGGTTTAGATATATCGGTTTTAGTAAAATCCTGCATTTGGTATGTTTTTTTTTTTCAAATCTGGGCCCCCAAATAATTTTTTTTTTTTTTCAAAATATTTATTTTTGGTTGAGTTGCTACGGCTATGAGCTCTCTACATACAAAAAATTAATATTTCACACCAAATAGGAAGAAAGTTTAAAAAAATACCATCCTCTCCCCTTAAGTAAATAACACTGTTAGTGGGAAAATATTGTAGAATGTATCATTTCGAGGGAAGTTTCCAATAATTGTAATTGAAAGAGAACAGTTGAAGCGCCGGGAGTGGAGCACCCCAATTTACATGTATTATTAACGGAAACTCCGTTTAATTAAACGCTGAATGAGACTCGCCACACCGTCAGGGTCGCCAAATAAAATGCATGTTTCATTGCAAAATAAATGTGAATGAGCTACGATATTAATTTATTGGGTGTCAAAGTGACGTAACTGATTTAACCCTGCATTACTCAGATGGGGTGTGGTAAACCCCGGTGCGTATATTTCAACGAAAATCTAAGAGATGGAGCTAGTGTGTACTCTGTGCATCTGTATACCTTTCAATCACATCCAGAAGAGTTCACTTAAGAAATTGTTTAAGTGAACTAAGAATAGTATATTTAATTGCGTTTATCTGATTTCTGAAACTTGCGGAAAAATATATTAGTTATTTAAAATGGGGTTTGTGAAACCTCACCTGAGCAATGGTGAGAATATTTATAACATGAGTAACGCAGGGTTAATAAAAGGAACTTCGCACGTGCACAACTAAATCAGTCATAAGAATTATGAAAGAGACTTTACACTGTCGAGAATTCAGTATGCTTCTGTAGTCTATTAATTTCAAAAATGTAGCTGAGCCAACAATGATGAAGTTATATCCTGATGATAAAAAAAAAAATAAAGAGAAAAGATTTCGAAGTGTGTTAGACCAGTGGATCTCAATCTTACTAGCACTGGCACCCCCTTTCGATAGATCAGTATTTTTGCGGACCTGTGTTCAGTTCATTTGAACATTGCAAAATCTTGACCCCGAAGTGGATTTTTCATTTTAGGGAAAAGATAATAGTCAGGTGAATTGATGTCCGGACTGTAGGCTGGCTGAGGGAGTGTTTTCCACTTGCCATCCGTCTGACGGCATTCAGTGGCTCCGCGACGTGCTGTCTCGCATTATTGTAGAGCAATGGAGATGTAAGGGGTCCAGGAAATCAAGCCTGTCTCCCTAGCTCAGGCCTGCAGAACTGTAACTCTTGAGAGCGACTGCTTTCCTCCCCTCTTTTACCCCACCCAACTTTTCTACCTGTGCGGTCACGGCGTTCTAGTTACGCTCGGCTGCATCAACATTCATTCTCGGGGCGGAAGTCGATCATCCCCAATAGAAGTGGAGTGAGGCTGACGTCATAGTTCCCCTACTTTGCGAGTTCTGCAGGCCTGCCCTAGCTGAACTACTTCCCACCTCCCACCTCCCTCTCTGGTTGCATAATTCGGTGGCTTGTAATTAGCTTTTTTTGTTAAATTTGCACGAACACCGTCCATGCTATTGAAATACACAAGAGGAAGAAGTGATTCTTTATCACATTTTACTGTTTTCACAGTGATAGTAGGAGAAAGAACAATAAAGTGTTTAAGATTTGCTGATAATATGGCGTTGTTAGCAGAAGAGGCGATGATATTAAGGGATATGCTACTGGAGCTAAATGACAGCTGTGAGCAGTATATATGTATTTATTCACAATGCAATGGGTATATACCCGGTGGCAGTGGTAACTAATTACACTCAATAATGACAATAATAAACTTATTAATTAAAAATACAACTAATAATAATAATACTAATAATAATAATAATAATAATAATAATAACAACAGGGAATATACTAAATTAAATGAACGATCACTTAAAATAACATTTGAAATATTCTAATTTGTATCTTAAAACTAAGATCGAACTAAAACCCACGAGTATAATATGTTCATATCTGCACAAGTAGGTACCTTTCAACATTACACTCGTTTCGCTGTCAACTCACTCACTGCACTGGAACTACGACACATTTCACTGATTCTATCCTGATTTCACTAACACTTCAAAAACATTTCACTGTTCAAATTCTTTGCACTGCCACTATAAACTATAAAGCTTCACTGACAGGAACACGTTTCACTTACACAGCACACTTCACTGATATGACATACTTCTTCACTGATACAACACACTTCACTGACACAACATAATTATTCACTGATACAACACTTCAATAACAACATATAATTTACACCCTTTAAATACTGTGTATAATCACCGTCTATTAGTAAGGTCCTTAAGCCTATTTTTAAATGCATTTTTGGTTGTTGGTAAAGCCTTTAGTAAGTCTGCAGGTAAAGCATTCCAGTCCCTGATAGTACGATTGAGAAAAGAAAACTTTCCAGTGTCCGTCCTCTGCCTTCTTTCCCTCAATTTATATGAGTGGTCGTTCCTTGAAGAGTAATTTGGCGGCTGCAACCTATTTTTTATTTATCTCCAGGCAGGCTCACCTCTGTATGTTTTGAACAGTGCGTATAATCGAATTCCCGTTCTCCTGTCCGTGAGTGTGTCCCATTTTAATGGTGAATTTTTCCGACAACACTTAAGAGCCCGTTTTTGAATCTTTTCCAGTGTCTTAATATGTTCTAATCTGTAAGGATCTCAACATGCAGCACCATATTCCATTACTGGACGTACTAGTGATTTATATGCAATCTCTTTGGATTTATCAGAGCCTTTTCTTAGTACCCTCATCACAAAGTGTACAATGCAATGAAGATAAATGCAAACAAGACGAAGACCATGGTCATAGGAAAAAAAGTAAAGAAGGTAAACTTGCGAATTCTAAATGAGGCAGTAGAGCAAGTGGACAGCTTCAAATACTTGGGATGTACTATAAGAAGTAACATGAGCTGCTGCCAGGAAGTCAAAAGGAGGATAGCAATGGCAAAGGAAGCGTTTAATAGAAAAAGGAGCAACTTCTGCGGACCTCTGGAGAAAAAAAACTGAGGAAGAGACTAGTAAAGTGCTTTGTTTGGAGTGTGGCATTGTGTGGGGCAGAAACATTGACATTACGACGAAATGAAGAGAAACGAATAGATACATTTGAAATGTGGATATGGAGAAGAATGGAGCGTGTGAAGTGGAGTCAGAATAAGAAATGAAACTGTGTTGGAAAGAGTGGGTGAAGAGAGAATGATGCTGAAACTGATCAAGAAAAGAAAAAGGAATTGGTTGGGTCACTGGCTGAGAAGAAACTGCCTACTGAAGGATGCACTGGAAGGAATGGTGAACGGGAGAAAAGTTCGGGGCAGAAGAAGATATCAGATGATAGACGACATTAAGATATATGAATCATATACGGAGACTAAGAGGAAGGCAGAAAACAGGAAAGACTGGAGAATGCTGGATTTGCAGTGAAAGACCTGCCCTTGGGCAGAAAAATATAAATGAATGAATATTATATTTTCTATTGTCATGGACAAAATCAGTATTCTTCTCGCAATAGTTACCGAATAAGAGGGTGTTAAATATTTGAAAAAAAAAAAAAAAACTGAGAAAACTGTGAACTTTCCACCAATATGGTACTACACTTTTTTTTACATACAACATTAGCTATTCGCTATGAAAATTTGCAGGGTTATTTCACTTCCAGTCTGCATAAGACAAATGTGTAAGAACTGGAAATTGAATACAGGTTCATATTAATTATCGTATTCAGAACGATCTGAAACTTATTTATGAGAGTGCTAATACAGTACTTACTTACTGGCTTTTAAGGAACCCGGAGATTCATTGCCGCCCTCACATAAGCCCGCTATTGGTCCCTATCCTGAGCAAGATTAATCCAGTCTCTATCATCATATCCCACCTCCCTCAAATCCATTTTAATATTATCTTCCCATCTACGTCTCGGGATCCCCAAAGGTCTTTTTCCCCTCCGGCCAGGTCTTTTTCCCCTCCGGTCTTCCAACTAACACTCTATATGCATTTCTAGATTCGCCCATACGTGCTACATGCCCTGCCCATCTGAAACGTCTGGATTTAATGTTCCTAATTATGTCAGGTGAAGAATACAATGCGTGCAGTTTTGTGTTGTGTAACTTTCTCCATTTTCCTGTAGCGTCATCCCTCTTAGCCCCAAATACTTTCCGAAGCACTTTATTCTCAAACACGGTCGACCTGGTTGGCGAGTTGGTATAACGCTGGCCTTCTATGCCCAAGGTTGCGGGTTCGATCCCGGGCCAGGTCGATGGCATTTAAGTGTGCTTAAATGCGACAGGCTCATGTCAGTAGATTTACTGGCATGTAAAAGAACTCCTGCGGGACAAAATTCCGGCACATCCGGCGACGCTGATATAACCTCTGCAGTTGCGAGCGTCGTTAAATAAAACATAACATATTCTCGAACACTCTTAACATATGTTCCTCTCTCAAAGTGAGAGTCCAAGTTTCACAACCATAAAGAACAACCGGTAATATAACCGTTCTATAAATTCTAACTTTCAGATTTTTTGACAGCAGACTGGATGATAAAGGCTTCTCAACCGAATAATAACAGGCATTTCCCATATTTATTCTGTGTTTAATTTCCTCCGGAGTATCATTTAGATTTGTTACTGTTGCTCCTAGGTATTTGAATTTTTCCACCTCTTCAAAAGATAAATTTCCAGTTTTTATATTTCCATTTCGTACAATATTCTCGTCACGAGACATAATGATATACTTTGTCTTTTCGGGATTTACTTCCAAACCTATCTCTTTATTTGCTTCAAGTAAGATTCCCGTGTTTTCCCTAATCGTTTGTGGATTTTCTCCTAACATATTCACGTCATCCGCATAGACAAGCAGCTGATGTAACCCGTTCAATTCCAAACCCTCTGTGTTATCCTGGACTTTCCTAATGGCATACCCTAGAGCAAAGTTAAAAAGTGAAGGTGATAGTGCATATCCTTGCTTTAGCCCACAGTGAATTGGAAACGTATCTGACAGAAATTGACCAATACGGACTCTGCTGTAGCTAATACAGTATAATGTATTAATTACTTTGCATGGATGGCACAAAACGTATTATGGTTTTCGTTGTTGGCCACACATGCACTGCGAAATTATTGGCTACTTGTGAATTCGTTTAGTAGGAGGAAAATATTAAAACCGTTATCAGACCAGCTATCCTCGACCCCTAGCCACGACACTCCAGACCATTGATAGTAGCCCGGTGAGGATATGGTTTACAGCTGAACGAATTTGAGCTCTCGGGAACATGCTGTGGCAGAACAATTCTTAACAGCATTAGAGGGCTGTGGAACCATGAATAATTGCTGCAATTGTAGTTGGAACAGTGAGCCCGCTCGATTGTTTTGTGTCTGCAATATCACCACTACATTAGATCCCTCCCCTCCCCCCGGGGGCGCTGTGTGCATCAGAAACACGCCCCGGCCCCAATTTTGGAGTTCACTTCAGTCATCCAAACCCAATGGAAACACATTTACTTAATGACGTGAGATCGATACTTACAGTCGATAGCGGAGAGCACAACAACTATGATCATTTTGACGACTGATTGCTCAATGCGGTTTGCTTTTGTCGTCCGAGCGAAAGTACCTGCGGCAATTGAAACCTGGCGTCCATTGGTTTAGTTTCCTACAATTAGAGCTGCATCACTGCATCTGGAGTACATCAGAAAAGTATCAATCATTCCGCGGTACAAAGCAGTTACGCTGTGATGGGTCATTTCAACCCACAGAAATATTATTCCAGTCGGCTCTATTACTGCAGTGGTGCTGTCTGTGCCTTTTACGTGTTTCCAGTCCATAGAGCCGTGCGGAGTGAAAAGCTCCTGTGATCCTTCCCCCCCTATCATTCAGTTACACTCGCTCTGTCTATAGATCATTAATCACATTTGAATTTGTAAACAGATCACCAATGGAACATCGGCATGAAAGTCATGGCACAAACATCGAACCGACATAATACGATGCTAATCTCATGCCACGTCTTTCTTGTAACAAAGACTCCTCCTCTGCATTATCGTGAATCAATGCTAAATCAAACAAAATACGAAATTCAGACACAATTCTGAGATACAGTACTTACAGCTCTTGAAGATCAGTGACTGAAGTTAATATTTCGGTTTAATAATATCGCTCCTCTTATTTGTAGAATGCGTTTGAATCTAAAGAAAGCAGAATAACAGTATAACGTGTCCACATCTGTGGAGTAACGGTTAGCGCGTCTGGCCGCGAAACCAGGTAGCCCAGGTTCGATTCCCGGTCTGGGCAAGTTACCTGGTTGAGGTTTTTTCCGGGGTTTTCCCTCAACCCATTATGAGCAAATGCTGGGTAACTTTCGGTGTTGGAACCCGGATTCATTTCACCGGCATTATCACCTTCATCTCATTCAGACGCTAAATAACACGAGATGTTGATAAAGCGTCGTAAAATAACCTACTATAATAAAAATGAAAAAAAAAACAGTATAACGTGAACTGTTGTGACAATAATCCTAGCCCTTGTATACTAGTAAGACATCATGTCACAAACACGTTCACGTCTGAGTATTTTTCACAAAGTAAATAATCCTTGAAAACGACGAAAATATTAAGTATATTGCTGGAGAGTGTATGGTAATATTTATTTATTTGTTTATTTATGGATTTATTTATTGCTGTATTTTGTATATATATATATATATATATATATATATATATATATATATATATATAGGAAATAAAATTAATTTATATTGACTCATTCCCGTATGATCGGTTTTTTACGGTACATAATATTCCTTGGCTTTCATGCTTTACCCAAACGTGATGCTTCCGATTGCAGGGGACTTGCTCAACTTGTTATATCTAAGTAGCTAAATATTAGCTTTTTCCTATATCGACAGAGCAATATTCTCAACGTGATACTAAAGGAACAAATAATAATTGAACTTTTCCTTGAGTAAAAGGGCTAGATCAGCCCTCAACAGCTTATCTCTTTAACGTTAAAAGGGTTAATAAATGGTTCCATAATTTTAATCATATTTATTATTTAACTTATAAAAAGAGATAGAGTAGAGAGCTATATTAGGAAATTAAGAAACACAAAATCTATAGGAACAGATTAGAGTTAATAGTGAATTATTAAGATATGGTGGTCCATTATTATTTAATAAAATAATACAACTTTTTTAAACAGTTTGTGAATTAGAGGAAATTCCTCAAGAGTGGAAACAAGGTGTAGTGCATACATTTTATCTTTCCACGCTCGTGGATGTAGAGCGGATGTGGCAATGCACAGCGCAGCTACACACATGCGAACGTGAAAAGATGAAATGTATGATCTGTATAGCAAATCAATATTATTTCAAGAAATGTGACAAAAACAGACAAGAGGATTATATAATAACTAGCCGTACCCGTGCGCCCCGCTGCACCCGTTAGAAATAAATATAAAGTAATTACATAATTAAAATAGGACGTTTGAGCCAGGGAACATTCGTGTTTGATAGAAGGATAAATCGTTTAATATGTTACTTAATTTAAATTGCATCCAAATAATTAAAATGCGATCATTTTGGTCCAGAGACTCTCATTTGGTGCAATGACAATTCCTTTAGCCTGTTTCTAAATTTTTATTACATGCAACCATAGTTTAATGAAGATTGACATCATTTAGATTTAATGTGTGTATTTTATTTTACTTTTTATAGGTTTCCATTGAATTATGATAATAACTTAATTTTAACCCTTTTTTTCTTCGTATTCTGTAAATGGCGCTTGGCCCACTATGGTTGTGAACCCTTCAAATAACTTAAATTATATTAAATAATATTACATATTATATTATATTATATTATATTATATTATATTATATTATATTATATTATATTATATTATATTATATTATATCAGAAGTTACTGTAATAACATTATAGCATTATGTCCATCTAGAGAAACTACACTTTCCGATGGTGAAATAATAATTAATTATACAAATCGGTTAATTTAGCTTCCGATATTACTTCATACAAACACAGAAACATTCTCTGTAGGCTATCTTTCATAGCTTTCGATTGTTGCTGTCCAAGGCCCCTTATAGACGAAGTCATTTGTTTTTTAAATTATTACACGGCCTTAGATGGCAGTTATTTTAATTTTAAAACTCATTTATCTCATTAAATATCAGTCCTATAAAAATTTTTTAAGGAATAAATCTTATCGAAAAGTATTTATAAAGAAACTTTTGTTATGTAACATTTTTCATAAAAATCAATAATAAGGGAGATATTTCGATTTATTTAATTCAGGCCTCCTTATAACCCCCCTTTCAAATAATGTATTTTGAATGCCATATAGCCTAAAATCTAAGTTACAACGAACTTAATTTATATTCCAATTTTCATCGAAATCCGTTCAGCCATTATCGCGTGAAAAGGTAAGAAATATACAGACAGACATACAAACAAAAATGAAAAAAAAGCGATTTTCGGTTTCAGGGTGGTTAATTATATGTGTTAGGACCAATTATTTTTGGAAAATCGAAAATTACCAGAAAAATTTCGGCTACAGATTTATTATTAGTATAGATTAATTGTGCTATGTATGCTACTACACTGAAATTAACAAATTATTGGGATCGAACCCGCAACTTCGGGCACAGAAGGCCAGCACTGCACCGACTGCGCCACCCAGGTCGACAACAAATTATTTGTTAGTACTGTGTAATATGTTCAAGAAGCTTCGAATATCCGAGCTGGCTAATAACCATCGCTTTGAGTTGTCCGAATAATAGGAGACTAGACGCAAAGACTATGAGGATTTGCGTTTAACTACAGTGAGAGTTTTGCTTCTGGAGACATTCTGTGTAAATTCCAGCTCTGCCAAAAGGACGCTGCGACTTTAAGCCTGCATGAACGGGGGTTCCCTCCAAGAGCAGCATGAAAAGAACTGGAAAATTGGATTTCCCTGCGCCTTTGATGGAAACTGGGGAAGGAATTTTTTTTTTCCTCTCGTGATGACAGAAGGGTGGGGATTTTATGTACGAAAAAATGCTCTTTTTATAGAAAAAATCCCTTTCGGCTGCTTGAAATTAGATGTAAATGAGTTCTACTAGTGCAGCACAGCTTCATGTGCGCGAAAATGGAGACGGGAAATATGACGACATACTATATTCTGTTTTCTTCTCGTTTCAATCTCCGATATGCCTCTGTGCCTGAGGGAATACGTGATAATTGCGCCTGCACCATCTGCTCCAGCGTTTAAAATGTTTCGCAAACGGTCGGCCTATCATCATGATCGTCGTCGTTGGCATGTCCATCGGGGTAATTCAGGTAGCAGCGTATTTGTCTATTAATCTGCGGATGCGTTCGAACGTGGGTTCGAATTCCGCTTGAATTGAATACCTGATTGGACTTTTTCCGAGGTTTTTCCCAGCTGTAAAGGTACTCCTCCAGGGTGCAACTTAAATTGCATCCAAATTTTAATTATATGACAAAAGCTGCACGTTAATAATTAAGGCGTTCCCTGGAATAACAACTTAACATAGGCCTATTCATTCATTCATTCATTCATTCATTCATTCATTCATTCATTCATTCATTCATTCATTCATTCAGTGTTCTGACCAAGGGTAGTTCTTTCACTGCAAACTCAATTTTCTCCAATCTTTCCTCTTTGTCTCCTCATAGTTTTTATTTATTTATTTATTTATTTATTTATTTATTTATTTATTTATTTATTTATTTATTCATTCATTCATTCGTCCACACCTGTGGAGTAATTTAATCATTTATTCATTTAATCATTTATTCATTCATTCCTATATTCATTTATTTATTTATGTATTTATTTACTTATGTATTTATTTATGTATTTATTTATTTATTCTCTCACTCACTCATTTATTCATTTAATCATTTATTCATTCATTCATAAATTTACTCACTCACTCACTCACTCACTCACTCACTCACTCACTCACTCACTCACTCACTCACTCACTCACTCACTCACTTATTTATTATTTATTTATTTATTCATTTAATCATTCATTCATTCATTCATTCATTCATTCATTCGTCTACACCTATGGAGTAACGGTCAGCGCGTCTGGCTGCGAAACCAGGTGGCCCGGGTTCGAATCCCGGTCGGGGCAAGTTACCTGGTTGAGGTTTTTCCCGGGGTTTTCCCTCAACCCAATACGAGCATATGCTGGGTAACTTTTTGGGTGCTGGACCCCGGATTCATTTCACCGGCATTATCACCTTCATATCATTCAGACGCTAAATAACCTAGATGTTGATAAAGCGTCGTAAAATAACCCAATAAAATAAAAAAAATTTATTTATTTATTTATGTATTTATTTATTTATGTATTTATTTATTTATGTATTTATTTATTTATGTATTTATTTATTTATTTATATATTTATGTATTTATTTATGTATTTATTTATTTACTTACTTATTTACTTACTTTTTAGCTAGTGAGTACAAATTAAATTTATAAAACAGAAATGTTTCTAGCCGCTACCGTAAGAGCCAGGCTCGTGTACGGTGTGGTCTTAGCCAATAACATAACATAAAATTTACAAGGACAGTTTACTAAATACAGTAAGTAACTTAATTCAAACCAATAAATACAACACAAGAACAAGGATAAAGAAGAAAGAGAAAAAGAGAGAAAAATAAAAATTTAATATGATCCATGTAGATAGATCGATTTATTCAGCAATATTATACATACGGATGCACTACACTATCAGAATTTTCTCTTAAATCCAATGCACGGGTCTTTTGACCGTACGTGCTATATAAAAACAAGTCCTCCTTTGTAGGTTTCACCCCCCTCACCTATGATTAGATACAACACTCTCCAAAAGAACACACAGATTAATATGAAAATGACACAAACAAAACAGATTATATAATATATCCTAACCTAACATACAAACAGGCATAAAAGTGTATAATTGAATAGTTACCATTATCCCTTCGTCAATTCGCATCATAAACTTCAACAGCTGAAGTTCTAGGCTGTCTCGCCTTCAAGAGGAACAATCCAGTCTTTTGTTCGCATTCTCTATTCCCCATGAGGTCAAGACATGCAAGCGCACCCCTATTTTGACTTAGCATCGAGGATGGTAGATATTTTCTGGATATGTTCTGTTTCGTCACACTAGGATAAAATGTGTTCTAGGAGTACTTTTCCCCACACAAAGGATAGAGGCGCTCTCCTCCTTCGTTGACAATTTTATCTTATTATCGTCTATCATCTTATATCTTCTTCTGTCCCGAACTCTTCTCCCGTTCACCATTCCTTCCAGTGCATCCTTCAGTAGGCAGTTTCTTCTCGGCCAGTGACCCAACCAATTCCTTTTCCTCTTTCTAATCAGTTTCAGCGTAATTCTTTCTTCACTCACTCTTTCCAACACAGCTTCATTTCTTCTTAACTTATGTTACGTCGTTTTTCCGTTTCCAGCATATATCCTTAAAAATTTAGAAATCCTCTCACTATCCGTGAGCTGTCACAAGAGACAAAGAGTACTTGAGAATATATATGTTTACAAGTTCATTGAACCGCTGGTTTTATTTTGACAAATTTAATGAAACTCCTAGAAATATAAGGCTGCAAATACATTTTAAGCTTAGTAGAAATATACCTTGTTTTAGAGAAAGAAAGATAAGTGTTATGAAAAAGTAAAGAATGCTAATGGACTTAGTTTCATTTCGAATATAGGTGATGCTTCAGGACAGCAATTGATCATTTCAATGCAGCTAAGGTTACAATCGGAATAATAGATGTAGGTATTCCAAGCCTCTTAAACACATCTTTCATGAAGAGAGTAGCGGTACCTCTTGCTCCAACCAGAAGTCCGATTGCTTCAAGCTCTTTTAGTCGGTAGTTTTGGAGGTAATAGCGAATGGTAGGATTGTAGATATTCTATTTTTTCCTTACCTACTTCTGCCGGCTGTTACTCATTCGTTTCGAAACGCACAGTGGGGTCAGTTATGAATTCAGATCTTGTAGATTCCTTGAAAGCTATTATATCCATGAGCCGTGTACTGTCAGTCACGGAGAGACCATGTACTTCTTCAAAGATGATATGGTCGGTAGTGGCTATAATAATTGATCGTACTTGTTGGTGTCTAACGCATCGTATAGCTTCGCCGTGCAAACTTGTAAATATTAAGATAGCTTGTTTTATTTTAATTTCAGATTTTCTGAACGATTTACTTGTAGATATAAGATAACTCTTTGTAATCTAATTTTATAGTCTATTAATTAATTATTTCCTTGTAGACATAAGACAACGTTTTGCAATTTAATTTTAGACTTTCCTTACGGATTATTTGTAGATATAAAATAGCATTTTGTAATTTAGTTTGAGAGTTTGCAAACGATTTAATCTTTGGCATAAGATAGTTATTTGTAATGTAATTTCAGAATTTGCTAACAATTAAATGTAAGCATAAGGTTACTCTGTGTAATTCAGTTTCATAGTTTCCTGACGATTTTATTGTAGGCATAAAATAGCTATTTGTAATTTAATTTTAAAGTTTGCTAACAATTTAACTGTAGACATAAGATAGCTTTTTGTAATATAACTTCAGATTTTTGTAAACATAAATTAGCCCTTTATTAATTAAACATTTACTTGTGTACATACCATAGCTCTCTCTCCAATTTAATTTCGAAGTTTGCAAACAATTTATAAAACACATGAAAAATCTTTGTGATCTAATTTCACAGTTTACAAACGATTTGCTTGTAGACATAAGATAGCTCCTTGTAATTTAAATACATAATTTAGTAACGATTTACTTTAAGACATAAGAGAGCTCTTTATTATTTAATTTCAGAATTTGCCAAACATTTACTTGCGTACTTAAGCTACCTCTCCCCCCTATTTCTCTTCCTTTTACTCTTTCTTTCTCTCTCCATCTCTCTCTTATTTAATTTCAAAGTTTGCTAACCATTTTCTTGTATACATATGAAAGGAATGTGTAATTTAGTTCGATAGTTGCAAACAGTGTATTGCAATTATTTCGATTGTTTTGAGTACAGTGCAAGATAGAGCGGGGCCTCTCCATGCTGGAGGTCTGAATTCGATTCACGGTGAAACCAACAGGAATATAAGGACAAAAAGGACATTAATGGCACATAGGGTAAACTAGGGTCTGTTGGACAGCCGGGCATGTTGGACACTGCGTACTTTAACGTGTTACTACGCCACTTGTGGGCACCACATTCAGCTAGAAGTCAATGACGGAAGTAGGCTACTTCCGTCATTGACTTCTAGCCGAATGTGGTGCCCACAAGTGGCGTAGTAACACGTTAAAGTACAGAGTGTCCAACATGCCCGACTGTCCAACAGACCCTAGTTTACCCTATGTTCATAAATATTTCTACTGTTATTCTCGCTGGTATCATTGTACTATTTCTCAAAGTCTCATAGAAAGTCTTAAAATTTTTGGGGAAACTGTTGAGGGATAATACTGTAGTTTTATATTACGAAAGTAAGCCTATCCTTAGATTACATGGGTTCAATCTCGGACGATGGTGGGATTTTTCGTGTTGCCAAATTTGAAAAACGGACTGAGTCCATTCTATGTCCTATCAAATTGAGTACGGGCCTTTTCCGATGTGAAATGTCGGTGGATTGTGTTGCCGACCACATCACCTCGTTCTAGTGCCGAGGTTAAGAAGGCATAGAGCTTTGCTCTGGCGGTAGCGCGTTTGTCTGCTGATCCGGAGTTTCGCTCGGGCGTGGGTTCGATTCCTGCTTGGGCTGATTACCTGGTTGGGTTTTTTCCGAGGTTTTTCCCAACCGTAAGACTAATTCACGTTGTCTATGGCGAATCTTCGGCCTCATTTCGCCAAATAGGCCTACCATCTTACTATCAGCAAATCCATCGACACTAAAGAACCTTGTAGTTAATATAGCGTCAATAAACAGCGAAGTCAAAAAAGTTCGTCATAAGAATCGTGAGGATTTCTCATGCAAATGTAATCTCGTGCTGTAATATCACGATAATAAAGTTAATATTAATTACTTAGATTGTATATGAGAAACAACTTGAATGACTTCAGGAAATATTTCTTCAGTAAAACTTCACTTGAACTCACCATAATTACAATTTATGTCTCCGACATTAAAAGCTCGTATTCTGCCAATAGAATTAGTGTCACGTATCCCTGGTACAATTTACGGCAAAATACTTTTAAGCGACATGGAATATGGGGGGATTTCGTGTAACGTCCATAAAGGAATTAGGGTAATGGATAGAGATGGTAGATGTTACGAACTTGAAATTAAAAATTGAGCATTATGGGGATCAAATTCAACATTTTATAACCCTTTCAATGTTAAAATTTAGTAGCTTGGAGCGTTTCTGGATAGAGCATTTTTATGTACAATTTTGTGGTAGAAATTCGATGTCATCAGTGTATTTGCAGGTGAATTTTATAGATTTTCTAGCTAAAATTCTTGAAAATAATAAATAAGTAAAGTAATAATGTAAAATTACAGTGAAATTGTAAATACTATACCAAGATACCTGCCAAAAGATGTGGTGTCATTATTTTATCCCAACTCATCGTATTATCGGATATAGTCATTCGCTACCACACATAATTTGAGTCCTACAGTTCCAAAGCCTGCCTTCTCCATTTTTTCAATTATTCAGGTATTTAAGAAAAGCTGCTTCACCATATTTTATGTTGAATCTTGATAAAGGATTGTGTTCTTCTGAAAGAACAAATGATCCGAAGTAAAAATGAGGGTAATGTCAATAATAAAGATACGAAATAAAAATTAAATATGAAGAAGAAAACTTTTAGAGTGGACTATTGGATAACGCGAAATTTACAATATACACATCGGGATAGGGCAAGTTTAGGAACTGATGTAGAAATTTAAAGATTAAAACTAGTTTCATAAGAAGAACAGTACATTAAGGCCCGATTGTATAAACCTCCCTGACTAAAGATCAACTTTGATCGATGATCGGAAAGGGAACCGAGTTCAGACACTTTTTCTATTATATAAAACTTTTCTGTGATCAAATTAACTTGGTTCAAATGCAATCTAAGTTCACTTGAAAAGGATTTGGCAACATCGCATAAACAGGTGAAGTATGTGATGCGCGGATCATGTTGTACAGGTTTGTTCAGTGTTGCCAATCTAACGACTTTAACTCTTTTTCAACGACAATTTCTTTTAACTTTTATATTGCTTAAATAGGGATTTAGCGACCTTTTTAGCACCCCTTAGTGACAAAATTTAATAGTTCTTTGTTGATAATTAGAAATCTAGCAATTTTCCAACTACTTTTTGGCGACTTTCCATATTACACTCTGTTGGAGACACTGGTTTCTTTTGTGCAATGTAAATAATGGCGGACAATAAGAAGAAGGTTCTCCAAATTGTTATCATGTTATGGTGTTTGATACTGCTAAACATAATAAAGCTTTATAAAATGACAATTTTCGTTTAGTAATACGTTAATTGAAAATTTATGAATGTACCTATCATATCCATTAATAATTAATGGTTGTTATAAACTTAATATAATTATAGGTTATTTTATTTGATACTGCTGAACACGATAGAGCCTTAAAATAGGAATGTTTGTGTATTAAGGCAAGAAATTGAAAAAATATATATATATATATATATATATATATATATATATATAAATGTACCTTTAATATCTATTAATAATAATAATAATAATAATAATAATAATAATAATAATAATACTTACTTACTTACAAATGGCTTTTATGGAACTCGAAGGTTCATTGTCGCCCTCACATAAGCCCGCCAGCGGTCCCTATACTGTGCAAGATTAATCCAGTCTCTATCATCATATCCCACCTCCCTCAAATCCATTTTAATATTATCCTCCCATCTACGTCTCGGCCTCCCTAAAGGTCTTTTTCCCTCCGGTCTCCCAACTAACACTCTATATGCATTTCTGGATTCGCCCATACGTGCTACATGCAATGCCCATCTCAAACGTCTGGATTTTAAGTTCCTAATTATGTCAGGTGAACAATACAATGCGTGCAGTTCTGTGTTGTGTAACTTTCTCCATTCCCCTGTAACTTCATCCCGCTTAGCCCCAAATATTTTCCTAAGCACCTTATTCTCAAAGACCCTTAACCTATATTCCTCTCTCAGAGTGAGAGTCCAAGTTTCACAACCATATAGAAGAACCGGCAATATAACTGTTTTATAAATTCTAACTTTCAGATTTTTGGACAGCAGACTGGATGATAAGAACTTCTCAACCGAATAATAACACGCATTTCCCATATTTATTCTGCGTTTAATTTGCTCCCGAGTGTCATTTATATTTGTTACTGTTGCTCCAAGATATTTGAATTTTTCCACCTCTTCGAAGGATAAATCTCCAATTGTTATATTTCCATTTCGTACAATATTCTGGTCACGAGACATAATCATATACTTTGCCTTTTCGGGATTTACTTCCAAACCAATCGCTTTACTTGCTAATAATAATAATAATAATAATAATAATAATAATAATAATAATAATAATAATAATAATAATAATAATAATGGATATTTTATTTGCACAATCTGTCACAGAAACAGAAAAGAAATAACTGAATTTGGATCATCTAACTTAATCGGAGAAATTTCTTCAGTCAAAGTTGACTTTATTTTAAGACAAATTAATATCAGATTAGACTTTATAGAACACAAAATTCCAAGTTCAGCTAGAACGAGGATCAATTTAACCTGTGATCTAAGATTAATCTGGTTTATACAATCGGCCCTAAAATACCATGACTGGGGATTGACTGAGCCTTTTGTGTGAAAGCTAAAACTTTTGTTTGGAACAATTAACGTACAGTACAACACCAAGTTGCTGAAAAACTCAGTACGAGAAAATGAAGTTCTCCTATGAGTAATTCCGATGATAATTTGAGGAATTTATTATTCGTGCGGTGGTAAACTCAAGTAGGCGTACTGCATTACGTTCCACGCGATCCAGGAATCGTGTGGTGGGACGCTAGGGGCAGGCAAGCAGGCCGGGAACGATTGCTCGGGCGATGACTCGTATCGCGGATGACCGGAATCCACCCCCGGCTGTCCCGCTGTTCCGGTTGTTTGGCGGTGACTGGAGGCTCACAATGGCGCGGGAACAATGACGACTGTCACACGATCCAGCGTCGCACAACACTATAATAACAGCGGAGTGAATGCCGGGACCTCCAACTGCTTTGCTATCATCGGAATTGACAGCGATTGTTCACTTGACACGTTAAGGTCTGGTTGCCAGCTCCGGTCTGCCTTCTTAATTCTCTGCATTCGCATTCATATGAAGGCCCGTATATGGACCTGCCACAACTTCGTGACGTGCAACGCCTTGGCGTTAGCTTGGGGCGTTAATTTTTATTAGGTATTGGTGTAGGGTGATAGAAAAGAGGACACGAAGTTTCAGAAAGGAGGACATTGTTCGAAAAAAGAGGACAGAAAATATGCACTTAGATTTAGACTTAAGGCTATATTATATCTATTTTCTTACAAAATATTTACAGTACAGATTTAGGCTTTTATCATACTTAAAAGTATGTTAATATTACAAAATAATTATGATAATAGTTGATAATAATGATTTTACGGGTCTGTTTCTAAAACACGGACGCAATCGTGGTTCCAAACCTCGGCTTTTAAACCGGGATAGAGGTCTGAATCCTTATGCGATTTATAAAACGAAGTCGAGACGCGGCTTGTGAAGAAACCGAGGTTCGTGGGTTTTATATATCGCAACGCAGCTAAGAATCGATTTTTATTCCTTTACACAGTCGATATTAGAAAGAAATGAACATCGGGATTAATATTTTTATTGAATTGCAGTAAGTCACATTCTTTTGTTCTCAGCTAAGGTATTGTTATATTTACTAACTAGCCGTACCCGTGCGCTCTGCCGCACCCGTTAGAAATAAATATAAAGTAATTACGTAATTAAAATAGGACATTTGATCCAGGGAACATTCGTGTTTGATATAAGGATAAATCGTTTATTACGTTACTTAATTTAAATTGTATTTGCATAATTAAAATGCGATCATTTTGATCCAGAGACCACTCATTTGGTCATAAAAATTATTTTAGGAAATACAGGAAACGAATGTACAAAATAGCCTATCAAATTTTCTGTGCATAAGAAGCTATTTTAATCTTACCTGTCCTCTATATACTCAGACGTTACTGTAATAACATTATAGCATTATGTCCATCTAGAGAAACTACACTTTCCAATGGTGAAATAATAATTAATTATACAAATCGGTTAATTTAGCTTCTGATATTACTTCATACAAACACAGAAACATTCTCTATAGGCTATGTTTAATAGCTTTCGATTGTTGATGTCCAAGGCCCCTGTTTCGATTGTTGTTGTCCAAGGCCCCTTATAGACGAAGTCATTTGTCCTTAATTCATTGCACTATCTTAGATGGCGTTATTTTAATTTTAAAACTCATTTGTCTCATTAAATATCAGTCCTATCAAAATTTTGTGAAGAGTAAAACTTATCGGAAATCATTTTTAAAGGAACTTTTGTTATGTAACATTTTTCACAAAAATCAATAATAAGCGAGATATTTCGATTTATTTAATTCAGGCCCCCTTATAACCCCCCTTTTAAATAAAGTATTTTCAATGCCATATAGCCTAAAATCTAAGTTACAACAAACTTAATTTATATTCCAATTTTCATATAAATCGGTTCAGCCATTATGGCGTGAAAAGGTAACAAACATACAGACAGACATACAAACAAAAATTTCAAAAATGCGATTTTCGGTTTCAGGGTGGTTAATTATATATGTTAGGACCAATTATTTTTGGAAAATCGAAAATTACCAGAAAAATTTCGGCTACAGATTTATTATTAGTATAGATTGGTGTAAGGTGATAGAAAATAGAACACGAAGCTTAAAAAAGAAGGATATTGTTCGAAAAAAGAGGACAGAAAATATGCACTTAGATGTAGACTTAAGGCTATGTTATAGTATAAATTATGTCAATATCTATTTTCTTACAAAATATTTACAGTACAGATTTAGGCTTATATCATACTTAAAAGTATGTTAATATTACAAAATAAATATGATAATACTTGATAATAATGATTTTACGGGTCGATTTCTAAAACACGGACGCTATCGTGGTTCCAAACCTTGGCTTTTAAACCGCGATCGAGGTCTGAATCCTTATGCGATTTCTAAAACGAAGCCGAGACGCGGCTTGAGAAGAAACCGAGGTTCGTGGGTTTTATATATGGCAACGCAGCTAATAATCGACTTTTATTCCTTTAAACAGTCGATATTAGAAAGAAATGAACATCGGGATTAATATTTTTATTGAATTGCAGTAAGTTACAGTCTTTTGTTCTCAGCTAAATTATTGTTATATTTACTTTTTTATGATTTAGTAAACTTTATTGTACATAAATAAATACATTATACTGGGTGTTCAGTTCAAAGTGTGTCATGGCTCGCTGTATGCCGTCATGTGGCTAGCCGATGAGCCTAGAGAATTCAATTTTCCTACACTTCCGCAGAGGTGTATTGCTTATGTGCAAGAGAAGTTGCCTAGTAAGCACGGCGTTCATTCAGAAGAGTACTTACCGATACGTACGGTAACGCCGGTAGTGGCAGGAATGTGAACTGTTTCGAAACATGTACTGAGGTGAGTTTTTCTTACTGTCGGGATATGTGGAGAGGGTTAAGACGATTACTTACGTATTTGTTGACATTAATTTCGACGGTCAACATGGACACGGAGCATTTGATTTGTGTTGTGGAATGTTGCCGTACGCAACCGATGTACAACTTGCCCTCGCAAAACACAGTTCGAAAGAGATTATGGTAGCACACAGACCGTACAGACCGCCATCTGTTGCTGCGACGTTCAAGTTATACCGTACACGTTCTCAAGTTCAGATTGAACGCCTTGATTAATAGGCAACTTCTCTGATACAAAAGCTGAAACTCGCTTCAAATAGCTGACTCGGCAACAGTGACGTCATGACACACTTTGAAATGAACACCCAGTAGTTGAGAATAACAAGAACAGAGAAAGGAAAAACAAAAATAAAATTAAATAACTTGACACTTGTTTATGGGCATTGCCCACTGACAATCAATCCCAAAAGTACTCTATAGCCTCATATCACTATGACGTTAATTTATATATTTTACTAATTTACAGAATATAGGTTATATGCGTTCAAAATACTATCATTACTTAGTACGTATTTAATAGGGAACGGATTTTTAGGTATGAGAATGATATTTCCCAAATAATTAGCACAAGGCACAAGTCGAGCGTTTATGTTGTAGTTTATCATTTGTTGATAGCTACTACCAACATTAACTACCTGAAAACCCGGGTCTAACGAATCAATAACCGAAATATTAATTGGATTAAAATTTCAATTGAAACTAAAATGCAGTATGATTCTATTTTCACATATAGACTAATAGGCCTACTACGTAAAACTTAAAATAAGAAGACAATATCACGATTGCTTCGTACATATTCTTGTAGGCCCACATCATATTCGAGTATTAAATAAATTGTCCAAAACTACTGTAAAAACAGTGATGCAGCTGAAATCTGTCATGTGCGTGATGCTCTGACAAGTTGGTATACTTCCTCACAAACCACTCATCCTCCTGCCCATCCTGAATTTCAAAAACAGTGGGACGTTATCTTTTCCCAAAAAAATTTAGATACACTCCTTTCTTCTTTCACATCCGAACAAGACATTGCACGTCTCCTAGCTCTTCAAGAGAGTGAGTCTGGAGCTTGGTTACACGCATTACCTTCTCCTCACATCGACACCCTAATAGATAGTACATCCTTTAAAATCGCAATAGCTTTACGCCTCGGTTGTAAGCTCTGCCAGCCACACCAATGTATTTGCGGGGGAATTGCTGATATTTACGGTCATCATGCACTCAGCTGTGCGAGGAACAAGGGTCGCATTCCCAGACATACATCACTTAATGATATCATTAAAAGATCTCTGACGTCTTGTGGCATCCCGTCTCTTTTGGAACCACCAGGTATTAGTCGCGCAGATGGTAAACGACCCAAAGGTCTGACCTTAATTCCATGGTCTAGAGGAAAATCTTTAATTTGGGACTCCACTTGCGTTGACACTCTAGCTCCATCTCACTTGCCGAATACCTCCAGACGCGCAGCATCTGCTGCTGAATTAGCCGTCAAGAAGAAAGTCAATAAATATGCTCATCTTTTAGACAATTATATCTTTGTCCCATTTGCTGTGGAGACCTTCGGTCCTTGGAGTCATGACGCTAAAGTTTTGGTATCTCAAATCGGCCAAATTTTGATCTCCATTACTGGTGATCGCCGTTGCACTATTTATTTGCGTCAACGCTTAAGTATTGCTATTCAACGCGGAAATGCAATGAGCGTTTTGGGTACTCTTCCAGAGTCCAGCCCTTTGGACGAACTTTTTCTCCTGTAAAATTTTTTATCTCTATGTAAATGTTTATATTTAGTGTTTATATATGTGTAATTGTAACGGTGAAAATATTGTTAATCCAATAACTTTTTATTTATTTCTTTTTTATTTCATAAGTGTATATTATTTTTGGGAGAGTTTTTGTAAGTAATTGTATGAGGTTGTTATTGATATGCTGACTGTAAAAACTAAGAATTAAATATATCGTCTTGTAGACATAAAGGTCTAATTAATATACAATACTATATCTTACTTCCCACAAAGCAAGAAGGTGTAAAAAAACTTGTCAACCTGGCGTCTCTTGCAATTCGTTGCAGATTACTGTTTAGCATTCCTGCTAAATTTTGCGTTGATTCCTTCGAAAATCGCATGAAATTATCGTCGTTACATAGTTACAAAGGCTTATTCCTGTCTCTCATCACTCTAATCCGGGATTATATATTCGTAGTCACAAATTTTCCTTTCATAGTCATCCAGCTGATCTACTTCCTCCATCTTGTATACATGAAGCCGTCGTTTTAAACCTACCCCAGCCGTGGTCTCTGCTTCAGACCATGGTTTCGAGCCATGGCTCAGAAAAATGAAAAAGATCTCGTTTTATAAATCCAAACGCAGTTTAAAGCCATGGTCGTGGTCCAGACCTCGTTTTAGAAATCAACCCATAAAGTCAAGGGAACTATAATTATTAAAGAGGACAGAAGATATCTATTTAGATTTAGGCTTAAGCCTGTATTATACTTAAAATTATGTCAATATCCATTTTATTTCAGCATACTTATAATAAAACTTAATAATAGAATAGTACATTATGCAACGAGCCTATAATGAATGTAATTAAGAAGTGAGTATGGATATTTATGAAACGATCGCAAGCGAGTTTCATAATTTTCATACGAGCTTCTTAATTACCATTATAGGCGAGTTTCATACGACTTTTTATGCTCGACCATATTTCTAACTTGATATTATTAATTCTATTTGTATCTGACCTTGAGCAATGTTCCGTATGTTGTGAGATGTGCGCAGACGCGAAAGTATTGATTTTTTCCGAGGAACAGATGTCCACATTGACCTTGCTAGGCCATAAGAACCTACAGAGATAACATTGAAATTAAATTAGACATTGAAAAACGAGATGACAAATTGAATTTATTTGAATATTATTTACGATTAACGCTAATTATTATAGTAACAGAACATAACCTTCTGTTACAGTATTGGATTTCCAGCCTCCGTGACTTTTCGCTAATTCTCTTTCGATTGCATATCCGAGAATAATCGATACTTGCAGTTTTATAACGGTAGAAAGCTGACCTGTCATTGGCTGAACAGTTGTAACCTGAGTCGTCATTGGCTGAAAGACCTGACCTTTAATGAGTAGGTGTACTTTAATGACATGCATTAAAGGTCTGCTACCAGGTGTATAATTACTACATTTCGGCATGGTCGAGCATAAAATGGTTTTACAGTTAATTATATATTATATATTATAATTATATTTTAAAGCCAAGACATCAGAGCACACTTCAAAGTGAAACCAATAACTGAATAAATTCAGAACTATCAAGAACAGTGGCTTAACCATGTTCTACGGATGCCACATTCACGTTTCGCCTGGCAAGCATTCAATTATATACCTGTAGGTCAGTGGTGGTCAAAATGAACGGGATTTAAATGACAACTACATACTGTGGGAGGGGTTGCACTCTACAGTGCAGTGACGGATTTACAGACAGTTGCGCTACTACTCTCCTACCTACCATATGTAATTAGAATAGTCCATTCACGTGATTTTTAATTAATCATTTTTCAAAGCAAATTCTTGGAAACTGGGATTTATATCTGTGCATGCTATTTTCAGTTGCGCAAGGAGATGAGCATCGCTTAAGCGGGAACTGTGGCTGGATTTTATAAATTTCATTTTAGAAAACAGCTGTTCGCACTGGTAGGTTGATGAATACTTGCCGTCATTTCCCATAACTTTGATCCTGGAACACAACCATGGTCCACGATACAACCATTCAAAGATCATTGTAGAAGTAGCTTAGACCGTTCGTAGATAGCTGCAGTGACTTGAATTCAAACTACAGTACAGTAAGAATATAGATAAACGACGTACTACGTTATGGAGTACAAAATTTGAATAGTTGTATCGTGGTCAATAGCTATGTTCCAAGACCATATTTATGGGAAATGAAGGTACTCATTATTTTTGAAGCAAACTAAGCAGTGGATATGTAGTACTGTACATCTTTTAAAAAATTTTAGCCCCCAATATACCTTCACATTCGGCTTTCAAGAGGCTATCATTCTGCAAATCCAGTACCTCTAACTGCAATTCTGGGATAACATTTTCAATTTAAGTATGAAAAGGAGTGACAAAAATATTGAAATCTTTCTATGTATGTATTGCGAGTAATTTACGGCTGTCGCCGTCTCCCGCTTCTCAACTTCCAGGTACTCCGGTTTTGCCAATCGCCCATTTGTAGACCCCTGCAGACCATATCCTCCTGAACCTCCTTGCTCCATTTTTTCATTGGCCTTCCTCTTCTCTTTTTTTTCCGGGGGAGTCCAGTTGAAGACCTTATTAGGCCAGCGGTCGGCTGAAATCTTTCTCCATCCTTTGAAAATAACTGAATCTGTGTTCTTTGAACTCGTATAACAGGTGGTCTATTTTAAGAATGTACATATTTAAGTTCGCGTCCTGAATATTTGTAACTGATCCTAAACATGAGAAATGAAAGAACCGTCTTTCTTGTAAGTGTGATATCCTCTCGATTTATATGATTCTGCGAAAGACATTGTACTCCCTCTGTCCCATAATAATTTCCGGTACGCCGAAATGGTATTACAGTAATTACAGACGACGGGGCAAATGAGAAGTGCACGCATGAGGAGAAGCGCAGTAGATCAGTGCACAAGGTTATGCAGGGCAATGACGTGATCTTATTGAGACAAGCAACACACACCACCCAGAAGATTACCGAAAGTGGGTATTGGTTTTCAACTCACCGGTGTGACACTATATACGTGGTAAGTTCTGAGACTGAGGGCATAGCGGCGGTGTGGTGCACTAGAACGGCTAGGTGGCGCCGTGATATGGTACCTTGTCAGTTAGTCTCTCGTCCCAGCATCATACAGTTACGTGCATATAGTGTAAGCAGAACTACGGTCATTGTTGTGACGGTGATTTGAATGCGCGCGTCGGAACTCGAGTATGTTGCAGTTTGAGCAACGGGCAAACGTCACGTTCTGTCAGAAATTAGGCGAGACTGCTATAACCGATCATAACTGGAGACGAAACATGGTGTATCCTTTACGATCCGCAAATGAAGCGACAATCCGCCACCTGTAAAACGCCATTATTTCCACGACAGAAAAATCCGCAACAAGACAGGTCAAAAGGCAAGGTGATGCTTTAACAGTTTTTTTTTACTCAAATGGAATTGTTCACATAGAATTCATCCCACAAGGTGCAACTGTAGACAAGATCCCCTACAAAGAGATTCTTGGCCGTTTACGCAATTCAATTCGTCGTAAGCGTCCTGAGCTTTGGCATAGGAAGAATTGGCTGTTGCTACACGACAACGCCCCTGCACATCGCTCCATCCTTGTCCAAGAGGAACTTGCAAGGCAACAGGTCGCTGTTTTGCCACACCCTCTGTACTCACCTGATCTCGCACCATGCGATTTTTTTTCTCTTTCCCCTCAAGAAATCAATCCTACGTGGGCGTAATTTTTATGCGGCCGAAAAGGTCATGACTGCCACAAGAGAATCCGTACGGCATCTTCCTGCCAACATCTTTCAGCAGTGCTTCCAGCAGCTACGTTGGCAGACGTGCATAGCGGCCAACGGCGACTGTATTGAGGGAGGATGTCGACCTGTTTAAGTGTACGCCGTATCACGCGGCATCTTCTGAGATATCCAGATTCTTGTGGGTGCCTACCCTTCAGGCGTCAGTGTCAGAACTTAATGACTGTACCACGTACAAACTAGTGTAGCAAAGCAAGCTGGAAATCGTTAGTAGAGCATACTCCTGCAGTGAGTACTTACGTTTGAACAGACATGGACATCCTGGGAACACAACTGGCGGTAGTGAGTGACAGGGGTAGCAAGAACCTTATAGACAGTGAACGGCAGGCGGTATAGGAGTTTTTGTTGAAAAACACTACGGCTAACTTAGTGAAGAAAGATGCCATAACAGGTGCGGCAGAGAAATTTCATGTCGGTAAAAGAATAGCACGCTGCATTTGGCAACGGGGGTGGCAATCTTTGGAAAGTGGATCCATGCTCATCACCAAATTAACCCCAGCATTAAATGCAAAATGTCCTCCTGGACCGCGCACAGGGAGAATTCAGGTGTCAGTTCAGCTGGACAATGCGCGTCCGCATATCGCTCCCAATGACCCCACCTGGATAGACGCTGCAGCAGCCAGTGGAATCACTTTGGAACTCGTGTGCCAACCGACAAACAGTCCGGATATGAATGTTTTAGATCTGGGTTACTTCCGGGCAATTCAGTCTCTCTAGCATCAAAAAGCTCCACAAATTACTGATGAGTTGATCGCCGCCATTGAAACAGGTTTCTCTCAGCTGACACGCAACAAGCTCAACAACGTCTTCCTCACTTTGTAGTTCAATCTTATTAAAATAATGAAAGTCGATGACGGGAAGAACAAGAAGATTCCCCATATGCAAAAGGGGCACCTGGACCACCTCAACATCCCGCCATCTCGCTTGGAGTGTCCTCGGAACATTTACGACGAGGCTTCAGTAGCACTGCAGCAGTAGATCTGTGGTTCTAGACAAACTGTTAGAATGACAACCTTCCCGGTCTAACAGGCAGTTCTTTCGTCTTTACTCGTAGGAGAATGTTTTTCTTTGTTTCACTTCTTGGTCAATTTGTACTATTCCTGAAGTTAATGAAGTTGCACTCCTAGGAGTATTTATTTTGACGTCCACGCCTATGGAGTAACGGTTAGCACGTCTAGCCGCGAAACCAGGTGGCCCGGGTTCGATTCCCGGTCGGGACAAGTTACCTGGTTGAGGTTTCTTCCGGGGTTTTCCCTCAACCCAATATGAGCAAATGCTAGGTAACTTACGGTGTTGGACCCCGGACTCATTTCACCGGCGTTATCATCTTCTTCTCATTCAGACGCTAAATAACCTAAGCTGTTGATAAAGCGTCGTAAAATAACCTACTACTTTATTTTGACTCAATGACTAGCCAATTTGTACTGATCCTGGAGTCATAAATTTGTACGAGTAGTATTCATGTTCTTTTTTTGGCTCAATGACTGGCCAACTTATACAGATCCCGGACTAATAATTTTTTTCTTCTGCTAATTGAGTGACAATTTTGTACGGATTCTGGAGTAATACAGTTGTATTACTCATTGATGTGTTTCATTTTGCTCCTATGTAAACGTCAGTGTAAAATTATGGATAATCGGACAATTATTATGGGACAGGAAATAAAAGCGTACCGGACAATTATTATGGGACAGAGAAAGTATCACTAATGAAGCTGCGAAGTACAGCAGTCCAGTATAATCCGCCACGTACACGCGCAGTATTTTCATGGAGTGGGGGAAGGGGAAGGTAGGGGGTAAGTTTGATGCTTCGCTGAGGTCTGACATAACTGCGGCAATGCCGCAGGAATGCCCGCCATTGCTGTAGGTAGACGAAATATAGGTCGCCTGCTGAAAAGATGAAGCCAACAATTCCAGTGAACTCGGAACGGGAACTCCCCAACCTTGCATAGGAGGAAGGAGAAGAAGAAGAAGAAGAAATGGAATGTGTAGCCTAGCGTTATTTAAATCGTTAAGTTAATAATATCTAGTATCACGAAATCTAACGATTGAAACTCAAGATAAAATAATGTAATAGAAAGTGTCCATTGAAACGAAACTCTGCTGTTATAGCATTGAAATTGTCTGTGGAAACTGAAGATATAAAGCAGTATAATTGAAATCCTGCTGCTGAGGATAATAAACGAGTGAGAGTAATAAATGAGACCGTTAGAATGGAAATGTTCGGTTGACGTAAATTCTGTAATAAAACCTACTTTCCTGCAATTTTTATCTGTAAACAAGACTGTCACGACCTAATGCTGAAAAAAAAACTGTCCTCTGTGATGAGAGACCATACTCTAACCGCCTGAGGTATTTTCTGGCGAAATCGTTGGTAAAATAGCGTAAAAAGTAATGAGGAAAAGTTTGACGTCAAATATTAAGGTCTGGCGCTGATTAACTGTCGGAAATGTCGTTGCGTAAACTTTCAATTTGATATGGCTTCATTTTGCGTGTGATGTGGTCGCGCTCAGCGGTGTAACGTTACATTAATTCTGTCGTTAAGTGAATCAGCAATCACTGTTTAAGTCATTAGCAAGTCAGAGAACTTGCAGTTTCCTGCAAATTGTCAATGCAGCTGAATAACTTCAGTACTCCATTGCAATGCATTGAACCCTCGCACTACACATTCTCTTACATTCCAGTCCATTCAGTAGGCTTAAGTACTACAGTAAAAATATGTTGCTTATTTCTTTATTCAGTTCGATACTTAAGGTAAGATGACTTTCATAACTTCATTGCGGAACTAGATTTGCCCATATACGGACTTTTATATTCAGATTCATCACTCGTAACTAAGAAGCGGATTCCTATGTAATTAAATATTATTTTTGCGTGTGATAAAACACAATTGACAAAGTTAAAAATTCCGAACATGAAGTTTCAAGTTTAAAACCCGAATTTTATTTCACAGTTCGTTATTTATTTCGTAATAAGTTTGTATTACAGACACACAATTATGACATAAGACGAAATATTAATTCAATATTAGTAGAACCTAAATGTCTCACATCTGCTGGTCTAAAACATAGCATAAATTTTGGCCCTCGGTTGTACAATGCTTTAACTAAATTGCACCCAGAACTTCTAACATGTAACCCACTAACATATAACAAGTAAATTAGAAACGTGTTAATATCTTCAATTTGATTAAATAAATTTATAGCCTATGTGTATGAATTAATCAACCTATATTATATTTGTATTCTACTGGGTGTTCATTTCAAAGTGTGTCATGACGTCACTGTTGTTGGGTCACCGATTTGAAGCGAGTTTCAGCTGATATGTTAGAGAAGTTGCCTATTATTTAAGGCGTTCTTCAATCTGAACTTGAGAACGTGTACGGTATAACTTGAACGTCGTAGCAACAGATGGCGGTCTGTACGGTCTGTGTGCTACCATAACCTCTTTCGAACTGTGTTTTGCGCCGGCAAGTCGTACGCAGGGTATTTGTTATCATCTGTTGCGTACGGTAACATTCCACAACACAAATCAAATGCTCCGTGTCCATGTTGACCGTCGAAGTTAATATCAACAAATACGTAAGTAATCGTCTTAACCCTCTCCCCATATCCCGACAGTACGTATTTCCAAACAGTTCACATTCCTGCCACTACCGGCGTTATCGTACGTATCGGTAAGTACTCTTCAGAATGAACGCCGTACTTGCTAGCCATCTTCTCTGCCTCTTAGGTTATACACCTGAGCTGCGGAAGTGTAGGAAGATTGAATTCTCTAGGCTTATCAACTAGCCACATGACGGCATACAGCGAGCCAAGACACATTTTGAACTGAACACCCAGTATAATTTTGAAATATATATTAGTTCTACTTTTCACGTGCGATATTATTCTTCTCTAGTGTTAATATTATATTATATAATTCCATTACCGCTGTAATTATATTTTAGTTCCTATTTTATTTTACTTATTTATTATTATTATTATTATTATTATTATTATTATTATTATTATTATTATTATTTTAATATTATATCTGAACTGCGACCGAGCACGAGCGCTGCTCATTCGGTCTCAAATTTTGTTAATACTACTGTATCTTCTTTTTATATTGCTTGTATTATTTTATTTCTATTTCTCTTGTTTGTTTTGTAATTATATTCTTTATTCTGTATATTTAAATTTAAATAAATAAATGAACATAAAAACACATATTTTCACAAAAAAGTTATGTAAATACATATTCTCAGGAAATCTATTATAAAGACATAAATCTTGGAGTTTTTTTTACTTAAATAATTTTTTTACAAGAACTTTTAAACATTTTAACCCTCAACCCTATGTTTTGTTGTGTTAAATCTCGCACGACCACAGCTCGTCATATGAGGCGATTGGGTTAATAAATAGGATTATTTGAGCTATAAAATCGTTTATTTCTGCATTGCGTTTGCTGAGAGATTAAAAGCAGAAGAGTTTCGTGTTGAATTAATGATTTTACTTTCAGTAAAAAAGTAAATTTTTAATTAAAAAAAATTTGAAACTGCGACAAATTTAACAAGGAGTTCGAATAGGCTAAATGACACTACTACTGACTACCATTACTGTGGACGTAGTTTTGGCTCTCCCTGACAGACAACTTCCGTGCCTGCCTGTGACAATTGAGGACTCCCGCCGATGCCACTCAACACGCACTCGGCAGTTTATAAGATGAAATCACATTCATCAGGCGCGTATGATATAGGGCGATCAGGACGTGACGCGCCTTGAGGATCTCGACTCAATCTCTCTTCAGAATTCGCAGATTTAATATCAGAGACGCAAGTTGTACCTCGACTTGAATATCAAGAAGGCAATGTGCATATTTTATTATAGACCACCTTACAGCTCCTCCGCATCAGTGGTGTCTTTTGTGTTTCGTTGAATTGGATAAAATCAAGGCTAAGTATATTAGCTTAAATTAGAATGTTTTGTTAAGGGGAAAGAAATAGGATTTTGGATGAAATTTTTTAATTTATGCTTCATGCGATCGGTTTCTTATACTCTGGCCACTTGGCAACAACTCCATGAGTGTCCTGGAGGACAGATACAACTTTCCAAGCAGTGATAGTTCGCTGACGCTTAGCGTGCAGTCTTTTTGTGGGATATCAGTTTCTTTATTAATGACTAGCCGTACCCGTGCGCTCCGCTGCACCTGTTAGAAATAAATATAAAGTAATTACACAATTAAAATAGGACGTTTGATCCAGGGAACAACTTTTACAACAGCGCAACATAATCTGCTTGGCTCATTACCCAATTTTTTTGAATTGCATTTAATGCATATGTATTTTATGTATTTTAACACCATTCAATTGAGCATATTTAAATTTGGATTATAAAATAATGGAATGCTAAGCTAACATATTATTACTGCATACTAAATCAATACACTCTTGTGGTTCGTTAATTCTCTGAGATAAACATTATTGTAAGAAATACAGGAAACGAATACACAGAATAGACTATCAAGTTGTTTGTGCATAAGAAGCTATTTTAATCTTACCTGTCCTCAATTCAATCCGAAGTTACTGTAATAACATTATAGCATTATGTCCATATAGAGAAACTACACTTTCCAATGGTGAAATAATAATTAATTACACAAATCGGTTAATTTAGCTTCCGATATTACTTCATACAAACACAGAAACATCCTCTGTAGGCTATGATTCATAGCTTTCGATTGTTGTTGACCAAGGCCCCTTATAGACGAATTCATTTGTTTATTTCATTACACCGCCTTAGATGGCAGTTATTTTAATTTTGAAACTCATTTATCTCATTAAATATCAGTCCTATCAAAATTTTTCAAAGAATAAACAGTATCGGAAATGATTGTTAAAGAAATATTTGTCATGTAACATTTTTCGCAAAAATCAATAATAAGCGAGATATTTCGATTTATTTAATTCAGACCCCCTTATATCTCCCCTTTTAAATAATGTATTTTGAATGCCATATAGCCTAATATCTAAGTTACAACGAACTTAATTTATATTCCAATTTTCATCGAAATCCGTTCATCCATTATCGCGTGAAAAGGTAACAAACATACAGACAGACAAACAGAAATTTCAAACAAGCGATTTTCGGTTTCAGGGTGGTTAATTATATATGTTAGGACCAATTATTTTTGGAAAATCGATAATTACCAGAAACATTACGGCTACAGATTTATTATTAGTATAGATGTGTTTAATTCATTTAGTACATTATGCTTGTACTACTATGGAATTTATGTGAATATTCCTTCTTAACTTTTTACTATGATTTTTATTATGTTATTAACGTTTAAAACACAACTGCAATGTTAAGAAATTTGTGTTAATACCGTGCTTTTGTTTTACAGACAATGATATATCAAACAGAAAGAGACCATATAAAAATAACGACATAAAATTTCACATTCCATTTGAAGTTTGTACCAGAGTTCTGCATTGAAGTTAAATCGCTCGCTTGAACTCGGTCGAGTGTCGCACCCTCGAGTGAGATACGATCGGTCGTGATACGCTCGTAATAAATAGAAGCACAGTGCAAGGTCATCTCACCGACATGTCTTATCTTGTATGGAACGCGACAGATAAGATACACATATGCTTTGCTCACACGGTAAAAATAAGGCTATATTTTCTGCGTTTATGACAAATGTTTAATGGAACAGTCTATGCAACGTACCGAAACAGGAACATGAAGTTATAAATAAAATAATATGAAAAACTTCGATATACAGCTATTATTGCTAATTAATAATTATTCAATATTTGATTTACCACATATATAATATGACAGGTCCATACATGGTGTTTCGCCTATACAGGGTGTTTAAAAATACGGGGCATAATTTCAGGTATGTATTTCCCACATGTAGACAATGAAAATAGTTCATTACAACATGTGTTCGGAAATGCTTTATTTCCGAGTTATGGTCTTCACAACATTGAAATTCACCGGAACGTTTTTCTTTCCGCAGGTCGTTGCCGTCAAAGGAGACATTAAGAGGCACTCTGACAGTTCATTCCGAGGCGAAGGTTACATTCAGTGTTGTGTAGGCGTTAGACTGTGCGACATGTATTCAAATCAAGAGCTGGCAGATCGATGGATAGGTAGAGGTGGCTCAATTACTTGGCCTCCACGCTCACCTGATCTGAACCCTCTCGATTTCTACTTGTGGAGCCATTTAAAATCATTGGTTTATTCGTCTCCTGTGCCTGATTTGGAATCTCTTCTGAATCGAATTGTGGCATGTTCTGAGGACATACGCAATACTCCTGGATTTTGGGATCGTGTTCGCAGGTCAATGAGACATCGATGTGAGGTCTGTATTCAAGCAGGAGGTGGACATTTTGAATATATTCTGTAATGACAACGATCTGCGGAAAGAAAAACGTTAGGGTGAATTTCAATGTTGTGAAGGCCATAACTCGGAAATGAAGCATTTCCGGACACATGTTGTAGGCCTAATGAACTATTTTGATTGTCTACATGTGGGAAATACATACCTGAAATTATGCCCCGTATTTTTGAAACACCCTTTATACTGCGACAATGTAGTAGAAACGTTTTACAAAATATTATTGATATAGCAGTAGATTAATAACAATATTAGTACAGAGATAACGTCACAGAAAGTATAATAAAACGAATAATCATGCTGCACAACTGTTACAGACGCAAAGATTGATACACTAATTATTAGAGATTATTATTATTATTATTATTATTATTATTATTATTATTATTATTATTACTAGAAAACTTGATACAATTCTTGCATTATAGTGATTGTGCTCTCAGTTTATAATAATTACATTTACATCCAATAACATCTATCAGATGTGGCAAAAACAAAATCACTCTTGTGGGGGGGGGGAACATTTACCTACAACATTTATATTACATTTTAAAGCAAGTTTTGTAGTAGTACTATGGAGAGGTTAGTTAAACACTGCAAAGTTTTGAAATGATAAACATCTATGATGTTACTACACAGTTCATCACTGTAACAAGAACGAATGTCTAACTCTCGGCTTGTACCGTTCGAGGATTTATCGCTCGTGACAATTTTACCCATCATGCATGTGCGCTACCTATCGGATTATGCTATGAACTGCTTGGCGCTCGAGCGAAAACGTCCTCTGGTTTGTACACACTTTTTCTTAATCCAACAGGCTGCTTATTCATATACATAATCCTTCCTCCTTCCATGCCTAGCGCTTGATGCCCGCGCACGACGTCAACGTCAGAAGAATGCGCTTGCTTTGATATCACTGCTGTAGACGAATAAAATGTTCAGCAGAATTATTGGATTGTTATGAGGGTAAAAATGAGCTGTTTAATTTCTCTTGGGGCCCTTTAATTCATATTAAAAGTTATGTTATGTACATCTAATGTGCGAGCCACTCTAGTTTGCTTCCGTTTTGAAAGAGAAGAAATGACCTTTTTAAAATATCACTCTTAAGATCAGTGCTGCAGTTTCTTCAAGTGAATAAACGAACACGACAGTCAAATCGTACAATAGGCTACTGAGTTCAGCAATTGGTTAATGTAGTCTGATAGTCAACGTCACAAGTTAAACACAACTTGAATCACAATGAAACAGAAAATGAGGCAATTGCAAACATCATTAAATAATAATGGAAAATGTCTGTTAGTCGCATGTTCTTTGTGGTGGGGATCTAGGACTGAGTTGCCAAGTAACGAACTAATGAATGTGACTCGTGACGTCACTTTCATTCTTTGCTTGTGGTGTCTTTCTTGGACGACGTCCAGGTACTATCTATTAGACAATGGTAAAAGTGGCTGGCTGGTGTGAATGACATTGTGATGTCATCGGTCATTGTTGTTGAAGCAATTTTTTTATTCTTAGTTGTAACACACTGCCTACACTTGTGGATACAAATTACAGCATGTGAACTCTCAAGTCTGTTACTTGGATTGGTTATCTGAATTATTGTCCTACTAAAACGAGATTGAAATGTATGACTAAGTTACTTGGGTGGATGATTCTCATTACGTCTGGTATAGACAAAAGAAAGGGGTATATTATAATACAGTATATGAAATTCTTCGAGCACCGAAATATAATACTTGAATCTCTGTGAAAGCTTTCTGATAGAATTATTATCCTGACACTTACTACGTCAGATTACTTTTTACCAATAAAATAGCACGGAACAACATGTTTCAACCAATCATGGCTGCTTATTATACAATTTTTATCATTTACCTAGGATTTGATTTTATCACCTCCCTAGCATTTATTTCTTTGTTTGCTAACATTGTACTTTCAATAGCTGTACCCATTAAAATGATTCATTTCTTTATCCTTAATTAAAACTTTTCTTTCATCATTCTTAATTAAAACTTTTCTGTTATTTATTTTTTTATATTATTTAGGATATGTTGTAGCTTCTCTATGGATAATCAGTTGTTGAAGTGAAATGCAACTGTTTTAATAAAAGTCAAACTGAATCAACAAAGTCTTCTTGACTAGTAATCGTCCATAGACTTCAATGAAGATTGTATAGTTGGTACAACTGGTAAGAAGAGAACACTGATCATAACACACTACTGTCATCTAGCGGAATATTTGTAATGATGAGATGGTACAATAACACGTTTACAAGACAGTTTAGTAAGTCAATTAATATTTTATTGTGTTAGAGTACTTTATTTCTTATAATCTTGATATACTTTCTTCTAATCGTGTAATAGTCAATTAAATCTCACTGAAGTTTTTATTTTCTCTGGATAAATCAAAACCTCTAGTGAGATTACTGTAGATAAATAATGTTTCTTCAGGTTTCCGTTAAATATATAAAAAAAGTCTCTACTAAAAATGCCTTCAGCAACATGACCCCATCTTGGTTAGGGTAAGTTATCTGGTTGAATTTTTTTCTGGGTTTTCCCTCAACCCATTAAGAGCAAATGCTGGGTAACTTTTGGCTCTGGCCTCTGGACTCATTTCGTAGCTTTATTACCTTCATATCATTCAGGCGCTAGATAACCACAGCAGTTGATGAAGCGTAGTAAAATAATCCACTAAAAATAAAATAAAAACATGAGCCTCTTCTCTTCTCTTCTCTTCTCTTCTCTTCTCTTCTCTTCTCTTCTCTTCTCTTCTCGTCTCGTCTCGTCTCGTCTCGTCTCGTCTCGTCTCGTCTCGTCTCGTCTCGTCTCGTCTCGTCTCGTCTCGTCTCGTCTCGTCTCGTCTCCTCTCCTCTCCTCTCCTCTCCTCTCCTCTCCTCTCCTCTCCTCGAGTACTTTATTTCTTGTAATCTTGATATACTTTATTCTAATTGTGTAATAGTCAGTTAAATTCCACTGAGGTTTTTATTTTCTCTGGATAAATCAAAACCTCTAGTGAGATTACTGTAGATAAATAATGTTTCTTCAGGTTTCCGATAAATATAATATATTAAAAAACTCTACTAAAAATGTCTTCAGCAACATGACCCCATCTTGGTTGGGGTAAGTTACCTGGTTGAAGTTTTTTTCTGGGTTTTCCCTCAACCCATTAAGAGCAAATGCTGGGTAACTTTTGGCCCTGGACCCTGGACTCATTTCGTGGCATTATTACCTTCATATCATTCAGACTCTAGATAACCACAGCAGTTGATGAAGCGTCGTAAGTTATATATATATATATATATATATATATATATATACATATAAAATAAAAACATGAGCCTGAGACAGGCATGTCAGAAATCAGACACTGAAAGTGCAGTGTATGTGCGCGGAACGCCGGTCTGTGCAGATTGCGTCATTCACGTGTTGCTCTTACCAGTTCTTAGCGGGAGGGATGTACAAGAAGCTATTCTGCGCTTCTAGTGTTCAATTAAATTGACATTCGGACATTATAAACATACTTAGCAGAAGGAAAAAACACAATTATTGTCAGTGTCTATATTTGACAATAATTGTAACACAAGAAACAATAGACTTACTCAGTTACAATTCACAATGCAGTCGTTTGTAAAGAATCATTTATTTACATGATTTGTATACAGTATTTGAAGAAAATAAAAATACTGCAGTAATTTCGAAACAACAAAAAATGAACACAGTATCTCATTTTACGTAGTAGGTACTGATTATTTCAAAGTAATACTCTTTCATTGTTCCTGAAGCATTATTGGGACCATAGGTGCACAAATGTGAAAGAAATATTTTACTCCCAATTACACGCAATAGGACATTGTGAGGCTTTTACACTGGAATCATTTCCTTGCTGTGTATTAATATAAATTCACATTATTATTAATAAATTGGATAAATTAAGCTTTATATATAGTTCATTTGGAAAACGTTGAGAGCAAGTATCAGCAAGTTGGGAGCGTTACTGAATTGAGTTAAAAGAGTACTTCACAAGCTGTGAAACGAGGACATTTTCTTTATATCAGGTTTAATACAATAACGTGAGATGGAAAATTCGCCATTATGTATTATTTTTCCAGAAAATTTTTCCGCACGAGAAAGTCTCCGCCGGATGAGACGAAGGGGGGTAATGCTGTGAATGAATGTTGATGTCATAAGACGTGATAAAGTCACACACGTGGGTACTCTTATCTCTATTGGCTAGCTCTCACAGCACAAACCATAACATTGATACATACATATTGATACTACCCTAGTTACAAAATTAGATCACCTGATCTTTTAATCTCTTCATACAGGAAATAACATATGCAGGAGAGCGCATGGTTTTTAAACTGGCGTTATAACGGTAATATTATTTATCTACTTTGTTCCAATAGATGAGGCAATAGTAAGCACATTCCTTTCACGGTTTATCTCCTGGATGGAGAACAGTAGTTGCTTTCTTCCTTCCCTTACAACCTCAAGTCCCTCACATGTATTCCTCACTCAATATTCTCATCACTTATCAGCTTATCAAATAAAAGTTGTAAGTCGTCTAACCATTGATGGCTGTGTTAGTACAGACTCCAAAACAACATCATTATCATGTTTGTTTTGCCGTGAGAGTACTGATTAAGAAATAAGAGCTGGCGAATATCATATTTTGAGAACTTTATTAATCTGATTTAAATTCTCACATCACTATTAGGTCCACATGATATGATGAAAGCCTTTAATTTTAAAATAATTACTATTGGCTGAGGAAAACATCATAACAGTTATGTTATATGATTCCGTGATTTATTTTCTTCGTTATATCTGTGGACTCCTCACTTTATTTTTCATAACGCATTCACAATCACAGCACAATGAGCACCCGTACTGATCTGTGTTACTGAAACCAAAGCTGTTCTGCTACTGCAGGTAATGTACAGCCCTGTCGCGTTCCCCTCTAAGCCGATTCACTCCCTCCTGATAGGGGAATAGGAACTGCACATTGCACAGAGACAAGTGCACAATGTGCGCGACTGCACGATGTGCAGGGTTTTGACATGCCTGGCCTAAGACTTCTCTTCTCTTCTCTTCTCTTCTCTTCTCTTCTCTTCTCTTCTCTTCTCTTCTCTTCTCTTCTCTTCTCTTCTCTTCTCTTCTCTTCTCTTCTCTTCTCTTCTCTTCTCAGTAGTCGTGTAATAACAATTTCGAAAACTACAGTTTACACATCCGTTAATGCATAATACTTCTCTTCTCTTCTCTTCTCTTCTCTTCTCTTCTCTTCTCTTCTCTTCTCTTCTCTTCTCTTCTCTTCTCTTCTCTTCTCTTCTCTTCTCTTCTCTTCAAAATGGTGATGAAATTGAAAATATGGTGATTGTAAATAGTAAAGTGATGATAAATAACTTGGGATTCAGTATACAAGTTGTGAAAACTTGTAATACGAAGTTACGGCTCATATCCCGATCTTCCCATAATGTATCGAAAGCAGAAAGCTCCCCTATACCGAGATGTTGATGTTCGAGGGAGACAGTGGAGTATGTTTTCGTGTTCGCTTTTAAGGTGACACCCAGAACTCGCCGGGAAGTGCTGAAGAGAAAACCTGAGTCAGCATCCGGCTTGAGGCTCTATTCAGGAAACTCTGCAAATGCAAATCTGTTTACTTTGGAGCACCCGACTCTCGAGTTTTCTTGTGTGTGATGCAAATATCTCTCTCTCCTTCTCTGCGAACGGACACGGGTCCCAAGGAAACCACTCAGGCCTTCTCTCCGACCTATAAATGTTTCAGTTAGTAACACTTGCATAGACTCCTAGTGGAACTGGTCACTGTACAAGGCGGGACACGACTTAATTCAGTTGGTAGGCCTGGATACTGACTGTTGTGACATGATTTCAACATACGAATGAACACTTTTTTCTTTTCTTTCCGTCAGTGCTTCGACAGAATTCTAATCACCAATTCTTTTTCAACGTGCGAATGAATTTTATTTTTCTTTTCTTTTCGTCACTGCTTCAACAGAATTCTAATCACCAGTTCTTTTTCAACGTGCAAATGAATTTTATTTTTCGTTTCTTGTCAGTGCTTCAACAAAATTCTAATCATCAATTCTTTTTTCAATGTGCGAATCAATTTTGGTTTTCTTTTCTTTTCGTCAGTGCTTCAAAAAAATTCTAATCATCAATTCTTTTTCAACATTCGAATGAATTTTATTTTTCTTTTCTTGTCGTCAGTGCTTCAACAGAATTCTAATCACCAATTCTTTTTCAACGTGCGAATGGATTTTATTTTTCTTTTCTTTTCCTCAGTGCTTCAACAGAATTCTAATCACCAATTCTTTTTCAATGTGCGAATTGATTTTATTTTTCTTTTCGTGCCGTCAGTGCTTCAACAGAATTCTAACCACCAATTCTTTTTCAACGTGCGAATGAATTTTATTTTTTGTTTATTGTCAGTGCTTCATACGAAATTCTAATAACCAATTCTTTTTCAACGTGCGAATGAATTTTGTTTTGCTTTTCTTTTCGTCAGTGCTTCAACAGAATTCTAATCACCAATTCTTTTTCAACGTGCGAATGGATTTTATTTTTCTTTTCGTACCGACAGTGCTTCAACAGAACTCTAATCACCAATTCCTTTTCAACGTGCGAATGAGTTTATATTTCTTTTCTTTTCCTCAGTGCTTCAACAGAATTCTAATCACCAATTCTTTTTCAACGTGCGAATGAATTTTATTTTTCGTTTCTTGTCGTCAGTGCTTCAACAGAATTCTAATCACCAATTCTTTTTCAACGTGCGAATGAATTTTATTTTTCTTTTCTTGTCGTCAGTGCTTCAACAAAATTATAATTACCAGTTCTTTTACCTTTTTTTTCAAGGTTCTCTTCTCTTGAACTCCGATTTACGCTGCATAATACTGGCTTTTCACATACCTACGGGCTACTTCAAAAGGGAAGCAACTCAAGTACAAAGTTTTGAGATAACTGCATTTTGAAGTTTCATATTGCAGTTAATATTTCAATTAACATCATTATAGTTGGAACTTGGTAAATAAGAAATATCATTAACAAAATTTCGAGTAATTTCAATCATGATTCTTGGATTTTTCACAGCAACATGAAACTTGACTGACTCCGTGGTCTGTTGGTCAGCATGCTGGTCTACAGATCTGGAGGTCCCGGGTTCGGCTCTCACAAGAAAACGTTCTGATGGGTACAGATAAAAAAATTAAATTTTTTTCTTCCACCATGTTAATAATGTCAAAAGAAGTGCTTATACAAATTTTGGCCACTCGACCGCAATTACGAGGCCGTCAAGAAAGTGATTTTCCCTGGGGCCGTTTATAGAAAAAAGTACAATTGCTTGGAAATATTTATTGAAACAGATACAGCAATTGTTGCGCTATTTGTAAACATATCCCCCACTGGAATTGAGACATTTGTCATGCTATTGGATCAATTTTTGTGTCGTAGAAGTCAGCCGCCTCAGATCGGAACCAGCGTTTGACTGCGTCTGCACCGCTCTCTGTCGATCCCATGATATGAGAAATGTCTCAATTCCGATGGAAAATGTGTTGAAAAATAGCTCAACAATTGCTGTGTCTGTTCCAATGAATTTGTCCAATGAAACTGTGTTTTTTTTCTGTTAGCGGCCCCCGGCGAACTAATTTTTTTTAACGGCTCTCGTAATTGCGGTCGATTAGTCAAAATTTGTATAAGCACTTCTTTTTGACATTATTAACATAGTGGAAGAAAAAATTTAAATTTTTTACCTCCCCCATCAGAACGTTTGCTTGTCAGTGAATTTTTCTTGAAGAAGAAAAGTTGCTTGGGTGTCTAGAGTCTGAAAATTTGTATGAATGTGAGTGATTGTGAGTGGGCCGTGTTATTATTATTGAGCCAATCTTAAAAAAAAAAAACAAAAAAAAAAACATACAATATTATATCAGGACTGTCGCTGGGCAGTAACCTGAATGCAAGTTTCAGCGTCATATTATTGACGAGTAACTCCATCTGTCAGCACAACCATAAAGAACTTATCGATGCTATAGAGTTAACAACAACGGAAAAAGAGATGAAACTTCAAAATGCAGTTATCTCAAAATTTTGCATTTTGAGTTTTTTCCCTTTCGAACTGGCCAGTCAATAATTGCACTCGAATGTTATACAGGGTGTCCACATGAAACCTTTACAACTTCAGATGTAAATAACATATTATTAAGGCACGATATCAGGATGCGGTTTTCAGTATGTTAATCAGGAACTATCAAAGTTTTTATGGGATTTTTTTTTATTGTTGGAATGCGTTGTTTGGTTGCAGGTGTGAATTTTGGTAAAATCTGAAATCTGACACTGAAGGAGATGTGGACATCTCAGAAGTTGGCACAATGTGTATCCTAGTTTATCGATATATGATCAGATACACAGGCTGCTTTCGAAAAACTGAAAGTTTGAATTTATAAAACAGGATTAGCCTACCGGTTGTTCTGTATGGTTGTGAAACTTGGACTCTCACTTTGAGAGAGGAACAGAGGTTAAAGGCGTTTCAAAATAAGGTTCTTAGGACTAAGAGGGATGAAGTTACAGGAGACTGGAGGAAGTTACAGAACGCAGAGCTGCACGCGTTGTATTCTTCACCTGACATAATTAGAAACATTAAATCCAGACGTTTGAGATGGGCAGGGCATGTAGCACGTATGGGCGAATCCAGAAATGCATATAGAGTGTTATTTGGGAGACCGGAGGGAAAAAAACCTTTGGGGAGGCCGAGATGTAGACGGGAGGATAATATTAAAATGGATTTGAGAGGGAGGTGGGATGTGATTGTAGAGACTGGATTAATCTTGCTCAGGATAGGGACCGATGGCAGGATTATATGAGGGCGGAAATGAATCTCCGGGTTCCTTAAAAGCCATAAGTATGTAAGTAAATCACTAAATTTTCTCTTTTGTTTCAGGTGAGTGGCGATAACCTTCGAGTTGAGTATCTGGAGACAACCGAGCATTGGCACTCAGGGTTTGGTTCGTATCTGTGTTTGAATATGAAATACAAAAAAAAAAATTAAAAAATAATAAAAAATTATAAATAGTGGAGCAAACCTGGTGATTGAAACCCGAAGTCTTCAAATTAACTTATTAATAAAAAGTGACATGTCGATATTGCGGCTTTATGCATAAAATTGATCAGAATCACTCACTCACTCACTCACTCACTCACTCACTCACTCACTCACTCACTCACTCACCCACTGAATGAAAAGTTTCTTTTTCATGAAGTCTTTACTGAACTGATAGTTATTTGTTTACTGTTTTATGAATTTATTTATTACTTGAAGTCGGTAAAATAATGAGATATGATTTGAAAGACGAGAAATAGTAGCATAATTTCTAACACTGTTCTTTTAAGATCATGGGATCCATAACAATTTCAAAGAGTAGAACTTTTATGATCATGGGATCCATAACAATTTCAAAGAGTAGAGCTTTTATGATCATGGGATCCATAACAATTTCAAAGAGTAGAGCTTTTATGATCATGGGATCCATAACAATTTCAAAGAACAGAGCTTTTATGATCGTCGGATCCATAACAATTTCAAAGAGCAGAGCTTTTATGATCATGGTATTCATACCAATTTCAAAGAGTAGAGCTTTTATGAACATGGGGTCCATAACAATTTCAAAGACTAGAGCTTTTATGATCATGGGATCCATAACAATTTCAAAGAATAGAGCTTTCATGATCATGGGATCCATAACAATTTCAAAGACTAGAGCTTTTATGATCATGGGATCCATAACAATTTCAAAGAGTAGAGCTTTTATGGTCGTGGGATCCATAAACATTTCAAAGAGTAGAGCTTTTATGATCATGGGATCCATAACGATTTAAAAAAGTAGAGGTTTTATGATCATGGGATCCATAATAATTTCAAAGAGCAGAGCTTTTATGATCATGGGGTCCATAACAATTTCATAGAGTACAGCTTTTATGATCATGGGATCCATAACAATTTCAAAGCGTATAGCTTTTATGATCATGGGATCCATACCAATTTCAAAGAGTAGAGCTTTTATGATCATGGGATCCATAACAATTTCAAAGAGTAGAGCTTTTATGATCATGGGATCCATAACAATTTCAAAGCGTATAGCTTTTATGATCATGGGATCCATACCAATTTCAAAGAGTAGAGCTTTTATGATCATGGGATCCATAACAGTTTCAAAGAGTAGAGCTTTTATGATCATGGGGTCCGAAACAATTTCAAAGAGTAGAGCTTTTATGATCATGGGATCCATAACAATTTCAAAGAACAGAGCTTTTATGATCGTCGGATCCATAACAATTTCAAAGAGCAGAGCTTTTATGATCGTCGGACCCATAACAATTTCAAAGAGCAGAGCTTTTATGATCATTGGATCCATAACAATTTCAAAGAGTAGAGCTTTCATGATCATGGGATCCATAACAATTTCAAAGAGTAGAGCATAACTTGAGTTTGAATCCTGGACCTCCTGAAATCTATACCAGTAAAATGGACTGCAAGCTGGTGAGGCAAATAATAGAAATCTGTAGAGAGGTAATAAATATTCCCCTTCTTACTAATATTTTATGAAATGGATTAATTTTCTGTCGCAGCAATGTTGGATTTGCATTATAGATCCTATTGTTTTAGTTTCCTTTAATTCATGTAGGCTACGAGCACCACACGTTTCATGTAGTTACATTCCTGACATGAGTGAAACATATAATGTTTACCAATTCCCTCGACACCACCTCCCAGTGGAACTATAGTATATGTAATTACTTCTCTACATGAGAGGGCTTGCACGATACAAATATGCGCTATATTGTTTCGTATTGAGCTTTTTGTGTCTGAATTGCACTTTGGAATAGAACTAAAAATTTTATTTGATTACAAACTTCATTTTTCAACCATTCTAATAAATTGACGTATTCCTTGGTTTAACAACGAGAACTAAATAAATATCACTTTGCTAGAAACGTGAAAAATTGTATTACATTACCAGTGGGAATGGCATAATGAAAACCCTGTTTCTTTGCTTGAAATATTTCTCAAAACTCTATAATATCAGATCAATACTTTATCAATGCATATCACCGTTGATTTTATGAAACCTCCTATGTGATAGTACAAAGCATATTGTTTTCAAGCAAAGAAAAAAGTAATTAAATATCAATAGACCTACATAAAAATATTAAATATTTCGTTAGAAAACATTGGCGAATATGATGGACACCAATGTCATCATGTCCACACCTGTGGAGTAAAGGTTAGCGCGTCTAACCGCGAAACCAGGTGGCCCGGGTTCGATTCCCGGTCGGGTCAAGTTACCTGCTTGAGGCTTTTTCCTGGGTTTTCCCTCAACCCAGTATGAGCATATGTTGGGTTACTTTTGATGTTGGACCTCGGACTCATGTCACAGGCATTATCACCTTCATCTCATTTAGACGCTAAATAACGTAAGATGTTGATAAAGCGTCGTAAAATAAGTTACCTACCAATGTCATCATCGAGGATCAGTGTGGGCCTATCAAGGGGTTTGGTAACAAATCTCAATATTTCTAACATTATAATCTGAAAAATCCAAGGATGATTAAAATCATTCTTGTCTAATAGTGTTCAAAATTGCATTATTCTATCTTAAATACATACATTAGCGTTAGTGTTAAGAATCTTTATTTATTGAGAGTAGCATTCTTCTTCAATATGTTGTCATGTACAGTTTCCTAATATTTGCCTTTTTTTTATTAACTATTTTATGTTTTGCTCACTTTGATCACGCTAACAATACAATATTTCACATATTTTAAATCTTTGGCTTAATACTGGGAAAACACATAATATTGAATAATTATTGTATGTGGAGTATTTAATTATATAATCTGTATGTGTAATATTTCATAAACATTTCTCTATATCTTAATATAGATACTTTAAATTCTCAGGTGAACATTTCTGTTATGAAATTTGTCTTCTATGAGTTTAGTATAATGAAAGATTTGTGACATTTAATAGTTTCTCTCTATATCAGGATATTCTGCCATTTGTTCATTCGTAAGATTTTTGTTTTCTCTATAGCGTTTGGAAGAAATATTTGTCATTTAGAATTATAGCAGGATCTTAAAATCCGACCAGCCACTTCAACTGAAAATAGATTAAGAGAAAAAAGAAATAATATTATAAAACATTCTTCCAAAATGACAAATCTCTTCTAAACACATGTGAAACATATATAATAGTAATATGCGTTACAAGAGCGGTATGTTGAAGTTTTCATGTTCGAGGAAAAGTTTGAAAAAGCGAACGTAGTTGAGCTTTTTTAATTTCCGAGAATTGAAAGAAAACATGCCGCTCGTGTATCGTACATTATTTTGCGCGAAGATCGTTTATTACATACCTGGAAGAGGAATTTCTAATTAGTTGCAATGAAATCTGCATCTTGGTTTCCGTTCAATGACGGCAAATTTGGAAAACAAAAATATCTATCTTCAACATTGTTACTTTAAAATGTTTTCTGTGTTTACTATACTCCAGCAGGCCGTGATATACGTCTGTCTTTTTTTTCCCCCCCAGATGAGTCTGGAATCTTGTTGATTTTTTTCACGGCTTCCTTAATGTTACTTGTATCAGGAATGCAGTAACTTTAGTGGAATTGTAGAGTTTACTTAATTTTTGCAAATATTTAAAAACAATAATCAACAGTGCAATTTAGGTGACATTGCAGTGGTAAGTTTCCAATTTATAATTATTACTATATTGAACGTCTCTAAAAATAATATGTTAAAAGCCTAAAGCAATAAAATCAATATGTCACTTAAGCGGTAAGAGGAGGTAAATTGTTATGTGTGTTAGGTTGGGAATACTGAATGTGGAATTTTAGACTTTCCGCGGATTGGTTTTGTGCGGAAACCAAGCAAATACTCACGATCTCGCACAAACTGATAATAATTATTCTCTTAGTTAATTTTCTTGCAACTATATTAAAGAAATTTGCAGATTGCAGCAGAGACCTGTTCATATATTTATAAATAAGATTTGTTTAGTTGAATGTTTTTGGTTTTATTGTGTGCATTGGGTTTAAGGGCACAAAGAGAAAAATCACCTACCCCGATATCATTTACTGTTACTTAATATATTATTACATGGCGGAGATAGGGACCTACCGACACCTTACATCTCCCCTTAATACTGTGTTTGATTAATTTTTTCTTCCTCTTGAAATACACTCAGGGACAAAAAAAAACCGGACACTTCTATATTTGCTTGTATTTTGTTGCCAATTATTTCAAAATGGAACAAATTCCCATTTAAACAAAATAATGTTTCATTTAGCACCTTATACGACAACATTTGAAAAAAAATCTCTGATGAGAAAATTTACAAAAAATTACAAAGGGCGTATAACTATGGCATCGTTTGGTCTAACTGTTTTTTTTTTCATTTTATGGTGCCTTAAACATTAAAAACTCTTTTTAGTAACGGGTATTACCCCCTCTTGCTTCAATAACTGCATCCATACGTCTTGGCACGCTCTCAATTTGGTTAGCAATGTCTTCTTGAGGAATAAGTTCCCATTCTGCGCCAAGTGCTCGCCTCAACTCTTGTAACGATTCTCGTCTCGGTCGTCTATTCTTAACACGCCGTCCCAATATGTCCCACACGTGTTCAATTGGGTTCATGTCTGGACTCCTTGCTGACCATGGAAGAACATGGATTCCCACTTCTTGGAGATAATCTCCGACCGCATGGGCAATATGCGGCCGTGCATTATCATGCATTAAAACAAAATTATCGCCTACAAATTGGCCAAATGGCACAACATGATCAGCCAAACATTCATTTATATACCTATCAGCTGTTAATCTTCCATTTTCAACAAAAACCAACTCTGTACGAGCATCCGTACACACTCCTGCCCAAACCATCACTCCACCACCTCTATACGGCACATTTTCGGAAATGCAACACTGTGAAAATCGTTCTCCCCTCCTTCTCCAAACTCTTTCACTTCCATCAGGTGAGCACAGATTGAAACGGGACTCATCGGTGAACAGAACACAGCTCCACTGTCCATTTCGCCAATCCCTGTGATCATTTGCGAAACGCAGTCGTTCAACTCGATGCATCCTGAGAAGTCTGGGACCAATTTCAGGTCTACTTGATATCAGTCCACTTGCTTTCAACCTCCTTCTAACTGTTTTGGCCGAAATTGGGCGTCCATGCATGTTAACAAATTGCTGGGCTACACTAGTAGTTGGCAGGTTACGCTCCCTAAACTCTCAACACTATATACCTGTCTTCATTTGGATTTGTAGCTCTTGGACGACCCGAACCTGGTCTTCTGGTATATTCTAGGGTCTCTCTCTACCGTTTTATGGCATCATGGGTTGTGCTTCTAGCCATATTCATAACATTTGCAATGTAACGTACACTGCGTCCATCATCGTAAAGGGCTTCAGCTCGAGCCACATCTTCACGTCGCATCTTGTTTTAAGACAAACGTTACAACCCCACTTAAACTCAGAAAATGTAAAAATAAAGAAATAACGCATGATAGCGATAATGAAGCACAAAATGGTTGAGACAAAATTGTTATAGCTGAGACTCCGAAAGCAAAATTGGAATATTTGGTTGTAATGGCTTGTTTATAAAACAAAAAACAATCAACAATGTATACACGTCTCCATAACAACAGATGGCTACCATAATATTGTATGAGAAGATAATGTTTTGCAAAATACCAGTAAATATTAAAGTGTCCGTTTTTTTTGTACCTGAGTGTATTATGCTCTGTATTTTCACATATGAGGTTTCATAAAATCAAAGACGATATATATAATGGCTAATAAAATAAATTGTAGCCTATTAAGTTAATATTAAAGTAAGAACAAAATTATAAATAATAACTAGGCCTACATTCAAAACCACTAATGAAATTGAATAATTTTCGTATGTTGCTGAATTGCAGTTGACCACGAAGATCCAGAATAGAAATGAACTGTGCAAAAATTATATAGTTTAAACAATGAATTTAAAAATTATAATAATAAATTAGATACTGTATGTAAAACTTTCAATTTATGAAAATAACAGATATATAAACAATATGGTATAATATCAAATGTTAAGTTGACAAGAACATTATGACAATAAAATAGCAAACAATGAGTATTAGCTTTAAGTTTTATGAAATCATCCAAACCGTTGACATTTGTTCTTCATTTGTTCTTCAGCTTAAAAGATAACCTTATTAGCATTTCACTCCAATCATACTGATTTAAACTATCACTGACTACATTGTTACTTCTTTCTTTAGACATCATTCTGATAGTGTTGTATTTTCAAAATTGGCTCATAATAAACTCTTTCTATTATCTAATATTATTTGAAATATATTAACATTCTATGTATTTTAGCTTAATTCTGCTACACAGTTTATTTCAGTGTTTAATTAATAGTTCATAGTATTTTGTTGTTTAATTCGTAAATAACTCTTGTATACATGTAACTCTCATGTAAGTCAAATTGTTGAATTCTTTGTAAGTTCATACATATGTACATATACTTTTTGCTGATTGAGTGGAAGAGAAGGCCTTACGGCCTTAACGCTGCCAGCTAAAATAAATTATTATTATTATTATTATTATTATTATTATTATTATTATTATTATTATTATTATATTACTCTATTAAGCCGGTTTCACCAAACTTCACCAAGCTTCACTCTGTTTTTCAAGAGTCATTAATTTGCTGGTTCACGAAATTATTTTTATAGCTCACCAAACATCTTTAGCCCTAACGAAGCAGTAAAGCTATCATCAGTTTAGTGATAGAAATTTCCGTCTTGAAATTTTTAATAGTTCACTAGTTGCTTTACAAAATGGCGGAACGTTTCGACGCAGAATTGTTAACTTATATGTGGACTTCTTGGGCTATGATAAATTTGTTTCATTTACACTTTCTTTTACTAATTTGTATTTTCAGGGGCTTCAATTGTTGTAATATTCCTAAAATCCATAATAATAGCATTGTTTATCTGGTCAATGATTTGCTAACTAGGGATTATACGCAATGACGTAATGGAGATAATTATCAGAATTAGCATAGTCGAGTTGGATTGGCCTATTCAATAATGACAATCGCTGTCTAAGCCTCCTATGGTGTACGAGTAAGCCTATTGTACTGTTCAGTAGAACAGAAATTGACGTAGTTAACTATCCGAAATGCCTTGCACTTGTATTAATAATTGTTATTCTTGTGATTAAGAGACTGATGTAATGTATTTGACGCAAAATAATGTTTGTCCGCTCCATTTATGCATTCTCTTTGTGACGAACTGTCGATAATTCTCCCTACTGCTGTAAGAAATCACGTGATTGGGGCATCGCTTTCGCTTTAGTTCAAGGCCGGAGCTGTGTCTGTGTTAATGGGGTTGTTATTCCGGAGTGATTTTCTTATTAAAAGTACAAATGTGTAGTGAATTAGTGCATGAAATTATATTTTATCGCTAGTGTTGCAAGTAATGAACACTGGACGAACATTACTATATGAATATGAGGCAGATCAACGTGCGTGCTTCTTTGTTAACATGCAGAGTGAAGGCAAAGGTAAAAAAAAAACAGCTGTTTACAATAGATGTAAGGCTAACACTGATATATTTGTAAGTATCGAACTGATTTGAGTTTTACTTATTTAAAAGCGAAAAATGAGTACAAGATATGGTAACATTATTTTAAACGACTGCGTTTCTCGTTGTGACAATGAAAGTGAATCAAGGCAGTATTTTTTAGCGTTGCTTACGAGATTATACAAGCTGGCGCATAGCATGATCAAGAATGAGTCTCTGAGTGTCATGACAATTTCTGCCGCTAGGTTCCCCTCGCAGTTCTATTAAATGATGAATAGTTCCATTACTAAGCATTGTGTCTCGTGAAAATTCTTTGATTAATTTTGCATTACTGATCGGGTACGAAGATTATAAATATGCCAAGTATATTACAATCTTATTTGAGATTTATTTATGACTTGTTAAATAACAGTATGCAGATTTTCAGTGTGATTTTATGGAATTTACAATTTTGTTTCCCGAAAGTCTGGATTTGTTCAATTAAAAATTTTGCTTTCAAACCATACTCATCATCTGGTTCATTTAATTTGGCAAGTTGATTGTTTTCAGTTTCGTGTTTTTCCTTCAGATTTCGTTCCCTCTAATTCGTTTTAATTGCTGAAAGTGAACTATTGGTGTCGTCTACTTTCAGACATTATTATTATTATTATTATTATTATTATTATTATTATTATTATTATTATTAAAGTAGTATAGTTCTTAGTTTGTCTTGCCTTAAGACAATCAGTAGCGTTATTCAATACTTTCGAGGAAAAGAGTATGATTAAAAATCATTTGTAATGGCAAAATATTCTACGACAATGGTTAATTATTACTGCTGAATATTGACACATATACGATTTGCATTATTTAGGATACAACATACGTAGCAATGCGATTTTCATTATGCGCGTGCCGAGTTAATGTAAGGTACTCCCCCTATCCTTCAAGCCAAATAAAATATTATTACATTACGAGTAATAAATAATTAATAATTACTACAATTATTCGTTGTGATAAGGTACAACTATCAACGTATGGTGTACCGAAGAGTTTTCTTTATGTTTTCATTAAATTGACGTGTCATGAGTGACGACAGAAAACACCTCGGGGAAGCGAGATGCACACTTTACTAAAAGAGAAATGAGGATCGGGGAGAGCAGATGCGCATGTGCCTATGGGAGGCAAAAAAAAAAAAAAAAAATCATCCCTGAGAATCCTGAGATATTTGTTTATGTTTTGGGATATCGTCAAATGCGGAAACCATTTCTAATCTAATTTCATTTAATTCTAACTCCTAATTTAAAAACTGTTTACTCACACTAAAATATCACATCATTTGCTATTACTATCGACTACAAATTAACCAGCAGGCCTATTAGATATTTCACCACTGCAAGGTGTGCAAGAAAAAATCGCACAATTGTACTAATCATGTATTGTGACTGCTGTTTGCATTAGTAAAAATCATAACATTTCAACATCAATATATTTTTAAGAAAAGAAAGAGAAAAGTTAGGCCCACTTGCAAATGATTAAATTATGAATTCAGGGAAATGGAAGACAGTACAGTACCTTAATTCACTGGAACTTAATAATAATAATAATAATAATAATAATAATAATAATAATAATCATAATAACAAAGACAATAATGAAGGTAGTGATAATGATGATCATAATAGCAATAATGATCCGATAATAATAATAATAATAAGAGTAACAACAATAATAATAATAATAATAATAATAATGAAGATAGTGTAAATGGTAATGGTAATAGCAAAACTGATCAGCAGGGAAAGGGATATGGACTATTATAAAGAATGGTGAAACGTAGTATAGATATTCGTAGCTCAGTGACTGTCAAGCGAGCTGCGTCACGGCGCATGGAAGAGTACAGTCCACTTCATACAAACTTACACGCAACGTCTGTAAATATATTTCAGAATAAACAAATGGAATAGTTTAATGACATATAGTGACCTACATACATAATCTGCATTTCTTTTTGAACTACATGTGCTTTTCTTCGCAATGCACAAGACACCAATAAACAACATTACAAATATACATAATTAAATATGAACCTCTGCATCTTCGCGTGTCATTGGACATATTGATGTTGATAGACAGTTGTCTCCTGTATGGAACTCGCCTCTGAATATGTAGATCCAAACGAAATGGCATTTTCAATTAATGCTATGCCTTGTTATAATAAATTGTAAATATTATTTTCAAATTTTCAAAATACAACTTTGCTCTGTTGCAAGGAAGGAAATTTTGTAACATGGAAAAACTCCGCTCTCCATCTGCAGAGACAATTAGAGAGTACTTGAAACAAGATACTCAATTAAATTCACATGTTGAATGACGTCATTGGGAAACGTCTTTGTTAATACATCTGAAATCCGACAAAGAATATCGTATCCATAATTTTTAATCAAAACTTTGTTCATTTTTTCACCAACACGTTTTCCTATTGCACCTTCTACTGCACTCAGTTTATTTACAATAGTCCTCATAATATTTATTTGCTCAACTAGTTCTACTCCTGACTTTCCTAATTGAATAATGGCATCCGGTAAATATCCAAAATTTGACTTAATATCCGTGACTTCTTTCTCGATTGTTTCATCATTTAGCAGTTCCTGGCGTATTTGAATCGCAGCCGCGTCATCGGGATCGAAAGACTGGACCACTTTCTTCACAGATTGGAGGTGGCGTGCGTAATAATTGCAAGCTTCTAACTATGACCCCCATCTCGTAGGAACTGGACATGGGGGAAGCGACAATTTAGGGAATTGTTTCCTGAATTTTGATACTTGATCTGGAGCTTTTACAAATATAGTCTTTCAATACTGTATTGTTAGTTGGTTTCACTTTCGGCATTGTACCTGCACTTCACTACTCTGAACTGCAAACCTGCATGTTGAAGTTCTTATGCGACAACTGTCCCGTTCACCTGTTGTTGACGTGTAGAGACCTGCGAGTATGTCATGGAGGGGAGGACTTGGTATAAAGGCTTGTAAACAAATGGCTGTGTAGATGCCAATACTAGCTTTTACTACTCCCAATTCCGTTCCCTACTGATCAGATAATAATAATTTATTATATATTAATTTATTTACTAATATTTAATGTGCTGTATAACAGCCAGGGGCCAATTCCAATGTATTGCAGCAAAGAATCTTGCTAAATTCAACATGGAATTATAATTTCTTTGCTACGAGAAAAGAAAATAAATTGAAACTATTTGACTGCTCCCAAGTTAGCCTCGTTCATGATTGCATATTATTGAAATATACTTCCTTTTGTGAAAAATCTGTGAAACTCTTGTCAAAGGGGAAGTAATGTTTTGTACACTGACAAAGCGGCAGATCAATATTATCAGGCTTCTGTACTTGCTGTTAGCGAGGCTAAACGCCTACGTACTGTACGTAAGCTCTAACGTAACGTCATTCCAACTCAAATGATACATATAGTACACCTACGTCATCTCTCCTACGCAAGAAATGCCCCTCTTTTCAAGGAATTCTACTGTTTCGGACTACTCGTTTGTGCTGTGTTTGTGTTATTGTACAGCGTGGGCACAAAATCCCGGTACCCCCTATAAATACCTCAAATATACATAATATTTATGTAATTCCGGTCATATTGCAGACACACGTCCATTTACAGTAACTGTGTCTCCTAAGTGTACAAAGGGTCAGTATCAGAGTGCTGCATTCAAGTTAAATCGCTCGTTTGAACTCGGTCGAGTGTCGCACCCTCGAGTGAGATACGATCGGTCGTGATACGCTCGTAATAAATAGAAGCACAGTACAAGGTCATCTCACCGACATGTCTTATCTTGTATGGAAGGCGACAGATAAGATACACATATGTTTTGCTCACAAGGTAAAAATAAGGCTTTACTTTCTGCGTTTATGACAAACGTTTAATGGAACAGTCAATGCAACGTACCAAAACAGCAACATGAAGTTATAAACAAAATAGTGTGAAAAACTTCGATGTGCAGTTATTATTGCTAATTAACGATTATTCAATATTTGAGTTACCACATATATAATATGATAGGTCCATACATAGTGTTCCGCCTATATACTTCGACAATGTACAAATGTTTTACAAAATATTATTGATATAGTAGTAGATTAATAACAATATTAGTACAGAGATAACGTCACAGAAAATATAATAAAACGAATAATCATCCTGCATAACTGTTACAGACGCAAAGATTGATACACTAATTATTAGAGATTATAATAATAATAATTTATTTTTATTTTATTTATTTATTTAGAATATTAACATGCAAAGACAACAGCACAAGGCCAATTACAGTTTAGCACGATACAAAACAGAACAAAACAACAAATAATGATGAGAATGAATGATAGAAAATGGCAATGAGATGAAATACAATCAATATAATAGTCTACATCAATCATTGATCAAATAATAATTATAAAATTATAAATAATAATAATAATAATAATAATAATAATTATTATTATTATTATTATTATTACTACTGCTAGAAAACGTGATACAGTTCTTGCATTATCGTGATTGTGTTCTTCGTTTATAATAATTACATTTACATCCAATAACATCTATCATATGTGGCAAAAACAAAATAACTCCTGTGTGGGGGGGGGGGGAAACATTTACCTACAACATTTATATTACATTTTAAAGCAAGTTTTGTAGTTGTACTATGGAGAAGTTAGTTAAACAATGCAAAGTTTTGAAATTATAAACATCTATGATGTTACTACACAGTTCATCACTGTAACAAGAACGAATGTCCAACGCTCGGCTTATACCGTTCGAGGATTTATCGCTCGTGACAATTTTACCCATCATGCATGTCCACTACCTATCGGATTATGCTATTAACTACTTGGCGCTCGAGCTAAAACGACCTATGCAGACCTCTGGTCAGTATGTCCCCCATAATTCTCCTCATAAAATAATGCGTCGTCATGGTGGGCGTGATATTCGCCTCAGCATTGCGTCTCCCACGTCGTCGTTCAATTCATAAATGATGCCGAACCGTTTCTGTGCAACAATGCTCTTGATGAAACTCCACAGCGCATTGAGACTGTAAATTCTTTCAGATCTGAATTTAAGTTGGATCAACATGTTAAGAACATTAATTGATCAAGTATTTCTGTTATTGATTGTGCTGTTAAAATTTTATTGCATACTTAAAGAGGGAAATGGTACATTTTGGCATGGAAATGATAGATGTTAGGACTTGGCTGAGTGAAAATAGTACTAATTCATGTTATGAATCATAAGTTAGACAAACATTATTATTAACTAAACTAGCCGTACCCGTGCGCTCCGCTGCACCCGTTAGAAATAAATATAAAGTAATTACATAATTGAAATAGGACATTTGGTCCAGGGAACACTCGTGTTTGATAGAAGGATAAATCGTTTAATATGTTACTTAATTTAAATTGTATTTAAAAATTTAAATGCGATCGTTTTAATCCAGAGACCACTCATTTGGTGCAATAACAATTCCTTTAACATGTTACTTAATTGTTATTACATGCAACCATAGTTTAATGAAGATTGACATATTTTTCAGTTTTAATGTGTATACTTTATATTACTTGCTATATGGTTCCATTGAATTATGGTAATAACTTAATTTTAACCATTGTTTTCTACGTCTTCAGTAAATGGCTCTTGGCCCACTATGGTTCTGAACCCCTCAAATAACTTAAATAGTGATACAGCATATATAGTCATATGTAATTATATTTCTTTCTTTCGAAGATGTAAGAATTCACGATCTCCTATGTACCATTGACATGGAATGAATAAATGTGTATTTTCTTCCTACTAAAAAATTTTATATTTTGCACATAGGAGTTACTGTTGGAACAACAACGATATAATCTGAGGCGGCGGTGAAAATGTATTGTATTGTTTTAAAAGTCTTGTATATCCTTAAATATCAGTCCTATCAAAATTATTATGCGTAGAATAAAACTTATCGGAAATTATTTTTAAAGAAACTTTTGTTATGTAACATTTTTCATAAATAGCAATAATAAGCGAGATATTTCGATTTATTTAATTCAGGCCCCCCTTATAGCCTCCCTTGTAAATAACATATTTTGAATGCCATATAGCCTGAAATCTAAGTTACCACGAACTTAATTTATATTCCAATTTTCATCGAAATCCGTTCAGCCATTATCGCGTGAAAAGGTAACAGACAGACAGACAGACAGACAGACAGACAGACAGACAGACAGACAGACAGACAGACAGACAGACAGACAGACAGACAGACAGACAGACAGACAGACAGACAAAAATTTCAAAAAAGCGATTTTCGGTTTCAGGATGGTTAATTATACATGTTAACACCAATTATTTTTGGAAAATCGAAAATTACCAGAAAAATTTTGGCTACAGATTTATTGTTAGTATAGATTTAAAAAGGGAAATGGTACATTTTGGCATGAAAGTGATAGATGTTAGGACTTGACTGAGTGAAAATAGTAATTTATAATATGAATTATAATATAAACAAACATTATTATTAACTAAATTATATTTAGGGCCTAAAATATTCCCAAACTACATTTATATCAAGTATTTTAGATAGCATTGCTGTAATTTGAACGTGTCGCAGCATCAAGTACAGGGATTATATTTAAAGAGGAGTAGGAGGACTGTGTGTCCCGCGCCGTGGCGTCGTGGTCTAAGACATGCTGCCTAGGACTCGCGTTACGGAATACGCGCTGGTTCGAATCTTCATGGGGGGAGAAATTTTCTCATGAAATTTCGGCCAATGTATGGGACCGGTGCCCACCCAGCATCTTGATGCACTTGGGGAACTACGATAGGTAGCGAAAATCCGGTTTCGCAAACCAGCTATAACGGCTGGAAGGATCATCGTGCTAACCACACGATACCCCCATTTTGGTTGGATGATCGTCCACCTCTGCTTCGGCATGTGGACGTGAGACCAGCAGCCGGCTGGTCGGTCTTGGCCCTTCATGGGCTGTAGCGCCACGGATTTACTTTTTTTTTATTGTATTATCACTTACGTCAAGCGACCTTTCTTTTACAACTTCACTATAGTAACTCAGCTGACGAAATGTATATTCCATATCTCTTATAAGGTGAATTACATCCTTTTTCTTAACTTCATGACTATAATTTTGACATGGAGTTTGTTTACATAGGTTTAAATATTCTCAAACTTCTTTCCCCCTTTTAAAAATTACTTATGTTCACGAGCAGGTGTTCCTGTATAAAAAGATGCAATACACAGTTATTCCTTAAGCCTCATTTTTATTTTCAATATATTTTTTTTCCAAGATGTTACAGAAACTTATGTTATTTCCTGCCAATTTACCCACTGAAAGTTAAGACATGAAATTTCCCAATCACACGAAATAAATCATCATGCTCCTAAGGAAGTAGCATAGTTGCGTCGTACACCCACCGCTGTCATTGGCTGAACGGATGTGGTATCTTTTAGCAGAGAAATCAGTGGCGATTTGGTACTTTTTGCAATGAAAACAAGATTTTAAATTGTAATTTAACTTGGATATGGTATGTTTTTGCAACTTTTGCTCTCACCATCGTAAAGAGTGTGGTTCCAAAACGTGGTATCACCTGTTATCTCATTTTCGAATTGTTTGGAGTTGGTACCTTCAGGAAATGAGCTTCTCATATAAGGTTTTTAAAAAGTAAGAAATAAATTTAATTACTCATATTTTCTTCATTTTATACACAGTCTTGCAAATTCTGACACTGGTTTATTACACAAGGAATTGAATTTTTTCATCACTATGAGGAGTTTGTTTTTTTTTTCTGATTGTTTTGATGGTCGTATTATTAGTAGTCGCTTTCCTGTAACTTGGCCTGCAAGATCGCCAGAAACCCAACGAATTATTGGTTGTGAGGCTATTTGAAGGAAAGAGTGTTGTTGACCAAACCTACGACAATCGATGAGTGGAAGGTCTCAATCGCACACACTGTGGCAGATATTCCAGTACACGAACTCAGAACTACTATATACAGCATTGAAGAGAGGCTATTAATTGTACAAGAACGAAATTGTGGATACATACATCTACGATGAAATTATGGCAGTGGATGATAATGCAAAAAATTCCGGCGTGCTAGAATGTTTAAGATTGTTTAGAAATTGTGATCAATTCAAGTAAACTCTTCTTCTGAAAAACTATATTATTCTTCTTTAAATACATTGCTGTATTCAATTATGGACAATACCTTCTAAGTAGATAATAATAATAATAATAATAATAATAATAATAATAATAATAATAATAATGTAGTAGTAGTAGCAGTAGCGGTATCCTTTGAAAATTTGGAAAAATTCAAGTACCTTAGAGCAACAGTAACAAATATAAATTACACGCAGAATAAACATGGAAAAAGTTTATTATTATTATTCGGTTGGGAAGCTTTTATCATCCAGTCAGCTCTCGAAAAATCTGAAAAGTAAGAATTTATAAAACAGTTTTATTACCGGTTGTTCTGTATTGTTGTGAAACGTGGACTCTCCCTTTGACAGAGGAACAGAGGTTAAGGGTGTTCGAGAATAAGGTGCTTAGAAAAATGTTGGCGCTAAGAGGGATGAAGTTACAGGAGAATAGAGAAGTTACACAACGCAGAATTGCACGCATTACATTCTTCACCTTATATAATTAGGACAATTAAATCCAGACGCTTGAGATGGGCAGGGCATTAGCACATAGGGCTGAATCTACATGGAAATTCATATAGAGTGTTAGTTGGACCTGAGGGGAAAATACCTTTGAGGAGGTCAAGGCGTAGATGGGAGAATAATATTAAAATAGATTTGAGGGTGTCAGGCTATGATGGTAGGAATTGGATTAATCTTGCCCAGGATAAGGACCGATGGCGGGCTTATGTGAGAGCGGCAATGAACCTCTAAGTTGCTTAAAAACTATTTATAAGGTAATAGTAATAATAAATTTATTTATTCTGGTGGTGTTACGGCCATCAAAACTTCTCTTAGAGAGGTGATAGTAGGTAGATCACCTTTACTTTTTAACTTCGCTCTAGAATATCCCATTGGGAAAGTTCAGGATAACAGATAGGGTTTGGAATTGAACGGGTTACATCAGCTTCTTGTCTATGCGGATGACGTAAATATGTTAGGAGAAAATCCACAAACGATTAGGGAAAACACGGAAATTTTACTTGAAGCAAGTAAAGCGATAGGCTTGGAAGTAAATCCCGAAAAGACTAAGTATATGATTATGTCTCGTGACCAGAATATTGTACGAAATGGAAACATAAAAATTGGAGATTTATCCTTCGAAGAGGTGCAAAAATTCAAATATCTTGGAGCAACAGCAACAAATATAAATGACATTCGGGAGGAAATTAAACGCAGAATAAATATGGGAAATGCCTGTTATTATTCGGTTGAGAAGCTTTTGTCGTGTAGTCTGCTGTCAAAAAATCTTAAAGTTAGAATTTATAAAACACTTATATCACTGGTTGTTCTGTATAGTTGCGAAACTTGGACTCTCACTTTGAGAGAGGAACTGAGATTAAGAGTGTTTGAGAATAAGGTTCTTAGCAAAATGTGGAGTAACGTTTAGCCATCTGGCCGCGAAACCAGGTGGTCCTGGTTCGATTCCCGGTCGGGGCAAGTTACCAGGTTGAGGTTTTTCCGGGGTTTTCCCTCAACCCAATACGAACAAATGCTGGGTAACTTTCGGTGTTGGATCCCGGTCTCATTTCACCGGTATTATCACTATCTCATTCAGACGCTAAATAACCTAAGATGTTGATAAAGTGTCGTAAAATAATCAACTAAAATAAAAAGAAAAATTCACCTAACATAATTAGGAAAATTAAATCCAGACGCTTGAGATGGGCAGGACATGTAGCACGTAGGGGTGAATCTACATAGACATTCGCGTAAAATGTCAGTTGGACCTTAGGGTAAAAGATCTTTGAGGATGCCAAGGCGTAGATGGGAGGATAATATGAAAATAGATTTGAGGGTGTTAGAATATGATGATAGAGACTGGATTAATCTTGATTAATCTTGCCCAGGATAAGGACCGATGGCGGGCTTATGTGAGGGCGACAATGAACCTCCGAGTTGATTAAAAGCCATTTATAAATAAATAGTAATAATAGTGTTAAGGCCTTCAGGACTTCTCTTAGATAGGTGATAGCAGGGAGATAGGTGACTGAAAGAATTCCAGTCTTTAGTTACATTAATTGCGTAATGAAATATGATTAATTTATTAATTACTTTAATTATATAACTTGTACCTCACTTAAACTGCACTTCAATATAAATTGGAAGAGGCTGGGTATATAAAACATTTACCTTCTTACTGCCAAATACGACAAGCCCCATATTGCTTGCTAAGTATGGCGCCCCGGTCTGATAGCAATATCCCGCATTCCCCAGGCAGGATCGGCCCGTCGGCATGCGTGTAGTTGGTAGAATCCGGATGCCTCACATATTTTTCCATCACTCTTCTCTACCACATTCTCTGCCTTCTCTTTTATATCGCAATCATCTCCACTTCACATCCGTCATCGGTTATTTCCCCATCAGACGCTCTTATGCTATATCTACTGCTCTAACCCAATGTAGCATACGAAACTTGCTCTTCATGGATTTAATAAACTGGCAAGGGTGCGGATGTGGAGTTGTGTGTACCTTCAGTCAGCTGCAGTCATTATATAAGGGGAAAAAATGAAATAAATTTTATAATTTATCTCGCAAGAGACCGAAACTTCGTACTAAACTTTGTGTACGTATAGAAAACCTGAGGAAAAATAGCTGCTGGTAGAATATTTTGTGCGAGATCGTGCGTATTTGCTTGGTTTCCGCACAAAACCAATACGCGGTAAGTGTGAAATACCACATTCAGTATTCCCAACGTAACACACATAACAATTTCCCTATTCTTACCGCTTAAGCGTCATATTCATTTTACTGCTTTAGGCTTTTAACATATTATTTTTAAAGACGTTCAATATAGTAATAATTATAAATTGGAAACTTACCACTGCAATTTCATCTAAATTGCACTGTTAATTATTGTTTTTAAATATTTTCAAAAATTAAGTAAACTCTACAACACCACAAAAGTTACTGCATTTGTAATGCAAGTAACATTAAGGAAGCCGTGAAAAAATCAACAAGATTCCAGACTCATCATAGACTGGGGAAAAAAAAGACAGGCGTATATCACGGCCTACTGCAGTTTAGTAAACACAGAAAACAATTTATAGGAACAATGTTGAAGATAGATATATTTGTTTTCCAAAGTTGCCGTCATTGAACAGAAACCTGCAACTAATTAGAAATTCCTCTTCCAGATATGTAATAAACGATCTTCGCACAAAATAATGTACGATACACGAGTGGTATGTTTGTTTTCATGTTCTCGGAAATTAAAAAAGCTCAACTACGTTTCGCTTTTTCAATCTTTTCCTCGAACATGAAAACGTCAACATGCCGCTCTTGTAACGCATATTACTATTACGGGCCAACATTTTCTGACATTATATAGAGTGTTCTGCCAAATGGCAGGTCTTTCACTGCAAACCCAGCATTTTCCAATATTTCTATTTTCTGCCTTCCTCTTAACCTCCGTGTATGATGCATATTAGGGTAAAGTTTGCCTATTTCCGTGATATCCCTAATCCCGTGATACTTCTTTTTTTTAATTGGATGTCAGTCAAAGCTTTGCCGTTCGACTATAGCGCCAGACATCTTTCTCGAAAGAGTGCATCTTTCGAGTACTTTTGAGACATCGGTGAACTTCCTAGCAAGATATCCAACCCCGTGACATTCAGTGAAAGAAAACGTATCACGGAATTAGGCAACTTTGCCTTATATCTAAATTTTGTCTCTCATCTGATATCTTCTTCTGCTCCGAACTCTTCTACCGTTCACCGTTCCTTCCAGTGCATCCTTCAGTAGGCAGTTTCTTCTCAGCTAGTGACCCAACCAATTCATTTTTCTCTTCCTGACGAGTTTCAGCATCATTCTTTCTTCACTCGCTCTTTGTAGGTCAGCTTTATTGTTATTCTGTCTGTCCATTTCACAAGCACTATCCTTCTCCATATTTCAAATGTTTCTAGTCACTACTCTCCACTTCGACGTAATGTCCATGTTTCTGCTAAATACAATTCCACACTCCACACAAACTAATCTCTTCTTTAGTTCTTTTTCCAGAAGTCCGTAGAAGATTATATGCAAGTTATTCTTTTCTTTAAAAACGAGTCGTTCCATGGATTTTTATTGCTGTCATCCTAATTCAAATAATCAGATTTATGATATTAATGATTAGACCAGTTTATCGTCTCAAACATGTACCGCTTAGTGCGGACGACAACTACTTCAAGCGGTGCGCGTGATAATTACTTCACATTCTGCACAGCGAGGCAAATGTAGTTGTAGTCGGTCCTACATATATTTGAGAATTTTAATGGAAGTAAATATGTGATGAAGTAGGGAATATTACGTCTGAGAAAACGGCGAACATAATGTATGTATATGAAGTTAGAATTGGAAAATAAAAAGAGAAACAAGTTACTCAAGATTTTATTTTGAGGATTCAGTTTTGTCAAGAACATTCAAACGCCTCTTTCTCACTTACTTACTGGCTTTTAAGGAACCCGGAGGTTCATTGCCGTCCTCACATAAGCCCGCCATTGGTCCCTATCCAGTGCAAGATTAATCCACTCTCTATCATCATATCCCACCTCCCTCAAAGCCATTTTAATATTATCCTCCCATCTACGTCTCGGTCTCCCCAAAGGTCTTTTTTCCCTCCTGTCTCCCAATTAACACTCTATATGCATTTCTGGGTTCGCCCATACGTGCTACATACCCTGCCCATCTCAAAGTCTGGATTTAATGTTCCTAATTATGTCAGCTGAAGAATACAATGCGTGCAGTTCTGCGTTGTGTAACTTTCTCCATTCTCCTGTAACTTCATCCCTCTTAATCCCAAATATTTAAATAAAAATTTTATTCTCAAACACCCTTAATCTCTGTTTCTCTCTCAAAGTGAGAGTCCAAGTCTCACAACCATACAGAACAACCGGTAATATAACTGTTTTATAAATTCTAACTTTCAGGGTACTTGTAATACCTGAAAATATTAAACAGGTAGAAAACAGTAGAAAAGAGAGGAAAGTAGAGAAGGATAGAACAATACGGTTGCGCTTCTTTAAGGAATAAAATTCGTGATGGAGACTATGTGCTAAAGAAGAATAAACTTTTATTACGCTCCACTAGGGTTGTGGGAACGCGAGGTTCGTTAGTTTAGAGTTCAGTGACCTGATATTAAACAAGGATTTTGTAACATTTACTGCAGTATGAGCCCTTTATATTGCGCTGGTTTTTAAGTAGGCCTACGTGAGTGGGACGTGTGAATAGCACGGCTCGTGTTTCATGAGACGGTTGGAACGGATGTTGTGTACCGCAACACGCAGGCTCTCATTAGACGCTGATGGACATCATCAGGTGGCCTACGGTGCGAATCGCCAAGCGGATTATATTATAGCCTACTACCATGGCGCATAGCTACTGTAAAGGAACTTTCGAGTACTAACTTAACGTGGTACGTACATACATACATACATACACACATACACATACATACATACATACATACACACATACATACATACACACATACATACATACATATACACATACATACATACACATACATACATACATACACACATACATACATACATACACATACATACATACACATACATACATACATACACATACATACATACATACACACATACATACATACATGCATGCATACATACATACATACACACATACATACACACATACATACACATACATACATACATACATATACACATACAAACATGCATACATACATACCAACATACATACATACATACACATACAAACATATACACATACATACATACATACATACATACATACACACATACAAACATACATAGATACATATACACATACAAACACACATAGATACATATACACATACAAACATACATACATATACACATACATACATATACACATACATATACACATACATACATAGACACATACAAACATACATACATACATACATTCACACACACATACATACATACATACATACATACATACATACATACATACATACATACATACATACATACGGGTTATTCCATCTCAAATCGACCGAAATGTAGAGAAAATTGACCTTGCAATTTTTAAATACAATGAAACTTTTTCTGTCCGTAGACAACTGTGATACGAGTATATTGCTTTGTGCAAAGTTTGAGGCATCAGAACTTAATAGTGTTTAAATTAATAATATTTAAATTTATCGTATTTTCATAAAATTAGCAACTTTAAACTGTTATGGCTCCGAAACCCTTTCACCCAATGATCAAAATCATGGTTTATTTTGATGCTGAGAAATTAAAGTTTATATTGACATGTAAACAGTTTTTCTTACTTTTTATGTAAATGGAGAAATTTAGATTTTTCTTCATTAAGACGCCTTTGGCCACGAAAAAATATTTTTAAAATATATGGTTAGATTCCGCATTGAAAGTACAAATAAACACATATTTTTTACTGGTGCATCGTTGAAGAAAGTATTGAAAATATCAAATAAAGAAAATCAATAGTACGCGCCTGAAATAACCAGTTGACTGTGAGACGGGAGGTAGTCGAGACAAACAAGGCCAGGAGACAAACACGTGATGTGTCGTCTAGCAGTCATGGCTGGGCTAGCTTTATCACAAGTTTTCATAAACACAGGAGTAAAATGGCGCCCAATGCTCTCTTATCTTCAGCTCTCGGCCAGTGCGTGCGGTACTGCGCCGTTCAAGTCTAGGAGTGTGAAAATAATTTAATACCCTCGAAACTTACTGCCGAGCCAATAAGCAAACAATGCCGAATCCCTCTTAATAATGCAAGGTTTTTTCTCAATATTTTTTTACAATTTTACAAATGGCCAAAAAGCCTAAAAGCAAGTAAAATCTGATTATCTGTCCCTCTGTGCACAATAAAATAAGGATTACTTCTTAACATAACCTACCAAATGTCAGCTTCAAAATAAGCTCCCGTTCAATGTTCTGCAGTAAATGGTTCCAGAGTTCTGAGCGCTGAAAGAGGCTTGTTTTTATAAAATACGCTAAATTTGTCGCTCAATAATACGAAAACCGTTTGACTTTAGATAGTATATTTTTTGAAAATGCACTCCCCTCAGCACCTTGTATAAGCAGGGAACAAATTACAAAAAAATGCGGGGATTTTTACTGATCGATTCAATATGGAATAGCCCATACATACATACATACATACATACATACATACATACATACATACATACATACATACATACATACATACATACAATCATACATACATACACACATACATACATACATACATAAATACATACATGCATATATACATACATAATAGGTACGACATCGCATCTATTATCTGTGGAAAAGTTGTTTTGAGAACACATTTTGGCTCATTGTAAAGAAACACAGAATCTCCAAAAAAATATCTACCACACTCGATGCTAGGTCGGAATAGAGGTTCGCTTGCATGTCTATGGGTACAGATATTACGAACAAAAGACTGAATTATTCCTCTTCAAGGCGAGACAACTTAAAACATCAGCTGTTACAGTTTACGAGAAGAACTGACGAAAGTATAATGGTAACTATTTTAACTTTTATGTCTAGTAATGAAATTAAGTAGGATGTAATATGATATAATGTGTTTTGTATGTACCACTTATATATTTAAAAACAATATATATCGTCGTTGTTCCTGCAATAACTCCTATGTGCAAAGTATAAAATTGAAGGAAAACACATTTATTCATTCTATGGCAGTGCTACATACGAGATTGTGAATTCTTACATTTTCGAAAGAAAGAAATATAATTATACTAGCCGTACCCGTGCGCTCCGCTGCACCCGTTAGAAATAATTATAAAGTAATTACATAATTAAAATAGGACATTTGATCCAGGGAACATTCGTGTTTGATAGGAGGATAAATCGTTTAATATGTTACTTAATTTAAATTGCATCCAAATAATTAAAATGCGATCATTTTGGTCCAGAGACACTCGTTTGGTGCAATGACAATTCCTTTAACATGTTTCTAATTTTTATACATGCAACCATAGTTTAGTGAAGTTTGACATCACTTAGATTTAATGTGTATATTTTATTTTACTTGTTATAGGTTTCCATTGAATTATGGTAATAACTTAATTTTAACCCTTGTTTTCTACGTATTCAGTAAATAGCGCTTGGCCCACTATGGTTGTGAACCCTTCAAATAACTTAAATTATATTATATTATATTATATTATATTATATTATATTATATTATATTATATTATATTATATCAGAAGTTACTGTAATAACATTACAGCATTATGTCCATCTAGAGAAACTACACTTTCCAATGGTGAAATAATTAATTATACAAATCGGTTAATTTAGCTTCCGATATTACTTCATACAAACACAGAAACATTCTCTGTAGGCTATCTTTCATAGCTTTCGATTGTTGCTGTCCAAGGCCCCTTATAGACGAAGTCATTTGTTTTTTAATACATTACACGGCCTTGGATGGCAGTTATTTTAATTTTAAAACTCATTTATCTCATTAAATATCAGTCCTATCAAACTTTTTCAAGGAATGGAACTTATCGCAAATGATTTTTAAAGAAACTTTTGTTATGTAACATTTTTCACAAAAAGCAATAATAAGCGAGATATTTAGATTTATTTAATTCAGGCCCCCTTATAACCCCCCTTTTAAGTAGTGTATTTTGAATGCCATATAGCCTAAAATCTAAGTTACAACAAACTTAATTTATATTCCAATTTTCATCGAAATCCGTTCAGCCATTATCGCGTGAATAGGTAACAAACATACAGACAGACAGACGGACAGACAGACATGGAAACAAAAATTTCAAAAAAGCGGTTTTCGGTTTCAGGGTGGTTAATTATATATGTTAGGACCAATTATTTTGAGAAAATCGAAAATTACCAGAACAATTTCGGCTACAGATTTATTATTAGTATAGATATAGGAGATTTTATTATTTGCAGTATCATTATTTAAGTTATTTAATAGAGCAATAACCTGAAAATCTATAAATGTGTCACATAGGAGTTATTGCAGGAACAACGACGATATGGTTTATTTAACGACGCGTGCAACTACCGAGGTTATATCAGCGTCGTAGGTGTGCCTGAATTTTGTCCGGCAGGAGTTCTTTTACATGCCAGTAAATTATAAGATTTCTCTTTCCTTGCAATTATTATGACGCACTATGATATCGTGGAAGAAATGCGAAACATGCAATAAATGCATTTCCTAGTGTATTCGTAAGATAGTCCTCACTTCTGTCGGAAATAAAAACACGACATGCAACAGTTTTCGCTAGAGCGCTTTTGTTTGAAGGGGTTGATAATTTGTTATGCAATTAGTTTGATTATAATTTTATTTTTGTTTTGGTTTTTGTTTATTTTATTGTATGGAGAGAGTAGTTCAATTGACCTATTTTAATCAGTTTAAATCTCACTACATTCGAAACTGTGCGGTGGAAAAAATGTAGCGTTTTTGCGGTTGAAGTTTTAATCAAATTAAATAAAGTTAAATTTCTACTAAATACATGTTAAATTGTGCACGCATCTATATTTCCCTCCGTGTTTCCAGCTTCACGTTTTAGGAATAAATATTCTAATTATAACTCAATGTAGAATCGGTTTTGCGAAAGCGATATTAATAAGAACTGTAGACTATGTATGTTTTCTGCAAAATAAATTCCTTAAAACTAGTCACAGTGTAATGATAAAGCGATCATTATATCAACCACTTCTCTTATATTTTGTATTACTGCCGTTCTGTCTCTATAGTTCACTAATACCTAAATGACGCTATAACTAAAGTTAATGATGGCTTGAGTTCAGTATCCCTATGGTTGAGTAAGCACGGACTTAATTTAAATGCAAGTAAGTTGTAGCATATCTTAATGCAGGGACATCATTTTATTTTTATTTCAATTTTTATTGCACCTGAGTTTTTTAATGTACTTCACTCCCACCCCTTCTACTAATGAAGTTCCAACTGTCCTCCACACAGAACCAAGGCCGCATATAGTAAACAGTACTGGCTTAGTGAATATAGTATGTTTCAGAAATATGTTCGCTTTTTCCAGTGACGTAAGAGCTTTCAATATTGAATCATAATTTTGCACAGGTACTGTCGTCCGTTTGCCTATGTCGCATCCCGATTTCCCCCACCTGCTTCTGCTCGCCCCTCTGTAAAGACTAGTGGCTGGGCTGTCTTAGCTCTTTTCTGAAAACATTAATTTCTGTTAGGAATTGGACGTCTACGTAATACTATAGCTTAAATAAAAGGGCCTCGTTAATAATTAACTGCCACGTGATTTCCCCCTTTTCTACGATCCTGCGACATAACCACTTGGACGGACAGTGGATAGCATGTCTGAGTAATTTTATCTGTGCTGGTCGGGCAGAAATGAAGATTGAATTTACAGTACGTAAGGTACTATTTTATAGAGTATGTACAGAATTATTTCAACATGAGTTGCTAGTACGAAGGACGAAACTGATAATTGGAATTAGAAGCAATAGTCTATAGTGCGATAATATGCACAAAAGAACTGAAGAATGTATCGAATTGAACGGTCACCATTTTCAAAAATATGTTTAAATATCAATATTTTGATTATTTTTCAATATAACTTCATTCTCTGTATTGTATGCTAATGTGCTGTAGACAGTATACTATGCACCGCATAATGAATACGTTCGCATGGATAACTCAGTTCGTAAGTAAAAACACTTATTGTTAATACAGTACTGTATTTTGGTTAAACAAAAACCTAATGAAAATTATCAAACTCAAAATCGCGATGTTTCCTAGTTTACGTAAATGGATGAACTACTTTTCTTCCTTCCTATACCTAGTAGAGTGATTTGTATTTTACGCCAGTATCATTGAACTCCAGTCGTGGAAGGGGATAGTAAACCCTGTACTTCCGGTTCTCAACCATTAATCCAAAGGTATAATCAGTTTAATACGCTCATCTTTTAGACAATTATATCTTTGTCCCATTTGCTGTGGAGACCTTTGGTCCTTGGAGTCATGACGCTAAAGTTTTGGTATCTCAAATCGGCCAAATTTTGATCTCCATTACTGGTGATCGCCGTTGCACTACTTGTTTGCGTCAACGCTTAAGTATTGCTATTCAACGCGGAAATGCAATGAGCGTTTTGGGTACTCTTCCAGAGTCCAGCCCTTTGGACGAACTTTTTCTCCTGTAAAATTTTTTATCCCTATGTAAATGTTTATATTTAGTTTTTATATATGTGTAATTGTAACGGTGAAAATATTGTTAATCAAATAATTTTTTATTTATTTAGTAAAATTCAACAGAGTTTAATATTAAAAATGTTAGTAAAAATAAAATGATGTCCCTGTAGTACATCAAAGATCGAAGTGTGACAAGCAAAATTTGCCACCAATAATTATTGTAATACTACAACTCGACTATGAAGGATCTTGGAATTTATGTGGATTGTCACATGGAATGGAATGATCAAGTGAATCACACTTCCAAAAAGAATAAGTTCGATTATTGACTATTAAAGCGACTGAAGTGCTTTCTTCCTGATAATCCCTGTACAAACTCTCGTGATGCCACACTTCGACTACTGCGATATTACATTATGTAACCTAAATGCAAATTTGAGCAGCAGGTTACATTTGCAATATTCGTAAGTTACGATCATGTTGCCATCGGCGTGTCTCAGTCGGTTAAGGCGCTTGCCTACCGGTCTGAAGTTGCGCTCGGGCGCGGGTTCGATCCCCGCTTGGGCTGATTACCTGGTTGGGTTTTTCCCGACGTTTTCTCCTACCGTAATATGAATGCCAGGTAATCTATGGCGAATCCTCGGCCTCATCTCCCTAAATACCATCTCGCTATCACCAATCTCATCGACAGTAAATAATCCCGTAGTTGATACAGCGTCGTTAAATAACCAACTAAAAAAAAAGATCATGTTTCCCCGACTTTCCAAACTCTTTCTTGGTTAAGGTTAAGCGATCGACGATCCCTGCATTCTCTTATTTCAAATTCTGCGCACCGCTACCCCAATCTATTTAGCTTTTCGTTTTCAAAATTTATCAGTATATCATCAGCTAAGTACCAGGTCTCATCATAACAATTTACTCATTATACCTTACCACAGGATATCTTTACATTCTTCATCCTGTACAGTTTCAGTTGCTAGAAATTAGAACTCGCTTCCGAGTGATGTAAGGGATTGTTGGATAATAACTTCATTTAGGTCAGAATTACATAAATTAACTTGTAATTGTCTGTTTGTGTATATCTGAAAGACCCTGGCTCTTACGATAGTGGCTAAAAATATTTTTGTGCGAGATCGTGCGTATTTGCTTGTTTTCCGCAGAGAACCAATACGCGGTAAGTGTGAAATACCACATTCGGTATTCCCAACCTAACACACATAACAATTTCCCTCTTCTTACCGCTTAAGCGCGACATTCATTTTACTGCTTTAGGCTTTTGACATATTATTTTTAGAGACGTTGAACATAGTAATAATTATAAATTGGAAACTTACCACTGCAATTTCACCTAAATTGCAATGTTAATTATTGTTTTTAAATATTTGCAAAAATTAAGTAAAGTCTACTACTCCACGAAACTTATTGCGTTCCTGATAGCCTACAAGTAACATTAAGGAAGCCGTGAAAAAATCAACGAGATTCCAGATGCCGATGTTATTACTGCAATATGTTATATAAATAATATTGTTAAAATATTAAAATGAAAAATAAATCATTACATAACCTTACCGTTTGTTTTAAGTTCGCATTTATAGACTGGGGGAAAAAAAAGACAGACGTATATCACGGCCTGCTGGAGTATAGTAAACACAGAAAACATTTTACAGCAACAATGTTGAAGAAAGATATTTTGATGTTCCGAAGTTGGCGTCATTAAACAGAAACCAACATGGAGATTTCATTGCAACTAATTAGAAATTCGTCTTTCAGGTATGTAATAAACTATCTTCGCACAAAATAATGTACGATACACGAGCGGTATGTTTGTTTTCATGTTCTCGGAAATTAAAAAAGCTCAACTACGTTTCGCTTTTTCAATCTTTTCCTCGACCATGAAAACGTCAACATACCTCTCTTGTAACGCATATTACTATTGTTTTATAAATTTGATTTGTACTCACTAGCTAGATAAATAAATAGGTAGGGAGATAGGTAGGTAGGTAGGTAGGTAGGTATGTAGGTAGCTAGATAAATAGACAGACAGACAGATAGATAAGAAATGAATAAATAAATAAAGCAATAAAAAATAAATGAAGCAATAAGTAAATAAATGAAGCAATAAATAAATAAATGAATAAATAAATAAATAAATAAGTAAATAAATAAATAAGTAAATAAGAAATAAGTAAATAAGTAAATAAATAAGTAAATAAGAAATGAATAAATGAATAAAAAAAAATAAATAGGAAATAAATAAATAAATAAATAAATAAATAAGGCAATAAAGAAAGATATAAATAAATAGATAAGTAAATAAATAAATAATAAGAAATGAATAAATAAATAAATAAATAAATTTCACAAGCTATCGGAGATGAAAGAGTTAAGTGGGCCACTCTGTATACGTGTTTCCAGAGAATTTGGAAAGGAGATATTTGGATTGTTACTATTGAAGTTTATCTTAATAGTAGTTCTATTAGCGCCGCATTCACTCATAATAGTTGCGGCTGTCTCTCATACAGCCTAGCCATATTTTTTAATCTAAAATGGCAGGAAGTGTAAGAGAAGTGTAGATTTGACTGCTACCATTGCTGTGATAAAAAAAGGAAGTCACATTTGGTAGATTGGTCCTGTCTTCGTCTTTAAGTGATAAAAAATTTGATGAGAAGGGTTCCTGCACGTTGTGGGTGGTCATTAAACTAAAAACTTCTAAACAATTCACCTTTGCCTTCTACCTCACCTGGTTTAGAATAAGCTTAGTAAGGGCCGATATAACTTCGTGAATCATCCAGTTTATATTTATGTTACGAATAGTACGGAAATAGTTCATCCTGATTAATGCAGCATGTTGTACCACAACTCTCGTGCTCTGTATGCCAGAAACGAAATGTTACCCTGTCTCATCGAGATGTAACTAATTAGTGTGAAGATACGGTACCGAAGTAGGTAATTGGTGAGCGCGGTAATGAGTTCTTAGAGGAGCAATAATTTCGCTTTGAACCCGTTTTCTGACCCTTTGTGCCGCTGCCACCTCCTCTGTGGTAACTGCTAGTCTTGTCTGCAGGCCCATATTTTAATAAAATTAAGCCTCCGTCTGCACCTAGACGCCACTTTTAACGCTGCGGAGTTCTTCATAATTGAGAAACGGGCAAACTTCGCGTACAGGTTTATTCAAAATGCTATCACAGCTTTGTTACATCATTAGACTAGTTTACAATTTTATATTTCTTTCAAAAAGCTTTTGTCATCTAGTCTGCTGTCAAAAAATCTGAAAGTTATAATTTATAAAACAACTAGGCCTATATATTACCGGTTGTTCTATATGGCTGTGAAACTTGGACTCTGACTTTCAGAGAGGAACAGAGATTGAGGATTTTTGAGAATAAGGTTCTTAGGAAAATGTTATGTTTTATTTAACGACGCTCGCAACTGCAGAGGTTATATCTGCGTCGCCGGAATTTTGTCCCGCAGGAGTTCTTTTACATGTCAGTAAATACTGACATGAGCCTGTCGCATTTAAGCACGCTTAAATGCCATCGACCTGGCCCGGGATCGAACCCGCAACCTTGGACATAGAAGGCCAGCGCTATACCAACTCGCCAAACAGGTCGACTCTTAGGAAAATATTTGGGGCTAAGAGGGATGAAGTTACAGGAGAATGAAGAAAGTTACACAACGCAGAGTTGCACGCATTATATCCTTCACCTGACATAATTAGGAACATTAAATCCAGACGTTTGAGATGGGCAGGGCATGTAGCACGTATGGGCGAATCCAGAAATGCATATAGAGTATTAGTTGGGAGGTCAGAGGGGACAAGATCTTTGGGGAGGCCGAGACGTAGATGAGAAGATAATATTAAGGTGGATTTAAGGGAGGTGGGATATGATGGTAGAGAATGGATTAATCTTGCTCAGGATAGGGACCAATGGCGGACTTATGTGAGGGCGGCAATGAACCTCCGGGTTCCTTAAAAGCCAGTAAGTAAGTAACTACCGGTAAGTAAGTAAGTAAAGTATATTTCTTTCATAAACACTGAATTACAAGGTGGGGCAGAATGAACTAATGATTTTGACTGACGTAATACCTATCCGATAGTTGGGGTGGATTGAAACTATGCATGACATAATATTGTCAAGGTATGCCATTTAAGATTAGGATATCAATGAAATTGTAAAATTTCTTTCTTGTGATGAAGTCACGATCCGACAACTCTACACTACAGAAACACACCCCCACAGGAAAGAAAACAAAAGGCGCCAAGACTAGCAACAACCAGTTCAGAAGAAGGCCAATAACAGGCCGAAACATGTAAACGAGGTAGAGTAATATTTAACACGAGAAAGACATATAATATATATTCCGAAGTGATATAGTGTTAAAAGTTGTATAGACTAATCAATTAATATTTTTAGAGAAAAATTCGCTCCGGCGCCGGAACCCGGGTCCTTGGTTCTACGTACCAAGCGCTCTGACCACTGAGCTACGCCGAATTCAATCCACAACACCGGACCGAACTTTCCTCCTTCAATGTTTCCCTTTGTGGCCTGACTCCAAGTTAGGCATATATGTTGACGTGTATCCAATGTCAACTGCTATTATACTAGAAGCGCACTCAACTGAGTGACTTGTTGGCCGGGAATCCGCAGTTATTATGCCTTTTTAACTTAATTGTTTAACAATTAATACTTGAGGAGAAAATTCACTCCGGCGCCGGGGATCGAACCCGGGGCCTTGGTTCTACGTACCAAGCGCTCTGACCACTGAGCTACGCCGAATTCAATCCACAGCACCGGACCGAACTCTCCTCCTTCATTGATTCCCTTTGTAGCCTGACGTAGACCAAGGACCCGGGTTCGATCCCCGGCACCGGAGCGAATTTTTCTCCTCAAATATTAATTGTCAATATTAAAGATATTATTCTGTAGGACAAATTAATAAATCTATAATATTCTCATAGCTGCAGTGCATATGTCTGTACAGATTACTGTGCACTTAACTGCGGAATCGTCCACACCTGTGGAGTAACGGTCAGCGCGTCTGGCTGCGAAACCAGGTGGCCCGGGTTCGAATCCCGGTCGGAGCAAGTTACCTGGTTGAGGTTTTTTCCGGGGTTTTTCCTCAAACCCAATACGAGCAAATGCTAGGTAACTTCCGGTGCCGGACCCCGGACTCATTTCACCGGCATTATCACCTTCATATCATTCAGACGCTAAATAACCTAGATGTTGATACAGCGTCGTAAAATAACCCAATAAAAAAAACTGCGGAATCCCGGCCAAACAAGTCACTCAGCTGAGTGCGCTCCTAATATAATGGCAGTTGACACTAGACATATACGTCAACATATATACCTAACTTGGAGTCAGGCCACAAAGGGAAACATTGAAGGAGGAGAGTTCGGTCCGGTGCTGTGGATTGAATTCGGCGTAGCTCAGTGGTCAGAGCGCTTGGTATGTAGAACCAAGGACCCAGGTTCGATCCCGGCGCCGGACCGAATTTTTCTCCTCAAATATTAATCGTCAATATTACAGATATTATTCTGTAGGACAAATTAATAACTCTATAATATTAATTGTTTAAGTTGCCTCAAAGTTTTATTATTATTGGGTGTGAATTAAATTTATTTCTTGAAAAACCAGAAACCATTGCAACCGAATAACATATCACTACCAAATAATAATTATTAATATTCATAAAACAATAAATATAATAACTATTTAACTCCTTCGAAATCGGGAAACAAAAAATCACTGATAGCTGAGAGAATATGATAGATATATTAATTTGTACTACAGAATTTATCCGTAATATTGACACTTAATATTATAGGAGAAAAATTCGCTCCGGCGCCGGGGATTGAATTCGGCGTAGCTCAGTGGTCAGAGCGCTTGGTACGTAGAACCAAGGACCCGGGTTCGATCCCCGACGCGGGAGCAAATTTTTCTGCTAAAATATTAAGTGTCAATATTACAGATAAATTCTGTAGGACAAATTAACATATCTATCATATTGTATAATCAAGATATTAATTTGGTGTTGACAAAACAGCTCCTGCTTGGACCTCATCCAAATAAATGAGTCTGACCTTTTACTATCAATCCTCAGTGGATACCATCTAATTTCTTTAGGACTGAATGGAGTGTGTATTCTGTTTTGGTTGTACTCAGTTATCTTGATTGTTGATCTTTACATTATGCCGACCACACTGTGAGAGAGTTCCGGTACTTCTGGATCGTTTTAGTTCGAAAGCATCACACAGTAGTGACAACAGGACGAACCAAAGGATCCAATTTCTGGGAATATGTTACGGTAGGAATTCGAGGGGTAGTTGGTGTGCATAGTGTTGTGTTCTTTTTTTGTGCTCAGTGATTGGTTCAAATATAGCTACTCCTCTTTGGAATATACAGGGACATCATTTTATTGTTACTTCAATTTTTATTGTACCTGAGTTTTTGAATGTACTTCACTCCCACCTCTTCTACTAATGAAGTTCCAACTGTCCTCCACACGGAACCAAGGCCGCATATAGTAAACAATACTGAGTTACAGAGTATAGTACGTTCCAGAAATATGTTCGAGTTTTCCTGTGACGAAAGAACTTTCAATATTGAATCATATTTTCAGACAGGTACTGTCGTCAGTTTGCCTACGTCGCATCCGAGTTCCCCCACCTGTTTCTGCTCGACCCTCTGTAAAAGCTAGTGGCTTGAATGTCTTAGCTCTTTTCTGAAAACATTAATTTCTGTTAGGAATTGGACGTCTACGTAAAATTTATTATACAACTGTTTAAAATAACTTAAATAAAAGGGTCTTGCGACATAACCAATTGAACGGCCAGTAAATAGCACGTCTGAGTAATTTTATCTATGCGGGTCGGAAAGAAGTGAAGATTGAATTTACAATACGTAAGGCACTCTTTTATAAAGTAGGTACAGAATAATTATTTCAACATCAGTTAATAGTACAAACGACGAAACTGGTAATTGGAATTAGATACAATAGTCTATAGTGCGGTAATATGCACAAAAGAACTGAAGCCTGTATCGAAATGAATGGCCACTATTTTCAAAATTGTGTTTAAATATCCATATTATGATCATTTTTCAATTTCACTTCATTCTCTATAGTGTACGCCAATGTGCTGGAGACAGTATAATATACACCGCATAATGAATACGTTCGCATGGATAACTCAGTTCGTGAGTAAAAACACTTAGCCTATTATTAATACTGTACTGTATTTTGATTAAACAAAAACCCAAAGAAAATTATCAAACTCAAAATCGCGATATTTTCTAGTTTACGTAAATGGATCAACTACTTTTGTTCCCTCCTGTACCTAGTAAAGTGATTTTCCAGTCGTGGAAAGGAGTAGCAAACGGTGTTTCCGGTTCTCAACCGTTAATCCAAATATATAGCCAGGTTGATATTAAAAATGTTAGTTAAAATAAAATGATGTCCCTATACATTGCATTAACTGTATATAGGCTTTGTATATTATAATTCTGTGGAAACTACCTTGACCTTTCGATACATACGAGGATTCTTACATAATGAGAACCCGCTCAATCAATAACTTGATTCTACATTAGTAAATTAATTTATTCAGTTGTTTGGGGCTTTCAATTTGTTACTATTGTTCGGAATATATTCAAATGAAATGCTTTTTATTCTGTTTATGTGAGATATGAATTAGTATGTGTGTGTCTATATTAATTATATATACATATGATATACATTTACATAACGTTATGAGTGGCATTTTGTCACAGAGTGAGTTGAATTGTGGAGTGGGTGGCTGTGTGGGTGTCCATAGAGTTTAATATTTTACTCCGTCTTTATTAAAAAGTACTAGTGAGAATGGAGAAAGTTACACAACACAGAACTGCACGCGTTGTATTCTTCACCTGACATAATTAGGAACATTAAATCCAGTCGTTTGAGATGGGCAGAGCATGTAGCACGTATGGGAGAATCCAGAAATGCTTATAGAATGTTAATTGGGAGGCCGGAGGGAAAAAGACCTTTGGGGAGGCCGAGACGTAGATGGGAGGATGATATTAAAATGGATTTGAGGGAGGTGGGATACGATGGTAAAGACTGGATTAGTCCTGGTCAGAATGTCAGGGCTTATGTCAGAGTGGCAATGAACCTCCGGGTTTCTTAAAAGCCATAACTAAATAAGTAATCAGTGAGGTATCTACTACATATTTTACATCCACTTATTGATGAAAAGTACTTACACTGCTTCGTTTTTATATTACTCAATATTTCCGGGTTCTGCAAATCGCATTCGTTGAATCTAGATGATATCAAACACTTTATTTTTGCTGTTTTGGGAAAGGAAATTGTACCAGAACAACAGAAGAAGTCCATAATAGAAATCTACCTTTAAGCTTGGGGAAAAGACTAATGCCTTGTTTCTCCCAGAAATGTTTAATTTGGCTTTATTAGTGTTAAATTAAGAGCCTGTTTATTTTTAAGGTTTTGTTACTGTTTTTTTCATTTACTCAACATAATTTTGTTTAAAACAACACTTAAAAATTTGAAGGGGTTACATCAGCTTCTTGTCTAAGCGGATGACGTGAATATGTTAGGAGAAAATCCACAAACGATTAGGGAAAACGCGAAAATTCTACATGAAGGAAATAAAGCGATAGGGTTGGAAGTAAATCCCGAAAAGACTAAGTATATGATTATGTCTCGTGACCAGAATATTGTACGAAATGGAACTATAAAAATTGGAGATTTATCCTTCGAAGAGGTGGAAAAATTCAAATATCTTGGAGCAACAGTAACAAATATAAATGACACTCGGGAGGATATTAAACGCAGAATAAATATGGGAAATGCCTGTTGTTATTCGGTTGAGAAGCTTCTGTCATCTAGTCTGTTGTCAAAAAATCTGAAAGTTAGAATTTATAAAACAGTTATATTACCGGTTGTTCTGTATGGTTGTGAAACTTGGACTCTCTCTTTGAGAGAGGAACAGAGAATAAGGGTTTTTGAGAATAAGGTGCTTAGGAAAATATTTGGGGCTAAGAGGGATGAAGTTACAGGAGAATGGAGAAAGTTACACAACGCAGAGCTGCACGCATTGTATTCTTCACCTGACATAATTAGGAACATTAAATCCAGACGTTTGAGATGAGGGCATGTAGCACGTATGGGGGAATCCAGAATTGCATATAGAGTGTTAGTTGGGAGACCGGAGGGAAAAATACCTTTGGGGAGGCCGAGACGTAGATGGGAAGATAACATTAAAATGGATTTGAGGGAGGTGGGATATGATGATAGAGACTGGATTAATCTTGCTCAGGATAGAGACCAATGGCGGGCTTATAAGGGCGGTAATAGGCCTCCGGGTTCTCTGAAAACCATTTGTAAAGAAGTTATAAGAAATATAGGGCACGGTATAAGTTTACGGTATGTGTAAGTGATTTTAACTTATCTTAAATTCAAATAGCATGTTTGCTATAACAACTGCTCTAAATGACCATCATTGTTCACAATACATTTTACAATATCTAGCCTATATGTTACAGAATTATAGATTCCACCACACAAGTCAGGCATAAATTTCTGATCTGTAATTTCTTTCAATTATTCGAAATTGTGATGGTCTTTGAAGAAAAACATAGTTTTTTTTATTATTCTTCACTAGAGGTCTGCATCGGACGTTTTCGCTCGAGCGCCAAGTAGTTCATAGCATAATCCGATAGGTAGCGCACATGCATGATGGGTAAAATTGTCACGAGCGATAAATCCTCGATCGGTATAAGCCGAGCGTTAGACATTCTTTCTTGTTACAGTGATGAACTGTGTAGTAACATTATAGATGTTTATCATTTCAAAACTTTGGAGTATTTAACGAACCTCTCCATAGTACAACTACAAAACTTGCTTTAAAATGTAATATAAATGTTGTAGGTAAATGTTTGTTCTTTTTTTTTCCACACAGGAGTGATTTTGTTTTTGCCATATCTGATAGATGTTATTGGATGTAAATGTAATTATTATAAACGGAGAACACAATCACGATAATGCAAGAACTGTATCAAGTTTTGTAGTAGTAATAATAATAATAATAATAATAATAATAATAATAATAATAATAATTATTATTATTATTATTATTATTTTTATTATTATCTCTAATAATTAATGTATCAAACTTTGCGTCTGCAACAGTTGTGCAGCATGATTATTCGTTTTGTTATATTTTCTGTGACGTTATCTCTGTGCTAATATTGTTATTAATCTACTGCTATAATATAATAATATTATGTAAAACGTTTCTACATTGTCGCAGTATATAGGCGGAATACTATGTATGGACCTATTATATTATATATGTGGTAAATCAAATATTGAATAATTATTAATTACCAATAATAACTATATATCGAAGTTTTTCATACTATTTTATTTATAACTTCATGTTCCTGTTTTGGTACGTTCCATTGACTGTTCCATTAAACGTTTGTCATAAACGCAGATAATAAAGCTTTATTTTTACCGTGTGAGCAAAACATATGTGTATCTTATCTGTCGCCTTCCATACAAGGTAAGACATGTCGGTGAGATGACCTTGTACTGTGCTTCTATTTATTACGAGCGTATCACGACCGATCGTATCTCACTCGAGGGTGCGACACTCGACCGAGTTAAAACGAGCGATTTAACTTCAATGTGGCACTCTGTTTTACACATAGGCAAGTGACAGAGGGTTAAGTCAGGCAATTTTACGGCTAGTTAATGGTCCCTCTTCCCACTATCCTTTCGTTGAAGTAGACCTATCTATTTAAAAAGTCTCGTACAATGAGTACAAAGTAAGAGGGTGCTCTTTCCCTGTTTCCAGATAATTCTTTCTCATGTCTTCAAAAAAAAAAAAAAAAAAAAAAAAAGAGCTATTCTCCAGTTCAACGACAATTTCGTGTCGCATTTCCAGGTAGTTTTCCGTGGATACTATTCAAGCAAAGTGATAGAGCTCAATTCAATGGTGTACTTCAGGTCTGGGGGCCCTGACAGTGTGACACATGTTACACATTATTGTAACTATGAAGGACCACGAGGAATCTATAATTATTGGATGAGGCAATCAGTTACTACCTTCAATGAAGAAATAACCATGAAATGTTAGCTTAATAGTACATTATGCAACGAGCCTATAATGAAGGTAATTAAGAAGTGAGCTTGGATATACGAGCTTCTAAATTACCATTATAGGCGAGTTTCATACGACTTTTTATGCTCGACCATATTTCTAACTTGATATTATTAATTTTATTGTATCTGACCTGGAGCAATGTCCCGTATGTTGTGAGATGTGCGCAGACGCGAAAGTATTGATTTTTTCCCAGGAACAGATGTCGACATTGACCTTGCTAGGCCATAAGAACCTACAGAGATAACATTGAAATTAAATTAGACATTGAAAAACGAGATGACAAATTGAATTTATTTGAATATTTATTTATAATTAACGGTAATTATTATAGTAACAGAACATAACCTTCTGCGACAGTAATCATTTCCAGCCTCCGTGACTTTTCGCTAATTCTCTTTCGATTGCATATCCGAGAATAATCGATACTTGCGGTTTTATAACGGTAGAAAGCTGACCTGTCATTGGCTGAACAGTTGTAACCTGAGTCGTCATTGGCTGAAAGACCTGACCTTTAATGAGTAGGTGTACTTTAATGACATGCATTAAAGGTCTGCTACCAGGTGTATAATTACTTCATTTCGGCATGGTCGAACATAAAGATAATTAATGATATCGGTAAAGATAGCCAGAGTGTTCATGAAAGACATTTCACAAAATACAGTTTTGAATTAACTTCATATTGGAAAATTTTCTAGACCTCGCACATTTTTAGGCGGAAACATGGTGGGACATCCGTGACGAGGGATCAACACGACGTCCAGCCTCTTCCTAAGAAAACATAGGACATCACATTATCAAGGACAAATATTCATCTCCTACGCGGAATTCAAACCGACGGCTCTAGCTTTCACGCAGTATTAAAGCTGTGCTTTAGCAACTAACAGCTGTCGGCATATTTAATTAAACTCCGCAAAATTACTTCATACTCCTATGAAGAAGCTTGCTGCAGCATATACAGTGGCTACACCGCCCAGCTTTATAGTTGTATGGGAACCAGGGTCATGAATTAGAATTCCTCCGAGGGCAAGAGAGTGCACATACAAGTTAGTGCTCATGGCAAATACTCCAAGCGACGCCACGCATTCTGATTTTTTCTCTCTTAGGTAAGAGAAGTCAGGCGAGGTGCATATACAGGGACATCATTTTATTTTTACTAACATTTATAATATTAACTTGGCTATACCTTTGGAGTAACGGTTAAGAACCGGAAACGCTGTTTGTTACCCCCTTCCATGACCGGAGTTTGATGATGCTGGCGTAAAATACAAACAAATCACTTTACTAGGTATAGGAGGGAAGGAAAGTAGTTCATCCACTTACGTAAAGTAGGAAATATTGCGATTTTGAGTTTGATAATTTTCATTAGGTTTTTGTTTAATCAAAATACAGTACTGTATTAACAATAAGTGTTGTTTTACTCACAAACTGAGCTATCCATTCTGATGTATTCATTATGCGATATATATTATACTGTCTACAGCACATTGGCGTACAATTTAGAGAATAAAGTTAAATTGAAAAATAATCATAATAAGATTATTTAAATACATTTTTGGAAATTGTGGCCGTTCATTTTGATACAGGCTTTAGTTCTCTTGTGCATATTATCGCGTATAGACTATTGTACCGAATTTCAATTACCAGTTTTGTCCTTCGTACTAGTAACTCATGTTGAAATAACTGTACCTACTCTATAAAAGATTACCTTACGTACTGTAAATTCAATCTTCACTTCTGCCCGATCCGAAAAGATAAAATTACTCAGACATGCTATCTATTGTTCGTCCAAGTGGTTTTGCCGCAGGATCCTACAAAGGGAGGAAATCACGTGAAATTTAATTACTTAACGAGGCCATTTTATTTAAATTATTTTAAACAGTTGTATAATATTACGTAGACGTCCAATACCTAACAGAAATTAATGTTTTCAGAAATTAGCTAAGACATCCCAGCCACTAGCCTTTACAGAGGGACAAGCGGAAGCGGATGGGGGAAACCGGGACAAACGGACGACAGTACCTGTGCGAAAATATGATTCAATATTGAAAGTTCTTTCGTCACTGGAAAACGCGAACATATTTCTTGAACATACTATACTCACTAACTCAGTACAGTTTACTATGAGCGGAAGGCGACTTTCATTGCATACGCGGCCTTGGTTCTGTGTGGAAGACGGTTGGAAGTTTACTAGTAGAGGGAGTGGGAGTGAAGTACATTCAAAAACTTAGGTACAATAAAAATTGAAGTAAAAATATAATGATGTCCCTGTAGTTTATGGTTATACAAATTGAGTGCGATATCAAGTAGGGAAGTAGTGATGACTTCAAAAGAGAGAGAGAGGGAGAGAGAGAGAGAGAGAAGGTGTGTGTGTCAGCATGGATATGGTTCTAAAAGCGTGATGTCCATAGAACACATTGTCTAAAAAAATTTCAAAATGATAATTTTATGTCCTTGTATATCAGGAAAAGGAGTAACAAAATTTATCAAGATGCGAATAGATTGCAACATATTACTTACTTATAAATGGCTTTCAGAGAACCCGGAGGTTCATTGTATTGTATTGTATTGTATTGTATTGTATTGTATTGTATTGTATTGTATTGTATTTTATTTTATTTATTAACATTCCATGGTATTCATACATGCTTACAGCTAGAATATGGAACAAGTCAAAAAACTTAATACTATTATAAAATCTTAATTTATAGTCACAGTCTAGATAAAATATATACAGAAGAGATTTACAATATAGTGTACTAGTACAACACAAAGATTTAGTATCAATTTCATGAAGTGTTATTGAATGTCATGAATTCACCTACAGAATAGAAGGCGTGAGAAATTAGGTACTTCTTTAATTTGGCCCTAAATAATTTTATGTTTTGAGTTTCATTTTTTATATCGATAGGGAGGCTATTAAAAATGTTTACTGCCATATAACGCATTCCTTTTTGATAGCATGATAGACTTGCCGATGGAGTATGAAAGTCATTTTTTGACGTGTATTTATGCTATGAACTGTTTAATTAGTTACAAAGTTTTCACGATTACATACGAGGAAGACTATTAATGAAAAGATATACTGACAAGCCATGGGTATTATTTGTAGTTTTTTTAAAATAGTCCTACACGATTCCCTAGATTTGGCACCTACTATTATTCTAATTACTCTTTTTTGTAATAAAAATATATTGTTACTATCTGTGGAATTTCCCCAGAATATTATTCCAAAACTCATTACCGAGTGGAAATATGCAAAGTATATTGTTTTTGAGGTATTGATATTTACTATCTTTTGCATAGATCTAATAGCAAAACAAGCTGAATTTAGTTTGGGGGTAATTTCTTTAATATGATTTTTCCAATTTAACACATTATCGATTTTTAAGCCAAGAAATTTGGTTGTTGTTGTTTCTAATAGGGCTCCATTGTTAATTATTGCGTTAGAAATTTGCGACGTTGAATTTGGACATGATTTAAATTGAATTAGGTTGGTTTTATTACAATTTAATACTAATTTATTGACTGAGAACCAGTCTCATATTTTGAAGAGAATTTCCTCTGTTGAAGATTGGAATGTGTTGGAGTTATTTGCTGTAATTACTATACTTGTGTCATCTGCAAATAATATGGGATGACCTATATCTTTTATTAAGGGGGCAAGATCATTTATAAAGTGGCTCAGTCGGCTAAGGCGCTTGCCTGCCGGTCTGAAGTTGCGTTCGGGCGCGGGTTCGATCCCCGCTTGGGCTGATTACCTGGTTGGGTTTTTTCCGAGGTTTTCCCCATCCGTAATGTGAATGCAAGGTAATCTATGGCGAATCCTCGGCCTCATCTCGCCAAATATCATCTCACTATCGCCAATCTCATCGACGCTAAATAACCTAGTAGTTGATACAGCGTCTTTAAATAACCAACTAAAAAAAAATCATTTATAAACACTAGAAAAAGTAGGGGACCTAATATTGATCTTTGAGGAACTCCATTATTAATAGTTCCCCATGTCGATGCAGATTTCATAGTCGTATTAATTTCAACTTTCTGTTTCTTATCTATGAGATATGAGTGTCACCCTCGCATAAGCCCGTCATCGATCCCTATCCTGAACAAGATTAATCCAGTCCCTACCGTCATATCCCACCTACCTCAAATCCATTTTATTGTTATCCTCCCATCTACGTCTTAGCCTCCCAGAAGGTCTTTTTCCTTCCAGTCTCCCAACTAACACTCTGTAGACTATGCATCTCTGAATTCACCCATACGTAGCCTACAACATGCCCTGCCCATCTCAAACGTTTGGATTTAATGTTCCTAATTATGTCAGGTGAAGAATATAATGTGTGCAGTTCTGTGTTGTGTAACTTTCTCCATTCTCCTGTAACTTCATTCCTCTTAGCCCCAAATATTTGTCTAAGTAACTTATTCTCAATCATTCTTAACCTCTGTTTCTCTCTCAAAGTGAGAGTCCAAGTTTCACAACCACCCAGAACAACCGGTAATATAACTGTTTTATAAATTATAACTTTCAGTTTTTTCAAAGCAGAATGGATGATATAAGCTTCTCAACCGAATAATAACAGGCATTTCCCATATTTATTCTCCGTTATATTTCCTTCCGAGTGCCATTTATATTTGTTACTGTTGCCAACACCATATTTCAATTTTTCCAGCTCTTCAAAGGCCAAATTTTCAGTTTTTATATTTCCATTTCGTACTATGTTCTGGCCACGAGACATAATCATATACTTTGTCTTTTCGGATTTACTTTCGAAACTATCTCTTTACTTGCTTCCAGTAAAATTTCCGTGTTTTCCTTAATTGCTTGTGGATTTTCTCCTAACATATTCATGTCATCCGCATAGCCGACTTAGTAGTTCGCTTAAGATGACTACGGACCAGAACCGAATTTTGGTTACTTTTTTGTCTTTTACGGAGAAGATACCCGAAGGCTTAAACTACAGCCTGAGGCTTATTGTGCTTCCCACTCCTATTCTGTAAGTAATTGGATAGCGGAACGGCCACGCTCTTGTTTCAAATTAGAGGATATTAATTGGATTTTTCACAGCAACCTGAAGCTTTAAAATTCAGGTTTCTCAAAACTTCACATTTTGAGTAGTTTCCATTTTGAACTGGGCCGTAATTATATTAATTAAATAAGAAACAAAATTTAATGTGTGTTTTAATAATAATAATAGTACTACTACTACTACTACTACTACTACTGCTGCCGCTGCTGCTGCTGCTACTACTACTACACAATAGTCCGAAAAAAATAAATAAAATTATGAATCTATAGGCTATACGGAAAACGAATGTAAATTTTTCTGTCAGTCATAATTAGGGACCGGATATTTTATGTAATTGCATATTATATTCCTTTCAACCTAACCGTATATAAATAACAAATCTTTGCGAATCTTATAATTACCATTACTTACTTACTTACTTATTGGCTTTTAAGGAACCCGGAGGTTCATTGCCGCCCTCACATAAGCCCGCCATTGATCCCTATCCTGAGCAAGATTAATCCAGTCTCTACCATCATATCCCACCTCCCCCAAATCCATTTTAATATTATCTTCCCATCTACGTCTCGGCCTCCCCGAAGGTCTTTTTCCCTCCGGCCTCCCAACTAACACTCTATATGCATTTCTGGATTCGCCCATACGTGCTACATGCCCTGCTCATCTCAAGCGTCTGGATATAATGCTCCTAATTATGTCTGGTGAGGAATACAATGAATGCAGCTATGCGTTGTGTAACTTTCTCCATTCTCCTGTAACTTCATCCCTCTTAGCCCCAAATATTTTCCTAAGAACCTTATTCTCAAAAACCCTCAGTCTCTGTTCCTCTCTCAAAGTGAGAGTCCAAGCTTCACAACCATATAGAACAACCGGTAATATAATTGTTTTATAAATTCTAACTTTCAGATTTTTTGACAGCAGACTAGATGACAAAAGCTTCTCAACCGAATAATAACAGGCATTTCCCATATTTATTCAGCGTTTAATTTCCTACTGAGTGTCATTTATATTTGTTATTGTTGCTCCAAGATATTTGAATTTTTCCACCTCTTCGAAGGATATATCTCCAATTTTTACAGTTCCATTTCGTACAATATTCTGGCCACGAGACATAATCATATACTTAGTCTTTTCGGGATTTACTTCCAACCCTATCGCTTTACTTGCTTCAAGTAGAATTTCCGTGTTTTCTCTAATCGTTTGTGGATTTTCTCCTAACATATTAACGTCATCCGCATAGACAAGCAGCTAATGTAACCCGTTCATGTAATTACCATTAATATATTAAAATTTGATACTACATATTTTTACATATTTACTCCACATTACATATTATTGTTTGATATTACATAAATCTACATATTTAGGGGTTTTATTCATTTCTATTTCTTTAAAAGGAAAAAAAAAAACTTCTGCTGGGGAAGTTTACAATTTCAAATATACAGATTTAAAAAGCCTTTTTACCTACCCAAGAAAGGATATATTTCTTGAGGAAATATAACGTCCTTAATTCCAGAAAGTAATAGAGGCACTCATCCCATACCGCCCACTGTAAATATGAGTGGACAAAAGCAATCTTTCTCATACTACTACATTGTATTGTAAAAAATAATTTAAAAAGTAGCATTGCCTTCATGCGGTGGAGTGGGACGAGGACGACATGATTTGTCTCGAACTATAATTATCTTGCACACATCTTAACAAGCCGTTCCCATGCATTTGTAACCTTACCTACCGTCTTCCTAATCTTTCCAGGTAAAACCCATGTCAAGTCTGGCATGAGTCGTAATAAAGTAGCCGACTTTTGAAAAGAAACTGTAAAGGAACAAACTGGAAAGATGTTGAAAAATTAAAGTAAATAGCTTTTCAGGTTATTGCTTGACCTCTTTACTTTAAATTTAGTAGACCTATATGGAAATGGGATTTTCCGAGCAATCAGAAAGTATGGTTCTCGGCAGGAATAATCCTACCCTTCTGAATAAGACAGGAATATCACTTCTCAAACAACAGTTTGTAAATGCCTATAGTTTGAGGATTTAGCAGATACTTTGTTTCATACAGGGAGCAGCTAAAATGCATTTGTATCACATTTCCTCTTATTTTCTCCTAATCCAGTAAAGCGAAACAGTGCTTGCAGTACTGCTGTGTCACTCATTTCACTCAGTTCTCTAGTTTTAGTACTTACAGTATAAAGTGCAAGTGAGTTTATCTACTGCTTTTAACTAACTAAAATGGCGCCTGTATCTTCAACCATGACGACAAAATAAAATAATTGATTGCAATGGACAAAGCTTTCACTATAGATGGAAAAACAGTAATGTGTCAAGTGCGCGGTAAAAAAGTCGGGTGCTCTATGAAAGCACAACTGGAGAGTCTTACCTATCCCATACCTACCAAATACTGATATTAAATATTTTTATGATTTTACATATTTTGGTACATATTTAGATTATTTTTCTTACATAAATATGTACATATTTCACACCTTGATATTACACAAAAATCCGGTCTCTAATCATAATAAAAAACAGTCACATTGATAAGTCTTTGATACAAATTTGGAACACAGGGTAACTTCATCAATATAATTTGACTACAGTTTAGTACATCGTATACTGAGAATCAAACTGAGGTACTATCCAAAAAGAGAAAGTAAATAAGGTACGCAAAAGAAAACCAATATCACAGACTGTATCATGAATATGTTATATTAATACGTAAAGAAAGGTTAGAAATACGACCTCTATCGTCGATATTACTAACTCACCAGACCGTAGCAAGAGCGAACCAGAGCCTGAACATATATAAAAGTGCATTTCCTGTATATACATATGCTACATATTTATACAAAAGCTCGAGTCAGTGGAAGTTAATGGACGTAGTCACATAAACCTTAATGAAATCCTAAAAAAAATGAAAACTGAATATTTACCAACAAAATTAACTCAAAGGCATACAAATTAGTTGCTCTGTAAACTTCTACAGCCGTTCGCAAAGTGACAAAAATCCCAAATAAACTGAGGCATGATAGTCCTTTCAAGTGATGAATTCAGAGTGAAAATCTTCGAGAAAATAGATGAGAGTGGTTAACTGATTATGATGATTATAATCATCAAAAATGATTTGTAATTAAGCGTTCACAATAACGCCAATAGATCTGATACTGTTGCTGAAGGCAAACAGAGAAAACTGGTTGAATTAATTGAAATGACATTACAGCCCAACTGCAATACTCCAAACAAAAAATGAGCACATAGATTTTTCAGAAGGAATACGAAAGGCGTAGAAATTAAAGAAAATAAAAAATCCCTGTTATAATATCAACATAATAATAATAATAATAATAATAATAATAATAATAATAATAAAAATTTTTATTATTTTTAATTTCTGTTTTTCTTGTTAAATTGTACAGTAGTCTATTTCTGGTCATGTGGAAGAGAAGGCCTGATGGCCTTAACTCCACCCGAGTAAATAAATAAATAATAATACCGGTAATACATTTATTTAATTAATTGTTATTATCTTCAATTTCTATTTCTCTTGTAGTTATATTGTATTTCTGATGGTGTGGAAAAAAAAACATCTGATGGCCTTAACTTCACCAGAGTAAATAAAGAAATAATAATAATAATAATAATAATAATAATAACAATAATAACAACAATAATAATAATATACTAATAATAAATCTGTAGCCGAAAATTTTCTGGTAATTTTCGATTTTCCAAAAATAATTCGTCCTAACATATATAATTAACCACCCTGAAACCGAAAATCGCTTTTTTTTTTTTAATTTTTGTATGTCTGTCTGTCTGTCTGTCTGTCTGTATGTTTGTTATCTTTTCACGCGATAATGACTGAACCGATTTCGATTAAAATTGGAATATAAATTAAGTTCGTTGTAACTTAGATTTTAGGCTATATGGTATTCAAAATACCTTATTTAAAAGGGGGGTTATAAAAGGGTCTGAATTAAATAAATCGAAATATCTCGCTTATTATTGATTTCTGTGAAAAATGTTACATAACACAAAGATCTTTAAACATCATTTCCGATAAGTTTTATCCTTTGAAAAATTTTGATAGGATTGATATTTAATGAGATAAGTGAGTTTCAAAATTAAAATAACCGCCATCTAAGGCGGTGTAATGAAATAAACAAATGAATTCGTCTATAAGGGGCCTTGGTCAACAACAAACGAAAGGTATGAATCATAGCCTACAGAGAATGTTTCTGTGTTTGTAGGAAGTAATATCGGAAGCTAAATTAACCGATTTGTGTAATTAATTATTATTTCACCATTGGAAAGTGTAGTTTCTCTATATGGACATAATGCTATAATGTTATTACATTACCTTCTGAGTGAATTGAGGACAGGTAAGATTAAAATAGCTTCTTATGCACAAACAACTTTATAGGCTATTCTGTGTATTCGTTTCCTGTATTTCTTAAAATAATGTTTATCTCAGGGAATTAACGAACCACAAGAGTGTATTGATTTAGTATGCAGTAATAGTACGTTAGCTTAGCAATCCATTATTTTACAATCCAAATTTTAACTATGCTCAATTGAATCGTGTTAAAATACATAAAATACATATGCATTAAATGCAATGCAAAAAAATTGGGCAATGAGCCAAGCAGATTATGTTGCGCTGTTGTAAAATAAAATTTGTTCCTCCTGAGATTCAAGAGCCCCCATATCAAATTAAAAACTTACTTATCGGTGTACATCCGTTATCAACACATTTTTATATAATATAATATAATATAATATATAATATAATTTAAGTTATTTAAGTTATTTGAAGGGTTCAGAACCATAGTGGCCCAAGGGCCATTTACTGAATACATAGAAAACAAGGGTTAAAATTAAGTTATTATCATAATTCAATGGAAACATATATCAAGTAAAATAAAGTATACACATTAAATCTAAATGATATGTTAGTCTTCATTAAAGTATGGATGCATGTAATAAAAATTAAGAAACGTGTTAAAGGAATTGTCATTGCACCAAATGAGTGTCTCTGGACCAAAATGATCGCATTTTAATTATTTGGATGCAATTTAAATTAAGTAACATATTAAACGATTTATCCTTCTATCAAACACGAATGTTCCCTGGCTCAAACGTCCTATTTTAATTATGTAATTACTTTATATTTATTTCTAACGGGTGCAGCGGAGCGCACGGGTACGGCTAGTAATAATAATACATTGGAATCTGCGGGTTTGAGTGTGTCAACATCGGACCTAAAAGGAAGCACGGTAAGCACTCGACAGGCAGGGACTACTCTTCTTATAAAGTTGTCACCCGTCATGCATAACATTGTAAATCCTGAGATATGGAAGCAGAAATGTCCTGTGTTGCGGGACAGCCTGTGTCATCGCTTCGAGGCCACACCACGAGACGTCGTCGCACGCCAAGTGGCGTGACTTCGGGCTTCAGACCGATGCGATGCCCGACTTTCTGCCTCCCATTCCTCTCCACGCCGACCGTACAAGAACCACAGTTTTACACATGCCGCCTTCCAGCGAAAGGCTGTAACGTGCGACGTTATGATTCAACAATTAGAATAAATAGAGGAGAAGTGGATGCAGTAAGACAGGGAGAACAGTGAGACATTTTTCATTAGATGGCAAAATTTGTTGTTGTGATGTTGGTAACACTGGAGTTGTATGTTGCATGAGTAAAGTAACAGTATTTATGCTCGACCATGCCAAAATGTAGTAATTATACACCTGGTAGCAGACCTTTAATGCATGTCATTAAAATACACCTACTCATTAAAGGTCAGGTCTTTCAGCCAATGACGACTCAGGTTACAACTGTTCAGCCAATGACAGGTCAGCTTTCTACCGTTATAAAACCGCAAGTATCGATTATTCTCGGATATGCAATCGAAAGAGAATTAGCGAAAAGTCACGGAGGCTGGAAATCCAATACTGTCGCAGAAGGTTATGTTCTGTTAGTATAATAATTAGCGTTAATTGTAAATAATATTCAAATGAATTCAATTTGTCATCTCGTTTTTCAATGTCTAATTTAATTTCAATGTTATCTCTGTAGGTTCTTATGGCCTAGCAAGGTCAATGTGGACATCTGTTCCTCGGAAAAAATCAATACTTTCGCGTCTGCGCACATCTCACAACATATGGGACATTGCTCCAGGTCAGATACAATAAAATTAAGAATATCAAGTTAGAAATATGGTCGAGCATAAAAAGTCGTATGAAACTCGCCTATAATGGTAATTAAGAAGCTTGTATGAAAATTATGAAACTCGCTTGCGCTCTTTTCATAAATATCCATACTCACTTCTTAATTACCTTCATTATAGGCTCGTTGCATAATGTACTATTTCATACTCGATTTGATTATAGTTGTAAAGGCGAGTGATGAAAAAAAAATCGTAATTTTTCACTCCAGAAGTAAAATTTTGGCTTGTGTTTAATGAAGGTTATATTGGATATACAAATGAGATATAAATATGAATGTTTTGTTACCTAATACTATGGTATTTGAGATTATGTTTGGCAAAGTTACGTCTTTCTTGTTTTAATTTTGAAGTGATGGCGTCAATTTTAAACGAACTATGCGTAAAGGGAACAGTGAGACATGCCATTGAAGGGTACACTGAGACGTCTCACTGTTCCCATGTACCAGTGATTTGCAAAAACAAACTGTAATTATATTACATTTACCAGTAACTAACATTAAAAATGAACATACTAGTAACTAATTTAGGGACTGTAGCTTAAAATAATGGATACATTACGTTTTAATGGTTTCATAAATAAAAAATTATTCACAAAATTTAAGAAAATGTTAAAAAATAATAAAGAATTACATTAAATTCTTATAATTATAAGCTTTGTTGTCACCAAAAATTCATTTCATTTTTTCGCAAAAGTTTGAAATGTCATGGAAAATTCACTTTTCCAAATGTTCCAAATGTTTCAATGGTTTCGAAGTCAGATATCAAAATGATTCTAAATAAGCCTACAGAACATGTCAAGATAAAGAGACAGCAAGTTTTCCTTTCTTTTGAAATAAATGTAAATCATTTCAATGTCTGTTAATATACACTGTGGTGTCTCACTGTACGCTCCTGAATGGGAACAGTGAGACATTTGCATTTTTTTGACAAACACGTATTGTATATTATATCCTTTATCTATTAACATTTTTCTTTATCTATTATTATACACCATGTTTTAATGTCTATTTCTATTGCACTTGATTTTTAAAATACTTGAATTATCGCTTGCATACATATGTCTTAATATTTTGTGTCTCACTGTACCCACTACTCCCCTACTACTTATAGTAACATACAATACTGCGAAACGAAGTACTAATAATGCCGAGTTACCAATAAATTTAAATGCGTTTTTCACATTTCACTCCAGATTTACCGACAGTGTTGCCAATCCTAGGAATTTATCCCTAGTTTCAGAGAATTTGAGTGTTATCTAAGGATATAGGGATAATTTATCTTAAATTCATTGTTTTTAGGGATTTCTTGATTTTCCTTTTAAAACTAAATCTTATCTTTGGTATCATATTTTATTTTAAATTTGATGTATTTTTTAAATTGGAGTAAATATTTTCTTAGAATTATATTTCCTAACAAGGAGTCGACCTGGTTGGCGAGTTGGTATAGCGCTGGCCTTTTATGCCCAAGGTTGCGGGTTCGACCCCGGTCAGGTCGATGGCATTTAAGTGTGCTTAAATGCTACAGGCTCATGTGAGTAGATTTACTGGCATCTAAAGGAACTCCTGCAGGACAAAATTCCGGCACATCCGGTGACGCTGATATAACCTCTGCAGTTGCGAGCGTCGTTAAATAAAACATAACATTAACATTAGCAAGGATAAAAATGTAACAATTTTTATCATATTTCTTGTTGCTATAGAAACAGAAAAAGTGTCACTAGAGATTACGTCACGGTTCTTCTTCTGTATATTTATTCACATTTTTTTCTCGTAGGAAGGCGATTGGATAAGACAATTGTGTGAATGTATTTGTAAGTGGGACTTTCTTTTTTCTCTGCTGAACTCTCTTAACCCTTAAATTCACAAAGTATCCTATAGGATACAACGGGTTAATAGGCTATATGTTATAATTTTAATGGAACAATAAGAAAAAAATTGGTAGGAAATAGTAATATAAGTTACAAGAGCGGTATGTTGACATTTTCATGGTCGAGGAAAAGATTGAAAAAGCGAAACGTAGTTGAGCTTTTTTAATTTCCGAGAACATGAAAACAAACATACCGCTCGTGTATCGTACATTATTTTGTGCGAAGATCGTTTATTACATACCTGAAAGACGAATTTCTAATTAGTTGCAATGAAATCTCCATCTTGGTTTCTGTTTAATGACGGCAACTTCGGAAAACCAAAATATCTTTCTTCAACATTGTTGCTATAAAATGTTTTCTGTGTTTACTATACTCCAGCAGGCCGTGATATACGTCTGTCTTTTTTTTTCCCCAGTCTATAGATGCGAACTTAAAACAAACGGTAAGGTTATGTAATGATTTATTTTTCATTTTAATATTTTAACGATATTATTTATATAACATATTGCAGTAATAACATCGGCATCTGGAATCGTGTTGATTTTTTCACGGCTTCCTTAATGTTACTTGTATCAGGAATGCAATAAGTTTCGTGGAGCAGTAGACTTTACTTAATTTTTGCAAATATTTAAAAACAATAATTAACATTGCAATTTAGGTGAAATTGCAGTAGTAAGTTTCCAATTTATAATTATTACTATGTTAAACGTCTCTAAAAATAATATGTTAAAAGCCTAAAGCAGTAAAATGAATGTCGCGCTTAAGCGGTAAGAAGAGGGAAATTGTTGTGTGTTACGTTGGGAATATTGAATGTGGTATTTCACACTTACCGCGTATTGGTTCTGTGCGGAAAACAAGCAAATACGCACGATCTCGCACAAATTAAATTTAACCAAAATTTCACAGTACTATAATATTGCATAAAATTGGCTATAAAATATGGCCATTGCGATAGTAGTTTTCTTTACAGTCCGACACGGTTTAATAAACTTGTGTGAGAAATGAAGTTTTTCCAATTTAAGGGTTAAAATTTCGAGTTGTTGTGGGATTGAAATTATGGTGATTTTTTATTTGTGACTTAAGGTGAGTGGGTAGTGATACCTGAGCGATTAAAGAATTTCAGTACAAAAGTTTAGTTCAATATTTATAGGCTTTTAGTATTCAGAATGTAATAAAAATTTCCATGGCTATACAATAAATAATTCTGAATTCAGTAGTATAAAAGACACCTCATTAGTTTCGTATCCAAGAGCAAAAGAAAGGCCCTAACTGATAACTTGTTTTCCCAATTTTCTAAATGTACCTCAACCTTCAGGTACACACTACTTACTACAATCTTCACTCATATACCTTGTATTTTTTTAAGTTATCAAGTAATGTATATTGTAAATTCTAAAGCAAAATTTAGTTAAACATTTCACTCTTAGTGAAACAGAAAAAAAAAATGAACTTCGATTAACACTTTTGCAATTTTTTTTCAATTAATATATATTTTTTCCCACGTGTTATGTGTGTGGTATTCTTAAACACGTAGGTCTACTTTGTAGAACACAGACTGCAGAAAACACTGTAAAAATTTCATGTAAATTGATTCAGTAGTTTTAGAGAAAAATGCACTTAAGTTTGAAAAATATAAACATACGAAAAACTTCGTTAAAAAAGAAGAAGGATCTATGAATTACATGCGCCTCCAAATTTAAAGGGTTTATCTGCAGAGATGCATCCCACAATATGTAATGTTTTAAAAGCAAGTTTTGTACTTTTATAAAAACACAAAATAAAAAATCGAATTTTTGACCCCTAATCACTACTCGGTTCCCTTAAGCAACTAATATATCTAGGTATTTAAAATTAAGTAAGAAAAAGGTAGATTCGTGTGCATAAGTAGGCTTACTGGGAATATGCTGACAATTAAATTAATCTTCCCTTTAAAAATAAAGGTAATAAACTTCCATATGAAACGTTTACTTTGTATGTGAAGATATTAATGTTTCATTATTCCAAAAATTTATAGCGAAGGGAAGAAGGTAAGGAATACTCATAAAATAAAAACTCGCAAGACCCCCCTAGTTGGTAGTATTTTATAGGGGCTAATGAGTGCAAGACTAGTCTATTAAATGCTTTTCTTGACAGTTTGTGTTCTGTTTGTTACTGTAAGTTCTGTTAACAAAGATTTCTGTTCAATTTTAAGCTGAAATTATATTTTGAAATTAGCGATTTTTATTGAAATATAGGGAAATAGTAATATGCGTTACAAGAGCTGTATGTTAATGTTTTCATGTTCAAGGAAAAGATTGAAAAAGCGAAACGTAGTTGAGCTTTTTTAATTTCCGAGAACATGAAAACAAACATACCGCTCGTGTATCGTACATTATTTTGTGCGAAGATCGTTTATTACATACCTGAAAGACGAATTTCTAAGTAGTTGCAATGAAATCTCCATCTTGGTTGCTGTTCAGTGAACGGAAACTTTTAAAAACTAAAATATCTATCTTCAACATTGTTGCTATAAAATGTTTTCTGTGTTTACTATATTCCAGCAGGCCGTGATATACGTCTGTCTTTTTTTTTCCTCCAGTCTATAAATGCGAACTTAAAACAAACGGTAAGGTTATGTAATGATTTATTTTTCATTTTAATATTTTAACAATATTATTTATATAACATATTGCAGTAATAACATCGGCATCTGGTATCTTGTTGATTTTTTCACAGCTTCCTTAATGTTACTTGCATTACAATGCAGTAGCTTTTGTGGTGTTGTATAGTTTACTTAATTTTTGTAAATATTTAAAAACAATAATTAACATTGCAATTTAGGTGAAATTGCAGTGGTAAGTTTCCAATTTATAATTATTACTATGTTAAACGTCTCTAAAAATATGTTAAAAGTCTAAAGCCGTAAAATGAATATGGCGCTTAAGCGGTAAGAAGAGGGAAATTGTTATGTGTGTTACGTTGGGAATGCTGAATGTGGTATTTCACACTTACCGCGTATTGGTTTTGTGCGGAAAGCAAGCAAATACGCACGATCTCGCACAAGATATTATACATTTTAGGGATTCCTAATCTGAATTGGTTGGCGACGCTGTGTAGCGAGCTTTTTCGATCTACATACACTTGAGAGGGAGGTACATCATTGGCCTGGAAGAATTGAATGAAATTAATATTTTTTGTCTCAGCCCCTATAAAAGACAAATGAACAAAAATTTCATATTTAATATACGTTATACTCATAAAACACTATTCAGAATATTAAGACAGCTAATAATTACTTTTAAAAATAATATCAAATTTGCATAATTATTTTTATAACCGTAGAGCATTTATATAATGAAATCTACGATTAATTAAATATCTACGTGATTCTTTTACAGGTTCAAAGACCTACATCAACAACATAGTCTACAATCCTTTGCCTATTCCTTCATCAAATATATTTTTTCTAATGAAACATTTTAGGAAATTTAATATCTAATGAATGTTACGAACACCGTTGCTTTAGTAGCCTATATATGTAGCCTATATACGGGTACACTGCATCAGTTATTCATACATTTCAAAAGGGCATATGACTCGGTTAAGAGAGAAGTTTTATATGATATTCTTATTGAATTTGGTGTTCCCAAGAAACTAGTTCGATTAATTAAAATGTGTCACCGTGAAACGTACAGCAGAGTTCGTGTATGTCAGTTTCTATCAGATGCGTTTCCAATGCAATGTGGGCTAAAGCAAGGAGATGCACCATCACCTCTACTTTTTAACTTTGCTCTAGAGTATGCCATTAGGAAAGTCCAGGATAACAGAGAGGGTTTGGAATTGAACGGGTTACATCAGCTGCTTGTCTATGCGGATGACGTGAATATGTTAGGAGAAAATCCACAAACGATTAGGGAAACCACGGTAATTTTACTGGAAGCAAGTAAAGCTATAGGTTTGGAAGTAAATCCCGAAAAGACAAAGTATATGATTATGTCTCGTGGCGAGAATATTGTACGAAATGGAAATATAAAAATTGGAAATTTATCTTTTGAAGAGGTGGAGAAGTTCAAATATCTGGGAGCAACAGTAACATATATAAATGATACTCGGGAGGAAATTAAACACAGAATAAATATGGGAAATGCGTGTTATTATTCGGTTGAGAAACTTTTATCATCCAGCCTGTTGTCGAAAAATCTGAAAGTTAGAATTTATAAAACAGTTATATTACCGGTTGTTCTGTATGGTTGTGAAACTTGGACTCTCACTTTGAGAGAGGAACAGAGATTAAGGGTGTTTGAGAATAAGGTGCTTAGGAAAATATTTGGGGCTAAGAGGGATGAAATTACAGGAGAATGGAGAAAGTTACACAACACAGAACTGCACGCATTGTATTCTTCACCTGACATAATTAGGAACATTAAATCCAGACGTTTGAGATGGGCAGGGCATGTAGCACGTATGGGTGAATCCAGAAATGCATATAGAGTGTTAGTTGGGAGACCGGAGGGAAAATACCTTTAGGGAGACCGAGAGGTAGGTGGGAAGATAATATTAAAATGGATTTGAGGGAGGTGGGATATGATGATAGAGAATGGATTAATCTTGCTCAGGATAGGGACCAATGGCTGGCTTATGTGAGGGCGGCAATGAACCTCCGGGTACTTTAAAAGCCAGTAAGTAAGTATATATGTAGCCTATCTTTAAATATCTAAATAGTGGCTTGTACAGCAAATGCTGCAAACTAAGTAAATTAGACGTTTAAAATAAAAATTTTTTAGATTTATTTTCATAAAGAATACGAGACATTTTGAACGTTATTTTCTTCCAAAATAATGAAACATACTCCCTCTCAATTTTTTTGTGCCAAATACTATTTATTGAACCTATCCACTTTCAAGTTTTGAGTTTAAACGCGAAAACGCAAGTAACAATGTCAGAACGATCAGTGGGTTTTTCATGTGAGACTAAATAATAGGTAATTCATGTCATTGTGAAATGTACGCGAAAGATAAAAAAAAAATCTCAGGTTTGCTATGCTTTCGAACAATAAATATAGCATCTTTGTATACCTGCTGCATGGAGAGCTTGAAATGTAGAGTGTAAAATCATTTCATCCTGCTAAGTGATCTTGCTGAATTGATCGGGAGACTACAAAATTTTCTAGGTCTCTTATTTTATCAGTAAGTAATACCTTTTGGTTTTTGCTTAGGAACTCTAATTTTTGCGCTCTCTCGAGCCAATACTGAAGAGAATGATGCATATAAATATTTACACCACGCCACCATTAAGTATATGAAAAACATCTAGCCCCACTTGATTAATAACTATAAAAATATTTCATTTTTAATAACAATATTATTATCTTACGTAAGTTTTGTAGTTATATACTACATAGCCGCCATTCAGTAAATTATAGAAATGAAGATCTAATTTAATATATTCTCTACATCTACTTATATAACTCCAAAAGTTTCACTTTCATATCATAAATATAGCATTAATACGTATAATTAATGAAAAATAGTCGCATCATGGCATTAATCGTAATAATATTTAATTTCTAATGGTAATAATGTCCTCAAACCATCTCAAGTTTTGTAGATTTTAATATTCAATACACAGTTGTACTCAGAAAATTACACACCGCACAATCTGAGCTTGAAATTATTTTTAGAAGTTTTGAAGTTTTTAATAACCAATTTATTTATTTATTTATTTATTTATTTATTTATTTATTTACTTATTTATTTATTATTTTGCTAATAATTATAACATAAAATATAAAATATACAGAGAAACTTTAGCTCGCCCCTGAAAGAGTAGAACTCGTGCTCAAGGGCGGATTCCTGAATTGAAATTAATAATTATACATTACAATTATAATTAATAATTATACAATACAATTTGCAATTACAGTTTATAAATTTAAATTTTAAATTTTTTCAATTTTTATAAAATCCATACATAACTTTTTAAATTTAATACTAGAACTATTAGAATTGACAAGATTAGGATATGTAAATATAAATTTGTTATATATTCTTGGGCCCAAATTACTACTGTGATTAAATACCGTAACAGTGTTGCATTTTGGTTCAAACAATCTTAAAGAATTCATACCTTTTGTTTCATGACTATGAGAGTATAATTCAAAATTATTTGGATTTTTATGTATGAATTTAATTAATACAATATAATAAATTCGTCTTACGTTAAGTACATTAAAGTCTAGAAACAAATTTTGAGATGGAAAATCAGTAGGTTTATGAAGACATATTTTAATTATTTTCTTTTGTGATAAATAAAGTGGATCAAAATTGGATTCAAATGAGCTACCCCATCCTATAATTCCATACATAATTACCGATTGAAATAAAGTTAAATATATTGTACGTAATAAACATATTGACAAGTAATTCCTCAATAAAACAAAATAATATTTTTTTTCGTAATTTATTACAAAGGTAATTAATGTGTTGGTTCCATTTTAAATGATTATCGAAAATTATGCCAAAATACTTAACTTCAGAGAACTTTTTAATAATCGAACATTTACACTGTGTAAGACAACAATCAGAATTATGTAATTTAATACTTAATATAGATGTAGGAGGTTTGTTACACTTTTCAGATAATGATAATGGAATAATTATGGTTTTATTTTCGTTGATAGAAAGATAATTTATGCCAAACCATTTTTTTTTTATTAATTTAAGTCCATTGTTTGAATTATTATATGCATCATACCAGGTTTTTCCACCAAAAAGTAAAACTGTGTCATCTGCATAAGAATAGTGAACACCATTGTATTGTTGTAAGTCAATTTTTAATAAGTCATTAATATATATTAAAAATAGAATAGGGCCTAGAACTGTGCCTTGGGGAACACCTATTTTAATAATTAAAGTTTCACTTGAATAATTTTCAATTTTAGTTATTTGAATTCTGTCGTTAAGATACGATTTTATTAAGTTTAAAGTATTACTTTTGATTCCTAATAAGTGTAATTTCTCAATTAAGATGTCATGTTTCACTGTATCAAATGCTTTTCTTATGTCCAGGAAAATACCAATACATTTGTTACCTTGATCAAATCCTCTAATAATTTTTTAGTAACTTGATATGTCAGCAATCCTGTAGGTCATGGCCTTTGTGTAATAGTCTATTGTGTGTGTGTTTTGTTTTATTCTGAAATACAATTAATTAGTACTCAAAACTGACGAAAGATGGATTTTGGAAAATAGGAAAATGATGTATGAAAATTGACATTTCACTGAAAACTACTATTTTTCTGAAAAAACTTTGGGTTCCAAACATCGAAATGAAGGGTTATTTATTAAAATCTGTTCAGCCGTTTTCCCGTAATTTCCAAATTATATGTATGGATATGGCACAGTTTCCAAAAATAACGTTAAAGTGTAATCAGTATGATGGATTCGTATATTTAAAATTAGATAGTGCTAATGCATTATACCTCCTCTAATGTAGGCCTGCGTAGCTTCCGACTGTACGGTGCTTAGATGGACCACAAACTGTTCATCAAAATCAATCATTGTCAAATGGACCAGGCCGGAACCCATCTCGTCTGTGTGGACATTGATGAATGATATTATAATTGACATGTTTTTATTATCAACTTGGCCGCTGTGATTTCTCGCTTATCAGCACAAAAGGTCACAGTAAGAGAACTGTATAGGAACTATTTGTTACTTTTTCGTCTATGCAATTATCTGCCATTATTACTGCTTGCGTTTTCGTTGAGAACCAAGTTATGAAGAATGCTTTAGATTAATAACAAACTATCTGTTGTGTTACGTATGGAGTTCTGTGTTTCTACTGTAACTTCATTTCTCTTAGCGCCAAATATTTTCCTAAGCACTTTATTCTCGAACACTCTTAACTTCTGTTCCTCTCTCAAAGTAAGAGTCCAAGTTTCACAACCATAATGTTAGTGCAAACACTCGTGATGCCCCACTTCGATTACTGTGATATTCTGCTTACTGATTTAAGCGTTACTTCGGCGCAGAGACTGCAACGTGTTCATAATATGTGCGTCCGTTTCGTCTGCAATATTCGCCGGGCTGATCACGTAACACCATCCCTCGAAATGTTGTCCTGGCTCCGTCTAGAAGGTCGTAGAAAAATCCACTGTCTTTCCCTTCTCTTTCACATATTGCATTTCTCCACTCCTGTCTATCTTGCGTCTCGTTTTCAAATTTTATCCACCCATAATAATCTAGACACACGATCACAACACTCCTCAATATTATCCATTCCCTCCCACCGAACATCCTCATATTCATCTTCTTTCACTGTGGCTGTTCCTCGACTTTGTAATTCCCTACCGAGTAATGTCAGGGACTGTCAGACATCAAACCAATTTAAGAATAGACTAAGGAAATATTTTTCTAACAATTCTTGTTAACAATAATAGCTCTTTCAGGTTTCTCAATGTTTAATGGTTATATATAATATACGAAGCGTGTTCTTAAAGTAAGTTCCAAAAGGGTGTAGTAAGTAAACTGGAAGATATTTACAAACTATTTTTGTTGTATTGTATTCCCCACACTTCAATTACTTCCCAACATAATCTCCACCATTATTGAGGCATTTATCGAGTCGTGGCACAAGTCTTTCTATCCCCTCATTGTTGAATTCGCCCGCCTGCAATGCAAACCACTCCCGCACTGCTGTTTTCACTTCGTCGCCATCAAAACGTTGACCACAGAGGAACTTCTTGAGGTACAGGGAGAGATGAAAGTCACTCGGAACCAAATCCGGGCTGTAGGGGGGATAGTCAATTTGTTCCCAGCCATATTTCGAGATGAGATTTTGGGTGTCGTCGCCATCAAAACGTTGACCACCGAGGAACTTCTTGAGGTGCAGGAAGAGATGAAAGTCACTCGGAGCCAAATCCGGGCTGTAGGGGGGGATGGTCAATTTGTTCCGAGCCAAATTTCGAGATGAGATTTTGGGTGTCGTCGCCATCAAAACGTTGACCACCGAGGAACTTCTTGAGGTGCAGGAAGAGATGAAAGTCACTCGGAGCCAAATCCGGGCTGTAAGGGGGATGGTCAATTTGTTCCGAGCCAAATTTCGAGATGAGATTTTGGGTGTTGTCGCCATCAAAACGTTGACCACCGAGGAACTTCTTGAGGTGCTGGAAGAGATGAAAGTCACTCGGAATCAAATCCGGGCTGTAGGAGGGATGGTCAATTTGTTCCTGTCCTCATGATTTTTTTTCATCGACAGCACGCACCAAATTGTCATTGACCAAAGATGGCCGACCGGTATGCTGCTCGTCATGCACAGAGACGCGGCCCTCTTTGAACTTCCTAACCCATCTCCTGACCATTCCATCACTAATGGCATCATCACCATACACCTTACAAAGTTGACGATGAATGTCAGCTGGTTTGATGTTTCTCGCATTCAAGAAATGGATAACAGACAGCATCTCACAGTCGGCGGGGTGCTCGATCACTTTAAACATTTCAACTGATCATAACTAACCACACACACGGACTGAAGCTCTGAAACTGCATGCACAGCTTGCCTGAAGACTGAAGAAGAAAATATGCATGCGCAAAATAACGATTGCAGCGATGTGACGGCTATAATTGAAAACGGAACGTACTTTAAGAACACGCCTCGTATATCACAGAATAAATATTTAAATTATCTCATCATCATTATTATTATTGTTATTATTATTATTATTATTATTATTATTATTATTATCACGATTTCTTACCAGTGTTTATTATTGTCACACTAACATTACTTATCCAACTTTCATTATTTACTTTCATGTTGTTTTATGGTCTAGATATTAATGTAATAACTATGTAAGCAATTGTATTCTATTAGAATTAGAGTCTGGCTGGGCGGAAGAGAAGGCCTACAGGCCTTAGCTCTGCCAGATTAAATAAATAAATTATTACAAAACAACCGGTAATATAACTTTTTTATACATTCTAACTTTCAGTTCTTTTTTCAAATCAGACTGGATGAGAAAGATTTTTCAGTCGAATAATAGCGGACATTTTCCATATTTATTTTTCGTTTAATTTCCTCTCGCGTGTCGTTTGTATTTCTTACTGTTGCTTCAAGATATTTGAATTTTTTCCACCTCTTCTAAGAATAAATGTTCAATTTTTATATTTCCATTTTTACTAAGTTATATTCTAGTCACGAGACATAATAATTAGCGTCAGACAGACACTGGCCTATACGGAATTTCCTGTATGTTTCACCGGAACACATTTTAATTAATCGAACTACTTTCTTGGGAATACCAAATTCAATAGGAATATTATATAAAACTTCTCTCTGAACCAAATCTAATGCGTTTTTGAATTCTATGAATAACTTGTGTACTGTGCCCTTATACTCCCATTTTTTTCTCAAATATCTATGAAATATAGAAAGTCTTATCAATACTCGATATATTATACCGAAAGCCACATTGATGACTCCGAATTATTTCATCTACATAAGGAGTTTTAATCTTCTGAAAAGAATATTGGACAGAATTTTGTATGACGTCAACGAAAGTGATATTCTTATAATGTTACTGCAGTTAGTCTTTTCCCTCTTCTTAAGAGAAACTATAGGTACAAATATGGACTCCTTCTATTGTGCTGGTACAATTTCCTTTTCCGTGTAAATTTCACTAGATAATGCGTTTCCAACCTCTTGTCTTAATTCTGCTGGAATTTGTATTCTTCACCTAACATAATTAGGAAAATTAAATCTAGACATTTTAAATGGGAAGGGCATGTTGCATGCATGTAAGGATGAGATTCGTACAGTGTTAGTTGAAAGACCTGCTGGTAAAAATCTTTTGGGAAGAATGAGACGTAGATGGGAAGATAATCCAAGGGCTGGATAAAAAGTTATGGCAACACTGCCGTTACATGACGATGGTGCGTTCGAGAGCTGCCACCTGTGCGGACATGAACAAGGACTGTTAGATGAGTTGGTGCACCCAGCGGCGACAGTACTCTGTCAATCTACTGCAGTGTGTAGAACGTTGACTTTCATAGGGATAGTGCGAGCGCCCTAAGACCACGTTTACAAAACTAGAGCAACGTTCCTGGATCAAAATTGATGTGGCACGAGGTCGTAGTGCACAAGAATGTTTTCAGAGACTGCGTGAAGCACCACCACCTTCGTCCAGCTCTCAGGAGAAAACGACGACACTTGGTGGTGCAGAAACCCATCATTCTTCATTAAAATCCAAGGAGTCACACCGCTGCTGCTGCTGCCACGGACCTCTGACGCCGCTGGCAATGGGAGATTCTGAAACAGCCACCGTAGTCATCCGATATGAGTCCATGCGATAACGATCTCTTCGCCAAAGTGAAAGAACGACTGTGAGGGACCCGGTACAATACCAGAGATGAACTTATCCGTACTATAAGGCGGTCAACACGGAACTTCAACAAAGATGGACGGGCTGATGGTGTACGACGCCTTCTAAACATTTGGCAAAATGTGATAAATAAGGGGGGCGACTATATAGAAGGTACGTAAATGTTGTACCCCTGTGAATAAAGCCATGTCAGAATTATCGAACTGTTGCCATTACTTTTTATCCAACCTTTTGTATTAAAATGGATTTGAGGGACGTGGGATATGATTGGATTAATCTTGCTCCGAATAGGAACCTTTGGCGGGCTTATGTGAGGGCGGAAATGAAGCTCCTGGTTCCCTAAAAGCCATTTGTAAATAGGCAATGAAATCTTTATTGTAAAACATTCCACGTGAAAGAACATACGATCTACCGAAGTGTACATAGCTTGAAACATATTGTTGTATTAAATCAATACGTAAGTTTAAGAATTTACGTAATATTGTCTGAAAACATAATTAATTAAAAGGGATAACAGAAATTATAGCAGATTAACTTAAATGATCAATAAAATAATGACTATTGCTAAAACTATTTACATCTTACGTGATTTGTCTTCATAAAATCCATTCGTTTTTGTCTCAGAAATACTCATGTTATATTTACTTGTTTGTTTTTATTAAATTTCGGCACAGCTGTTTGTAATTTGCCCACTGAACCTATAAATCTTACTTGATCTTCTGCGAACAATATGGTGGTCAGGACCATATCATTAATTATTTCAAAACTGGTCTTTAATTGTTCTTCCTATTATATAATGACCTCGAACAATGCAGGAGACACTGGACAACCTTGTTTAATCCTTCGTTTGTATCTATTGATTTATCCATTGTCGATAGTTATGTTTGCTCCGAAGTACAGACTTTCAATATTACTGTTATTTTGTGAATAGGAAAGACTTTCTTATACTAATTTTCCAAAGTTTCTTTCAGACATTCTATCAAAAGCCTTTTCGTAATCGATAAATTATGTGTACGTTCCTAAATTAAATTCATTTTTTTTTTATTATCTGCTGCTGGTACTATAAGTATCCTGTCTGCATAACACATTGTTCCTCTATTAATATGTGCTAGTTAACCCTTAAATTGACAATGTATCCTATAGGATACGACAGATTAATAGGCTATATGCTATAATTTTACTACTAAGACTTAAAATCATCCGTCCTCAAGTGAGGTTGACCACTGGGATCCGGAATTAACAGACATAAAAGATAAAGGGTAATGAAACGGGCAAAATACGGATTAGATTTGTACATTAAAGCAAAAATTTACGTGTTAATATATAGATGATAGTGTAAAATTTGAAGAGAGGCTTTCAGAATTTCCATTACAATCTTCTGAATCTCATAAAAGGGAATTTTAAAGGATTTAAGAATATTACATGTAAATTTTGGTAAACAACCCCTCGCTCCAAATAGTAAGCCTGCAACATCCCAGTTGTAAAGCGAAATGCCATATTTTTCACTGAGGTATGGAAGACAAGGTAGATATTTAGCTCGCTTGTCATCATTAATCTGGAGTGCTTGATTCGTGTCTCGTTCAAAGCAAATCGTAGGGTCTAAGATCATCGCTTTCTGGGTCTTCTATTGATGGCAATTATATCGACTCTTCTATGAGAATCAGCATCAGATATACAATGAATCTCCTCATGTACTTCCCATCCTCTGTTTCTTAGCAGGTTGGCAATTGCTGTACGGACACGATGGTAGGAAAATTAAAATTTCACAATGCTATAATATTGCACAACATATAAGATATGGACATTGCGATAGTTGTTTTCTTTACAGTCCGACACGGTTTAATAAACTAGTGTGAGAAATGAAGTTTCGCCAATTTAAGGGTTAACAACAAAATATATGATCAATGAAAAGGTGTGGAACAAGTCAAAATTTTACAATATTACAATTACAATTTTTACAAATTTTTACAATATTTTACAATTTTTACAGTTTTACAATTTAGTAATTTTCTACAATGATGAGGTGAGGTCCGAGGATTCGCCAAACGATTACCCGGAATTTGCATTTTGGTTGGGGAAAACCTCGGAAAAACCCAACCAGATAATCATGTTTCACATAATTCTAAGTTGAGTACTGGGTAGTACACTTTCTAATGTTTTAGCGTGAATAGTATGGTACATTGATATGCATTTCATGTAAGGGAATGTTATGATTACATGACAGCTTGTGACTGAATGGCATTTCTCACGCGTTCTGCCTTTCTGATATTGGACTGTGTATCTCCTAGACATTGCACCTTCACATTATAGTTTATTCCGGTCGATGACACATTTTCCGCTTGGACGACACTTCAATAATTTTGATGAAGTCCGTATGACATATGACATTTAAACCTTCGAGTACAAAGTATGGTATGTTCTTCAAATTAAACTACTGGCATAAGAAGACAGACTGCCAATTTAAATTTTAAATATGGTTTGCTTTTGTGTTATTTAAGGGGAAAGGATGGTATTTTTTAACTTTTCTTCCTATTTGGTGTAAAATATTTTTTTGTATGTCGAGAGCTCATAGCTGTAGCAACTCAACCAAATATAAATATTAAAAAAAAATTATTTGGGGGCCCAAATTTGAAAAAAAAATATACCCAATGCAGGATTGTACTAAAACCGATATATCTAAACCGTTTTTAAAGATAGATTCAAACAGTTTTTGCAATTTATTTTCAAAAGTATGTTCTACAAACTGACTGTGATAGAATTTTGATATTAGTCCCTACGTTTGTAAAATAAACAATTAAATTTCAATAACGATTTTCTGATTTCCTTTCTTGCAAACAAACGGACGTATTTTTGAAATGATATAAGTTAAAAAAATTCTGTTACAGAGAAAAGTTTCCAAATAGTCTAAAGAATGTGTGTTCTAAATTTCATGCATGTATTTTTAATAGTTTCAGAAATTATATCCATTTTTGTCTGGCAATGTAGCAAAAAAAAAAAATGAAGTTACTGCAAACCGATAAAAGGGGGCGTGTGATTTAAAAATCCATAGCGCAGGAAGTTTAAAAATGACGTCTCAACATCCGATAAGGACACAATTACCCACAAAATGTTATGCAATGCATTCCACACATATCAAAGAGTGTTTTAAAGATTTTTTTTTTTATTTGAAAATTTAATTTACCGGAAACAACAATAAAAGTGGGCGAGTGATTTAAAAATCCATAACGCAGGAAGTTTAAAAATGGCGACTCAACATCCGATAAGGGCACAAATACCCACAAAATGTTATGCAATGCATTCCACACACATATCAAAGAGTGTTTTAAAGATTTTTTTTTATTTGAAAATTTAATTTACCGGAAACAACAATAAAAGTGGGCGAGTGATTTAAAAATCCATAGCGCAGGAAGTTTAAAAATGACGTCTGAACATCCGATAAGGACACAATTACCCACAAAATGTTATGCAATGCATTCCACACATATCAAAGAGTGTTTTAAAGAATTTTTTTTATTTGAAAATTTAATTTACCGGAAACAACAATAAAAGTGGGCGAGTGATTTAAAAATCCATAACGCAGGAAGTTTAAAAATGGCGACTCAACATCCGATAAGGGCACAAATACCCACAAAATGTTATGCAATGCATTCCACACATATCAAAGAGTGTTTTAAAGAATTTTTTTTTATTTGAAAATTTAATTTACCGGAAACAACAATAAAAGTGGGCGAGTGATTTAAAAATCCATAACGCAGGAAGTTTAAAAATGGCGACTCAACATCCGATAAGGACACAATTACCCACAAAATGTTATGCAATGTATTCCACACATATCAAAGAGTGTTTTGAAGAAATTTTTTTTTATTTGAAAATTTAATTTACCGGAAACAACAATAACAGTGGGCGAGTGATTTAAAAATCCATAACGCAGGAAGTTTAAAAATGGCGACTCAACATCCGATAAGGGCACAAATACCCACAAAATGTTATGCAATGTATTCCACACATATCAAAGAGTGTTTTAAAGAAAATTTTTTTTATTTGAAAATTTAATTTACCGGAAACAACAATAACAGTGGGCGAGTGATTTAAAAATCCATAACGCAGGAAGTTTAAAAATGGCGACTCAACATCCGATAAGGACACAATTACCCACAAAATGTTATGCAATGTATTCCACACATATCAAAGAGTGTTTTGAAGAAAATTTTTTTTATTTGAAAATTTAATTTACCGGAAACAACAATAACAGTGGGCGAGTGATTTAAAAATCCATAACGCAGGAAGTTTAAAAATGGCGACTCAACATCCGATAAGGGCACAAATACCCACAAAATGTTATGCAATGTATTCCACACATATCAAAGAGTGTTTTAAAGAAAATTTTTTTTATTTGAAAATTTAATTTACCGGAAACAACAATAACAGTGGGCGAGTGATTTAAAAATCCATAACGCAGGAAGTTTAAAAATGGCGACTCAACATCCGATAAGGGCACAAATACCCACAAAATGTTATGCTATGCATTCCACACATATCACGGCGTATTTTAAAGATTTTGTTTTTAATTTACACATTTTTCACCAAAAGATACCATCCTCTCCCCTTAATTCGTCGTTTAATAAATGTTATGTTTCTGTCTAAAAATTACTGAATCATTCTAATGACTGCAGCGCTTCGTAATGGAATGTGATATATTGATTATAGCACGGCTTTGTAGTTGATCACACAGTAACTACTGAGCTAACTGAATAATAATATTCAACTTAAATATCTCCCTGTGTCTTGCAAGAGAAGATTTTAATATTTGTTTAGTACATAAAGCGATATGTCAAGTCTGTTCTTACCTTTCTGAATCTTGTAATTCCGCATGAATGAACACTTTTAATTTTCATGTTTTAAGTGTTTATTTTCACGAGGTGGCAGCTTGACTTATTGTCAGTTACTGGACGCGTACCATATCACATTAATCAACTCATAATTCGTGGGAATTTTCTTTCCTATTTGTGCTGTTCATATGACATTTTCATTGAACTCCGGTTCAGAGCGTGCCTACTGAAGAACTTGAAAGTTATAGGCTTTCTCTTTAATCGGATGAAAGCATTTTAAGACTGATTTCATTTAGGGTGACCATAATTTATTAGGGAAAAAGTAGGACACCATGTTTTCTAAAATCCAGTATTTATTTGATTTAAATTGAATTATAAGACGAATACATATACCAAAATAAAACGTAAATAACACTAAAACAAAGAACAAAAGTTAATAATTTCAAATTATACTTGTTAAGAATAGTATTATAAAAATAATAAGAAATTAAATGCACTTTAATAGTGCATTATGCAACGAGCCTATAATGATAGCAATTAAGAAAGCGAGTATGGATGTTTATGAATTTTCATACGAGCTTCTTAATTACCATTATAGGCGAGTTTCATACGACTTTTTATGCTCGACCATATTTCTAACTTGAAATTACTTATGAAAAAAAAATAAAAAATTATTTGATTAACAATATTTTCACCGTTACAATTACACGTATATAAAAACTAAATATAAACATGTACATAGAGATAAAAAATTTTACAGGAGAAAAAGTTCGTCCATAGGACTGGACTCTGGAAGAGTACCCAAAACGCTCATAGCATTTCCGCGTTGAATAGCAATACTTAAGCGTTGACGCAAATAAGTAGTGCAACGGCGATCACCAGTAATGGAGATCAAAATTTGGCCGATTTGAGATATCAAAACTTTAGCGTCATGACTCCAAGGACCGAACGTCTCCACAGCAAATGGGACAAAGATATAATTGTCTAAAAGATGAGCATATTTATTGACTTTCTTCTTGACGGCTAATTCAGCAGCAGATGCTGCGCGTCTGGAGGTATTCGGTAAGTGAGATGGAGCTATAGTGTCAACGCAAGTGGAGTCCCAAATTAAAGATTAGACCATAGAGAATTCTCTTGTTCCCAGTCTCAATCGTTGGGGTGTCATCGTGAGCCTAAATTTATCTATCGGTCGTACCAAAGAATCAATATATACGTATGTAATTCAATTTATATTGGAATATTTTTTACCCCTTGACAGCTTACGCCCGCTTATATCATACCCGGCCTTTTTTTAAATATTACTTGAGATATTATATCTAACAAATTCAGAACATATTAAATATATTACTTTTTATTTTATATACAGAATGCAGATAGAGTATAATTTTGCAAGAAGTCATTGTTCAGCATAAATAATAATATTCTGAAAGACATCCTATGTTATAGAAAATGAAGTGACCGTTCTTTCCACAACGCTTGACATACTACACTGGCAACCTGATTACACAGATAAAATTTCACAATAACACATTATTGGACATGGGCAATAATATTTTGAAAGGTATATATTTTAGAATTAAGTAGTATATCGAAATGATAGCCGCCCAAATCTTGGATTTAAAATATCGGCATCCCTATCAATTCAAATGAACAAAAATAGAGAAAATGTAAATTAATATCTTATTTTCAGTGGGCTTACATATATTCACATACTACATTAGGAACATGACAAAAGTATCATTGATATGCATACAGTTCGTTTTCCTGTCTTTTGTATAAATGTGTATATATGTTTAGGTGTGCTCACTTGAAAGCAAGTTACGCAATTATTGACAATATGAAAAACACGAAGATTTAGGTGAATGTCTGCAAGTTTTAGCGACTATCCTTGAGCTTTATTTTACTACGGTCATTACGAATGCTAGTTGCACTGAAATGGCAGTTGCTTAAAATCGAATGGCATGTTACTGGCTATCATAAGAATATGTGGGATAATAACATCTTTTCCTTTCGTTTTGCCAGTTAATACTGCCACTTCTATTACGTTTGTCATGAGTTTTTTCACACCAATTCCTATTCCATTGCATAATTCTTGTGGATCAGTATTTCGCAATAGTACTATTGGTGATTCAATATTAAGTATTAAATTATCTGTTGGCAATTCTTGTGATTTCAAAGAATTTAAGAATTCAGTTTGATAAAACACAGTCTGCTCACTATCTACAACTGTCTCGAGAAATACATATTACGGTTATGGGCTGCATAAGGATACTTACTGCATGAATTGTCTACATTTTGGCCTTCATGATGTATCTACAATGTTATTTTATATCGTTTTGCTTTTTCCATGGCCTCATGAAAGTCGATGTTGAATACAACAGACAATAATAAAGAACAATTGACTATAGAAGATTGCATTTTAGTATTATACATGAATGTTTGATCGTATTTATTTTTATTGTTTACTGTTTAAATTAATTTAACGTCCATTTTAACAATTTTAATATAGCCTATGTTCTTCACCTGGTTATGAAGGTTAAGTGTGCAAACTTTGGTACATATTGGTCAAAGCGTGTAGATTTGTATAGGGCACATACATACATACATACCCACATTCACTTTTATATATTAGATTAACGCTAATTATTATAGTAACAGAACATAACCTTCTGCGACAGTATTGGATTTACAGCCTCCGTGACTTTTCGCTAATTCTCTTTCGATTACATATCCGAGAATAATCGATACTTGCGGTTTTATAACGGTACAAAGCTGACTTGTCATTGGCTGAACATATGTAAGCTGAGTTATCATTGGCCGAAGACCTGTACTTCAATGTGTAGGTGTACTTTAATGACATGCATTAAAGGACTGCTACCAGGTGTATAATTAGTACATTTCGGCATAGTCGAGCATAAAATTCATTAATATTTAGCCTACCTCAAATCAGAAATTAGGATTCCAAAGGGATTTATTTATTTACTTTACTCCAGTCACACATAACAGAAGCTGCTATTGCATTCAGCAAATCAGGTTTTGCAAGCAAACATGAATGAAAATCATTGCAATTATATTAAGAAAAATAGTTATTTGCCGTAGCCTTAAATCAAGGAAATTTATTTTCAAGCTCTTCTGTAAATTTACATAGTCTCTTTGGAATTGTTATAGGTAAGGAGTAAAACACAGTTCTAACATTCACTGTGGACGATCATCCAACCAGAATGGAGGTATGGTATGGTTAGCACGATGAGCCCCCCAAAAGGTCCCATACACTGGTCGAAATTTCATAAGAAAATTCTTTCTCCACGAGAGCTCGAACCAGCACACAAATTCTGGACATGATAAGCAATGTTCTTTTTTGCACGATCGTGTTTTTTGCTGTATTTACTGGTATTGTTGTTAGCCCTTGAAAGTTAGAATTCCCACACAGAAACTTTTGCTAGGGAAACCATTCTTCATAACATAAAACTATAGGCTACTGAAATAGACCCATTACAGTGCACATATTGTTACTTAGTTACCATTACAATATACAGAGCGTTCGCCTACGGGTGAGGCCAGGAAAGCGGCATGTACGCCGCTTTGTGCGCGCAGTTGTTGAGACACGCTCGACAATCAAGGACATCAAGGTCGACAAGTTATCAGTTGTGAGCCAGATGTTGCAGTATTTAACATGTACAGTGCAGTTTCTTGACACAGATGCATAAATATTCAGCGTGTGTTTAAAATTGGTTAATAATGCAAAACGCAAAATTCACGCTTGAACAAAGAGTTTTTATGCATGATGCATATGTGAAAACAGAGTCATGTAGAGAGGTGCGTAGGCAATTTTAAGTGAAATATTCGGGTGCTCCAATTCAGGGTAGAGAAACTGTTAGACGTCTTGTTAACAAATGAAGGACAACAGGGTCGATAAATGCTACAATTCCTAAGCGAAAACTAAGAGTATTGACGGGAGAAAAAATTGATGAAATCAGTGCATAATTTACACGCTCTCCTAATAAATCTCTAACACGTGTTTCACAGGAAGTTAGTGTTTCAAAAAACATCAGTCTTTACTGCTGCTAAACTTTTAAAATTAAAACCCTACAGAGTATAGTATAGAAAGCGGAAGCTTCCGGATAGACGATTCCTGCAAGCGACACCGCAGGCAGGCCGCTTTCCTGGCCCCACCCGTAGGCGAACGCTCTGTAGTTTTGCGAAGGCTTTGGAATAATATTGCTCTACATTTTCAATGCAAAATATATTGCATTTACAGTTTTAAAAATATGATCATGGAAAAAATGTTGTACAATACACGTTTGTATAAAGTATTCCCCAACCTTGTATCTTAATATACTATTACGTGCCATAAATATATTATAGAGTTTCTCATTTTTACTTCCCCTTGGAAAAAAGTCTCGCTAACGATTTTATCGCTCAGCGATCACGATTCATACCGGAACTTGATGCAGTGAAATAAGTTTAATGAAATCCTATTTCTTTTTATTAATTCTGTTGCATGTTGCTGAACCAAAATGAAAATGATAGGATAGTTGCTGGTTAGTAACTAAAGTTGTTTCATGCTGGCATTGAATTGAGCGCTGCGAATTTAAAATAAATGGCCTTTGCTTTTATTGACCTTCCAATCCACACTTCAGCATGCAATATTTTAATGTCTGTGTGCACGTTATTATAAAGAGACCATTTAAATTGCGATCAGATATACAGCTTGAATAAATTCTCTCGATCTGTTGATCTGTATGAATATGTACTAAAATAAATATGTATTAGAGAATCAAGATTGCGACACAGTGCATTGAATGTAGTGAATATTTCGTTTTAAATGTAATACAGTATGTACCTAAAGACTCGTTACGTCTTACGTATGACGATACGTTTCCTGAATCCTAATGATACTCTTAATAACACAGATAAACAAGTGGTAGATATCTGAAGTGATGTTTACTGTTTGTAATGTAGTTTTTCATGCTGATTTCAAATCTGAAAACCGTTTTGCTCTATCACCTCAGGTTTTGAAATTATCGACGAAAATTTATTTTTAAATGGAACACTGTTGAATTTTTTTGTCATTTTTCGTTATTTTTAATGTAATGCAGAAAAATGTCGTCGTTTGTGTTATGTTGCATTAATATACTTTCATTTGTTTTTTTTACCTATTTTCAATGACAATGACAGTGGACGGTGGATATTACGGCATCCAGATGTTGTAGAAATTCACCAGAAGTGTTTTGCTACGTATGCGGCTATGTAATAGACAAATCCCATTGGAAGACTTTTACGCCGTTTGCGAAGAAATCATATGAACTATACTTTGATTCGAAGGTGGATAATAGTAAGTCGTAGGCACCACAGTTCATCTGTTCGACCTGTGCATGCAACTTCTGCGGTTGGTTAAGTAAAGAAAAGAAGAACAGCCATCTGGTATTTGGAGTTCCTATGATATGGCGTGAATGAAGCAACCACATCACAGACTGTTATTTCTGTTTGGCAAACGTCACTTCTCCAAAACTCGTGCATCTGTATAGTAACCTGATGTTTCTTCAGTTTCTAAACCAATACCATATCATCCCGTCACTTGTCCAATACCAAGAGCATCTGCAGAATACACAGTTACTGAAGAAATGCAAGAAGAATGTCCTCTTTCATCTCCTGCCAACGACTCAAACTCTGATTACTACCAACCTGAAGAAGATATTCATTTGATGAATGATGTTAACTCATACGGGATCATGCGATCTCATACGGGACCTGGCACTAACGAAAAGTCAAGTTGAACTGCTCGGTACATCTTAAAAATTTTAATTTCCTTGCACAACGAATTCACAGTTTCGGCACAGACACAAAGAACTTGTGAAGTTCTTTGCAATGAGTGACACTATTTGCTACTCCACGGATGTTCAAGGTCTTATGTCAAGTCTCGGGGTGGAAAACAGAATTGAAGCATGGCGACTATTCATAGACTCATATAAGACAAGTTTGAAGGCAATATTATTACAAACGGAAACAGAAATGCTTCAGTACCGGTTGCATATTCTAGGCACCTGAAAGGGACGTACGAAACCATGTCTCTACTTCTTAAAAAAAATACGCTATCGCAAGTACAATTGGCGTATCTGTGGTGATTTAAAAGTTATTACAATTCTCATGGGAATGCAGACAGCGTACACCAAGTACTGCACTTCATCTGCGAGTGGGACAGCAGAGATAGAAAGAACCGCTTTATAAAGGAAAATTGGCCAGTCAGAGATATAATGCAGACAGGAAGTAAGTTATTATGCCTCGGCTTCACATAAAGCTGGAGCTCACGAAGACTTTCATGAAGGCACTAGACAATGACTCAGATGCTTTTGGATATCTGTGTAACAAGTTTCCAAAGTTGAGTTACGAGAAAGTGAAAGAAGGTGTGTTCATAGGTCCACAAATAAGGAAGATCATTGCTGACAGCCACTTCCAAGACTTACTGGGTGATACTCAAAGAGATGCAAGGGTGGCATTGAAGTCAGTCGTAGCCAATTTCCTTGCAAATCATAAATCGACTATGTGAATGTTGTGCAGAGGTGCATCAGTGCATACAGACAGCTAGCTTGCAACACGTCCCTCAAAATGCATCTCCTGGACTCAAATCTTGATTTCTTCCTCGAGAACTTAGGTTCAGTCAGCGACGAACATGATGAACGTTTTCATTGAGACATCTCGGTGATGGAGTCACGCTATCAGGGTCGATGGGAGTGCAGCGATGTTGGCTGACTACTGCTGGACGCATGAGCGCGACATGACAAATGCTCAGCACAAATGAAATTCTACAGCCAAGAAATTCAAACAAAAAACACACCTTAAATTAAGGAAGTATATTCTATATATGTACATATGTATTTTACACGTGTATTATACCTTCAACTATGTTACTATTATAATGATGTGCCATGTGGCACATTTGCATCATTTTCTTAGCTAAAGCCATGTTCATTATTACTCCATGTAGCAATAAATGCTCTACTGAAATTCCTGTCTGAGAGTTGTTAAACATAATGGTTGATATATATTTTGATGTACCGAAGTACATATGATATTTCCATGCAGATATTCTGCGTCATCATATGATGAAAGAGTGATGGAACGGAGAAAAATTCTCTCCGGCGCCGGGATTTGAACCCGGGTTTTCAGCTCTACGTGCTGATGCTTTATCCACTAAGCCACGCCGGATACAACCCCGACGCCGGTTAGAATCGTCTCAGATTAAGCTCCATCTCTTGGGTTCCCTCTAGTGGCCGCCCTCTCCACTACGTCATAGATGTCTATGAACGAAGGACCGAAGTCCATACATGTGTTGAGGTGCACTCGAATGAGTGACTGGTTGGCCGGAGAGAATTTTTCTCCGTTCCATCACTCTTTCATCATATGATGACGCAGAATATCTGCATGGAAATATCATATGTACTTCGGTACATCAAAATAAATATGATATGCGTAATAAATCACTTTGTGATTTAAGACGGCGCCCATACCGTCGGATCCCGGCCAACCAGTCACTCATTCGAGTGCACCTCAACACATGTATGGACTTCGGTCCTGCGTTCATAGACATCTATGACGTAGTGGAGAGGGCGGCCACTAGAGGGAACCCAAGAGATGGAGCTTAATCTGAGACGATTCTAACCGGCGTCGGGGTTGTATCCGGCGTGGCTTAGTGGATAAAGCATCAGCACCTAGAGCTGAAAAACCGGGTTCAAATCCCGGCGCCGGAGAGAATTTTTCTCCGTTCCATCACTCTTTCATCATATGATGACGCAGAATATCTGCATGGAAATATCATATGTACTTCGGTACATCAAAATATATATGATATGCGTAATAAATCACTTTGTGATTTAAGACGGCGCCCATACCGTCGGATCCCGGCCAACCAGTCACTCATTCGAGTGCACCTCAACACATGTATGGACTTCGGTCCTGCGTTCATAGACATCTATGACGTAGTGGAGAGGGCGGCCACTAGAGGGAACCCAAGAGATGGAGCTTAATCTGAGACGATTCTAACCGGCGTCGGGGTTGTATCCGGCGTGGCTTAGTGGATAAAGCATCAGCACATAGAGCTGAAAACCCGGGTTCAAATCCCGGCGCCGGAGAGAATTTTTCTCCGTTCCATCACTCTTTCATCATATAATGGTTGATGTCGTATATCTCAAGAACGGTGCGTAATAGAGTCAAATGGTTTGCATATTCGGAATCAGCATGTTCCAGTTGTCTTAGAACGCTTGTTGGATACCAAGATATCCACCGGAAGTGTTTTTTTTTTTTGTTATTCAGTGTAAGCGACAATATCTGAGCAGCATTTCTTGAGATCTAATAACTACTCCACTTAACACATCATTGTTTGCTAATTGCTGATGACAAGTTAATTTTAACAGATTTAAAAGTACAACAGAACCCCGATTATCCGTCACCCTATTAAGCGATTGTTGGATTATCCGTCTGTAATTCTCTCATTCTTTTGTTGCAGAAAAAATATTGAGTATTGCACAATACATTAGTCCGAGTGATATTACAAGCCTCTGCCCTTACACATTATGATCTACTGTTCGAGTGACCTGTTTAATTTCTCTGCAGAACGTCTTCCAGAAGTGCCAAAAGAATACAATATTGTGCTAAGTAGCGAAGAGAAGTGCATATAATTGATTGGTTTTGGAAAAGAGGAACTGTGGTTCATCTCACATCGGAATACGAAATTAGAGTTAGAATTGTGCGGTCCACACCTGTGGAGTAACGGTCAGCGCGTCTTGCTGCGAAACCAGGTGGCCCGGGTTCGATTCCCGGTCGGGGCAAGTTACTTGGTTGAGGTTTTTTCCGGGGTTTTCCCTCAACCCAATATGAGCAAATGCTGGGTAACTTTCGGTGCTGGACCCCGGACTCATTTCACCGGCATTATCACCTTCATCTCATTCAGACGCTAAATAACCTAAGCTGTTGATAAAGCGTCGTAAAATAACCTACTAAAAAACAATTGTGCGAGATTTAATAAAAAAACAAGGATAAAGTGTATAAATTACTTAAATCTATAACATGAGACCTATACTTTTCCTATCTTTCCACAGAAATCCATGATAGGAAGTTCCCTTGACCCTTGGGAACCCGTCATTCATTCATTTATTCATTCATAATTTTCTGTCACTGCAAACCCAGCATTCTCCAGTCTTTCCTATTTTCTGCCTTCCTCTTAGTCCCTGCATATGATCCACTTATATTAATGCCGTCTATTATTTGATATCTTCTTCTGCCCCGAAATCATCTCTCGTTCACCATTCCTTCCAGTGAATCCTTCAGTAGGCAGTTTCTTCTCAGCCAGTGACCCAACCAATTCCTTTTTCTCTTCCCGATCAGCTTCAGCATTCTTTTTTCTTCATCCACTGTTTCAAACAGAGCTATTTTACTTAAAACTTATGGTCCACTACCTAATGTGTTACAACACATGACTACGGAGAAATCACGAAAACTGCATTATGCAACACTTAATTTATGAAAGTTTTCTGTGGTACGGATTATCCGATTTTTTCGATTAACCGTTAACCTTCATTACCACGGATAATAGAGGTTCTACTGTACTACAAATGAGGAAATATCATACGGAAATGTCTTTAGAAGAAACGGAATGTTTAACATTTAATGGAGACTATCCTGTAAGATATATAATATATATATATATATATATATATATATATATATATATATATATATAGGTAATTTCAGCGGGTTATTTTTTAGAACATTTTAATACAAATTTTAATGCAATTTTATTTGTTTTTGCATTCTTTTCAGGATAAAAATGGTTTTATATGAAATATAATAGATTTTATTTCATTTGCAGTTACATACAAAAAGTATTTACCAAGACTTTATACTATTTATATTTTGTATAATTTTAATTAACTCTATTTTTCTACGAATGTTTATAGTTAGGCTTAATCGACCCATAATAAGCTTTACGAATTATGTAGGCCTACCGAAAAGCCCCTCTAAAGTAAAAAGGACCATAGTATTCCAACTTAATGTTTCCTGTAATATTTTCTATTATACAACAGCGAAATTTGAACTATTTGTAAGAAAAATACTTATGAAGGTTAAGAGCAACTTATAGGGTAAACATTGGTAATTTCATGGCAGTGGTTATTTCGTGATACTTTTTCTTTGCTCTTTTGTGAACTAACCAATGGTGTTACGAGATCCAAATTTTCGCCAAGGGACTGCATATGTTGTCCAGTTTCCAGAAACATACAGCTAAGCTTTGTGTGACTATTGTAGTTGCTTCAGTGAGCTTTTATGTTTGGAGAGAGCAAATTTGCGTCGACTTCTCAGGCGTACAAATTTTGTGGATGTTTGTAATTACATTACAGGCTTATTGCTAAAGGTAAGCATATGATGTTTGGTACAAAGATTTATTGTATCTTCATGAAATTTTAGGAAATGTTTTTGGAATTTTAGATACATCTGTAGTCGCCATATAGGCTTAACTTTACTGATAGAAATCTTAGCTGTTTGAGGCGAAATTTTGTTGAGCATTTAGTGTTACAATTTTTAAAATAGTATAAAATGTATTACAATAGGAATTTTAGAAATCTGAAGACAAGATGTGATAACAAAGAAGAAAACGAAGACGCAATGGGTTCAGTGTAGCTTCTGTTTGATTTGTTATCGTGCTAAGTGTCAATGATAAGTGCTAGATGACTTACTTGCAAGAATTGTAACAGAAGATGGGACATGGCTCCACCATTTTGGACCGGAGACAGAGGCAGACAATGGAGTGGCGTCATGCAAAATTCACCAAAGAAATAGAAATTCAAAAGTACACCTTCGGCAGGAAACGTTATGGCTACTGTGTTTTTCGATTCAGAAGGACTCTTGCTTGTGGACATCATGCCACACGGAACCACCATTAATTCTGACAGGTATGTTGCAACTCTCAAGAAACTTCAAGTTCGACTGAGTCGTGTTCGACAACATCGGGAGAAGCAGGATGTTCTGCTATTGCACGACAACGCACAGCCATATGTCAGTCACAAGACCACAGACCAGATCAGAAAATTCGGATAGACAGCACTGAAACAGCCGCCTTACAGTCCTGAACTGGCACCGTGCGATTACCATCTCTTTGGTAAACTGAAGGATCCCTTCGCGGAACGAGGTTAGAAGATGACTCCCTTGTGCACGCTGCTAAAGAGTGGCTCAGACGAGTTGGTTCAGACTTTTACCGTGCTGGTCTACAGGTCCTCGTTCCTAGGTTACGTAAGGCAGTTGAAAGGGACAGGGATTATGTGGAAAAGTGACAGTTTGTTCCTTAAGGATGCATCTACATACTGTGAAAATAGCAAAGCTGTAGGATAAAAATATAATTTTTAAACAAACGTTATGCATTACTTTTGGAGTTACCCTAGTAATATAGGCTATAGTAAAGTCCGTAATAAAAGTGTTCACCATTTCAGGGCAAAGAAGATCCCTTTTCAATTTCAATTTTTACTTTGATTTCATTCTTATTATGTGTTGATATGTATTTCTATGTTTTCTTGCTATGAATATTAGACGGAATTACTATGTTTGAAGTCTTGTAACAATAAATGAGAATTTCATTTGACTTTAATGAATTTTTCCACAATTCTTCTACCTCTCACGAAATTATCAATGCAAAGCACGAAATTACCAAGGTTATCACGAAATAACCAACCTTTCACCTTAAGTTGTAAAATTGGTTTTTGGCACATATTCAAGAACGTATCCAATCTTTTATGTCTCCAGATTTGTACAGCAAGTTATCGTCTTTTAGATGAAAAAATCGGAATAAGGATATATTTACACATTTGCATTTTAAATTAATTTTCATGAAATTATCACGAAATTACCAATGTTTACCCTATAAGATTACTGAAAATTACTGACCTTAATCTGCCAGATCATAAATTTAAGAAATACCACCATAACTGGAATAATGAATAAATACGGATTACTTTTCCGATTTATCTTTACTGCTGACCGAGAGTAAAATACTGCCAAAGCCCTTGACACATTTAATAAAGGAGACGTTAATCGGTTCACCGAAATGGACTTCTTGTTGGTCCATTATGATGGTGATGATAATTTCAACGTAATATTATTACTATTATTTTTAATCTGGAAAAACTTTAGTAACTATAAGAAGAGTATTGTTCAATATTCCAATTAAAACATAAAAATTAAAGGTCAGAAAAAATATTTTTGCGGCTCGTTAGTTCGTGGAGTATTGGAAATTTTTGACACCCGACGCTGAAATCTACACCCACAATTATTTCCGATATAATATGATCCGATATTCTGCCTTCAATTACATTCCAATATCGAAATAACCGGCACCATATGATTGTGAAATAGCCGACTGTAGGGGAAACCTGTGTAAAACGGCCACCTTAATTTTAAGTGTTACTTTACACAACTTTCGGTGTGCTCAAGAGTCTAAATTTAAAGGTGTGAGTTGTATATCATCCAAGGACAGTGATATGGCATTTTTTAAATTTTGAAAAAATGTATATATTGTCGAAATTAAAATTTTTCGGAAGTGTAATATAATGGCCGTTTTACACTGGCATCTGTGTAAAACGGCCCAGTGTATATTATGCTAGAAAAAAATATGATAGAAAACATATTCAGTTGAAAAATACATATAGTTACACGATATTATTTATTATCGTGAAAGTGGAACATGTTAATCTAATTAACTAAGATCATATAATTGAAAAGAAAGCATTAATATGGTATCAATTATAACATGAATTAGGACATTTAAATTTAATAGTCTAGCGATACAAACCGCAGGTGAAATCATCATCTGCTACAGGATCAAGTCCAGGAAACTTCATGAGCCCATTTCATGCACGACATACAGCGACCCATCCTTCACCACTAGCTGAAATGGAGTGGATATTTTCTTGACAAAATATGCATTCAGCATCATCGTCATCGTCTAAATTCTCTTCACTACTTGTAATTTCAATGTTCTTAGTATTCTTCTTTTCCAAAATTATTTTATGATACACGTTTCTTTTTCTAACTATTTTCTTGAACCTGGCTGCTTCAGCTTTCTCTTTTAGTTTTTCAGCACATGGCATCTATATTCCTTTCTTCGACTCGCCGTCTCAGATTGGTTCTAGACAAATCATACATTTTGCTTGCCTTTGTAGTTCTCATTTTATTTTCCTGAACAGCTTTAATGGCTTCCCTCACATTTTCCCTGCTCCAAGAATTTCTATCAGTGTTCCTAAATACGTCTACTTATAGCCTAGTTGATACTGGAAAAGAAACCGAATTACTTGTAGAAGTTCTAGTGTTTCAATGTATTACGTCAGAGATATCAGAGTAAAACCATCAAGCGCGGTGTAAAACGGCCAAGCACTGTGTAAAACGGCCAAGCACTGTGTAAAACCATCAAGCACGGTGTAAAACGGCCAAGCACTGTGTAAAACCATCAAGCACGGTGTAAAACGGCCAAGCACGGTGTAAAACGGCCAAGCACTGTGTAAAACGGCCAAGCACTGTGTAAAACCATCAAGCACGGTGTAAAACGGCCAAGCACTGTGTAAAACAGCCAAGCACTGTGTAAAACCATCAAGCACGGTGTAAAACGGCCAAGCACGGTGTAAAACGGCCAAGCACTGTGTAAAACCATCAAGCATTGTGTAAAACGGCCAAGCACGGTGTAAAACGGCCAAGCACTGTGTAAAACCATCAAGCACGGTGTAAAACCGCCAAGCACTGTGTAAAACGGCCACGCACGGTGTAAAACGGCCAAGCACTGTGTAAAACGGCCAAGCACTGTGTAAAACCATCAAGCACGGTGTAAAACGGCCAAGCACGGTGTAAAACGGCCAAGCACGGTGTAAAACGGCCAAGCACGGTGTAAAACGGCCAAGCACGGTGTAAAACGGCCAAGCACGGTGTAAAACGGCCAAGCACGGTGTAAAACCATCAATCACGGTGTAAAACGGCCACGCACGGTGTAAAACGGCCAAGCACTGTGTAAAACGGCCAAGCACGGTGTAAAACGGCCAAGCACTGTGTAAAACGGCCAAGCACGGTGTAAAACGGCCAAGCACGGTGTAAAACGGCCAAGCACGGTGTAAAACGGCCAAGCACTGTGTAAAACGGCCAAGCACGGTGTAAAACGGCCAAGCACGGTGTAAAACGGCCAAGCACGGTGTAAAACGGCCAAGCACTGTGTAAAACGGCCAAGCACTGTGTAAAACGGCCACCGTGCATGGCCGTTTTACACCGAACACATGCATCTAAACAAACAAGCTTATAGCATAACACCGCCATCTTGAAGTAGTTTCGAACACATGCATGTTGAACTTTATAACCTCTATTATATCAAGCAGTAGATAAACATTTCACGTTATGTATATTATGTATGAAATTATATCAAATAATAAGTAGTTACTTTAGATCAGAACCTCCAAAAACAGTTATCATATCGAAATAATCATAAATTGTGAAGACAGCCATCCACGAATTTACTGACCACTTTCAGAAGCAGTTCTGACGTAATGCACTGCATAATCGGTAATATGGCAATGCTGCTAAAGGTATGCTTACACATGGCCGTTTTACCCAGGTAGGCCGCTTTAGACTGGTCTCCCCTACTTTCTCAATATAAATTGTTCACGGCAACTAATAGGCCTATAATTATTAATATTTTATGTAAACATGTGTCAAATAAATTTGGGTGCAACTACCAACTGACAATGTGACAGATACATTTATCTTTGCCAATTCACAAATCTGTAGTCATTTTAACACGGTTACGACAAAATCATTACAGCAGTTAAAGGAAGAGAAAAGAGGAAAATTTTTCTACTAGTAGTAAATATTATGGTATTTCGCTTTGGATTCAGTCTGTGCAATCTGACTTCAAAGGAAAATGCGTTGTCTTGTCTTCTAAATAGTGTGTACCATCTCGGCGATTCTTAAAGCTCTTACCGAAGTCAGGTAACATATTACTGATTAGTTCAAATAATGCAATCTTAATTATTATGGAAAGATACAATGACCTCAGCGTTTTGTGATTTCTCATACACCTAGATCATCTGAAAAGTATTTTCACAGTCAAGTATATACAGTCACGAAGCTCAATACGTAGGGAATATGCATCCATAGATAGTTGCTAACCACTAGGATCGCCACTATCGCCTCATCACAGACAATGCGAAATAGTACCGTCACAGTCTATTGTTCCTAGTACCCTCAACAACTCAAGCTTCGTGACTGTGAATACTAGACTGTGGTATTTTCCTATAAATACTCTACTCAATTGTCTTTGAGTTGCTAGGTGACGAAAGATTTGTTTATATCTGTCGTTGGTATTGTTTTGAAACACATTTCTAGAAACATTTGTTTTATATCTGCCTTCAGTTTCTAATTGGAGATGTGCGACTACAGAATCGCAGTTCAAGTGTTCTGCGTTTCTTTTGAAAGAAAAGGCATGAGTACAAAAATAAGCAGATGCAGAAATATTTCAAATGGGAGGTAAAGTGGTGGTCAGTAGTAGGACGATATCAAATTGGTTTAAGGGATTAAATAATAGTGATTTAAGCCTTGAAGACCACGATTTCTAAAGAATGAAGCTTTATACATCAAATTGGAAAAGCAATCAGTAGCAGTGAATTGTCAGTAATTTTTGTTGGATCAAAGGCCAAAATCTGTTTGTAAGATTCTTTCAACTCCTTCATATATTTCTGCCCTAGGGAAGGTCTTTGAATGTAAACCGATCTTTCCTATTTTATTCCTTCCTCTTAGTCGTCACATATGATCCATATATCTTAATGTCGTCTATCATCTGATATCTTCTTCTGCACCGAACTCTTCTTCCGTTCACCATTCCTTCAAGTGCATCCTTCAGTAGGCAGTTTCTTCTCAGCCAGTGACCCAACCAATTACTTTTCCTCTTCTTTACATGTAAAGAGCAACTTAAAATATGGATCACAACTGTCAACTAACGTTACATTTGAGTGCGTGCCCAGTAGGTGGTTAATAATAGAAAAATTCAGTCTTATCCATTTGGGTATGGATAAAATTAATTTATTATTATAAAGTTATTATGATATTAGGAAAAATTTCTTGCTGGTTATATTATGATTAAAAGATAGGAGTTTCCATGTATGACAATCAACAATACATAATCTGAAAGGACAAATGAAAATCGCAGATTATTAAAATGGCTACTTCAAATCAACAGCGGGCACAATGTGTTCTTTCTTCTTCTTCTTCTTCTTCTCCCTTCAAGGTTTAGGTGATATCACCTGTTCCGGTCTCTATCGTCCAGCCACCTCTTGCGAGGTCTACCCAGATCCCTTTTCCCGATCGGGCGATAATTCATTATCTTCTTTGGTAGCCTATTCTCTGCCATTCTGTCAACATGATCTTTCCATTTTGTTTTATTTTCTTCTACCATGTCGTGTACTGAGAAAATATTGAGATCTGATCTTATTGTTTCATTTTTTATTTTATCGGCTTTAGTGCATCTTCTTACGTATCTCATAAATTTCATCTCTGCTGATTGTATACGTGATTCTTCTTTTTTTGTTATTGTCCATGATTCAGAGCCATATATAAGAGTAGGTACAGCCATAACTTTATAAAATTTCATTTGAGTTTCTTTTCTCGCTTTTCTTCCTAAAGTTCTTCCAATTGTTCCACATATCATCTGAAATCTATTAACTTTCTTCTCAATATCTTTCTCATAATTAAAACTAATATCACATCCTAGATAATTGAAGTGGGATACTTGTTCTAAAATGTTTCCATTTACTATTATTTTAGATCTAACAGGATTTTTCCCTTTAAAAGCCATTATCTTTGTTTTGTTTGCAGATATAGTTAGATTGTAAAATATTGCGTTTTGGCTTAATCTATACACTGCTCTTTGTAGGTTATCTTCTGTTTCCTGGATAATTATTTGATCATCAGCGTATAGTAAAGTATTTAAAGGTGTGTTAGATTCTATTTTAATCGCAGTCTGTATTTCATCTTTCCACTTCAAAACTAGATCGTCAATATATAAATTAAACAGAGTGGGTGATAAACTGCACCCTTGTCGAACACCTAAATTTGTTAAAATTGCTTCTGACACTTTAAAACCTGAGCTAATAACTATTTTGGTATTTACATATAAACTCTTAACGGCACTAATAAGGTGCTTAGGAAAGCCTCTTATTTCCAGTATTTTCCATAAAAGGGGTCTTTTCACTTTATCGAAAGCTTTTTCATAGTCAATGAATGCTAAGTGGGTTTCCAAACCAAACTCTCGACGTTTTTCAATAATCTGCCTCATTATAAATATATTATCACTAGATGAGCGTCCTTTTCTAAACCCTGATTGTTCCTCTGATATTACTACATCAGCAATAGCTTGTAATCTTTGATTAAGAATTTTTCCATAGATTTTATATCCTGCATCTAATAAGGTTATTCCTCTATAGTTTCCTGTGTCATTTCTATTACCTTTCTTGAATAGGGAAATAACTTTGGCTGTATTCCATTCCATGGGCACTGAACAATTTTTCCAACACATGTTCAGAAAATGAAGGAAACAGAATTTTAATATCATTCCACCATATTTAATTAGTTCAGCATTAATTCCGTCCAATCCAGTAGCTTTTCTATTTTTTGTTACTTTTAAAGCCGCTTCTAATTCTTTTATGTCTATTTGATCTATAGAACTACTGTCACTTTCTACATAATAATTCTCTTCACAGTTTTCATCATACCATAAGTTTCTGTAGTGTTGTATCCATTGGTGTTCTGTAATAATGTTAATACTTGCAGTATCTTTCTCTACTTTATTCAAATGTTTCATAAGCTTAAAGGCTACGTTCTGTCTTCCGTGGATGTCATGTTCAATGTTAGCAATAAATCTTTCCCAAGATTCACTATGAGATCTTTTTATCAATTTTTTTGTTTCATTTCTTTTCTGTTTATATATTTCCCAAGCTTCATCCGTTCGTGTTTGTAAGTACGATTTATAAGCATCCTGCTTTTCTTTAATACTATTAGCTATTTCTGTGTTCCATATTTTCAGACCCCTTTTCCGATTTGATGTTTTACTTTTTCCAAGTACCTCATTAGCTATTTTCAATATTGCTGATTTTAACCTACTCCATTCTTCTTCAATATTGTCTTTAGTTTCAACCATTTGCAGTTCACGTGTGAGTCTTTGTTGGTATAAGTTCCTTATACTCTCTTCCTGTAGAAGATGCACCTTAAATTTAAAATTCTGATTTTGAAGTTTCGTTGAACATTTTAGTTTCTTCCATCTTGTGTTCTTTGGTATGCTAAATTTGAGAGAGGTAAAAGAGTTCAAAGAGAATTTCGACGTGAGTATGGTGTGCGTAATGTACCTAAATACGATTCCATAATGTTGTGGTATCGAACATTTGTAGAAACAGGTTCTGTGTTAAAAAAAAAAAAAAAAACATGCAGTAGGTCGCAGGCGAAACCCAGTACGAGAATCAGCTATCTCTTGACTTCGCCCACAAACTCCCTACATCTAACCCCTTTTGACTTCTTCGTGTGGAGTTTTGTTAAAGACATTGTCTATTCACAGAGCCCAGGAACATTGATGATCTGAGATTAAAAATTACTCAAGCTTTTCAACAAATCACCCTTCTTATGTTACAGCGGACATGGGCTAAATTGCATCACCGTTATGAGTTGTGCAGGGTGCGCAATGGGGGTCATGTTGAGCTCTGAGGAATCTCCCATCTTTCAGTGTTTGTATGCACAAAGTTTCAACAAATAAAGTTCATCCATGTTGAATCTTTCGTACACTACTTTTAATACTTGAATATAAATAATTGATTAAATGGCGATCTTACTACGTGTTAATTGTGTAAGCATGTGCGGCTTTCAGCTGTTTCGGTGCTTCTTCACACCATCCTCAGAGCCTACTAGATCTCGGCGTCATCTCGAACTTCGCTGCCTGTTGTGTGGGTGCGTTCGATTGTTGAAAAGTGGTGTCAAATAGTGTGTGTGAAATATACAGACACACTAAAACACACCCTGATCAAATTCTCAACACACAGATCAGTTTCAGAACACACACACTATTTGACACCACATTTAAACGCTTTTCAACAATCGAACGCATCCACACAACGGGCAGCGAAGTTCGAGATGGCGCCGAGATCTAGTAGGCTCTGAGGATGGTGTGAAGAAGCACCGAAACAGCTGTAAGCCGCACATGCTTACACAATTAACACGTAGTAAGATCGCCATTTAATCAATTATTTAAATAAAGTTCAGTACTAAATATTTTACGGTGCTTTTATTTTATCCATACCCAAACGGATCATCCTGTAGAAATAATTTACAGCAAGTCTGTACCACGACAAATATACAATTTGGGGAATTAAATTTAACGAAATACTGGAAGATATCTGAAAGAAAATAACAACCTGCAAGTCGAAAGGAATATCAAATATTGCCAGAACACGTAAGCGATGGAGGTACTCTCTAGATAGGAGTATAAAGGTAGTTTTATAATGTAGGAATGAAGAAAAAGGTAAACTTGACAAGAGCAAATTTAATTACCGCGTGTACGTGTTGTGTGCAGAGCCGTCACTTGATGCGGAAGTGACTCCCTGCGGAATAGATTCCCTTGATGGATCTAAGTGTAATGGTGTGCGAGCTAGTGATAATGAATTGGGAATTACGTGGGGTCATATCTCCAATGTTCCGCCTCGGGGCTTGAACTCCGGAATATGAGGTAACCCCGAGACCACCTCCCCGTAATTATGTGCAGGTAATGAGATATTGATGTGGACTCTGATGAGATGACGGCATCTCCGAATAGCGTCGCAGTGCCCAGGATGAGTTGCAGTCACAGGGCCTGCATGACCTATTTATTAAATAATTTGAAATATTTGTGAGAATGAACGAAATTCTCTGACAAGATTTGTCAAAGTGTTAATAAATCCTCAAAATAATAATTAGATTTTGAGAGTTTTAAATTATCTGTAAGATACTATAAACGTTAATTTAAAACTTCAAAGTATTAAAATAATTTTAAAAAGGTAATTAATATACATTAAATATATCTAACTGCTGTTTCGAAATTGTGCTTCGTCAGAGGTCTTACTGTCTTGGAAATCACTTGACTAACAAAATTTCTTGCCTTAAAAATCGATAATGTGTTAAATTGGAAAAATCATATTAAAGAAATTACTCCCAAACTAATTTCAGAATGGTTTGCTATTAGATCTATGCAAGAGAGAGTAAATATGAATACCTTAAAAGAGTATACTTTGCATACTTCCACTCGGTAATGAGTTTTGGAATAATATTCTGGGAAAATTCTACAGATAGTAATAGTATATTGCTACTACAAAAAAGAGTAATTAGAATAATAGTAGGTGCCAAATCTAGGGAATCGTGTAGAACCATTTTCAAAAAGCTACAAATAATGCCCATGACTTCTGAGTACCTATATTTTTTCATTAAGAAACTTCCTCGTATATAATCGTCAAAACTTTGTAATTAATGTAACAGTTCATAGCATAAATAAAATAAATAAATAATCCGTGGCGCTACAGCCCATAAAGGGTCTAGACCGACCATCCGGCTGCTGGCCTCACAACCACATGCCGGAGCAGAGGTGGACGATCATCCAACCAGAATGGAGGTATCGTATGGTTAGCACGATGATCCCCCCCCCCCAGCCGTTATACGAGTAGCTGGTATTCGCAACCGGATTTCGCTACCTATCGTAACTCCCCAAGTGCATTACGATGCTGGATGGGCACTGGTCCCATACACTGGCCGAAATTTCAAGAGAAAATTTCTTCTCTCATGAGGGCTCGAACCAACGCGCATTCCGTAACGCGAGTCCTAGGCAAGATGCCTTAGACCGCGACGCCACGGCGCGGGACTCATAGCATAAATACTCGTCAAAAAATGACTTCCATACTCCATCGTCAAGACTGTCGTGCTATCAAAAAGTAGTGCGTTATATGACAAGAAAATAACCTCCCTATGGATATAAAAAATCAAACTCAAAGCATAATTCGTTAATCTTCGCTGCTACTTACCTATTAGAGTTTTACGAAATGTTTATTTGGCCATTATTCAGTCTATCATTCAATATGGTATAATTGTTTGGGGTGGAAGTACAAAAATTAATCTTAGTCCGTTAAATTTACTACAAAAACGAATAATTAAAATTTGTTTGAAGAAACGTTTCGATTATCCAACTAAATTAATTTATTCTGAATTTAATGTATTTAATATTGAACAAATTTATAAGTATACGCTGTTAAAATTTTATCATAAAAATCGTAATAAGTTTGTATTACAGACACACAATTATGACACAAGACGAAATATTAATTCAACATTAGTAGAACCTAAATGTCTCACATCTGCTGGTCTAAAGCATAGCATAAATTTTGGCCCTCGGTTGTACAATGCTTTAACTAAATTACACCCAGAACTTCTAACATGTAACCCACTAACATATAACAAGAAAATTAGAAACGTGTTAATATCTTAAATTTGATTAAATAAATTTATAGCCTATGTGTATGAATTAATCAACCTATATTATATTTGTATTCTATAATTTTGAAATATATATTAATCCTACTTTTCACGTGCGATATTATTCTTCTCTAGTGTTAATATTATAGTATATACTTAATTCCATTGCCGCTGTAATTATATTTTAGTTCCTATTTTATTTTACTTATTTATTTATATTATTATTATTATTTTTTATTTTAATATTATATCTGAACTGCGACCGAGCACGAGCGCTGCTCATTCGGTCTCAAATTTTGTTAATACTACTGTATCTTCTTTTTATATTGCTTGTATTATTTTATTTGTATTTATCTTTGTTTGTTTTTGTAATTATAATTCTTTATTCTGTATATTTGAATTTAAATAAATAAATAAATAAATAAATACTAAAAAAAAAAAAAAAAATAAGATTATTTAGGGCCAAATTAAATAAGTACCCTGCCTAATTTCTCAGGTCTTCTATTCTGTAGGTGAATTTATGACATTCAACAACGCTGTATGATTATTTCTGTCTTGTATTAAGTATGGATATTAACCCCATGTATTGTAATAGTATATTGTAAAACTCTTCTCTACATATTTTAACTAGACTTTGACTATAATTAAGACTTTGTAGTACTATGGTTACATCAGCTTCTTGTCTATGCGGATGACGTGAATATGTTAGGAGAAAATACACAAACGATTAGGGAAAACACGGAAATTTTACTTGAAGCAAGTAGAGCGATCGGTTTGGAAGTAAATCCCGAAAAGACAAAGTATATGATTATGTCTCGTGACCAGAATATTGTACGAAATGGAAATATAAAAATTGGAGATTTATCCTTCGAAGAGGTGGAAAAATTCAAATATCTTGGAGCAACAGTAACAAATATAAATGACACTCAGGAGGAAATTAAACGCAGAATAAATATGGGAAATGCGTGTTATTATTCGGTTGAGAAGCTCTTATCATCCAGTCTGCTGTCGAAAAATCTGAAAGTTAGAATTTATAAAACAGTCATATTACCGGTTCTTCTGTATGGTTGTGAAACTTGGACTCTCACTCTGAGAGAGGAACATAGGTTCAGGGTGTTTGAGAATAAGGTGCTAAGGAAAATATTTGGGGCTAAGCGGGATGAAGTTACAGGAGAATGGAGAAAGTTACACAACACAGAACTGCACGCATTGTATTCTTCACCTGACATAATTAGGAACATTAAATCCATACGTTTGAGATGGGCAGGGCATGTAGCACGTATGGGCGAATCCAGAAATGCATATAGAGTGTTAGTTGGGAGACCGGAGGGAAAAAGACCTTTAGGGAGGCCGAGACGTAGATGGGAGGATAATATTAAAATGGATTTGAGGGAGGTGGGGTATGATGATAGAGACTGGATTAATCTTGCACAGGATAGGGACCGCTGGCGGGCTTATGTGAGGGCGGCAATGAACCTTCGGGTTCCTTAAAAGCCATTTGTAAGTAAGTAAGTAAGTTATTAAGATTTTTAAAAATATTTTTTCATATTCTAGCTCTGAAGCGATGTACGATTACCATGGAATGTAAATAGATACAATCGCCGTTCGACATATTAAAGTACAATACTTTTTTCAGATATTTTAACACTTTGAAGTTTTAAATTTTGTATTATTTTGTATTAACAACTGTTGGGTTATAAAGTGAAATATAATCAAATAATGATATTCTCTCCTTTCTTCTTCTAAGGTAAAATAAATACATAAATTAGGGCACATATGAATTTCTGCAATTGGAACCATATGTTCCTTAACAATTTTACATTTTCCCCTTTTCTTACTGTTCTTTTAGCGTTTTTGAAAAAAAGAAAAGCATGTCTTGTAATATTATTTCTCGTATAAAAACTTATTGAGCAGTACTAAAGAAAATTAGCACTTACCCACTGACAGTCCAGAAACATTAAACATACTTTAATATTAACACTGATAAAAATATTAATTTGTTTGTTTTTCATTTGTAAAATGTGTAGATCTTACGACTCTTTCTAGCTATCATAAATACCCACATATTTTCTCTTTCTCTCTTATACCGAATTTTGCACATCTCTGTCCCCTCTTACTTATTTGTTCGATTTCACAACCTTTCTCGCTATCATAACTTAAATACTCTAGAAATTCCACTCCACACATCATCTCTGTTCTCCTCATCTTTCGCTGTTGCTGCTTCTTCATTGGAATTCTCTGCCGCCTGAAGTCAAGGGCTGCCGAACTTTGATTTCTTTTAAATATAAATTAGAATAATATCTTATGATGAGTTGCCAGACCTAACGCGTAGTAAATATTTAATGCAAAGTATTCCACTGTGTTTATTTTTATTTTTTGTTTAAACTTCATTCAATTGTCTCTATAGTTATTATGTAAATAGTATTTTATTCTAATTTAATGATTAACTGTATTCCAGTATTTTTGTTTTTATTTTTTATTGTGTACATTTTATTCAATTGTCGGTTTCTGGTTTAATTACAGTATGTCAATCATAGTTGCTTGTAACTTAATACTACTATCTATTCCAATGTGTTTATTTTTATTTTATTGTGTATATTTTATTGAATTATCGGTTTATGGTTTTATGTGATTCGTATTTTGATTCTAACAACTTTAATATGTAGCTATTCCACTGTGTTTATTTTTATTTTATTAGGTAAATTTTTATTTAACTGGCTCTTTTGATATCATTATGTAAATCGTATCTGTATGTAATGACTTAAATCCGATACAGTTGTATGTTCAACTATGTAAGCAACTTTTAATCCTGGTTGAGTGTAAGAGAAGGCCCTACGGCCTTAACTCTGCCAGGTTAAATAAAGCCATTATTATTATTATTATTATTATTATTATTGTTATTATTATTATTATTTCATTGTGTACAATTAATCCATTGTCGGTTTCTGGTTTTATTATATGCATCATACTTGCATGTAACTTAATACCAATATGTATTCCATTGTGTTTATTATTATTTTTATTGTGTACATTTTTATTGAATATCGGCTTCTGATTTTATGTGATTCGTATTTTGATTCTAACGACATTAATATTATGTATTCCATTGTGTTTATTTTTATTTTATTAGGTAAATTTTTATTTAACTGCCTCTTTTGATCTCATTATGTAAATTGTATCTGTATGTAATTACTTAAACCCGATCCAGTTGTATGTTCAACTATGTAAACAACTTTTAATCCTGGTAGAGTATGAGAGAAGACCTTAAATTTTCCAGGTTAAATTATTATTATTATTATTATTATTATTATTATTATTATTATTATTATTACACAATATTAATATGCGTTACAAGAGCGGTATGTTGAAGTTTTCATGTTCGAGGAAAAGTTTGAAAAAGCGAAACGTAGTTGAGCTTTTTTAATTTCCGACAGTTTAAAGAAAACATACCGCTCGTGTATCGTACATTACTTTGTGCGAAGATCGTTTATTACATACCTGAAAGAGGAATTTCTAATTAGTTGCAATGAAATCTCCATCTTGGTTTCTGTTCAATGACGGCAATTTTGCAAAACAAAAATATCTATCTTCAACATTGTTGCTTTAACATGTTTTCTGCGTTTACTGTGCTCCAGCAGGCCGTGATATACGTCTGTCTTTTTTTTCCCCCCAGTCCATGATGAGTCTGGAATCTTTGTTGTTTTTTCACGGCTTCCTTAATGTTACTTGCATCACGAAATGCAGTAACATTAGTGGAGTTGTAGAGTTTACTTAATTTTTACAAGTATTTAAAAACAATAATTAACAGTGGAATTTAGGTGAAATTGCAGTGGTAAGTTTCCAATTTATAATTATTAATATATTGAACGTCTTTAAAAATAATATGTTAAAAGCCTAAAGCAGTAAAATCAATATGTCACTTAAGCGGTAAGAAGAGGGAAATTGTTATGTGTGTTAGGTTGGGAATACTGAACGTGGAATTTTATACTTTCCGCGGATTGGTTTTGTACGGAAATAAACGATCTCGCACAAAAACATTTTGTGACATAGACAATCAACTTTCAGTATTTCATAATTTTTAATAATATGCTATGTAGAACTATTTAATTAATTAATTCCATGTGGGTCCTGCCATTGTGCGCATGACATTGTAGTAGTTAAGGTTCTGCGCTACAAAACGTTGGTTCGGGGCCAGATTTCCATTGGGACCATGAATTTTTTCAACTGGCATAATCCTTCCGGCTCTAACAGGAAAAAATACTTCCACATAAACCTGCTCTAGTGACAAAAATATCAGCCTGAAAACTGTGATTTACAGACAAATACATTTTATTTACATGAACTGATTGTAGACCTTTAGGCGTACTAAAGCTATCCTTTATTTAAATATGGGGGTGACTGTATGAGTTCGTATTTTCAGGTTTTGAACGTTGTGCAAAATTTGCGAGTTTTGCACTGTATCACAGATACAGAAACACGGTATAAAATAAACAAAAAATATCGCATAAAATATTTCGCACGTAATGTAGTCATTGCGATCCGGAACAGTACAGTGAATTTATTGTCGAACTTGTTTTGTAATATGGAGACTGATGTTATAGTACAAAGTACCTAAGCTCAGTTAAACCCTGTGCAACATTAAAATGTCGTATGTGATTAAATAGATATAGGATTAGTACGAGGGCTATTCATAAAGTAACTTCCGTTTTCATATAGCGTGCGTAACAACAGAGACAGTGGCGCCGCTCTTGCGATGGAGTATACCTTGAAGAAGTACGCATCGAGCAGCGGTAGAGTCAAGGTCGTGTCTTTGTTCCTCTCTGAGCCACAAGCTGTCAAAATGTGTGCTGCAATCTCGCAAGTCCCGCCAGGTGTGAGGTACTTTCTGTAATAAGATTTCTTGTGGCCAAGAACTGTAAAGCTAGTGAAATTCATCGCCAACTTTGTGAAGTTTATGGGCCAGACGTAATGAGTGAAGGTGGTGTAAGACAATGGTGCTGTATGTTCAAAAATGGGCGAACCAAAGTCCATGATGAAGAGAGAAGTTGTCGACCGAGTATCTTGAATGCAGATCTGATTCGTTTGGTTGACGAAAGGGTTAGAGTAAACCGCAGGTTCATCATGAAGACGTGGCTTGGCTCGAAGCGCTTTGACGATGACGAAGAATTGAAAATCAGCGTCGTAGGTTGGCTTCAGTCGCAGGCGGCCGAATTCTACGACAGCGGAATTTCAAAGCTCGTCAAACGCTACGACAATTGTCTCAATGTGACTGGAAACTATATGGAAAAATAAAATAGAGTGTATACTTTCAAACGTACTGTAACCAAATTCTGTAAAGTCATTCACAGGTTTGTAAAAAATAAACGGATGTTACTTTATGAATAGCCCTCGTAGTTCGATGAAAAAATCTGTAGTAAGGTTATATTGCTACCGATTTAATGCTGATGGTAGAAGTAGAAACATTCAAATATCTTGGAGCAACAGTAACAAATATAAATGACACATGGGAGGATATTAAACGCAGAATAAATAAGGGAAATGCTTGTTTTTGTTCGGTTGAGAAGTTTTTGTCTTCTAGTCTACTGTCAAAAAATCTTAAAGTTAGAATTTATAAAACAGCTATATTACCGGTTGTTCTGTATGGTCGTGAAACTTGGACTCTTACTTTTGGGAGAGGAACAGAGATTAAGAACGTCAGAGAATTTATTTATTTATTTATTTACTTATTTATTTATTTATTTACTTATTAATTCATGAATTAATTAATTAATTTATTTATTTATTTATTTATTTATTTATTCTGGTGTAGTTAAGGCCATCAAGCCTTCTCTTCCACAACACCGGGAATACAAATACAATAATAGAAATAAACAGAGAAAAAAAATACACTATATACAAAGCAAAGCTACACAAGAAATAAAGAGAGAGAGAATAAACCACTATAAACAAAGTAAAGCACAAAAAAAATATACACAGGTTGCAGTCACACAAACTTTAAATGAGTGATTAAGTATCATAATTAATTGTATCCTAACTAATTAACTAACATAAGCAAGAAACTTGCAATTTTAATCTAGATTAAAAAATAAAAAGAAAAAAAAACACAAATCAATACTTCTAGCAATACCTAAAAACATTAACTAAGACAAAATTTTCCAATTTAATTTTGAATTGTGATAACGTCCGGCAGTCCCTGACGTCATTAGGTAACGAATTCCAGAGGCGAGGTATTTCTACAGTATAGGAAGATGAGTATAAAGACGTTCTATGATGAGGGATAGAAAGAAGTGCTTGATGTCGGTTTCGAAGAGTTGTAAGAAATTGAAAGCGCGATAACAGATAAGGTTCGTAGGAAAATATTTGGGGCTAAGAGGGATGAATTTACAGAAGAATGGAGAAAGTTACACAAAGCAGAACTGCACGCATTTTATTCTTCACCTGACATAATTAGGAACATTAAATCCAGACGCATGAGGTGGGCAGGGAATGTAGCACGTACGGACGAATCCAGAAATGCATATAGAGTGTTACTTGAGAGGCCGGAGGGAAAAATACCGTTGGGGATGCCGAGACGTAGATGGGAGGATAATATTAAAATGGATTTGAGAGAGGTGGGATATGATAAAGACCGGATTAATCTTGCTCAGGATAGGTACCGATGTCGGGCTTATGTGAGGACGGCAATGAACCTTCGGGTTCCTTATTAGCCATAAGTAAATAATACAAGTAGAAAGGATTGGTAGTATCACTATTATTTTTCACAATTACAGGTTGTTTTAAACTCCTTTTATTTCAATGCAGGTCATTGTTCATTTAACGGATTAAGTTCTGTTTTGCAGGGCAGTTTTTTCATTCTTGGTTACCACATTAGTTCTATAGCCTTCATTGCCCTTCCATAAATGAAATTCATTAAGCAAGTTGCGAGAGAAATTTAAAGATTTAATCATTCAAAATATCATTTACGATACCAACTAGCTTGTACCATGTTTATGAGAAATCACCAACATTTGCAGGAACAAGTCGTCTGCAACGAAACTGCAAAAGGATGACCTTGAGTTCGATTCTAGCTAGTTACACTGATAAACATATCTAGGTCTGTAACTACCAAAGAGAACGTTTCTGGACATGGGTTCCTATATGAAAGTTATTCATAATTGTCTCTATTATCCCTAAGAATTTGTAACATAATCACTGAATCACCCTGTATAGCTGTTATACTGCATAAAATACAGGGTGATTCACGAGGAAAGGTAAAAAATTTAGGATGCGATATCTTAGGCCATTTTGAGTGAAAAAGCTTATATATACACAGGTCCGTTTTCGAACGATGGCGGAGCTAGGTGCACTTTTTTTGGTAAAACGTCTCGCCCCAATGTGAATCAGAAGTTACCATATGCTGCTGACGTGAAACAAGGTCACCGATGAATGACGTAACATTGGAATCTGCATTGTGAGCGATGTAGATAAGAGAAGAGAAACGAAGTGGGTGGTGGGGCGTTACAAATGTCACAACAAATACGCTATCACTTATCGGTCCACAGCAGCTACCTACAGTACAGTAGTTATACAGGTACAGTTATCGGAAATGTTAAGTTGTGTTTTTCAAGATACCTTATAAATTTTCGACTGCAGAATATGCCGATATTGTGTATGTTTATGGTTTGTGCGTTGGAAGTTCCTTGCGTGCCGTCGCTGAATATGAACGACGCTTTCCGAACTGAAGGGTACCATATCGAAGAGTATTTACTGTCTATGGGGTTGGATGAAAGTCTTGGTATAGCAAAGGAACGGGGAAACGAGAGAGGCGCTAATCGACCTATTTTGGATGCGGTATAAAGACAGCCACGTGCAACTCTCTCGAGCGATGAGCGTGATTCACGCCCGAGCGCAACAGTGCATTGAAGCAGAAGGAGGCACCTTTGAAAATGTGCGAAAACATCGACCTCGACTTCTAGAATATTAGGCATGTATGCATACGTGAATATAAACTTTAAATTTGTCCGTTATCTGTCTTTAAATGCGAGTTAGTACAATGGAATCTCAGAAGTTTTTGTGAAATCAAAGAGCCATATCTTCGTAACCGATCGAAAACGGACCTATATTCATATGAACTTTTTCACTCAGAATGACTTCAGAATTCACATCCTAAATTTTTTACCTTTCCTCGTGAATCACCCTGTATATGTAATAGTAAAGAATTACATTTTAATTGCCTAAATCATTTTTTAACGTTAATTTATGTGTAATATTAATGTGTAATATTAATGAATAATGAATGTGTAATATTAATGGAGTTCGACAAGGTTGTCCACTATCACCAACTTTATTTAATATTTATATAAATGAAATTATTTTAAAATGGAACCAAATCTACACATCAGGAATCAAAATAACCAGTGCTCTAACATTAAATACCTTACTCTATGCCGATGATCAAGTCATAATTTCCAATTCAGAGGATAATTTACAAAGAGGATTGTATACATTAAATGAAATATTAAAAGATTTTGGGATGGAAATTTCAGCACAGAAATCAAAAGTAATGGCATTTTTAGGACAAGACCCAGTGAGAAGTAAGATAATACACAATAACCAATGCCTCGAACAAGTGCAAAATTTCAATTATCTGGGTTGTGAAATATCTTATCAAAATGAAAAAGATGTGAACAAGAAAATTACCAAATTTACACAAATTCTAGGAATAATAAACAATACATTAAAAGCTAAATTAGTACAAAAATCTACAAGAATAAAAATATATAATACACTAGCATTACCCACCCTTCTATACGGAAGCGAGATTTGGACATTAAAGAAAAAAGACATGAACAGAATCAAAGCAACGGAAATGAAATTTTTCAGGAGAACAGCAGGATATACTCTTTTAGACCGAAAAAGGAATGAAGAAATTTTAGAACAATTAGAAGTAGAGTCAGTAGAAGAAAAAATCACCAGATACAAATTCAATTGGCTAGATCATGTAAGAAGAATGGAAAATTCAAGAATCCCAAAAATTATGATGCAATATAAACCTAGAGGACATCGTCGACCAGGAAGACCGTTAAGAAGACTGCTAGATGGGGCCGAAACAGGTCTACAGAGGCCTAATTCGTGAAGGATGATGATGATGATGATGATTAATGAAATAAATTTATGACAGAGGGATTTTTAATTATTAAAAGTGATAGCAAGTATAATTATTACATTAATTTATTTTCATGTTCAAATGTTGCCGACATGCATGTAATTTCCAATTATATGTGCATGTTATTGTGTACATTGTGAGCACTTTGTTGATAGATAATAAATTCTCCAATGTATACGTCGTTTGTGATGGACACATCTTTAAGCGTCGACTCTGACACGCTATACGAGGTGTATTATTAATGAAAACTGCATGTTCCGCGTTGTTTGATGTAGTGCGGTGACAAGAAAAATTAGCAAAGGCCTGTTATTGTAATTGTATCGTATTAGCTGCATGTTCGGACGGCAAGGTGCCGATATGACGAAACGCGTTAATTGAAACTGTGTATGCTTCATTACTTTGTCATGTCCATAGCAATAAACACACCGCATTTATTGCTTGCGTGTGACGGACTAGCCTGGTTTAAAATGGTATAGTAACAGCACTTATATATGTAGAAAGTTACTTAAATCATGGGAAGAGCCCTGTTCTGCCTATTTATTCTGCCTTTAACGCGATTTTTCACTTCGGAATATGTATGATAATAACTTTCTTGTGTTAAATTTTAACGTACCTCGCTAATATGTTTTCGCGGGATATCAGCCGAGTTAAGATTTTGGAATGCTCCAAGCTTTCGACTGCTATCTCTGCAGCCATCTTCAGGGAAGTGATGTCCGAACAGAAAGTCGAAAGTTTATATAGATGTTAGGCTGTCTCAGGTAAAACGGGATTGGTTGGCGGATCGGCCAATCCGGGGCCGGGAATTGTCATCGCTCGTAAGCTCCGCCCCTCCCAGGATTCCTGCGTGAAGTTTGGCGGGCGGCGAGCCCTGTTCCGCCGGTTGGAATCGGTTGCCGTCCTCGGTCCGTGATCTTCATGACCTTGATTGTAAGAGGGCCTGAGTTGGTCTAAGGCCGGTGTCCATGCCTGACTGAGCTGGAGTCCACTGTCTCTGTTAAAGTTGTTTTTCTCCAGCTTGATCTCTATGGCCTCCTTGATTGTACGATCCCAGTAGTGGCTTGATTTGTTAATGACCTTGGTGTGGTCAAACAGTATTTTATGCTCCTTTTCTATGCTGTGTTGCGCCACTGCAGATTTTTCCGGGTAATACAGCCTCAGGTTCCTCTTATGTTCTTTGATTCTGTCTTCTATTGTGCGGCCAGTCTGCCCTATGTATACTTCGCCACACTCGCATGGAATCTTGTAAATCCCTGGAGTCCTTAAGCCCTGACAGTCAGGGGGCGGAGCTTACGAGCGATGACAATTCCCGGCCCCGGATTGGCCGATCCGCCAACCAATCCCGTTTTACCTGAGACAGCCTAACATCTATATAAACTTTCGACTTTCTGTTCGGACATCACTTCCCTGAAGATGGCTGCAGAGATAGCAGTCGAAAGCTTGGAGCATTCCAAAATCTTAACTCGGCTGATATCCCGCGAAAACATATTAGCGAACCAACGCCGAGAAAGCCTCAAATCATACATTTAACGTACCTTGTTAACATGTTTCGACCTATTTTCGGTCATCTTCGGAACTGGTCGTTGTTGGTCTTTGCGCCTCTTGTTTCCTGTGTGGGTGCGTTCGTAGTGTAGAGTCAAAGAGTGTATGTGTTTTGAAATTGAGTTGTGTGTTGAGAATATCGTTGGGGTGTGTTTTCGTGTGTCTGTGTATTTCATATAGTTCTAGTGTTCAAATTACATAAGTTAGGTCAGATACAACAGTGTTCATGAATGAGATAGTTATATACAATAGAAGTAATTTAATACAGTTATAATGATTGAATAAAATTAATAAAATCGGTTAAAAAACAGACATGTTTCGGAGGTATGCTCCTCCATCTTCAGTGGTAGTACCACGACTGTAACAGGAACATAAATTGTGTAAATCTCGTGGTTAATAATAAAATTTTACAAAGATACATAATCTAAATATCAACAATTGTTAAAAATAAAATAAAATGACCTAAATGTTGTTTGATTCAAATGCATATTATGAGCTTAAATACAAATTAAATTGATTAAAATAGTTATTTAAAAATCTTTTAAATGCAATATCTAATAGTACAATATATATATTAAGTACAATATGATTAACCATAATATATAAATAGTGTATGATATTCAAATTAACAAAAGGCAATGTTAAATTGTCAAGATTATTAAAAATGAAAAGTATGACAAAACCTGAATATTAATCATTTCAAAGTATTTGGTAATTAAGATTAGTAATGAAATTAGAATGAGGAAATAGACATTTAAGATGTCTTGAAATATACTACCTGAAGATAAAACTTGTATTTATATAATAATAACAACAATGAAAACTGAGTAGGAAGAATGGACAGAATTAAAATCAAAATATTGAACTCACCGCTGGTACAGATGTTCGATCGTGTTTGAAATTATGTGCCTGTCTGTCCTATGTAGAAGTTGTTGCAGGTGTTACATTTGAGTTTGTATACGCCTGTGTGGTTGTATTTGTTTGTTTGTGTTGTTTGTTTGTTGAGATGCTTTTGTAGAATGTTATTTGTTCTGTATGCGATATTGTAGTTTAATTTCTTGAATGAGGTTGCAATTTTATGTGTGTTTTTGTTTTCGTATGTTAGTGTGATGTATTTTTTGTGTTCTTGTGTTTGTGTTGTATTCTTCTGTTTTTTTGTGGTTTTGTTTTGTCTTACGTATTATGTTGTCTATTATGTTAGGGTTGTATCCGTTTTCTTGTGCTATGTATTTGATTGTGTGTAGTTCTTCGTTGTAATCCTGTTGGTTCATTGGTATGTTGAGTAGTCTGTGTATCATTGTTCGGAATGCAGCTTGTTTGTGTTGTGTGGGGTGGTTGGATGTGTTGGGTATGTGTGTTGTTGTTGTTGTTGTTGTTGTTGTGGGTTTTCTGTATTGTTTGAATGTGTGTTTGTTGTCTACTTTGTTATTGTGATGTCTAGAAAATTTATGGATTTTTCAGCTAGTATTTCTAATTATAGAGGCTACTCTCATACCTAGAAGTGGTGTTATGGTGTTGAACATTAATGAGAATCAGTCGTCCTGTTGACCTGTAACTGATGCTTTGTGGAGAAAGAGGAAAATGGTAGGCCTATAATAAAGGAGATGAAAATTAAGATACCTGCTGTAAAGATGCTGGGTAGTTATCTGGATCCTAAACTAAGGTGGAACAACCATGTCAGTTATATGTAAAAGGATTTCTAGAGTAATTTATCTCTTGAGAAGCCTCATGTACAAGATTCCCAAACATTATTTACAACAAGTTTACTATGCACTATTTGAAAGTATTATTAGATACGGATTACGTTTGTATGGAAATAGTCCTTATCTTCGAAAAAGTCTGTTATTGCAGAAAAAGGCAGTTCGTATTTTAACAATGTCACCACCCAGACTATCATGTAGATATGACAGTCTACAACCTATATATTTTTTTAGCTTTTAATGTATGTAAACAAGAATATTACTAATTATACGATTGTAGAAAATCTGCATCAGTGTGAAACCAGAAATATTGATAAATTAAACGTATCATTTGTCAGGTTGTAAAAAACAGTATCTAGCTATGTAATTACTGCAATAAAAGTACATAATAAGATACCTACAAATATGAGGGCATATAATGAAAGACAATTTAAACTTCAGATTAAGAGATGGCTACAAAATAATCCTTTTTATAATATGAGTGAATTTTTTGAAAATGATGTAGTATTTTAGTTGTATTTTATTATTTTTTAGATTTTAATATTCTTAATATTGACACATTGTATTTTATGTTACATTGACGAGGCCTCTTGTACTATTGTACCTTCAGCAAATAAACAATAGAATAGGAAGAATATTGAAGAATAGGAATTAGCAAGGGACAGAGCCAATATTTTAATAATAATGATAATGATACTATTAGGCCTATTATTATTATTATTATTATTATCATTATTATTATTATTATTATTATTATTATTATTATTATTATTATTATTATTATTGTCTCCCATATCACGCGAATGCACACTTAAATATTGGGAGGAACTGAAATTCCCAGACATACCGCTTATTCAGCTTTGCAGGAAAGAGCCATCGCCATTCATAGGGTTTCAGGTTTGAAAGATAAACGATTACTCCAGTTTCGCAATCTTTACGTCTTCACTTGTGAGATGCCTTATGCTAACTGCGGGCACTGCGGCTGCAGTATTTGTTTTGTTGCGTTGAATTGGAGGAAGCACGTAACACACGAAATCAAGAATAAAGACTGATGCAACCGTAAGTAACATTTGTATTTGACGCAATCGAATGGCGTAAGCAGTCTGCAGTAGATTCTCGAATCTAGACCGCTGCTACCCGTAAGGAAAAGTACGTTCAAGAGCAAAAAAGGTAAAAAGCAACCAAAAAGTAGAACATTTTCTAAGAAATTGCCCATGAATAATAAAAGATCGAAAAATGCAAAATAGAAGTAGGCTATATTGGTTCGTGTTCGAGTAGGCTTCCGCGGCTGGTGTACATGGTCTGTGGATAAGCTTCGGGGCTTCTACCGCGTTGTCTTGGTGTTGGTGGCTGATGTTTCGACCGCTGTGTTGTGGTCATCTTCAGAGCAGTTGGATAAGGAAATAGTCTGCTAGCTCGTGTGTGTGTGTGTATATATATATATATATATATAGTCTCAATGGGGGAGTACTTTCGGTGATAGGTTGTAGGTTCTCCTTCTGGCATCTGATTGGTCCTTCGTTGTCCAATCCGGTTGAGGTCTGTAAGAGGGCCAGTATTTAATATGAATACATCCCCTTCATACAGACCTCAACCGGATTGGACAACGAAGGACCAATCAGATGCCAGAAGGAGAACCTACAACCTATCACCGAAAGTACTCCCCTCATCGAGATTACTATATATACTGTTTTCGCTGTAAGAAAAATCCTAATGTAAACATAAGCACGTTGCTTTCATACCCGTGATTGGCTCCCAGTCGAAACACTCACATGGCGCAGGAAAATATAGTTCGTATTTGGAAACCAAAATCTTGTATTATTTGAAAATAAAAAAATCAATTCTAGTTGTTAAATGCAATTAAACATTTAACTTCACTCATATGTAAAACGTTATGTATAAGAAAAGCTACATTTATATTTTGTTATGTGCTATGAACGCGGATGAATACCAACAGTAATACCGAGGTAGTCTGTTCTTGTAACAAGCTGGCGTCACTTGGGCTCGTAGTTGTTCACGTAAGCACGTGGTACTGAAGTATGGCTTCTGCATCTTCAACTGTCCGTTGTGAAGACATAAGACTTAAAAATAATTTAATTGCAGTAATTATAAAGTAAATGTCTCCTAAGCAAACGAATGCATAGTAGTGAGGTGAGGCCTACTTGACGAGTAACGGGAAATGTTTAACATGAAACAGAATGTACAACAGTAGGCGGGAACACGTACTGAGAATCTATGGCGCCAAACAGCGGCCAATGAAACCTCACTTCAGTCACGTGCTATTGTTTACATTAGGATTTTTCTTACAGCGAAAAGATTATATACCACAACACAGCGGTCGAAACGTCAGCCACCAACACCAAGACAACGCGGTAGAAGCCCCGAAGCTTATTCACAGACTATACTGGTTCATCTTGAACTGAAACGAGTTTATATTGCATTCTGCATTGTCTGTGATGTCTCAGGAGAAATATTATATTTCAACAACTTCCGAGTTCTAGTAGGCCTGATAGAAGCGCTGAGATCAATAACCATTCAAGTCCATTTACACAAGTTTCGAGAGAAATGCAGAAAAACGTTTTTTTATTCCTTACCTAATTATTATTTTTTTGCACGTACGAAATGGAAATATAAAAATTGGAGATATATCCTTCGAAGAGGTGGAAAAATTCAAATATCTTGGAGCAACAGTAACAAATATAAATGACACTCGGGAGGAAATTAAACACAGAATAACTATGGGAAACGCGTGTTATTATTCGGTTGAGAAGCTCTTATCATCCAGTCTGCTGTCCAAAAATCTGAAAGTTAGAATTTATGAAACAGTTATATTACCGGTTCTTCTGTATGGTTGTGAAACTTGGACTCTCACTCTGAGAGAGGAACATAGGTTCAGGGTGTTTGAGAATAAGGTGCTTAGGAAAATATTTGGGGCTAAGCGGGATGAAGTTACAGGAGAATGGAGAAAGTTACACAACACAGAACTGCACGCATTGTATTCTTCACCTGACATAATTAGGAACATTAAATCCAGACGTTTGAGATGGGCAGGGCATGTAGCACGTATGGGCGAATCCAGAAATGCATATAGAGTGTTAGTTGGGAGACCGGAGGGAAAAAGACCTTTAGGGAGGCCGAGACGTAGATGGGAGGATAATATTAAAATGGATTTGAGGGAGGTGGGGTATGATGATAGAGACTGGATTAATCTTGCACAGGATAGGGACCGCTGGCGGGCTTATGTGAGGGCGGCGATGAGCCTTCGGGTTCCTTAAAAGCCATTTGTAAGTAAGTAAGTAATATTTCTAGTTGTTTTAGAGATTAAGGCGAAGTAGTATACCAACTTTTAAAGTCATAACACTTGTGGAAATATCCAAAATTTTATTTCGAATTTGCAAAAAATGAATAACCAGAAGTGGACTTGAATGGTTATTGATTTCACTGCTTCAGTTATTACAGACGACGTTTCATATGTCTACATTTACAATGTAGATTGTATCCTCATATACATTTCAGTATTCTCGAGTCCTCTATTTCATAAACTCTTCGCATATTTCTGTATGTGTTTAAGAAGCAGAGTTCGTTAATTTCGATTAGAAAGTTTAACTGCTCCGGGATTTATACCGCGGACTCTGTTTTGCATAGTGCGCGCCGCGTCGCAGCGGGAGATTACGCGGCCCGCCATTAGAACATGCAGCGCGCCGCTGAAGAGATTGCAGGGGATAATTAGAGCCGTTTCATTTGATTCTAATTCAAGAGTCCCTCGAGGAGGTTTGGGGAGAAATTAAAAGATTCCCCACCCGCTATAACTGAAATTCCATTCCGCTCCATCCAGCCAGTAGTAAGCAAATTGGACCAGTCCGAACTTTTGAACCAATAGTTTCTCGTAGGAATGTAATTTTCACTTGAGTTACCACCAAAGGCCTGAGAAAACTCATATAACAAACATTTATATCATTTACGTCTAGTGTCTTTTTACGAGGATTACTTGAAATGAAATGCGCAAGAAGGCACAATCATCATAGCAACAACCATGAGTAATTTGTGCTTGTAGTGCATCCCTGATGCCAATAACGCTGCTACCTATACTGGGTGTTCAGTTCAAAATGTGTCTTGGCTCGCTGTATGCCGTCATGTGGCTAGCTGATGAGCCTAGAGAATTCAATCTTCCTACACTTCCGCAGCTCAGGTCTATAATCTAAGAAGCAGAGAAGTTGGCTAGCAAGTACGGCGTGCATTCTGAAGAGTACGTGCCGATATGTACGGTAACGCCGGTAGTGGCAGGAATGTGAACTGTTTGGAAATACGTACTGTCGGGATATGGGGAGAGGGTTAAGACGATTACTTACGTATTTGTTGACATTAACTTCGACGGTCAACATGGACACGGAGCATTTGATTTGTGTTGTGGAATGTTACCGTACGCAACCGATGATAACAAATACCCTGCGTACGACTTGCCGGCGCAAAACACAGTTCGAAAGAGGTTATGGTAGCACACAGACCGTACAGACCGCCATCTGTTGCTACGACGTTCAAGTTATACCGTACACGTTCTCAAGTTCAGATTGAAGAACGCCTTAAATAATAGGCAACTTCTCTAACATATAAGCTGAAACTCGCTTCAAATCGGTGACCCAACAACAGTGACGTCATGACACACTTTGAAATGAACACGCAGTAGAGAGTCCACATCTGTGGAGTAACGGTTAGCGCGTCTGTCCGCGAAACCAGGTGGCCCAGGTTCGATTCCCGTTACCTGGTTGAGGTTTTTCCCGGGGTTTTCCTTCAACCCAGTATGAGAAAATGCTAGGTAGCGTTCGGTGTGGACCCCGGACTCATTTCACCGGCAGTATCACTTTCATCTCATTCAGACGTTAAATAACCTAAGATGTTGATAAAGCGTCGTAAAATAACCTACTAAAAACATACAGTGAAGAATAATAAAAAGGTGTCTCAATAAGCTTTTTGATTATCCCTCAGATCTGTTGTATTCTGAATTTAAAGTATTTAATATCCATAAAATTTTAAAATTTTCTTATTGAATTTCGTTCATAAAAACTGAAATTTATTTAATTTGTGATTCACATAAATATGAAACTAAAAGATCAGACAACATATGCCTCACAGAACCACAACTATAGCTTATAATTACAGTAGCAACTTCGGTCCAAGGCTATAATAAGAGAACAGTTAAATTGCTAAAGATTCAATTTCCTAATGCTCTTTATTTTAAAAAATCAATTAAATATTATTATTTAGGGAGAAAATATAAAATAGTTTCAATTACTATAATATCTGTTTTTATTCAAATTCTTTTTTTTTTACTTATTATAATATTAATTAATAAAATATCTTAAAATGTTGTGGAATGCTCCCCGAGCACGAGTAGGCCTATGTACTCTTTGTGGGGATGCTAAACTGATTTTTATATGTAAAAAAACCTAAGTTATCTTTGCTCTATCAAATTATTACTTACTTACTTATGACTTTTAAGGAACCCGAAGGTTCGTTGCCGCCCTCACATAAGCCCGCCATCGGTCCCTATCCTGAGCAAAATTAATCCAGTGTCGACCATCATATCCCACCTCCCTCAAATCAATTTTAATATTATCCTCCCATCTACGTCTCAGCCTTCCCAAAAGTCTAATTCCCTCCGATCTCCCAACTAACACTACATGCATTTCTGGATTCCTCCATACGTGCTACATGCCCTGACCATCTCAAACCTCTGGATTTAATGTTCCTAATTATGTCAGGTGAAGAATACAATATGTGCAGTTCTACGTTGTCTTTCTCCATTCTCCTGTAACTTCATCCCTCTTACTCCAAATATTTTTCTAAACACCTTATTCTCAAACACCCTTAATCTCAGTTCCTCTCTCAAAGTGAGAGTCCAATTTTCACAACCATACAGAACAACCGGTAATATACCTGTTTTATAAATTCTAACTTTCAGATTTTTTGACAACAGACTAGATGACAAAAGCTTCTCAACCGAATAATAACAGTCATTTCCCAAATTTATTCTGCGTTTAATATTATTATTTCAGTTACATTACCGTTTGTTTTAAGATTTATATTTACTTCGGTTTGACTCTGTTGTTTCAACTTCCGTTTCTGTAGGTCTTTATATTTTTATGTTCCTTATATTTATATCATTAGATTATCTTTGTCCCCGTAATTTTATATATACATATAATTAAATAATTAAAATTGTAATTGTAAGTGAATATTATTATTGGGTTCACATTTTTAAATAAATAAATAAATAAATAAATAAATAAATAAATAAATAAATAAATAAATAAATATTAAGTAAAGTAAGTAAATAAAACTTCCTCGTTAGAAATAAATCCTTGTCGAAATGAAAATGTTGCACTGTAACTTTTCCATTAAATTTCAGTAAATATTTTATACATTACTAACAGAATTTCGAACATTAAATGGACAGTCAATTATAAATATACGACCATTATATTACTTCATCACGTACACACAAGCGCAGGTTTGAAGGTGGAAGCCGTCTCTGAACGTTGTGCTGAGTTGCCACCTGGGACGCGAGGGCGACGGTTTTACGTCCCTGCAATTTCCTCAACTTGCTGGAATCTAATATCATCAATCGGACTCGCTGCTCCCAGCAGATTTTAAAAGCTCCTGGCGACTCAAATAAAATGGATTTGATTGCTTTATTGTGAGCGTCTTATATTGACACCCGCCTCCTCTTTGACGACGCGGAGGAGCCTCCCGTGAAGTGCAGAAGATCGCCATAAACGGATTTTGTTGATATAAATTTCACTGCCAGAGTGGCGCGATGGAAGAAGTCACACGGGAACGCCTGTTACGAGAAAGTGGCTATGGCGTGACATTGACCCTGACGGTGCGTGCGAGCTTATCTGCACGCGTGTGCACGAGAATGACACGTCAGCGGGGAGCAGAGGGAAGGACGATAGAAGACGTAAAAATGAGGAAAAAACACGAAGTATATAAGGAATAGACAGATAAAAAACAGGAACAGAGGGGAGGACGATAGAAGACGTAAAAATGAGGAATAACACGAAGTATATAAGGAATAGACAGATAAAAAACAGGAACAGAGGGGAGGACGATAGAAGACGTAAAAATGAGGAAAAACAAGAAGTATATAAGGAATAGACAGATAAAAAACAGGAACAGAGGGGAGGACGATAGAAAACGTAAAAATGAGGAAAAACACGAAGTATATAAGGAATAGACAGATAAAAAACAGGAACAGAGGGGAGGACGATAGAAGACGTAAAAATGAGGAAAAACACGAATTATATAAGGAATAGACAGATAAAAAACAGGAACAGAGGGGAGGACGATAGAAGACGTAAAAATGAGGAAAAACACGAAGTATATAAGGAATAGACAGATAAAAAACTGGAACAGAGGTGAAGACGATAGAAGACGTAAAAATGAGGAAAAAACACGAAGTATATAAGGAATAGACAGATAAAAAACTGGAACAGAGGTGAAGACGATAGAAGACGTAAAAATGAGGAAAAACACGAAGTATATAAGGAATAGACAGATAAAAAACAGGAACAGTGGGGAGGATGACAGAAGACGTAAAAATGAGGAAAAACACGAAGTATATAAGGAATAGACAGATAAAAAACTGGAACAGAGGTGAAGACGATAGAAGACGTAAAAATGAGGAAAAAACACGAAGTATATAAGGAATAGACAGATAAAAAACAGGAACAGAGGGGAGGACGATAGAAAACGTAAAAATTAGGAAAAACACGAAGTATATAAGGAATAGACAGATAAAAAACAGGAACAGTGGGGAGGATGACAGAAGACGTAAAAATGAGGAAAAACACGAAGTATATAAGGAATAGACAGATAAAAAACAGGAACAGTGGGGAGGATGACAGAAGACGTAAAAATGAGGAAAAACAAGAAGTATATAAGGAATAGACAGATAAAAAACAGGAACAGTGGGGAGGACGACAGAAGACGTAAAAATGAGGAGAAACATGAAGTATATAAGGAATAAGCAGATAAAAAACAGGAACAGTGGGGAGGACGACAGAAGACGTAAAAATGAGGAAAAACACCAAGTATATAAGGAATAGACAGATAAAAAAACAGGAACAGAGGGGAGGACGATAGAAGACGTAAAAATGAGGAAAAACACGAAGTATATAAGGAATAGACAGATAAAAAACAGGAACAGTGGGGAGGATGACAGAAGACGTAAAAATGAGGAAAAACACGAAGTATATAAGGAATAGACAGATAAAAAACTGGAACAGAGGTGAAGACGATAGAAGACGTAAAAATGAGGAAAAAACACGAAGTATATAAGGAATAGACAGATAAAAAAACAGGAACAGAGGGGAGGACGATAGAAGACGTAAATATGAGGAAAAACACGAAGTATATAAGGAATAGACAGATAAAAAACAGGAACAGAGGGGAGGACGGTAGAAAACGTAAAAATTAGGAAAAACACGAAGTATATAAGGAATAGACAGATAAAAAACAGGAACAGTGGGGAGGACGATAGAAAACGTAAAAATGAAGAAAAACACGAAGTATATAAGGAATAGACAGATAAAAAACAGGAACAGTGGGGAGGATGACAGAAGACGTAAAAATGAGGAAAAACACGAAGTATATAAGGAATAAGCAGATAAAAAACAGGAACAGAGGGGAGGACGACAGAACACACGTAAAAATTAGGGAAAACCAAAATATATACGGAATAGACAGATAATAAGTTTCTTCCTTAGTTCTTTTTCCAGAGGTCCGCAGATGATATTCCTTTTTCTATTGAAAGCTTCCTTAGCCATTGCTGTTCTCCTTTTGATTTCTTGGTGACAGCTCAAGTTACTGCGTGGAGAGAGTAAAATGATGAAATATATAATTTTATTATTATAAACGAGAAAATGAAGGAAATGAGAAAAGTTAAAAATCTAGAGGAAAAGGGAACTGAGCTGGAGATACGAAGAACGAAAAATATAAAGAAAACGGAAACAAATACAGAAGTAAGGAAAGAGAGAAGGATACCCAGAGAGAGAAATAGTTATGGACGAAATATAAAATAATGTAATAAAATTGAGAAAAAAAATAGAAGGGAAAAGAGGACAGACGATGTGAGAGATGGATTTTAAAATAAGATCAGATTTTTTTTACAAATTCCTGGGGATATGTGAAAAAGAAAACTACTTATAAGTTTTCTGTTGCTTTCACATTGATTCGTATTGTTTTCTTACACTTTAAATAATTACAATAGCTTACACATTTTATTCACACATTAAAATACTCATTCTAAAAACTACTATTTAAATTATTAATATTATCAGAAGATTGAATTATTTTAAACAGGCCATTTCTTGCTTCCCCATTTTGCAGAAAATTCCTGACAGTTCATGTTGAAATTTGTTAAAATTGCAAGTCTGGCTCGAAAAGTTTCTTGCTGATGTCCACACCGTGTTCATTGAAGAAAAAACCCTTCGTTGAAGTATTATTTCCAGGAGACCTATAAATAGTTGTCAACTTCTGGAGTTCTGCACAGGGAATCATTTTCTCAAAGGAAAATAAAAATAAATCACTTCATTTTGGGCAAAGATCAGAATTTTATTCGTTCCACTTTGCTATTTTCTCTGAAGTCGCATTTTTCTTCAAGCAAGGAATTTCATCAAACACCGAGTAAATGATTTCATTCAGGTCAAGTCCATATACATTTAAGAAAAATATTGGAATTTCTCTTCAAATGTTTCTCTTTCTGGAGGTTCTCAGCAATATATATTCCGGAGATACCGTATCTTTTGAACGAATATGTACAGTAGTATTCCTGTGAACAGAGATAATGTCCAATACTGAACGGCCCAACATACGAAAATCTCCATATGCCTTTAATGTCCAGGGTTCGAAAAGTTCCAATGTACTGAAAAGGTCTGTTACATAATGTCCAACGTAAAAATGTCCATACAGTAATTAAGTCCAATGGCCAAAAGTCCAATTAACGAAAATATCCATGTGATTGCAATGTCCAGGGTACGAAAAAGTCCAATCTAATTACAGCCTAACATAAGAATGCAACTACTCACACAACGATCTCTGTAATACAACTTTATTTGGTAGTATAGGCCTAACAGAAACTTTATAAAAACATTTTTATGGACTCCGGATAAGTAAGGTAGAATAATTTAGTATTCGTCAACATTTTCAGGTTCATCTGGGTTGCTGTGTAATTTGAGATGATATGAAATTGTACTTAAATAGATAGGTAAGTCATTTTCAGCTTTATATTGCTGGTAATTGTTTATTAGAATGGCGATTCCTTGTCGGTTCTCTATACACCTTTTATTTAGTGGCTGTTTTATGTTACTATGTTCTGCAAGTAATTGTAAGACCACGGTTTCTGTTTCGCTTTGTTGCTGTTTGAGATGTTCATCACCATATATTTACATATCGATGGCCCAGAACCATACTGTTCCAAGTCCATTTCACTTTTTTTTTTTTTTTTTTCAGGAGAGCTATTTTAAGCTCCTGACATTCAAAGCTTCGTGAAACAATTTGGAATAGCTTCATAGCAACCTTATGGAGAGGAATATTTACAATTTTGTTCGATTCATATATGCAGACAAGAACTGGAACACTATGAAACACAGATTTCTTTCTTATAAAAGTTGGACTTAGAGCAGTCTGTTTCTCAGCCATCGATATATTATTGCATATTGGACTTTCCTACGTACTGGACCTTTTTGTATATCGGACCTATTGCTTATTGGACTTTTTTTGTATATGGGACTATTACATTTTGGATCTTTTTGCTTTTTGGACATTTACTGCTTGGACTAAATTCCTTAGACGATTTTTACTTGGACATTTTTGACTGGACCTTTTCTTTCTGTGAGCACTTTAAATTTGACGAAATTACCTGTAACCAGTATTCCAGGTACTAAGATATTGTGACAGCGACGTGAGATTCGAACTCACGACCAGCGTCCCGCAAGAAAGCAGATCGCACAGGCTCCACGGAACATTGAGTGACGTCGCGCGGTGGAGAGAAGAGAGAGGGTGTATTACGTTAACGCGACGAGTTTGCGCTCGCATCTGGTGCTGGTAGAGAGGAGAGGGCTCTGGATTTCTCTGGAGTGCCATCTCTAGAGACGCGTGGAACCTTCGAGGCTACGTCGCTGTGGTTATAAATTACGGTCGCGAAGGAACGACAGGAGTTTTCAGCTATTCAGTCAGTGAGAAAGCCAGAGCAAGGAAGCCAGTCTTGTGTACCGGAGTTCGACTCGAGTGTGCGTCCGCAACTGCGTCAGCAGCCGAAGGCCTGAGTTCGAGTGCAGTGGACCGCAGTTGGAGGGACCTGAGTTCGAGTGCAGTGGACCGCAGTTGGAGGGACCCGAGTTCGAGTACAGTGAACTGTCTCTGAAGGTCTGTGGTTCGAGATACTGTGAACTCGAGTGACTGAGATAGAAGAACTGAGAACTGATAGTTCTGATTTGTAAATAGTGCTTTGTAAATATTAGTTAAGAATAACAGTTCATTGTTGTTCGTACTAGTTCAAGTAAATTGTCATTGTCGTCAGTGGAGTGCTATAACGAATACTGTGTTGAGTAAAAATCCAATTGTTGACGAGAGCGTTTAAGGCGAATTGTAGAAAGGAATTATTGTTGTGACGAATAAATTACATTGTTGTTACTAATAAAATTCACAATATGAACCGTTGAGAGCAGAAGTGGTGTAAGTCAAAAATGGATAATGAGGGTTAAAGTAAACATTCTGTAAAATACAGAATACAATTAATATCCAACTTATTTAAACTATTAGTAGTCAGTGGATAGCAAGAAGACATATTAATTGCTACATTGTGCTATATTTTACAGAATTTTTACTTTAAACCTCATTACCCAAGTTTGACTTACACCACATTTGCTCTGAACGATTCATATTCAACATCATTTTCATAAAATTATAATAATTAACATCGAAAGTCAGGGGACATCTGTGGATAAATTATTAAATTCGGCGACATTCCGGCGACGAATTTTGTGGCCACCAGCGTGGCCCAGTCGGTTAAGGTGCTTGCCTGCAGGTCTGAATTTGCGCTCGGGTGCGGGTTCGATTCCCGCTTGGGCTGATTACCTGGTTGCGTTTTTCCGAGGTTTTCCCCAACCGTAAGGTGAATGGCAGGTAATCTACGACGAATCCTCGGTCTCATCTCGCCAAATATCATCTCACTATCACCAATCTCATCGACGCTAAATAATCTCGTAGTTGATACAGCATCGTTAAATAACCAACTAAAAAAAAAACGAATTTTGTTCGGGGACAGAAACAAGATTCTAGGGCTCTCCTCGGAAAACAGAGACGTCTGATATCCTTATATTAAAATGAGTGAGAAAATATGTTGAATTTGAGTAGAGAAGAAATAGACGAGATAAAAGGAATTAAAATAGTTCAGAATGAAAGCCAGTGGTTCAGTAAGTTAGTAAAATGTACTAGGAAATGAAATCAAAGGAGAAAAGAAAAAGTTGCGGTCAAGAAATTAGGGAGAGAGGAAAGAGATTTAGTTACACAAATTCCAACCGACATTGGCCATGAAAACGTTATGAGACCAGCTAGACAACCTCAGCAGTTGATGAAATTCAGACGAATGTCTGAATAAGCGCATAGAAGGGACGGAGCGTAGTGGAAGAGGGCTTGGCTGAGTCCACGCCTTATGAAGAGTAATGGTAGTACAGATCAATTTCTAAGTGACCCGCCATTGTCCCTGCGTCGTACTCCATTGCCCAACTCGCTCTTGCGTGGAAATTTAAATTTGGATGCGTTATGGATTTCTCTTGATAGCCTCACGGTTTTCGACCAGTCAGCGAGGGAAGAGTTTTCCTGTGAGGAATAGCGGAGGAGATTGCTTGAATGTATGACAAGGAAACTTTACAAAATAAAGAGTTTTACATTCACGGAAACAACTGGGAAGCATTGTAGTGCATCATACGCTAAACTGGCTATAACGTTAATCGGAAGACTGCTTTGGACGCTGCAGACTAAGGTTTAAATCCCAGGTTTCCAACGTAGAATTTATGCTAAAGGAGGACAGAATTTGAGGTAATAATCCGGTTTTCCCCAGCAAATATTCCACCAATTAAATGATAGGAAGAAGGAGAAGGCCACCGACATAGTTCAGTCGGCTAAGGAGCTTGCCCGCCGATCTTGACTTGCGCTTGTGCTGATTAAATAAATAAACAAATAAATAAATAAATAAATAAATAAATAAATAAATAAATAAATAAATAAATAAATAAATAAATAAATAAATAAGTAAGTAAATAAGTATAAAAGTATAAAAGTATAAAAGTATAAAAGTCTAAAAGTATAAAAGTATAAAAGTATAAAAATATAAAATTATAAAAGTATAAAAGTATAAAAGTAAATAAGTATAAAAGTATAAAAGTATAAAAGTAAATAAGTATAAAAGTATAAAAGTATAAAAGTAAATAAGTATAAAAGTAAATAAGTATAAAAGTAAATAAGTATAAAAGTAAATAAGTATAAAAGTAAATAAGTATAAAAGTAAATAAGTATAAAAGTAAATAAGTATAAAAGTATAAAAGTAAATAAGTATGAAAGTAAATAAGTATAAAAGTAAATAAGTATGAAAGTAAATAAGTATAAAAGTAAATAAGTATAAAAGTAAATAAGTATAAAAGTAAATAAGTATGAAAGTAAATAAGTATGAAAGTAAATAAGTATAAAAGTAAATAAGTATAAATGTAAATAAGTATAAAAGTAAATAAGTATAAAAGTAAATAAGTATAAAAGTAAATAAGTATAAAGTAAATAAGTATGAAAGTAAATAAGTATAAAAGTAAATAAGTATAAAAGTAGTATAAAAGTAAATAAGTATGAAAGTAAATAAGTATGAAAGTAAATAAGTATGAAAGTAAATAAGTATAAAAGTAAATAAGTATAAAAGTAAATAAGTATAAAAGTAAATAAGTATGAAAGTAAATAAGTATAAAAGTAAATAAGTATGAAAGTAAATAAGTATGAAAGTAAATAAGTATAAAAGTAAATAAGTATAAAAGTAAATAAGTATAAAAGTAAATAAGTATAAAACTAAATAAGTATGAAAGTAAATAAGTATAAAAGTAAATAAGTATAAAAGTAAATAAGTATAAAAGTAAATAAGTATAAAAGTAAATAAGTATGAAAGTAAATAAGTATAAAAGTAAATAAGTATAAAAGTAGTATAAAAGTAAATAAGTATGAAAGTAAATAAGTATGAAAGTAAATAAGTATAAAAGTAAATAAGTATAAAAGTAAATAAGTATAAAAGTAAATAAGTATGAAAGTAAATAAGTATGAAAGTAAATAAGTATGAAAGTAAATAAGTATAAAAGTAAATAAGTATAAAAGTAAATAAGTATAAAAGTAAATAAGTATAAAAGTAAATAAGTATAAATAAATAAGTATAAATAAATAAGTATATATAAATAAATATATATAAATATATATATATATAAATAAATAAAAAGAAAGATATAAATGAAGAAATAAATAAAGAAAGAAAAAATAGCCCACATAAATAAAATTAATTTAAGATTTTTCATTCCTTACCTTAGTGTTGTACATTCCATCATTGCACTTAAAAACTTGATTTTGTAGAGAAATTTAATTCCAACATACCGTAACTAATTTACATACAAATGGTTTTTAGAAAATCCGAGGTTCATTCCCGCCCCCACATAAGTCTGCCATCGGTCCCTATCCTGAGCAAGTTTAATCCAGTCCCTACCATCTTATCCCACCTCCCTCAAATCCATTTTAATACTATCCTCCCATTTATGTCTCTGCTTCCCCAAAGATCATTTTCCCTCAGGTCTACCACTCTATATGCATTTCTGGATTCACCCATACGTGCTACATGCCCTGCCCATCACAGTCCTCTGGATTTCATTCATTCATAATGTTCTGTCCAAGGACAGGTCTTTTATTCCAAATCTAGCATTCTCCAGTCTTTACTATTTTCTGCCTTCCTCTTTGTCTCCACATATGATCCATATATCTTAATGTCGTCTATCATCTGATATCTTCTTCTGCCACGAACTCTTCTCCCGTTCACCATTCCTTCCAGTGCATCCTTCAGTAGGCAGTTTTTTCTCAACCAGTGACCCAGCCAATTCCTTTTCCTCTTCCTGATCAGTTTCAGCATCATTCTATCTTCATTCACTCTTTCCAAAACGCAGCTTCGTTTCTTACTCTGTCGGTCCATATCACACGCTCGATCCTTCTCCATATTCACATTTCAAATCCTTCTATTCGCTTCTCTTCACTTCGTCATAATGTCCATGTTTCTGCCCCATACAATGCTACACACAAAGCACTTCAACTAGTCTTTTTTTTTTTTTTAGTTCTTTCTCCAGAGGTCCGAAGAAGACGCTAATTTTTTTATTAAAAGCTTCCTTTGCTATTGCTATCCTTCTTTTGGCTTCCTAGCAGCATCTCATGTTACTGCTTATAGTACACCCCAAGTATTTGAGGCTGTCCACTTGCTCTACTGCCCCATTTAGAATTCGCAAGTTTACCTTCTTTACTTTTCTTCCTATGACCATTGTCTTCGTCTTGTTGGCATTTATCTTCATTCCATACTGCTCACAACTGCCACTTATCTCCTTAGTATCATCTCCTCTTCTGCTAACAACGCCATATCATTAGCAAATCTTACACACTTTATTCCTCTTCCTCCTACTATCACTCCTCCCATGTTCTGTAAACAGTTTTTCACTAAATCCTCCAAGTAGATATTGAACAGGATAGGTAATAAAGGGCATCCTTGTCTTACCCCTCTTCCTATTGCAATGTTCTGCCTTCTGCGTTGTGTAACTTTCATCATTCTCCTGTAACTTCATCTCCCTTAGTCCCAAGTATTTTATAAGCACCTTATTCCCGAACACTCTTAACCTCTGTTCCTCTCTGAAAGTGAGAGTCCAAGTTTCACAATCATACAGAAGAACCGGTAATGTAACTGTTTTATAAATTCTAACTTTGTTTTTTTAAAAGTAGACTAGATGAGAAAACTTGTCAACAAAATAACAGCAGGCATTTCCCATATTTATTCTGCGTTCAATTACCTCTTCAGTGTCATCTATATTTGTTACTTGTTTCTCTGAGGTATTTGAATTTTTCCACCTCTTCAAAGTATAAATTTTCCAGTTTTTATATTTCCATTTCATACTATGTACTAGTTCCGAGACATAATCATATGACAGTATATTGTATTTTCGGGATTTACTTCCAAACCTATCTCATTACTTGCTTCAAGTAAAATTTTCGTGTTTTCTCAACATACTGTAATAAGACAAAAGAATATATACATACTAGGTTCAAAAAGTTCCCGGAATTTGCTAGCATCATAGAAACAACGTACCTTAAACACTATTCTACAGCATTCCCTTCAAAATAGTTGCCTTCCGCAACAACACACTTTTGCCAACGCGTGTAGAGTTCCTGGAAGCAGGCCTGGAAGCCATTTTGTGAAACCCGTCTTAGTGCTCTCGTCGCGTTTGCGATAACCTCTTCAGCATTGAATCTCCGTCCTTTCAGATGACTTTTCAGACGGGGAAACAGAAAGTAATCAGGTGGTGAGAGATCAGGAGAGTATGGTGGGTGACCCAAAGCAGTTATGTTGTGCCTGGCAAGAAAATTCTTTACAATAATTGCGCGATGAGCAGGTGCATTGTCATGCATAAGGAACCAGTTGTTTTCTACCCACTTTTCTGGACGTTTCCTTCTCACTGCGTCCCAGAGGCGACGGAGGGTTTCTACGTACAATTCTTTCGTTACAGTATGACCTTCTGGAATGAACTCATGGTGCATGAGACCCTGAGAGTCGAAGAAAACTTCCAACATAACTTTGCTTTAAGTGTGCTTAAATGCGACAGGCTCATGTCAGTAGATTTACTGGCATGTGAAAGAACTCCTGCGGGACAAAATTCCGGCACATCCGGCGATGCTGATATAACCTCTGCAGTTGCGAGCGTCGTTAAATAAAACATAACATTTAAAATAACTTTGCCTTTGGAAGTGTCCCTAGGAAATTTTTGCTTCCGAGGAGATGTTTTCGATTTCCACTCAGATGACTGTCGTTTAGGGACTGGGTCGTACAAGTAGCACCAGTTTCATTTTGTTTAAGAAATCACCATCTTCATCAGCCATACTGATCATGTCCCCAGCAAAACACAGAACTTGATGTTTGTACTTTGCTCTGTGGACATAATTACAAAATGCGACGAACAAACAAAACACTATGATAAACAATTGCCTACAACTCAAAACCAATAATTGCCATTATCAACAAACTTTAAGGAAATGACATCATGAATGTTACCAACAAAACAAATGTATAATATCCCTTGTTATATATTAATACGAAAAATGGTAGTAAAATTCCGGGAACTTTTTGAACCTAGTAGTATATACATATACATTATAAGATGATAACGATGATTATGGTAATGAAAATGAGGGTTGTACGAAGACCACAACATCGACATCTGTCGATTTACAGCACGTCCTTTAAAGTGACAAAATTCTGTATTCTACTATGATGTGAAATCCCTAACGCTACGTTATTCACCCGCTAGATTTATGTTCCAGAAAGCAAATGCAGACTGGCATATACAGCAGACTTTCGCAATTAAATATTCGCACCCCACGCCCATGAAAAGTATATTAATAATTAAACCGCTATTCCTTGCCACAGACATGATGGGGAGTCCTGCTTCCTCATTACTCCCCTGAAATACGGCGCGTGCGAGACTTCGCAGGTTTTATTCTTGGAGTTACTTTGCAGATTTTGTAGGGAACTAAATTAACTCTGTCAGTAGAGAAACTTGTTACCATGTAGAAGATACTTAATATGAATTTTTTTTTACATTTTTTTCTGTTACCTATCAAACAGACAAGTGTTGATCTATACTAATAATAAATCTGTAACCGAAATGTTTGGTCCTAACATATATAATTAATCGCCCTGAAACCGAAAATCGCTTTTTTGAAATTTTTGTTTGTATGTCTGTCTGTCTGTCTGGATGTTTATTACCTTTTCACGCGATAATGGCTGAACCGATTTATATGAAAAAAATGTGCATAAATTTTATCCGAGCCTCTATAACTTTTTGTTTTAAAAAGGAATTTTACAACGTTACATTTGTTCGGTTAAAATTTCTGCATATATAAAGGATACAAATAAAATTCGTTCGGTCATTTCTTATAATACACTGCCCTCTTAAATTGACTGAGTATATTGGGAATTAAATCAAACACGCTATGAAATGTTTCATATAGCTACAACTATTTTTAGCTTTTCTCGGAAAGGAAGCAAAAGCGAGCTAATTAATACCTTCTGTTTGAAATATGTCAAAGAATAACCCCCTGAAATAACCTGACTCTAATTAAGCTTCACCCTGCAAATACACACATATACGATGATATACAAACTCCATTTATTTTTCCAATAATTATACATTTCGGGTTGCATCGACCCGTTGTAGGTAAGGGGTTATCGTTACGGATTACATCGGAGCTTTCCCAGTAAGGAGCAAGATGCACAGAAGGTAAACTTCAACATGGTCAAATAAAAAGGTCCCGTTCAGAATGTACTAGAATTTCGTTAAACGGAGCGAAATTGTCTAGGCCAGTGATGTCAAAGCCAGCGCATTTTTCTGACCTTGACGTCGTGCGCGGGCAGCAATCGCTAAGTATGGAAAGAGGAAGGGTTGTGTATATGAATAAGCAACCTGTTGGATTAAGAAAACAGTGGTGCACAAATTTCAAACGGAACGTGAAATTTTATGTCGTTATTTTCATATGGCTTCTTTCTGTTTGATATTATCTATATTGTCTGTAAAACAAAAGTACTAACACTGATTTCTTAATATTGCACTTGTGTTTTAAATCTTAATAACATAATAGAGAGTTAAGAAGGAATATTCACTTAAATTCCATAGTAGTATAATATTATACTGTATTAAGTGGATGAAACATATCATTCATAAAGAAAGTGATAATCCAAAGAAAAAGATTGAGTATGACATGATAAGTTGGAATTTATGTTGATGGTATCTTTAGCCTTATAAAAGTGATCAATAAACTAATCAAAACAATATTACAGTACAAAGCAAAATTATGTAGGTACTGTATCTGTTTTAAGTGTAACTAATATTATATAACAAAACTCTTATCGCATTATGCTTTTAAGGTGATATTTGTGAACAACTTCCTATCATCAGAATATTAAATTATTTTCTCGAAATCTGCTGAAGCTATAGAGCTGACATTTTTACAACACATGGACACGTATCTTTTGCTTATGATGTAACAGTAGTTGTTGCTTTGTTAATTCATTTCCTTACAAACAATTTCCATGCGAATATTTTCAAAATTTTCATTACACCATCTTCAGTAATACATATATACGGTATATTAGATTTACGATTTTATTTCGAGTAAATTTTATTCAGCTTCCTCCAAGTGAAGGCTGCCTAGAAGACAAAGCTTACCAAAAAATTGTTGTTATAATGGAAAAAAAGAAAACAATGGAGAAGAAAAAGAATAAGAAATAGCACAATTAGAAATAATTGGAAAAGACTAAACAAAACATCATTAATTCCAGAAGAAACATAAAATTTCCTAGTATCTATTAGCAAGAACAGGGTTTGTTCATACCTAAAAAGTATGTAATGTTAATAGTTTAACTTATAACTGTCCGAAAATTCTGTTCTGTTTATTATTGCAGGGTTAAATAGCATAAGAAACTGTTGATTTAGAAGTGTATGATTTTTATTTGACACAATAGTGGTCGGTTTCACGATAATTTATTTCGAATAAATTTTATTCTGTAAGGCTACTGAATAAATAGGCCTATACCTGAAAATTTCATTTTTCTAAACGAAAAGTTGAGAAAATATTTCTTTTAAATAAAAAAATCAAACTTGTGAAAAATGAGCATTAAAATTAAAACTTACATTCTTATAATGCACTTATACTTCTCAGGTAAATCTAAAAATTAACATGGATACAGTTTTAATAAGTTCTCTTCCCTTTATCTATTGAATCAGTGCTGGCCGTCCCTGAATATAGCTCGACCAAGCGGCATATACCACCTCTTTCGTCTGTCTCTTTCCTTTCCGCTGTAAAGCGCTCATTCTCTCCTTGGCTCTAAAGCGCGCGCTTGCTCCTGTGGGCATCAATTGACATGCCTGATCTAAGGCATCTAAGCTAACATAGCTCGCTGTGGAGGTTGCATATGTTTTTATTAGTTTTTTTTTTCCCTCTTCCAAAATGAAACTGTAGCAGTAATTCCTTACTTGAAGTAGTTTTTGTTTAATAACTAGCACTTTCGAGGCGCAATTTAATTAGTTCTATTTTTTTAAGGTTCAAAGCATATTTTCAGAATATTTCGGGACCTGAATGAAGATAAGAAGCTTTCCCTGGTTTTTACATATAGGAACACAACAAAAATTTGGCGTTTTGAGTTGTTTCTAAGAGTATTTAATATACCCTATGCAGTACGTATATCCTCACATTCTTACTAATAAACCGTGTATAGTTTTCATACGAGACTTATGCAGAGTTGAGACAGAAAACTTTACTAATAAACCGTGAATAAGCTATGGACGTATAAACAGGCTATAACTTCACTATACAATGGGAATTTCTTTGCAGTAGTTATATGTACGAAACCCCTTGTTTAAGCGTTGTATATAGCGAAAAAATGGCCGCCCCTTTAACAGCTGTTCGTATCGACTGTCATTTTATGATGATGTTTACCTTGTAACCACAGAAGAACAAACCAAAGATCATAGAATTATTAGAATAATATTGCTGTAGCTTGTACTCTTTGACCAAAATGTAGTGTGGTAATCGATTAGAGCCAGTTGTACTATCGATATTTAACACGCCACACTAGAGCGCTCTACCGGATCCAGTAGAGAACCTCAGATATTCTATTACCTTTCGTAACGAAGGAATGACGAAACTATGACGTAGCTGTGTAACAGTTATACTGTTATACACGACGTATGTAGTGATTATTAGTACACAGACTTATAAACGAGCTACTCATTGTATAAGTATAAGACAGTTAAACGTCTGTATATAGAGTTTTTATTAGTAAGACCGTCAATGTTTATATACTGAAAAACAAATGGAAACGCAAAGCGCATTCCTCAAAGTACACGTGCGCTATCTGTTGGTGCTAGTTCAGGATATCCCTATTGCGCCTAGCCGAAGTCTATAGGATTAGTCCCCCCTGGTAGAGGGGAAGAGAAGGCCTGATGGACTTATCTCTACCAGGTTAAATCAATAAATAAATAAAAAAAAATAAATATTGATTCACATTCTTGAGACTGATAAATAAGACTATAAATAAACTCAGCCAAAGTAGCCGAATAACCAAATGGATGTAGGAATTTTGTTGTACTGGGTTTTTGTTCGACTCGACCACTACAAAGTTTCCCGCGTAGTTATAGTGTAGGCTGTGGCTTTTCGCATGGAAACTCTTCAATATTCTTGCAGCGATATTACTTTTCTATTTTATCGTTGAATTTTGATGTTGGGTCCGTGCCAATTAGGCAGATATTAAAGTGCAGCGCTCTCTAAAACTGTGCCGATTGCGAAGGGTCACTCGACGTTCCCTTGCCTGCTGCGATCTCCATAAAATCGATACTCGATGTGAAATGTACCGGTTCTCCGTCTCCCCAATTCAGAAAATTGGAAATATTTGCCACTCGACGAGTAATTCTGTTGCCGCTCGGGCAAAACAACAGAGGCATAAATTGAAACCATAACCGCTGAATTCAGAATGCAAAGGGTGAGGTGGGCGCACTACAAATAGAATTGAAGATTCTCCGTTATTTTATTTCAGCTTCTTTTTTATTTAATCAGTTTGCGAGTGATATGGCAATGGGGAGGAAAAAAATTCCCTTCACACACGAAGCGGAATTGTTGCAGAGTTTATTGCAGACTGTATTACCATCTGTCAATCCGTCTGCTTGTGTGAAGTAACTCTATTACTCTTGAAATATTTTCCAACAAACTTCATGTTTAACGTTCTCTAAATATTTTATCGGGAAAATAAAAATTCGATACAGCGGGTTTTGTATATGTTTATAGTTGAAACGATGAGTTCATAAACTCCCAAAGCCACTTTTTTTTTTTCGAAATGAGTTTTATTTTTATATATATTTTTATGCTCGACCATGCTGAAATGTAGTAATTATACACCTGGTAGCAGCCCTATAATGGACCTCATTAAAGTACACCTATTCATTAAAGTTCAGGTTTTCCACCAATCAGAAAGCAATATGAAAGCGCAAGTATCGATTATTCTCGGATATGCAATCGAAAGACAACTAGCGAAACGTCACGGAGGCTGGAAATCCAATACTGTCGCAGAAGGTTATGTTCTGTTACTATAATAATTAGCGTTAATTGTAAATAATATTCAAATAAATTCAATTTGTCATCTCGTTTTTCAATATCTAAATCAATTTCAAGGTTATATCAAGATTAATGTTCATTTTACTCTCTGGATTATATCAAGGTCAATGACATTTGTTCCTCGGAAAAAATCAACACTTTCGCGTCAGCGCACATCTCACAATTTACGAGATATTGCACAAGGTCACTTCCGCTCCCCAGTCAGATAAGAATAATATGAATACTTATGAATAATTTCAAGATAGAAATATGGTCGAGCATAAAAAGTTGTATGAAACTTAATATAATGGTAATTAAGACGCTCGTATGAAAATTATGAAACTCGCTTGCGCTCGTTTCATAAATATACTACCATTATATGCTCATTGCATAATGTACTATTTTAATTCAAATTTATTCATAATTTACACTTGAAATGGTACATAGGAATAGATACCCGAAATGAGCATATGCTCGTGCTCGGGTACAGTCCAGTAGAGTCTACATAAATTTTACAGATATCAATAATAATGTTGATGATAGTAATAATAATAATAATAATAATAATAATAATAATAATAATAATAATAATAGAAAAACAGTGACGGAGATAATACAAAGATAGAAATACAAATTAATTAATTAATAATAATAAAATAATATTAACAATAATAAAATAATAACTAAGATCAACGTTTCTCAAACTATGGTCCGCGGACCACCTGTAGTCCTCGAGGTCTGTCCTTGTGGTCCTTCAAAAAAGACAGAAGAAAAAATAAAATTCAAACGAACTGCGTATCACACTATAGCTTAAAATCTCAGAGTTTGGAAATGACACATGGCAATCGAATTTCACTTTTTCTCCCAGTACTGACATTTTATGAAATGTATTATCCTACTCATCTATCGACTTCCCACTCTACTCCCAGCAACAAAAGAGGGATTTAAAGCACTATACACTTGGTGTTTCTCCACATCGTTTCCCTGCACATCTGGCGCCGCACCTGTAACCCAGCCAGAGACCACCCGAATTCATAACAGAGGACCAAAGTGCCAAACCTTAATTCGATTTTAAAATATAGGTATACTGGTATTAAAATATGCTATGAAAATGATAAATTTGCTTTCGAAGGGAACAAGAGTAAGGTGGTCGGCGGAACTGTTCTGACTTTAAAAAGTGAACCTCACTTCAAAAAAGTTTGAGAAACACTGGCTAAGATTGATAAAATAAAATATAAAACCACTAGCGAGAGTTAACACAACTTACATAAGCATATAATAACCAGAAAAAAAAAATAACAAACTCGAAATCAACAAAAACGTTCGTTGTATCACAAACGACAGCAACCGCCGTATTGATATTGTGTTATGCATTATTGGTAGAAGGGGAGGGGGGAGCCGAAGGTCTACATCCTGACGTCCTCTTCAAATCTTCTATCATACAATCGTAGGAAGTTAATGCTGAAAAACAAAGTGTTTACGAGTCAAACTGTTCCTTATTATCAGGATAAATACAATAATAATATTGAAATATATTGTAAATTTTATTTAGTAACAACAATGTAATTTATTCGTCACAACAATAATTCCTTTCTACAATTCACCTTAAACGCTCTCGTCAACAATTGGATCTTCACTCACACAGTATTCGTTATAGCACTCCACCGACGACAATGACAATTTACTTGGACTAGTACGAACAACAATTAACTGTTAATCTTAACTAATATTTACAAAGCACTATTTACAAATCAGAACTATCAGTTCTCAGTTCACAGTTCTTCTATCTCAGTCACTCGAGTTCACAGTATCTCGAACCACAGACCTTCAGAGACAGTTCACTGTACTCGAACTCGGGTCCCTCCAACTGCGGTCCACTGCACTCGAACTCAGGTCCCTCCAACTGCGGTCCACTGCACTCGAACTCAGGCCTTCGGATGCTGACGCAGATGCGGACGCACACTCGAGTCGAACTCCGGCTGGCTTGCTTGCTCTGGCTTTCTCACTGACTGAATAACTGAAAACTCTGAAACTCTAGTTCGCTGGCGCCTGCTCTTTTATAGCAAAATCATAGTTGCGAGAACCTTCTACAGTTGTGTAGAGAATTATCTCGATATCTCTACATCGACAGACTCCTGGAATAGTCGAGAAGGTCGTTCCACATTCACTGCGTTAAGTAGCAGCTGCGCGCAGACTCGTTGCGTTGACGTAATACACCCTCTCTCTTCTCTCCACCGCGCGACGTCACTCAATGTTCCGTGGAGCCTGTGCGATCTGCTTTCTTGCGGGACGCTGGTCGTGAGTTCGATTCTCACGTCGCTGTCACAATATTAATCAGGTTTTAGTTATAGGTCTTCCCTTTGGTGCAAGAGGTATCATATCAAAATATTTTATGAATGGCGGAGAAAATATAAATTTTAAGAACTCTCTAGTGACAGAGATAGTGACAAATACAATCAAATGTATTTGTGACGATGCTAAGAAATAATTTATGTGGAAACATACAGTTATTAATTAAGAAAACGATCTGTTTATATTTATTGCAACGTCGTATCTTATCAGATAAATACAATAGTCGACCTGGTTGGCAAGTTGGTATAGCGCTGGCTTTCTATGCCCAAGGTTGCAGGTTCGATCCCAGGCCAGGTCGATGGCATTTAAGTGTGCTTAAATGCGATAGGCTTATGTCAGTATATTTACTGGCATATAAAAGAACTCCTGCGGGACAAAATTCCGGCACATCCGGCGACGCTGATATAATCTCTGCAGTTGCGAGCGTCGTTAAATAAAACATAACATTCAAAATAATAATAAAATGAAACAAATATTATACAAACACTTTTACTTTATTTTTAAACTTCAGAATGTGTAAATTGTTTAGGTCTGGATTAAATTTTTCAATATTGAATTGTATAACTTTGATCCATAATTCCTACTGTGTCTTAATCCAGCAGTAGTGTGGCAGAAATTTAATTTCATTGGTTTAGACACATTTCATCCAGAAATGTCCAAGTCCACGATCCTAACAGATATTTCGACAGCTTTGAAATATTCAGTGATTTCAATATAATCCCAAGTCCAGAACTTGACAGGTTCAAGAAAGTGGAACTAATGTACCCAGTCCTGAGATATGCTTTCCTACCTTGGGACCAGCATTTTACTGTCATTGAAAAAATGAAAATAAATGTTGAGTCCACGGAAATGTATCAAGCGAGGATTCAGTTAGTTGAAAAGAAATTCCCTGTTTATGCTGTAAATGATAACGAAGTAATTTATTTTCGGAATGAATTTAAAATACTTTTTTTTAAGGGCAATGTCACCAAAAATAAGGAAAAGTTTAGTGTAACAAAATACAAACGATTCAGGTTCAATAGGGACCATGCTGATAAAGTTTGTGTTGACACCACAATGAGTGGTATCATGCCAGAGCAAATGTAAAGCGGAACAAATCAGTAACAATTCCGGAACATTTGCAATAAGTTGGAATACACAGTTTACAGCATTGCACTCTACGCAGTAAGAAAATGCTTAATGAGTTTGTTTTTGAACACTTTTAAATTCCGACAGTCTCTGATGTCACTGGGTAGGGTATTCCACAAGCGCGATAGCGAGATTGTGTATGATGATGAATACGATGATGTCTTATGTATTGAAATTAAAGAATATATGCATTATATGCTCACTGCACCATTTGTAGTATTTTTTATAATTATATTGTAGTGACCGAGAACTTCAGATAAAATTCCGAATGTAGCAAGATCTGCATAAATTACTTTAAAATCAGGTTAATACTAGTCGTTAGGTATTTAGAGAAAGAATTGGAAAAATGTGATCGGAAACCGTTTTATAACAAATATGCAGACAATATTATATATATATATATATATATATATATATATATATATATATATATATATATATATATAGGTAGATGGATGGAGTAATATTATACATACAAATTTTATATTATCATAATTTTATCAAAAATCCAATGCACGGGTCTTCTGACCGTACGTGATGCTGGCACAGATACGTAGACGACATACTCATACGAGGGGGATCCAGGAAATAACGACCGTTTTGTTGTAATAATTAAAAAATATATATTTATTTGAAAAAACAAAGTCTGTTACATAACTGAAGCTTCCTTTACTTCTCTACATAATCACCACCTACATTTAAACATTTGTCGTATCTGTTCACTAGCTTTAGAATTCCCGTGTTATACTTCTCTGCCGCCAGTTCATTATGCCAGGTGTTCACTGTCTTCTTCAACTCTTCATTACTTCCAAAACGCGTACCACCCAGAAAGTCTTTCAGCTTAGTGAAAAGGTGAAAATCGCTAGGAGCAAGGTCTGGACTATAGGGCGGATGATCAAAGATTTCCCAACCGAATTGATCCAACAATTCTCGAGTTGAAGCAGCAGTGTGCGGGCGGGCACAGATTTTGTGGTAGCCAAGATGTTGCGACACAATTTCACCAAGCAAAGAACGAGAAATGTCAGGAAAGGCAATATGCAATTCGTCGAGTGATGTGCGCCTGTCTTGCAAGATTCACTTTGGTCTTCAGGTCTTCTGTGATGAGTGATGGGCGTCCTGGTCGAGTTTCATCGTGGGCATTTGTTCGCCGATTGTTGAACATTTTGCACCATTTTCTCACATTTCTTTCATTCATTACAGTATCACCATACACTTCTTTCAATTGCCGGTAAATTTCTGCAGGTTTCAAATGTCGGGCATTCAAAAATCGAATCACACTCCTCACCTCACAGTCGGCGGGATTATCAATCACGTCGTTCATTTTGAAGTAACACAAAATGCACAATGGCGACTTGTTGCAATCAGTACTCACAACATTATGAGAACACATGTTAAGGAAGCCAGTTGACCTTCAAATAAGGAAGGGGAGTCAGCTGCGCGGCGGGTATGCGCGAACGATCGTTATTTCCTGGATCCCCCTCGTACTATACAAAGGAAATAAACGACAAATACACAAACTACATCAATACATAAACAAAATACACCCAAAACTCCAATACACACTGGACCTCGAAAACAATATCTCCATAAATTTCCTAGACATCACCATAATAAAAATTGACAACAGACACACCTTCAAAATATACAGAAAACCAACCACCACCACCACACACATACACAACACATCTAACCACCCCACACAACACAAACATGCTGCATTCAGGACAATGGTACACAGATTACTCAACATACCCATGAGCCAACAACACTACAATGAGGAAGTGAACACAATCAAATACATAGCACAAGAAAACGGTTACAACTCAAACATAATAGACAACATCATAAGGAAGACAAAACAAAAACTTAACAAACACAAAAACACACTAAACACAGCACAAACACAAGAACACAAGAAATACATCATTCTAACATACGAAAACAAAAACACACACAAGATCGCATCCTCATTCAAAAAAGAGAAATACAACATAGCACACAGAACAGAAAACACACTACAAAGACATCTCAACATACAAACAACACAAACAAATAAATACAACCACACAGGCGTATACAAACTCACATGCAACAGTTGCGACAGTTTCTACATTGGACAGACAGGCAGATCATTCCAAACTCGATACAAAGAACACATTAAAGCAATAACCAGAGGACACAATCCATCTACATATGCCGAACACATAACTAATGCTAACCACACATACAATAACATAAATACAGACATGGAAATCCTACACATACTGTACAACCCAAAAACCAAAACCTCAACACACTAGAACAATATGAAATATACAGACAGACTAAAACACACCCTAATCAAATTCTCAACACACAGATCAATTTCAGAACACACACACTATTTCACACAACTCTTCATCACACGAACGTACCCACACAATAGGCAGCTTAGTTGAGATGGCGTCGAGACACTGAAGGCTCTGATGATGGTGTCAACTAGCACCGAAACAGCTGTAAGCCGCACATGCTTACATAATTAACACGAGTAAGATCGCCATTTAATCAATTATTTATATTCAAGTGTTAAAAGTAGTGTACGAAAGATTCAACATGGAACATTTTATATTGTTTCATACATTGTCTTTCCTTAGCCTGTTTCTAAGCAAGTTTTAGTCATGTTATTGTTCGCATGAGAAACATAATTGAAGGTTGGGCTTGATTATGAGGAATAAGAAAAGTGTTCATTACTACGAAATGTTGTAGATTCTTTCTTAAGATGTAGTGCTAGCAGAGAAGTATAGAATTGGGAATTTTATGGCTTTGGGAAATAAATAACTGTGGCCGCATGTAATTTTATTAAACTACAAAACACCGTAGTGTTCATTTTAATCAAATAGACCTAGTTATAATAATATAATATAAACTATGTCATTCTGGTAACATTCAATTTCATAATTTCTTTCTTCTTTCCTTTCAGGTAAGTGTGTGCAATGGAACTTATGTATTTCTTCAACATTTGAAATACAGTTTTAAGGCGTCGTCTGCAAAGAAAAAATTACACAAGAAAAACACATCAATAAGGTAACAAATTATTTAAAATATTAGAACTTTTTTTCTTGGCAATATTGTTTAGAAAATGATTTAGTTTCTCCTTTGAGAATACTTCGGGAGTGTCACGTTTTCTACCTATTTCTTCTTCTACAATATGGCACACTATTAGCTGGACAACAAGAGCGTCGGTTTTCACGCTGGAGACCCAATTAAAATCTCTGTTAGAGAAACCAATATTTATGGTGGAAAAAGACTGCGTTGGAACGATTTTTTTAGAGTACTATTTTTATTCCACACAGTTTCACCATTTACTCAAAACTAACAACAAACGTTCTTATCTTAAAAACAGGACGGAACGGAAAATTACTGCATAGTTTGGAAATTATACAACTTTGTAGTATTCAACGCGAACACTACACGAAGAAAGTAATTCTCTGAATTTCTAGAACCAAGTCCAAATTCTATTAAGGCCAAGCGAAATTTTGTTAGAGAAAAAGAATATTGTCGGATCAGATTTCTTCGGAGTGCTCCAATTTTATTTACAAGGGATTCCATTAGATTGTTAGTAGTAATCTAATTCTTGAAATTTATTGCCCTCGTCTAGGGATTAGTTCTGCGTCGCTGGTTTTGTGGGTACTGCATTGTTTGAAAGCTGTGGTCTTACGACGTGTAAACCAAATTGCCACCTAATCTTACTGTTAGTGACTCACGAGAGTAAAAACAGAAAGAACTCGGTGGATATTTAGTCAGTTTCACCAGATTTGACTATTACTCTACTTTTGACCAATAAAACGGTATGGAACGACGTGTTTCAACCAATCATGTCTGCTTATCCTGCATTATTTGTTTAGCATTTGTTTTTTATCATCTCCCTAGCACTTATTTCTTTGTTTGCCAACATTGTACTTAAAATGTACCTTTTAAAATGATTCATGTTTATGTCATCATCCTTAATTAACATTTTTATATCGTTTATCTTGTTTATATTATTTAACTTATGTTATAGCTTCTACTGTATGAAATTATGGATAGCCACATATCAGAGATTGTTTAATATAATTATATCGACTATTACACTCTTACTACGTCATACTACTTTTGACCAATAAAACGGTACGAAAGGACGTATTTCAACCAATCATGGCTGCTTATCGCACAATTTTATCGCGTCCCTAGCATTTGTTTAATTTTATCGCGTCCCTAGCATTTGTTTCTTTGTTTGCCAACATTTGAAACTACGCTGGTCTGGACGTCAAAAATATATATAAAATTACAAACCACTCCAGTCGATGCACAGCAGTTTCAAACATGACTCGCATTGGCATTCAAGAACAAGAATTAATAAAAATCACTGATCATACCTATGCATCTTCTGAAATCCGATTTACAAATAAATGAATAGCACCATTCGGAAATCCTGAATAAGTTGAATACACCATGTAGGCCTAAATCAACGAGTTCCACTTCTATTACACACACGTCCAATATAACATCAATTGAACCACCAACCACATTCAAATTTGAAAATTGTACATTCAATAATTATTCCTTTTAAAATTATTCATGTTTATTTTTTATGTCATCGTCGTTAATTAAAACTTTTCTAACACTTGTGTATATTAGGTTATGTTATAGCTTCTGCTATATGATATTATGGATAGTCACGTATCAGAGATTGTTTAATATTAAGATTTATTGAAAATCATCTTTCAAGTGACGTTGATTACTGGGATTCGGATAATTGAAGTGGAATGTTGCATTTTAATAAAAATGAAACTGAATCAACAAAGCCTTCTTGACTAGTAACATTGCCATCGTGTATAATAAATCGAGAACTTCTCGACGAGGAGGCATTGCTCACTACTGCCATCTAGCATGCATCTAGCGTAATATTTGTAATGTTGAGATGGTACAATAATATATTTGAAGACAGTTGTATTTTTGTAAGTCAATTAATATTTTATTGTATTGGAGTACTTCGTTATTCTAATCTTTATATACTTTCTTCTAATCGTGTAATAGTCAATTAAATCCTACTCGAGTTTTGATTTTCTCTAGATAAATCAAAACGTCTAGTGAGATTACTGTTGATAATAATTGAAGTGGATTGCAGCTTCTTTAATAAAATGAGATATGTAAGAGGATTTATAAAATTGATAAAATAAGAAATGAAACAATAAGATCAGATTTGTATATTTTTCCAGTTAACGACAGAATAGATGAAAATAAAATGTAACGGAAAGAGCATATTGATAGAATGGCAGAGAATAGCTTATCAAAGAAAATAATGAATTACCAGCCGACCAGAAGGAGACTTCGTAGAGGTGGCTTGATGAAAGAGACCGGAACAGGTGATATCACCTAATCCTTGAAAGAAGAAGAACAAATTAACAAATTAGAGTAGGGAATTACTAATGCTCCATTGCAAAATACAGTGTTACTGTTAAGAAAAAAAATATTTAAAAAAATAATAATATTTTTTCTTTTAGAAATAGGATTTTCATTAAGAAAATTAAAAAAGAAAGAAAGATTAATTTTTTTAATGTTTGTGTGAAAGGATCGAATGTGTGATTATGATATTGATATGCATATTCAGTAAAACTTTCAACTTTCTAGCTAAAAAATTGTGGATTTTAGAAATTTCAGTAGCGCATTGCCTTAAATTAGGCTGTCTCGAAAAATCATTCGTGAAATTTTTTAATTTAATTAACGTATTATAGTATAGTAGTAGTGGTAGTGGTAGTAGATGATTTATTTCACAGCAAAACAAATACAGGGACATAATTTTATTTTTACTTCAATTTTTATTGTACCTGAGTTTTTGAATGTACTTCACTCCCACCCCTTCTACTAAGGAAGTTCCAACTCCACACAGAACCAAGACCGCAGATAGTAAGCAGTATTGAGTTACTGAGTATAGTACGTTCCAGAAATATGTTCGCGTTTTCCAGTGACGAAAGAGCTTTCAATATTGAATCATATTTTTGCACAGGTACTGTCCGTTTGCCTACGTCGCATCCCGATTTCCCCCACCAGCTTCTGCTCGCCCCTCTGTAATAGCTGGGCTGTCTTAGCTCTTTTCTGAAAACATTAATTTCTCTTAGGAATTGGAAGTTTACGTAATATTATACAGCTGTTTAATTTAACTTAAATAAAAGGGCCTCGTTAAGTAATTAACTGTCACGTGATTTCCTCCCTTTCTACAATCCTGCGGCATAACCACTTGGACGGACAGTAGATAGCATGTCTGAGTAATTTTATATTTTCGGGTCGGGCAGAAGTGAAGATTGAATTTACAGTACGTAGAGTAGGTACAGAATTATTTCAACATGAGTTACTAGTACGAAGGACGAAACTGGCAATTGGAATTAGAAGCAATAGTCTATAGTGCGATAATATGCACAAAAGAACTGAAGCCTGTATCGAAATGAACGGCCACCATTTTCAAAATTGTGTTTAAATATTCATATTATGATTATTTTTCAATTTAACTTCTTTCTCTATATTGTACGCTAATGTGCTGTAGACAGCATAATATACACTGCATAATGAATACGTTCGCATGGATAACTCAGTTCGTGAGTAAAAACACTTATTCTTAATACAGTACTGTACTTTGATTAAAGAAAAAACTAATGAAAATTATCAAACTCAAAATCGCGAGATTTCCTAGTTTACGTAAATGGATGAACTACTTTTCTTCCTTCCTATACCTAGTAGAGTGATTTGTGTTTTACGCCAGTATCATCGAACTCCAGTCTTGGAGGGGGGAGCAAGCGGTGTTTCCGGTTCTCTAAAGGTATAGACAGGTTAATATTAAAAATGTTAGTAAAAATAAAATGATGTCCCTGTATATTATATGAACACCTTTAACAACAGAAAGCCTCTGGGAAGACCTCGAAGTAGATGAAAAGATGAAATTCAGAAGGAATGCATGGAAATGGGAATTACTGAGAGGAACTAGCAAAAGACAGAACAGAGTGGAAGCGTTTTGTGAAATCAACATGGAGTCGACATCATCCACAATGTCTTTGATTGATATTTATTTAACCTGATAGAGATAAGGCCATTAGGCCTTCTCTTCCCCTCTACCATGGGATTACAACTATTAAGAATACAATTACAATTGTAATTACAATTAATATTAAATTTACAATACAATAAAAATGAAATTACTAAAAGATTAACTAATTATTAAAGGCTAGACAGTTTATTGTAGAAGTTAAGAAAAAAGAAAGATTTTTTTTGCTTAATTAAAAATTTAATCTAGAATAAAATTATATAGTGATGAAATTACCGAATATTGAAATATTTTGTGCTAGAATAAGAGAACTATTTACAAGAAGCCATGTCTGAACGAGTCTCAATTACTGATCAAATGCCTAGTAAGTTTGCGTTTGAATTCAATTTTATTTCGACAGTCCCTAATGCTAGCAGGTAGCGAATTCAAAAGGCTATTGTGAAAGAGGATGAGTATGAGGAAGTGCGATGGGATGGTATTGTTAGTATTGTTTCATGTCGACAGCGTGTGTTCAGATTTTGGTGGGAAGAAAGGTAAGTGAAGCGAGACGACAGGCACAAAGGAATAAAAGAATTCAATATTTCGAAGAGAAGGAGAAGTGAACGTAAATTTCTTTTCTTATGTAGTTTAAGCGAACTTACTGCTTGTCATCATCATCATCATCTTCATCACGGCATAAGCCTTGTGGCTCGTTCCGTCTTCAAGAAAACTGATCCGACCATCTCATCCGTAGCCTGCCGACATTTCTTCTACCTACAGGTTTATACTTATTTATTATTTGTGGTATAGATCTTCATCCATTCTTTGTATATGATCTTGCCATCTTTGTCTGTATTCAATAAATGTTTCATTTAGACTCTGAATTTCTGATTCTTTTCTAATATCTTCATTTCTCTTTTTGTCTGAGTCTATAACCTGCCACGTGTCTCAAAAATTTCATCTCAGCAGCCTCTCTTTTCTTCTGTTGTGAGACAGTCAAGACCCAACTTTCACACCCATAAAGCAAGGTTGGGATCGCCATTACTTTGTAAAGTTTTAACAGTGTTGCTCTGTTACAATTTTTAAAAGTTCTTTTTATTGTACCACATAGTGTTTGGAATTTGTTTAATTTATTTTGCACATCTCTATTGCCGTTATATGACACAATGTAACCAAGATAATTAAAATCACTTTGTTGTTGGATGGGCTTATTATTTATGCAAATTTTTGCTCTTAACAGATCTCTTCCTCTAAAAGCCATTATTTTCGTTTTTTCATATGAGATTTGAAGATTATATTCACTTGTAATATTATTTAATTCATGTATGGCTCTTTGTATGTATGGATGGCTTGTGTGATTTACAAATGGGAGAATAAGACGTATTCCAATTTAGAGCTTACATGACGGTGAAAAAAAATGTGTCAAAGTCGTAATGTTTTGTAAGTTTTTTAGTTCCTATTAATAAATCCCAGATTTCTGAAAGCATTTTGTTATATTAAATGCGCTATTATTAAAAGTGAAATTATGATTAATAGTTAATTGTTTAAAGTCCGCAATTCTCAGACAGAATGGGAAAAATAGAAAGATGTTACCTCAAATTGGCGTCCTTTATGCAGACACGCGTTCAGTGGAGAGTTAATAATATTTTCTTTTACACCCATTTTCAAAGGATGTTCCCTTAGAACTAAAAGGGTAGACTGTCTGAGGCAGTGGTTGAAACACTTGGGAGTGTATTTACAATCAAGTGAATCGAGCAGCTGAATCGCGCTCTGCGAAGTTAGTGACGGGATGCGAACTTTTCCTACTGGCGCAATTTTCCGGAGCTTTAGCGTCGCATAGGAGCAGGATATTTGCTGTGAAACGCGTAGTCGGGCCATGTTACCACTGATTTCCTTTTCACACACGACGTATTTTGTTACAGCGACTGGAGAAGTCGCAGACCAGTATATCACTCAGAAAGTTCCACCCACTACGCGGGGTGTCAAAAGAGTTCGATATTACATGGAAACACATCCCTTCTAAAACTTTGGATACCGTTGGGATTCGTGTGCCGCACTCAGACATGCAAAATATATTACTTTTTCCGCAGAAGGAAATAGTGAAATAGTGAAGCAAGACATTTCCATCTCGGACTTCTATAAACAATCTGTACTCAGATTCGCATCGTTCCTGGACGTGTCTGTAATAGTCTTATGGCGAAGTGCATCAACATCGGTTAAAAACGCAGTAATCATAGATTACGACAGTGGCGTAGCGTCAATGTAAGCTAAAAAGCTTAGCTTTCCCATTTAATAATAATTTCATAATATACCGGCAGTTTATGGAGAAAATTATTTATTAATTTTAATAGAATTTTTTAATAATTTCGAAGGAAAAATTGTTCCGGAGCCGGGTATCGAACCCGGGACCTTTGGTTTAACGTACCAACGCTCTACCACTGAGCTACTCGGGAACTCTAACCGACACCGATCCAATTTTTCCCTCTATATCCACAGACCTCAAAGTGGGCTGACAACCGTCAAGCAACCAACTTCGAGTGCACACTAACTCCGTGTGACTTAAATTGTGGCTTTCTGTTAACGAACAGTGACGTGTATTATGCAAATCAAGATTTCAGGTATAACTCCCTGTAAAGTTGATTTGAATAATTTCGAGGGAAAAATTGTTCCGGAGCCGGGTATCGAACCCGGGACCTTAGGTTTAACGTATCAACGCTCTACCACTGAGCTACTCGGGAACTCTAACCGACACCGATCCAATTTTTCCCTCTACATCCACAGACCTCAAAGTGGGCTGACAACCGTTAAGCAACCAACTTCAAGTGCACACTAACTCCGTGTGATTTAAATTGTGGCTTTCTGTTAACGAACAGTGACGTGTATTATGCAAATCAAGATTTCAGATATAACTCCCTGTAAAGTTGATTTGAATAATTTCGAGGGAAAAATTGTTCCGGAGCCGGGTATCGAACCCGGGACCTTTGGTTTAACGTACCAACGCTCTACCACTGAGCTACTCGGGAACTCTAACCGACACCGAATTTTTATTTACGCGTTAAATATTGTGATGCGGCAGCTCAGGATGATTTGTGATGCAGCAGTAAACAAGAAGCCTGCACACACCAGCTTCCAAGCAAACTGGTTTCTTCTGTGTAATCCACCCCGCAGATTTTCCATCCCTTTCTAACTAAACTACCCTAGTCGCAAGGCTCGCAAGAAGCTAGCTTTAACATTTAAAATAAGTAGTTTCCGAGTTATCCCTTTTCGTCAGTTGTGTTCAGTTGAAGTGTTAGTGTGCATTGTGGCTGATGTAATAAATAATGAGTGAAATAACAGTTCCTGACACTAATTTACTTGAATTTTTTTTAGGACAATTGTATTACCAAGAATGACTTACGAACAAAAGTGTGATTTAAAAAACAAATGACCGACTCCCTTGCTGTCAATGAAGGACACAACCAAAACACAGACGCATACTTACGTAATGATACTAATATTGTGATTTCTCTAAGTATGACAGGGAGTGAGCTAATGTTATACGTATACGTGTCTATTTGTTAGAGATATGTGTAAACCGTGAAATCATATTTTACTACGTATCATTTCAGGTCATGCCTTATTGGTGTTACTTAAGATGTTCCAACCAATCTTCGACTGCTGACTTGAAATTGACTACTATTTATTTTAAGACTGTATTTTTGTAATACGTTTTCTCATATTGCATGAAAGATAACTTGAGTTAGCTTCCCCTGCTCAAAATTTCATGCTACGCCACTGGATTACGAACCGACGGTTAAACAGTAATCGTGGTTAAAATGTAATTTCTGTGCACCATTCATAATCACCGATTACTTAAACATGGCTAGCTGACACATCATTTGACCAGAGTAAAGTCTGTGATGGTACCTGAGAGGAGAAAAAGAAAGGAGGGAGCACTCCAAGCAAATATGCTTGAAATCAGTGCGACGGATATGACGTCAAACTACACCTTCTATGCCCCTTAATCCCTATCGAAATATCGCCAACCGCCAAATATTCAATTGCTACTATCGGTTTCGGTCATACATAAACGGTTTAGAATGGATGTGGAGGTAACAGGAGTATTAGAACATTATTATATCAATGTACATTTCACTCTACATTTATTAAAAATGCTATGGTTGTGACATGGACCGAACATTTCATTTCGACATTCTTTCTTTTATCAAGAAGGATGTTGGCACTCCTTCACATGTTAAAACATAGGGAGACATATCAACGGACATACTTTATTGTTGAGCCCAGCTGAATATTAGCTTATTTATAAAAAAAAAATAACATCTGCTGAACCTGACTACACTTTTTAAATATTCAAAACAACATGAAACAAGAAGGAATTTAATCTCGAAACTCATGTCGCATTTATAGACTTTGAAAAGGCTTTCGATCGAGTAAACAGAAAAACGTTATGGTTTATAATGAAAGAACACGGATACCCTCAACACTTAATAGATGTAGTGAAAAATATGTATATAAATTCTAAAATAATCATTAACACAGGGGATGACATAACAGAAGAAATAATAGTAAATAAAGGAGTTAGACAAGGGTGTAGCATGTCGCCAACCCTTTTTAATATTTATATGAATGACATTATTCAAAAATGGAAACTCATTATTAACCCAGGCATAAAAATAAACAGAGAAAGAAAAATAAATATTTTATTATATGCAGATGACGTGGTTTTAATACAGAAAACCGAGAATGACTTACAATACTCTCTCCATATATTAAATCAGATAGCGAAGAACTATAACTTTAAAATCTCGAAAAGTAAGACTAAAATAATGGCCTTCTTAGGAAAAATGCAAGTAAGTTCAAAAATTATAATTGATGAACAACCCTTGGAGCAGGTGTCCAATTATAAATATTTAGGTTGCGAAATGAGTGTCTACTCAGGAAATCTAAAAGACATAGACACTAAATTGTCCAGATTTAAGATGATATGTAGCACCATCCATGAGACATTAAGAAATAGAACAAGAAAAGAAACTAGAATGAAATTTTTCAAAACAATGGCAGTCCCAACGTTACTATATGGAAGTGAAGTCTGGGTAAGTTCGAATAGTACAAAAAGAAAAATTCAAAGTGCAGAAATGTATTTTCTAAGGAGAACCAAAGGTTGCACACTAATGGACAAAGTTAAAAATGAAAAAATTAGAACAGAATTGCAGTTTCTATAAACGAACAAATTGAAAGCTACCGTAATAATTGGTTATATCACGTAGATAGGATGAGCAATTCGAGACTACCAAAATTACTGTATCAATACCGACCGATTGGAAGGAGGGACGTGGGACGACCAAAGAAGAGATGGAGAGATATGCTGTGAGGACGGAACAGGCATTTTGCCTATACCGTGAAGTGCAGAAGAAGAAGAAGAAGAAGAAGAAGAAGAAGAAGAAGAAGAAGAAGACATGAAACAATTTGTAATCGTAATAATATGAACAAAACAGCTGATAAAAACATCTGAAAAGAGATGAACTATGGGTAATTTGACGGTCATACTAGTACACCTTTTAGGTTCCACCGTTTCAAGTTTATTGCCCATGGTTGGATGGTACACTGTTTCTACAAAATTACTAAAGGAAAGCATTCATTCCGCTGCAAAGATAATAGTCAACGTCTAAAAACGACTGAGCTCACTCCGTTCTACATAGAAATGAACGTGTCCTACATTTTCGCGCTGCATTTGTTTGCCTTTGGACAATGTTGGCGACTTGCATTTCCTTGTTTTTCAGTGCTGTTAGGGTAAAATCGTACAAAATAGAAAATTGAATGCAAAAATGATTATATCCCATTGTGAGGTTCAAGTATCGATAGACTTATTTACTAGATTTAAATATATTATATAAAAAAGAAGGAATATCCATAAAGGAAAAGGATGCACAAGATTAGTAGGAATGTGTATACGATCCAGGACCCCATTTACACCAGAGAATTGTTCATTATCCTAAGATCTATCCATAACCTCTCTTTCTTCAGCCAGTGACATAGAGAAAGAGATATTCAAGTATTCCCACTTAAAATACAGAAAATAACAGTTACATAGAATCGTAATATAAGCAGCCGATCCATTGGAGAAATATGACTGTTTTTGTGTTATTTCAACTGATCCATTTGTATTTTTTGATAAACGAAATCCCTCCTGAAATTTTCTGTCACCCAATTCCTCGTAAGAATTCTCTCTTTCCGCTCATGCTCTATGCAAGTAATTCAAGTACTCTACAATAATAATCGTCTTCGAAATAATCACCTGTGGCTCTGGCCGCCATTTTGCTTTACGTGCTCAACTAATCACTGGTTATCTCCTTTAACCTCTCGAATATGGCCGGTTAGAGATTACTGTGGTTAACCTCCTATTTAAGTCGTAACCGAAGTCGATCCACTGTAAAGATGCTTAACCAGGGTTTAGGTGACAATTTTAACCGGTGGTTACACTAACCGACGTTGAGGCACGTGGGCATTACTGTTTGCCAAATGCATACAACTCAGTTCCTAAAATTGTGGCGCCTATTATTGGATCCTTCAGTGCTCGCGCCATTATTTGTGACACTAGTACTCGCGCGGCTTACATTTGTAATCCATTGCGTTTTTTAAACATACGAATAGGCAATGTAATTTTACAAGATATATAGCATAACAGTAACATTACTTTATTGATTCTATTAAACTTTTTGTGATATGAGGAACTCACAACCAGAGTGGACCAAGTTCACCAGTGTTCACTTTGTGGATTAACACAATCGCGGATGAAGAAAACTTAGATTTATTCATTGCCATAACAAACATTTGTTACTCCACAGATGGCAGCATTTCGTATAGAAGGTGAAGGTTGTTAAGCGTGAGCCAGGAACTTTAAGACTCAATATCTCATAACTATTCCAGATGGACTTGGTCCACTCTGGTTCTGAACCTCTCATATAACAGTGTAACTATATATAGAGTGTTTCCGAGGTGGTGTTACAAACTTTCAGGGATGATGGCGAAGAGCACATGTATCAATTTGAGATAAGGAACCCTGGTCCGGAAATGACTGAGTCGAAAGTTATAAGCAAAAATAGTTGTGTGGGAATGGAATTGTAATTTGGCACCAATTCCCCTCCTTCCCTTAACCTTAGGACCAGTCGTGGAAAAATGGTATGGGTCGGATGTCTTCTACGTGGGTACTTGTACCCGATACAATCTTTGAGCTTGTCTACTGTTCCCATTGGCTCATCCGTATTCGAAAATCAGGTCTGCTTGTTTCGCTCTCGTGTACTCCTCCATTTCACTAGGACTGATCGACTGGACACTGCAGCTTGTACACATACACTGCTGTCTACAGACGTGCATATCAGGCCCGACTATGTCCGTTACACATTACGCTATCTGCATTGCTTTAGTGTAGTTTCCTGTCCCCACCCCTCAGACAGCGCACTGAATGGAATATTGTAAGTAGACAACGTAAACAACGTCAGATGAATACAGTATGTGTAAGATGTACAGATAAATACACATAAATAAGTTGTACAGAGGAATAAAATTATTTTATTTCCACAAAACTATTTTTGCTTGTAACTTTCGGCTCGGTCATTTCCGGACCAGGGTTCCTTATCTCAAATTGATACATGAGCCCTTCGCCATCATCCCTGAAAGTTCGTAACACCACCTCGGAAACACCCTGTATTTGAAGTTCAATATTTAAATTAATTTAATTCATAGTGTTCTGCATAAGGGCAGGTCTTTCACTGCAAACCAAGCATTGTCCAGTCTTTCCTATTTTCTTATTTCATCTTTGTCTCCACATATGAGCCATCTATCTTAATGTCGTCTATCGTTTTACATCTTCCTCTGCCACGAACTCTTCTCCCGTTCACCATTCCTTCCAGCGCATCCTTCAGTATGCAGTTCCTTCTCAGCCAGTGGCCCAGCCAATTCCTTTTCCTCTTTCTGATCAGTTTCAGCACCATTCTTTCTTCATTGACTCTTTCCAACACAGCTTCGTTTCTTACTCTGTCTGTCCATTTCACACGCTTCATCCTTCTCCATATCCACATTTCAAATCCTTCTATTCGTTTCTCTTCACTTAGTCGTAATGTCAATGTTTCTGCCCCATACAGTGCTACACTCCACACAAAGCACTTCACTAGTCACTTCCTTAGTTCTTTCTCCAGAGTAGTGATGTCATCAAATATAATGAGTGTTATTATGGTCCCAACAATGTAGTTAAAGACTCATTTGTTATTATTACTGTTCATTCATTCATTCATTCATTCATTCATTCATTCATTCATTCATTCATTCATTCATTCATTCATTCATTCATTCATTCATTCATTCATTCATTCATTCATTCAGTCATAGTGTTGTGCACAAGGGCAGGTCTTTCACTGTAAACCCAGCTTTCTCAAGTACAGTATACTTCCTACTTCCTGCTTTCCTCTTTGTCTCCTCATATGATCTACAGTATATATCTTAATGTCATCTGTTATTTGAGATCTTCTGCCCCAAACTCTTCTCCCGTTCACCATTCCTTCCAGTGCATCCTTCAGTAGACAGTTTCTTCTCAGTCAATGACTCAGCCAACTCCCTTTTGTCAACCTGATCACTTTCAGCATTATTCTTTCTTCACCCACTCTTTCCAACACAGCTTCATTTCTCATTCTGTTTGTCCATTTTCACACGCTCCATTCGTCTCCATATCCACATTTAAAATGTTTCTAATCGCTTCTCTTCACTTCGTCGTAATGTCCATGTTTCTACCGCATAAAATGCCACAATCCACACAAAGCACTTCACTAGTCTCTTCCTTTATTTTTTTCCTCAGACGTCGACAGGAGATGTTCCTTTTTCTATTAAAAGCTCCCTTGGCCAATGCTGTCCTCCTTTTGACTTCCTGGCAGCAGCTCATGTTACTGCTTATAGTACATTCCAAGTATATCAAATATTCATATGAATGAGGTCTCGCCCACCTCATTGAATATTACACGACTAGTCTTAACTAGTCAGTTGTATTATTACTGATAAATACGAGAAAAATTCGTGTAGTCGTGTAATATTCAATGAGGTGGGCGAGACCTCATTCATATGAATATTTGATATATATACACACGCACACACACACTGTTAGCAGTTTTCTTTAAACTGATGTTGAATACGGCAACAAAGTCATTTAATATGCGCTCCTGCATACATATGACGTGCATCGTCTTAAATGCAGGTAGTAAAGCCGTAAAACAGTACTACGAGAGGGGTTTGACCGGCGCCGTGGATCGTGTCCCGGCATGGCTCAGTTGGTAAAGAGCGCTCAGCGCGCAGAGCTGACAGGTCCTGGGTTCGATTCCCGGTGCAGGTACGAATTTTTCTCGTATTTATCAGTAATAATACATTCCAAGTAATTGAAAAAGTCTGCTATAATCTTTTCGCTGTAAGAAAAATCCTAATATAAACAGTAGCACGTGACTGACGTGAGGCTTCATTGGCCGCTGTTTGGCGCCATAGATTCTCATTACGTGTTCCCGCCTACTGTTGTACATTCTGTTCCATGTTAAACATTTCCCGTTACTCGTCAAGTAGGCCTAACCTCACTACTATGCATTCGTTTGCTTAGGAAACATTTATTTTATAATTACTGTAGTTAAATTTATTTAAGTCTTATGTCTTCACAAAGGACAGTTGAGGATGCAGAAGCCATACTTCAGTACCACGTGCTTACGTTAACAACTACGAACTCAAGTGACGTCACCTTATTACAAGAACGGACTACCTCGGTATTACTGTTAGTATTCATCCGCGTTCATAGTACATAACAAAATATAAAAGTAGCTTTTCTTTTACATAGCGTTTTACATATGAGTGACGTTAAATGTTTCATCGTATTTAACAACTATAATTCAATTTTTTACTTTCAAATAATACAAGATTGTGGTTTCCAAATACGAACTATATTTTCCTGCGTCATGTGAGTGTTTCGACTGGGAGCCAATCACGGGTATGACAGCAACGTGCTTATGTTCACATTAGGATTTTTCTTACAGCGAAAACAGTATAGCTCTACTGCTCCATTTCGAATTCACACGTTTACCTTCTTTATCTTTCTTCCGATAACCATGGTCTTCGTCATATTTGCTTTAACTTCATCCCATACTGCTTACAGCTGTCATTTAGCTCCAGTAGCATATCCCTTAGTATCATATCTTCTACTAACAACGCCATATCTTCAGAAAATGTTATGCACTTCATTCTTTTTCCTCCCATGTCCTGAAAACAGTTCTTCACTAAATAATCCAAGTAGATTCTGAATAGAGCGGGTGATAAGAGTGTCCTTTACGTACTACTCTCCCTATTTCGCTTCTTTCTGATATTTCTTCTCCTGTCTTGAGTTTGACTCGTTGTTTCATATAAAGCAGCCGTAAGAAGTGTTATTAATTTCAAAGGGGTATTTTATGAGATATTTCAAACAAAAAACTTTAATATAATTTTGCTTGTTTTAGCTTCGTTTTCCGAGATAAAAAATATTTTGTATAGTGTATTTTCGGAAAGCTATTGATTTAATTCCCAATATGCTCAATCAATTTAAGATAGCAGTGTATTAATAAAATTAATGATTGAAAGAATTTTAGTCTTGTTCTTTAGATGTGCAGATATTTGATCTGAACACACGTAAGTTTTGTATTGTATTGTATTGTATTTATTAACATTCCATGGAATCCATACATGCTTACAGCTAGAATATGGAACAAGTCAAAAAACTTAATACTATTATAAAATCTTAATTTATAGTCACAGTCTAGTTGAAATATATACAGACGAGATTTACAATATAGTCTACTAGTACAACACATAGTTTTAGTATCAATTTCATGAAGTGTTATTGAATGTCATGAATTCACCTACAGAATAGAAGGCGTGAGAAATTAGGTACTTCTTTAATTTGGCCCTAAATAATCTTATGTTTTGAGTTTCATTTTTTATATCGATAGGGAGGCTATTAAAAATTTTTACTGCCATATAACGCACTCCTTTTTGATAGCACGATAGACTTGCCGATGGAGTATGAAAGTCATTTTTTGACGTGTATTTATGCTATGAACTGTTGAATTAGTTACAAAGTTTTCACGATTACATACGAGGAAGACTATTGATGAAAAGATATACTGACAAGCCATGGGCATTATTTGTAGTTTTTTGAAAATAGTCCTACACGACTCCCTAGATTTCGCACCTACAATTATTCTAATTACTCTTTTTTGTAATAGAAATATATTGTTACTATCTGTGGAATTTCCCCAGAATATTATTCCAAAACTCATTACCGAGTGGAAGTATGCAAAGTATATTGTTTTTAAGGTATTGATATTTACTATCTTTTGTATAGATCTAATAGCAAAACAAGCTGAATTTAGTTTGGGGGTAATTTCTTTAATATGATTTTTCCAATTTAACATATTATCGATTTTTAAGCCAAGAAATTTGGTTGTTGTTGTTTCTAATAGGGATCTATTGTTAATTATTGCGCTAGAAATTTGCGACGTTGAATTTGGACAGGATTTAAATTGAATTATGTTAGTTTTGTTACAATTTAATACTAATTTATTGACTGAGAACCAGTCACATACTTTGAAGAGAATTTCCTCTGTTGAAGATTGGAATGTGTTGGAGTTATTGGCTGAAATTACTATACTTGTGTCATCTGCAAATAATGTGTAGGAATATATTTAGGCAGAAACCTTCACAAACTTTTTTTCCAAAGAAATTAGTTAATTCTTCAGATAAAATTATCTGATCTTTCAAGGTAACTAACTCTCTGGACGACTTGATTAGAGCAAACTGGAAGATAATTTCTTGTCTATAAAATGTTATTTGGATATTATGTACTTCATTTGAGGCTAAAGCTTCCAAATTTGAAATAAATTTACTGTATGCAACCTCATACACAAAAATGTGACGGAAGTCCCTGATAGAAGTAAATAAAGGACGTGACATGGCCTTGGACAAACTGATTTAGACACATTTCAAACTCACTACAATAGATGCTACCCTGTGTTAATACTCGCAACTTTACGCTTGAAAAGAGTTACCGGTATTTTTATTTCCATTTTTGTTCAACCATACATTTATTTGTTTAGTGAAGTTTTCTTACAAAAACAGAAATTCTATGATATCAGTATTTACGTTTTGTTCCCAGTGGAAGCGTTTTTATCTACAAAAGCAGCGGATGTTTCCTTTTCCGTCGTAAAAGTGGGCGTATCCTGCCCGCATTAGAACTGGAAATGCGTTGTTTAGTGTTTCCATTTAGCTTGTCTCATGCTATGTTCCTGCGTCTTGCTGACCATATAATTAAAGAGTTTCACTTATTTTGGTCGTCTTTGCTGGCTTAGTGCCTGTCATCCTATTCTCTAAATCCGGAGTTCGCCAGATCTAATCCAGCAGAACTTTTTAGCGTGGCCTATCTCGTAGATTTAGAGCTTGTAAAATAAAACTGTCCTTGAATGAGAGTGCTTTAGGCAAAATTTACTGTATATTTTTTCCCCCCAATTGAAATTTAATTTCAGAAATAGCGAAGGATGTCGCATGTCCCCATCCCTCTTCAAAATATATATTCAGGAAGTCTTAGGCCCGATTGTATAAACCATTTAATCTTAGATCAGAGGTTAAATTGATCCTTGTTTCAGCTGAACTTGAAATTTTGTGTTGTATAAAGTCTAATCTGAAATTAATTTGTCTCAAACTAAAGTCAACTTTGACTGAAGAAATTTCTCCGATTAAGTTAGATGATCCAAGTTCAGTTATTTCTTTTCTGTTTGAAATATACGAGTGACAGATCGTGCAAATAAAATATCCATTATTATTAATATTAATAGATATGATAGGTACATTTATATATATTTCTTTCAATTTCTTACCTTAATACACAACCTTATATTTTATAAGGCTCTATCGTGTTCAGAAGTATTAAATAACATAACCTATAATTATATTATATTTATAACAACCATTAATTATTAATGGATATGATAGGTACATTCATAAATTTTCAATTAACTGTATTACTAAACGAAAATTGTCGTTTTATAAAGCTTTATTATGTTTAGCAGTATCAAACACCATAACATGATAACAACTTGGAGAACAGTCAACCTTCTTCTTATTGTCCGCCATTATTTACATTGCAATAAAAACCAGGGTCTCCAACAGAGTGTAATACGGAAAGTCGCGAAAAAGTAGTTGTAAAGTCGCTAGATTTCTCATTATCAACAAAGAAAGATTAAATTTTGTCACTATGGGGTGCTAAAAAGGTCACTAAATCCCTATTTAAGCAATATAAAAGTTAAAAGAAATTGTTGTTGAAAAAGAGTTAAAATCGCTAGATTGGCAACACTGAACAAACCTGTATAACATTGTCCGCGCATCACGTATTTCACCTGTTTATGCGATGTTGCCAAATCCTTTTCACGTGAACTTAGATTGCATTTGAACCAAGGTAATTTGATCGCAGAAAAGTTTTATACAATAGAAGAAGTGTCTGAACTCGGTTTACTTTTCGATCTCCGATCAAAGTTGATCTTTAGTCAGGGAGTTTTATACAATTGGGCCTTAGAAAGATGGAATTGATCGTGTAAAGGTATGGGAGTTTCAGTTGGACATGAAACAATACACTCTCTTCTATTTTTAGATGACCAGGTATTAATTGCTCTGTGTCGTGAAGATGCTAAGTTCATGTTGAGGAAGTTGATGGAAGCCTTTGATATAGGAGGTCTTGAATAAAACGGAATACCTCGTTGTGGGCAATAGTGGAAGAGATATTATCTTACCGCAAGGAACAATTAAATCTGTGAGAAGTTTGAAGTATTTGGGATCTATTATCCACGAGTCTGGGAGCTGTGAAGCAGATGTAGACCACAGAGTGCAACAGGCAAGAAGGGCAATAAAGATGCTGAATGGGGTACTGTGGAGTAGATCCATTTCCAAACAAATGAAGAAAAGAATTCTACAAACTATAGTTGAATCTATACTAACATACGGAGCAGAGGGATGGGCACTTGTTGAACGTCAGAAGTGTAAGATACAAGCGACGGAGATGGAGGGAGTAAGAAGAGCTGCTAGAGTATCCAGATTGGAAAGGAGAAGGAATGAGGATGTGAGACAAATGATGGAGATGGAAGAGTCGGTAATTGAAAGAATCGAGAGGCAAACCCTTCAATGGTATGGCCACGTAAAAAGGATGAAAGAAGAAAGATGGCCAAAGATCATTTTGGAATGGTCACCTCGGGGAAGGAGGAAGCGTGCGAGACCAAGAAAAACATGGAAAGCCGGCAAATGATGAAGGACCGACACATGCAGGAGGAGGATTGGCGGGATCGAGAAGGATGCCGGAAGGGAATTCAGGGCAACCGCTGAAGAGTGGAGAAGCCCACCAAAGAAGATGAGGAAGAAGAAGAAGAAGAAGAAGAAGGAGAAGGAGAAATAGCGAAATGGTCCCGTACAAATATTGCACGTGCGAATGACTTTATTCCACACGCTAGTCGTCCTGGATAGCCTAACAGTTACCATGCTGTTATACCTCAAGTCAGCGTGTTAAAACACACCCGGAGGCGATAAAATTCTTAACAGGGCTTCTTCCGGTGGAATGTAAAGTTGGGATATTCATGTTGTAGATTTGCGTCACTTTAAGGAATCCAGTCTTGATGGAGGGCTTCAGAAAAAAATTGTCGTTCACTTCCTGTGCAGTTAAAATTCGACTCAGAAAACCACTCTCCATCTGATAATCAACTATTCAGCCAATAGATCAACCATTCAACCAAGTAATTAATCAAACATCCAATAAAGTAATTAATCATGAAACCAAGTATTCAATCAAGTATCCATTCAAGTGATCAACCCACAACCAAGTAATCAGTCAACAAACCAATAGATAGATAGATAGATAGATAGATAGATAGATAGATAGATAGATAGATAGATAGATAGATAGATAGATAGATAGATAGATAGATAGATAGATAGAGAGGGTAGGTAGATAGATAGATAGAGAGGGTAGGTAGATAGATAGATAGATAGATAGATAGATAGATAGATAGATAGATAGATAGATAGATAGATAGATAGATAGATAGATAGATAGATAGATAGATACGAGTAGATAGATAGATAGATACGAGTAGATAGATAGATAGATACGAGTAGATAGATAGATAGATAGATAGATAGATAGATAGATAGATACGAGTAGATAGATAGATAGATACGAGTAGATAGATAGATACGAGTAGATAGATAGATACGAGTAGATAGATAGATACGAGTAGATAGATAGATACGAATAGATAGATAGATAGATAGATAGATAGATAGATAGATAGATAGATAGATAGATAGATAGATAGATAGATAGATAGATAGATAGATAGATAGATAGATACGAGTAGATAGATAGATAGATAGATAGTTACGAGTAGATAGATAGATAGATAGTTACGAGTAGATAGATAGATAGATACGAGTAGATAGATAGATAGATACGAGTAGATAGATACGAGTAGATAGATACGAGTAGATAGATACGAGTAGATAGATACGAGTAGATAGATAGATAGATACGAGTAGATAGATAGATACGAGTAGATAGATAGATAGATACGAGTAGATAGATAGATACGAGTAGATAGATACGAGTAGATAGATAGATAGATAGACAGATACGAGTAGATAGATACTAGTAGATAGATAGATAGATATATACGAGCAGATAGATAGATACGAGTAGATAGATACGAGTAGATAGATACGAGTAGATAGACAGATACGAGTAGATAGATAGATAGATAGATAGATAGATAGATAGATAGATAGATAGATAGATAGATAGATAGATACGAGTAGATAGATAGATAGATAGATAGATACGAGTAGATAGATAGATACGAGTAGATAGATAGATACGAGTAGATAGATAGATACGAGTAGATAGATAGATACGAGTAGATAGATAGATACGAGTAGATAGATAGATACGAGTAGATAGATAGATACGAGTAGATAGATACGAGTAGATAGGTAGGTAGGTAGATAGATAGATAGATAGATAGATAGATAGATAGATAGATAGATAGATAGATAGATAGATAGATAGATAGATAGATAGATAGATAGATAGATAGATAGATAGATAGATAGATAGATAGATAGATAGATAGATAGATAGATAGATAGATAGATAGATAGATAGATAGATAGATAGATAGATAGATAGATAGATAGATAGATAGATAGATAGATAGATAGATAGATAGATAGATAGATAGATAGATAGATAGATAGATAGATAGATAGATAGATAGATAGATAGATAGATAGATAGATAGATAGATAGATAGATAGATAGATAGATAGATAGATAGATAGATAGATAGATAGATAGATAGATAGATAGATAGATAGATAGATAGATAGATAGATAGATAGATAGATAGATAGATAGATAGATAGATAGATAGATAGATAGATAGATAGATAGATAGATAGATAGATAGATAGATAGATAGATAGATAGATAGATAGATAGATAGATAGATAGATAGATAGATAGATAGATAGATAGATAGATAGATAGATAGATAGATAGATAGATAGATAGATAGATAGATAGATAGATAGATAGATAGATAGATAGATAGATAGATAGATAGATAGATAGATAGATAGATAGATAGATAGATAGATAGATAGATAGATAGATAGATAGATAGATAGATAGATAGATAGATAGATAGATAGATAGATAGATAGATAGATAGATAGATAGATAGATAGATAGATAGATAGATAGATAGATAGATAGATAGATAGATAGATAGATAGATAGATAGATAGATAGATAGATAGATAGATAGATAGATAGATAGATAGATAGATAGATAGATAGATAGATAGATAGATAGATAGATAGATAGATAGATAGATAGATAGATAGATTGATCTATCTATCTATCAATCAACCTGCATATCTGTCGATGTCGATGCCTGTAACACCATACATACTACATATTCGAACAAGTGTGGCAGTCAATGCTTCGACGATGCCAGTATTGTTTTGAAGAAAGGAGGTGTCAGTTCTAAGCTCTTCTGTCATGCACAAGTTGTCAAGCGACATTGTTTGTTGTTTTTTATTGAAAGTTTAGTCATCAAAGAGTCAAGCCACTGGCCCTTGAATGAATGATTGCCTTCCAGCCACAACAATGAAATAAGTGTAGCGCCGTACCGGTGAGAGATAGGAAACACATTTCTTAATGAAAGATGTTTATTTAGTACCCTTTATCTACTGTATTCTCCTGTAACATAAGTTTTGAATCACCCTGTACAACACAAGGACTCTCAGTAAAATGCATGTTTTTGTCGTTGGCCCTATACATCCACACTACTCCATTTGTTGAAAGAAGTGAAAGAAATAAAACAAAGGAGGAGGAAAGTTTAACCGGTTGCCGTGGAAACATCCTCAGTTAAAAATTCAGAATCGTTAGTCTTTTCTAAGATGGAATCTGCCTGGCTTGTTCTTTTCAGTTCATCTATCCTATTCTTTTGTCATTTGCAGAAAAAGAGGAGGAGAAGCAACGGAGGTTGGTGTGTAACGAGATTTTGGGAAGAAGGAAAGGAGAGTGGCGACATAAACTCACGTTAATTTATGTGTAGCCCGTCTTTGACGTAGACCTGATTTCTCAAATTCGCACTATAAAAGTGCAATGTCGGCGGAAGTTGTGAGGAGGAGATGGATGGTGGGCCTTATAACGTATTCAGAAAAAAGAACCAGAACCGTAGGAAGTTACTTAGATGCATGGGTTTCGTGCTTGATTTAGCTACACACTTCGATGTTGCTGTTCGTGACGTAATGCGTTCCTTAAAATAAATTAATACCCATCATGTCGAGATGTTGATACAGAAGTATCTACTTAACCTTTGGCAGTAAGTCTGAAATGTTGAATTTTCTGTCCATACGTCCGCTTGGAGGGAATTTTAATAAAATATCACGGTTACATCGTAATGTCTTACGTTGTAGTAACTTACATATTATACAGGGTGGAAGTGAAATAATCTTGAATATTGAAAGGGACGATGGAGTTCACTCAAATGAATAGAAAACCTATATTACGTTTTGTGATTAAACGTACGGTTAATTACAAAATTAATTTTGAAGTTTCAGCAGCTTATACGGCTTATAAGGTACATGTACCAAATAACGCCATCGTAACACTTCAGTCACTTTTGCTCTGGAAATAAGTTATGTACAAACACGAAAATTAAGAAATAGAAACTGTAATCTTATCTTTACAAAATAGCGCAATGAAAATGGATATATTATATACCGAACAAGAATTAGAACTCAAATAGGAAAACTGTGTAAACTGGCGTTATTAGGAACAGGTTGTCCAATTAACGCCACCTATTTTCTAGTAACCTATACACTTATAATTGTTAATGAATTATTTTTCCTAAGCAACACAAATTGAACTAAGCGACTAAATTTGAGTTTCTGTTAACAAAAGATACGAAATCACTCAATACTAATTAAAGATTCTTGATCTGAAAATAAAACATCAGATGGATTAGAAAAATATGTTTTCCAGTGACTCCTTACTTAAAAAAGAGACAATGTGACACAGTAGAAAGTTATTGAACACAAAAGCATTTACCTTAGTTTAATATGAATGTTTTCCAATAAGTAAAACAAACAAATTAAGTTATGTAAAATAAAAAAGAATTAAGAGTTCGATAAGCAATTGAACCAATATCATCACTGCACATTCTGAACATTTGTAAGTTGAAAGCTTAGTGATTTTCCTGATGTTTTCACACTGATGCTGTACTGTCAGCCTTAGTACTAACATAACCTAAAATTTTGTCTGTAGACCTTTAACGCAACATGGCGTTAAAGCGCTACTGAGTACTTGATAACATGGCATGCCTGTTTCTCTAACATTTTCAAATTTTATAGATAGCAAATACTTTCTATACATAGAAGAATGTTTAGGGATCACGAAAATATATAGTTTAATATAGATATTATTTGTTCAACACACAAAATAAAATATTGCCTTTTACCTTGATACAAGAACAGCCATTCACTAGCAACACACAACAGGAAAATGATGGAATATAATGTCACTCGTAAATGTCAGCGGACAGCTAGTAACTCATTTCATCACTAGATTGCAAGCGAATGCAGGCTACAGTAGTGCACTACCGAAAACTTCCGCCGTCAACAAATTTTAATAGGGTGGCGTTAAAGATATACATGGCGTTATTTGGCTCAGGGACCTTACAGCTTATAACAATAAAATTTTGGAAATAATCAACATTTTTTTTCCTCCATTACTGTATATTGTACAAAAATGGAAATTAGTATGTGTTAAACACTGTCCTTCTGCTATATGAAAAAAAATAAATTTTTACGATTTAAAAAAGAAGTTATTTACATTTTTTTTTTTTCAAAATTTAGTTCACTGTGTAGTGATGATGCGTTTCCCACGTAACTCAAAAACTATCCAACATTCTGTGATTAAATTTTTTGTGTGTATTTATGCATGTCATATCTACAATATGATCCAAGATCACTTCTCTACCTTTAATAGATTGTGTGATAAAAAATAGATTCATTTTAGAAAAATGATCAAATATAAGTATTTTCTATTACATAAAATAAAAAAATAATATTTATTAAGCAATGTAGTTAAAAGAGCATGATATTGTAAACATGAGTTTCAGCAATAAAATGAAAGAGAGAGAGGACATAAACAGTTAACAAATTTTTTAGTTATGAGGGAAACGCTTTATCACTGCACAGTGGACTGACAACATTTTGAATTTTGAAAAAAAAAATACATATATATAATATATATAAATAAATAATGTTTCTAAATCGTAAAAATATTTTTCTCGTATAGCAGGAGGACAGTGTTTTATACATATCAATTTTCATTATTGTACACGATACAGTATTGGAGGAAAAAAATGTTGAATATTTCCAAAAATTTTACTACTGTAAGCTGTACCTAACCCCTTAACCGCGGGTAAGGGACGGTAGCCCGAGGGTGCACTGTGCTGATGAATGTTGGTCTAGAATATGGACCAGGTGCACATTAAAATTATGGTTAAGTTTAGATGTCAATTTCGTATATTTTTGTTTTTTTTTTCTTTATAAACGTACATTTTTCTAAAAAATTACTACGAATAAAAGGATGAAATTTTAAACACTAATTCATGCCATTAAACTAAATAAATTTTTTTAATTCCGAAAAAAATATATATGCTGTAATAAAATGTTAAAAGAATTTCCTTCGAGAAAAATAAAAAAATGCGTTTTTTTTTTTTTTTAGATTTCCAGTCTCCAAAAACCAAGAATAAAAAAGAACAGCCAAATCAAGTTGTGTGCAAAGTTGCGTCCTTGTAGTTCAAGTAGTTCCTGAGAAAAAAATAAATAAATTTCGCGAATTTAACATGACGAACATAGTATATAGAAGCTTCACTTAGGCCCGATTGTATAAACCATTTAATCTTAGATCAGAGGCTAAATTGATCCTTGTTTCAGCTAAACTTGTAATTTTGTGTTGTATAAAGTCTAATCTGAGATTAATTTGTCTCAAACTAAAGTCAACATTAACTGAAGAAATTTCTCCGATTAAGTTAGATGATCCAAGTTCAGTCATTTATTTTCTATTTGAAATATACGAGTAACAGATTGTGCAAATAAAATATCCATTATTATTATTAGTATTAATAGATATGGTAGGCACATTTACATATATTTCTTTCAATTTCTTGCCTTAATACACAAACAATCTTATATTTTATAAGGCTCTATCGTGTTCAGCAGTATCAAATAACATAACCTATAATTATATTATGTTTATAACAACCATTAATTATTAATGGATATCATAGGTACATTCATAAATTTTCAATTAACTGTAATACTAAACGAAAATTGTCGTTTTATATAGCTTTATTATGTTTAGCAGTATCAAACACCATAACATGATAACAACTCGGAGAACAGTCAACCTTCTTCTTATTGTCTTGCATTGCACAAAAAACCAGTGTCTCCAACAGAGTGTACGGAAAGTCGCCAAAAAGTAGTTGTAAAGTCGCTAGATTTCTCATTATCAACAAAGAAAAATTAAATTTTGTCACTATGGGGTGCTAAAAAGGTCACTAAATCCCTATTTAAGCAATATAAAAATTAAAAGAAATTGTTGTTGAAAAAGAGTTAAAGTCGCTAGATTGGTAACACTGAACAAACCTGTATAAAATGGTCCGCTCATCACGTATTTCACCTGTTTATGCGATGTTGCCAAATCCTTTTCACGTGAACTTAGATTGCATTTGAACCAAGGTAATTTGATCGCAGAAAAGTTTTATAGAATAGAAGAAGTGTCTGAACTCGGTTCACTTTTCGATCTTCGATCAAAGTTGATCTTTAGTCAGGGAGTTTTATACAATTGGGCCTTAATGTATTAATTTATAGACTGTCTGTGGAGTACATACGAACAAACACACTGTATTTCACAATATTATACTGTACATAGTTCAGATTTACATCGGGTAGCATACAATCTTTGCGATTTAGGAGATGTGATTGTATCGACGGGAAATATTCTTGATGCAGTCTCTACACGACGCAGAGTGATTACTCCGTCTTGTTTATTATTGAATTCCTGAGGTTTGTGGCATCTTAGAAGGCGAAATAATTAAGGGAGGCGAAGAGAAGGTGGCGAGAAAATTGCAATGATATTCAGAAATTTTAGTGCTGTGCTTGATGAATAGGGATGGAAATCATACGAAGAGGAAAGGGATAGAACATAGTACGTATTTTATATATAGAGAAATTTGGGACAACGACGTCGGTGACAAGGAAGGAAATGGTAAAGAAATATATGCGTGTAAAGGGGTAGAGACGGAGGGTGGGGCAACCGCTCTGGGTGGCTTTGCATTGAATTGTCTGTAGAGGAATGTGCAAGTTTGGGTAAAGAAGAAGAAGACATCTCCACCTGCAGCTTTATGTGCAGTGCAGCGCAAAAAGGGCACAACTGCTCGAGGAGTATTCTCTCTCTATCTGGCAGCTTTTCTTTTCTCTCGCCTTCTGGAAGGAAGCACTTACGAAATTGAAATCCCGTAGCACAATCCTAATTCTAAACACTTTCCCCACATCATTCCAAAAAGCCCTCACTTTCATCATGAATTCTGAATTTTAACATTTTCCTTTCAGTGCGTTTCTGTTTTGTTATATTATTCATCAATTTATTTATGTATGCTTATCGGAGGCTCCAAATTTCTACGTCCATGAATATCGGTCAAATTGTTTCCTACGTAAAGCAGCCAGTGTCTTTAAACCCTGAAGTGCGTGCTGGCGACCGACGCGAGGTCTGAATTGCAAAGCAACACACGACCTATCTTTATGTGATTCGTGTAATATTTCACTGCTTTTTTTAAGCGTTCCCACTCATTTTTTCAAAATGTACTCGTATTTCTCTTCCTCTGTCTCATGTTCCAGTAAGTTATATCTTTATTTTTCGCTATACTTCTTCTCTAATTTCTCTTTGTTAATATTCTGTTTCTTTGTCCATTTCTCTACGTTTTTCTCTTACTTACATTCTCTTCTAGAGTTTTTTTCCTTTTTACTACGTCTCTTGTTCATTTCTTCGTGTTTTCTCTTTTTCTTACGTTTACTCTCTTCCTCTTAATAATTATTTTTTTCCTGTCTCCTTTCCCCTTCCTTTCTTTTTATATTCTTTTCCGTCCTTTGCTCTACTTCTTTCCTATTTTTATGTACTGTATATTATTTTAATGTACCGAAGTACATATGATATTTCCATGCAGATATTCTGCGTCATCATACGATGAAAGAGTAATGGAACGGAGAAAAATTCTCTCCGGCGCCGGGATTTGAACCCGGGTTTTCAGCTCTACGTGCTGATGCTTTATCCACTAAGCCACACCGGATACAACCCCGGCGTCGAACAGAATCGTCTCATTTCGTGATTTAAGACGGCGCTTATTCCGTCGGATCCCGGCCAACCAGTCACTCATAACGAGTGCACCTCAGCACATGTGTGGACTACGGTCATACGTTCATAGACCTCTATGACGTAGTGCAGAGGGCGGCCACTAGAGGGAACCCAAGAGTTGGAGCTTAATCTGAGACGATTCTGTTCGACGCCGGGGTTGTATCCGGTGTGGTTTAGTGAATAAAGCATCAGCACGTAGAGCTGAAAACCCGGGTTCAAATCCCGGCGCCGGAGAGAATTTTTCTCCGTTCCATTAATCTTTCATCATTTATGTACTGTACTTTGCTTACTTAGAACGTAGAACTACATTTGAGGAGCATAGTATCAAAGTTAGACAGCTCCATTTTTTGCGATTTTGAGATGATTGTTTCTCATATAATTTTGTACTATGAACACGATTCTGTTCAGGTTCAAAAACGGACAGAACAGAGCGAAAATAGCACTTAATTGTGCGCTTTACAATCAAATTTAGCGAAATTTGTTAAAGGTAAAAGATAAGACGCAAACGATACGATAAAAGAACTTAAATGGAAAAACTTTGGAAAAACAGACGTAGAAAAACTAGAATAACATCATTGTATAGAGCTCATCCAGGTCAGAAAGCATGGGTAGACCTAACGGCTCGGTTAGAGAAGCCAACGTACTATGATTTTAAAATCAAATGTAGGAAACAGAAAACGGATGTAAGTAAATTCTCATTTTTTAATATAACTATAAATGATTGGAATGACCTACCTGCAGCGGTCTTTGACGGCTGTCCTTCCTTAAGAATATTCAAGAATAACTTAAAAAGTTGTGTATAAAGTGTAAATTAAAATTAAGGTGACATTTAACATTTCATTTTTTTAAGGTGGCATGTATTTATTTAGCGTGTAAGAGGGCCTTAGACTAGAAATGTTTAGTTTAAATGTAGTTCTGTTAAAAGTATGCATAAGGGTGTAATTATTTGTCTTATTTGAGCTGTTGTATCAATGAAGCGTGGTGAGTCAGTGAAGTTATGGTTTTACAGTGCAGTGAATAGTTGTGTTAATTTATAGTGTCGATGAAAAAGTGTCAGTGAAATGCGTCATAGTGCCACTACAGTGAGTGAGATGAGAGTAAAGTGAAAGACTATTATCAGTACCAATGTGAAACTTATGTAGGGCCTATATATATGTAGGTTGTATTGTAAAATTAGGTTCACTTATTAATTAGGTTATTTTATGTATTATTATTAATTGTAATCTTGGCGGATTCCTTTATGTCTCTGTTCATGTATTTTAAAATTTTATATGTATTGGGTTTCATTTTATAAATGTCAGTTTCTAAAAAAGATATAAACTCTTTCCATGATTGCCTGATTGCCCAAAATAGAAACATTCCTAGACTTTTACAAAAACTTATGGAACAATCCTACTTTTGATTCAAAATTTTGGGACACAAAAAACCCAGATGAACAATGCATTACCAAAGAAGAACTACAAGAAGCATTAAAGAAGACGAAAAATAGTAAATCACCTGGAGAAGATAACCTAAATTCAGAATTGTATAAATATGCAGGAGATCTATTTCAAGAAAGATTACTAAGATTTCTAAACAGAATATATCTGACTGCCACTTTACCGGAAGAATGGAAAAATAGTGTAATTATTCCCATATATAAAACAGGAGATAAACAGAATGTTGAAAACTATAGAGGGATTAGTATCCTCAACACATGTTATAAGATATTTAGTAGGATTTTAAATGAAAAATTAAAAAAACATGCTGAAACTTTCCTTCTGGAGTGTCAAAATGGCTTTAGAAAAGGAAGATCATGTGTAGATCCATTATTTAGTATGAAACTATTGTTAGAAAAAAGAAGAGAATTTAATTTAGAAACCCATATAGCTTTTATTGATTTTGTGAAAGCTTTTGATAAAGTCCGAAGAGACCTTTTATTCGACATATTACAAGAAAAAAATATTCCAAATTTGCTATTGCAAAATATAATAGAAATCTACACAGACAGCAAAATAAATGTCAAAATAAATAACTGTATATCCGAAAGAAAATTAGTTAATAATGGAGTTCGACAAGGTTGTCCACTATCACCAACTTTATTTAATATTTATATAAATGAAATTATTTTAAAATGGAACCAAATCTACACATCAGGAATCAAAATAACCAGTGCTCTAACATTAAATACCTTACTCTATGCCGATGATCAAGTCATAATTTCCAATTCAGAGGATAATTTACAAAGAGGATTGTATACATTAAATGAAATATTAAAAGATTTTGGGATGGAAATTTCAGCACAAAAATCAAAAGTAATGGCATTTTTAGGACAAGACCCAGTCAGAAGTAAGATAATACACAATAACCAATGCCTCGAACAAGTGCAAAATTTCAATTATCTGGGTTGTGAAATATCTTATCAAAATGAAAAAGATGTGAACAAGAAAATTACCAAATTTACACAAATTCTAGGAATAATAAACAATGCATTAAAAGCTAAATTAGTACAAAAATCTACAAGAATAAAAATATATAATACATTAGCATTACCCACCCTTTTATACGGAAGCGAGATTTGGTCATTAAAGAAAAAAGACATGAACAGAATCAAAGCAACGGAAATGAAATTTTTGAGGAGGACAGCAGGATATACTCTTTTAGACCGAAAAAGGAATGAAGAAATTTTAGAACAATTAGAAGTAGAGTCAGTAGAAGAAAAAATCAGCAGATACAAATTCAATTGGCTAGATCATGTAAGAAGAATGGAAAATTCAAGAATCCCAAAAATTATGATGCAGTATAAACCTAGAGGACATCGTCGACCAGGAAGACCTTTAAGAAGACTGCTAGATGGGGCCGAAACAGGTCTACAGAGGCCTAATTCGTGAAGGATGATGATGATGATGATGATGATGATTAATTGTAATTATTGTGTAAAATTGTATTGTGTATTGTATAATTGTATTGTGTATTGTATAATTGTATTGTGTATTGCAATTTTATTGTGTATTATTTATATTGTGTATACCACTGCCATCGGGTGCTTGCCCACTTGCAGTGTAAATAAATACATACATAAACAAAAAAAAATGTAGACAACTCCACTGTGACTTGGTTTCAAATTAGGACAGTTCCTTCAGTAGCCAATGAGAAGTCAATAACAGAGCGTAACTAAGATTATGTATTATATGGGTCATAATCTTAGTTACGCTCTGTTATTGACTTCTCATGGGCTACTGAAGGAATCCCTTGTCCCTAATTTGAAACAAAGTCACAGTGGAGTTGTCTTCATTTTTTTTGTCACTGAGGAGAGTTTGTCACCAAATATAATGTCGTCATCATATACATTTTGTCATCTTTTTCTATACTGAGGGGATTTCATCACCAAAATTATAATTGTATGTCGTAAAGTAGATGACGTACCTGTGGCTTCCACTGAAGTTACAGCTTCAGTTTTCATTGCTTCTACACAATCCGCAGCTCCAGTTCTATCTCAATTTGCCTGAGTGGTTCGAATGCTTCTCTTCTCTTCTCTTCTCTTCTCTTCTCTTCTCTTCTCTTCTCTTCTCTTCTCTTCTCTTCTCTTCTCTTCTCTTCCTCTTCTCTTCTCTTCTCTTCTCTTCTCTTCTCTTCTCTCCTCTCCTCTCCTCTCCTCTCCTCTCCTCTCCTCTCCTCTCCTCTCCTCTCCTACTCCTCTCCTCTCCTCCTCCTCTCCTCTCCTCCTCCTCTCCTCTCCTCTCCTCTCCTCTCCTCTCCTCTCCTCTCCTCTCCTCTCCTCTCCTCTCCTCTCCTCTTCTCTTCTCTTCTCTTCTCTTCTCTTCTCTTCTCTTCTCTTCTCTTCTCTTCTCTATCTCTTCTCTTCTCTCTCTTCTCTTCTGTCTGTCTTTTACCTTGTCTTCTTCTGTCTTTTCCCATGTCTTCTTTCTGTCCTTTACCATCTCTTCTGTTTTGTCCTGTCCTCTCTATTTTATTCATTTCTATCCCCTCATATCTTTCCTTCATCCTCGCTTCTCTTTCTTTTATCCTTTCTTCTCTGTCTTTTCTATCCTACCTTCTCTTTTATCCCTTCTCCTATCTTTCATCATTGCTTTTTTCTCTTTTACGCTCTCTCCTCTCTGCCTTTTGTGTCCTATCTTCCTTCTCTTTTGTACCCTCTTCTCTATTTTTATTCCATTATTATTATTATTATTATTATTATTATTATTATTAGTATTATTATTTATTATTATTAGTATTATTAATTTATTATTAATTGCCATTATTGCATGTAATTAGTTACCACTACCACCGGGTATAGCCTATACCCATTTGCAATGTGAATAAATACATACACATACAAATACCAAATGTTACATTGGATCCAAAATAAACAAGAGTGGAAAATGGATCATTCATAAAGATAGCATCGATATGTTTCTAATACATTTAGATCAACACACTCTCTCTCAAAAAGATTTTCACTTAATGAAAACAAATGTTTCATGCCTTTTTAAACTGTAAATACTCAAGGTTCTATCACGTATGTTGCATCCATATTTGAGAATAGTGTACATATTTTACATATTTTGCTTTTAAAAACACGTGATTTAATCAGTATGGGATATTAACACAGTCTACTATATACAGTCGCGAAGCTTGGGGTGTTTTTTTTGCAAATCTCGTGATAAAGCGCTCCAAGTGGTTAGCAACTAGAAACAATAGACTGTCCATGGTCGACTTTGGACTGTGTCGTATTTCTATCGAGTGCTAGCTCGTTGCGTATTTCACATTGATGCTTGTGAAATGTTCGTTATTGCTTGTAATGAGAATGTTAATGGCTAAAATATAATAATTTGAATAATAATATGGGACAAGGAGGAGACGTTTATAGTGCTATAAATTGTAGCAACAGTAAGAAAAAGAGGCCAGAGTTATCCTTTTTCCGATTTCCGAAAGAATCAGAAAGGCTCCTAGGTTTCCACAAGAATGCTGTGCAGAAACAAAACTCTTAATTTTGAAGTTCTTTGTGACTGTTAGAATACATTATATCCTTAAATTTCACAATGAAATGTTTCAGTCTAACCGAAAGGACATTAGATACCGGTTAAAGTTCTGTCACTTAGACTGCTAAATTTCTAGAGAAATAAAGGTTAGGTCTACTTTTTTTCAGAGGATATATTTTTAATTGTAGCTATTAATTTTGTTATTATTTTTATGTGTTATTTTACTAAAGACGTAGAAAAATTAAGTTTGTTTTAATGAAATTTATTGATCCCGTTTTATTTTCAATTCTGGTGGGATTATTATTGCTTAGGCCTACTTTTTTTTTCAAAGGACATGTTTTTAATTGTAGCTGTTAATTTTGTTGTTATTTTTATTTATTGCTTTACCACAGACGTAGAAAAAGTCTGTTACAATAAAATTTATTGATCAGGTTTTATTTCCAATTCTGGTGTGATTATTATTGCTTAACCTCATCCCACTTTGTTAACTACGTAAGCCTACACTACAAGTACCGGTACACGTAAGTTACTCCATTAATTCATATTTCCATTATTATTGTTGTAAAGGGAAATGCAAATTAATATTTATTGGTTTCATAGTTAATTATCGCTATAATCTTGAATGAGTGAAGCGATTATAGTAAATTTCAGTTCGTTTTGCACAAACAAAAATTATATTAACTTATTTCTTGCAGGTATCTTCGAGTTTATGGTGGAATTTAATATACGTCATTAAAATAATAAATTAACTTTATGCATTTAATATTTCAATAATGGAAGGAAGGTGTTAATTTTTCCAAAAGAACGCAACGAAAGTGTTTGTCATCTGCTAGGCGAGAGATCTGCGATGATGAGGCGATAGTAGCGATCCTAGTGGTGGGCAACTACCCATGTTTGCATTTTTACTACATATTGAGCTTCGCGACTGTATATAGTAGACTGTGATATTAATTGTTGGATATTTTATTATTACTAGTGAGCCTATCGAGCGCATCTGCGCGTCATTCTCGTGCGTCAGCTGTTTTCCATGCATAATCCCACCAGGTATTGGTTTGGAATACAAATCCGCAGATTTAAAGCTTTATTTTTTAATTAATTTGAAAGCCAGTTGGAGCTATATTTTAATAAACTTATTCCGGCGAATTTTGGAAGCGAAACTCGTCTCTAATCCGAAGTGCTGCGACAGATCGTAGCGTGTGATTACATTTGTAATAAAACGAAGTGGGTTTTAGCCCGTGCCTCTTAAAAAGAGGATTGACCATGCGAGGCCGGTCTGTCTTCACTTTTATTGTTTATAGCCTCAGAACTTAGGAATCTGCGAACGAATTAGGGTCGTGCCACGCATTCCGCAGCAGGAAGGAGTTCGAGCTGGCTAGGCATTTTATATGTTCAGGACATAAACTACTTCTACAGAAAGGCGCCCTGTTAATGGACGTGGACGGAGCGTTACAAACTAGAATTCACTTGTTTAATACAGTGATTATGTGGTCGCGGGTTTCATTACGGGACATAGACGTGAGCTTTATTACCTACTCATACAGATTGTCTTCGTTTCCTGTTTTCCGATGGTACCCATGCTTGTCATAGAGGGCCAAAGTTGTCGAACTGACAGAGAATTTATTTCTTTATTTATTTATTTACTTATTTATTTCTTTATTTATTTATTTATTCTGGTGTAGTTAAGGCCATCAGGCCTTCTCTTACACACCACCAGAAATACAAATACAATAACACAAAAAAAGGAAAAAAAAAAAAACACTATAAAGAAAGTAAAGTCACACAAAAATATACACAGGTTGCAGTCACACAAACTTTAAATGCGTGATTAAGTATAATAATAATAATAATAATAATAATAATAATAATAATAATAATAATAATAATAATAATGATTTATTTAACCTGGCAGAGTTAAGGCCATACGGCCTTCTCTAACACTCAACCAGGAGCAAAAACTGCGTTACAAAAACACTACAAATTTACAAAGTACACTACAATTTTACACACAAAACTGAATACGATAATAATAATAAAATGTAAACAACAAGTAAGAAGAAATCAGACATAATATATAACATAGAGAAGGAAAGAAAAAAGCGTAATAAAATGTGAACAGCAGGTCAAAATAAATGAGGCATACAACGTATAAAAAATAAGACAATTATTGATAATAATAATAATAATAATAATAATAATAATAATAATAATAATAATAATAATAATAAGAATAGTAATAATACTGATAATAATAATAATAGTAATAGTAATAATAATAGTAATAATAATACTAATAGTAATAAAAAAGTGCAGTACAAAGCATACAATGGATACAATATTTTAAGTACACACAGTAAGGAAAATTATGATTCTATATAGCTCAACTTATCACATTAAAGATATACCAATATCGGAAAATATGAAAACAAAAAAGTATAAAATAACTTAAATATCACTAGAACATAAAAAAAATGTGAATACGTGGAAACATGCAATACAACACTTGTCATAATAGTAAGTTAGTTTGGCAACTCGTCATAAGATGATTTTCTAACTTGGTTTTGAAAGATTTCAATGTTCGGCAGCCCTTGACTTCAGGCGGCAGAGAGTTCCAGTGACGAGAGGTAGCAACAGTGAAAGATGAGGAATACAGAGATTATGTGTGAAGTGGAATTTCTAGCGTGTTATCGCGTTGTGATCGAGTATTAATATTATGATAGCGAGAGAGAGTATGAAAACGAGCGAATAAATAATAGTATAATTAATTGTATCCTAATTAACTAACATAAACAAGAAACTTGCGATTTTAATCTAGAGTAAAAAACACAAATCAACACTTCTAGCAATACCTAAAATGCATTAAACAAGACAAAATTTTCCAATTTAATTTTGAATTGTGATAAAGTCCGGCAGTCCCTGACGTCATTAGGTAACGAATTCCAGAGACGTGGTATTTCTACAGTGTAGGAGGATGAGTATAGAGACGTTCTATGATAAGGGATAGAAAGAAGTGCTTGATGCCAGTTTCGAAGAGTTGTAAGAAATTGAAAGCGCGATAAGAGATCATTCGGAGTAGAAATATGCATGATTCTAAATAGAAGAGGCAGTGAATGGTTCATTTGTAAGAATTATCTACTGTATGAAACAACAAAGCAAGATTTTATTCTGCTGGTACGTCATAAAGTTCCACTAGATGAAAGAACTTTACTTTTGGATGAGAAGATTCGGGACAAAATTTAAAGTAAATCTCTCCTCTTCTCTTTCATGTCTGATTTTTCTCTTCCTTCTCTCTCCCCCGTGTCTTTCCTTCTTTATCCTGTCTGTGGCCGACCAATCTGACTGGGGTTTTTCATGATTTCCTTTAGTCATAAAGGCAAATGTCGGATTGAAAAGATACATGCCATGATTCATCACCACCTCAATTACCAATACCAAAAACATTAATCAAAGTCTGTGTTCAGTTACATGAACACAAACCATCTACAACACACAATAGAAACAGGAACTCAACAAGAGTAGAAACGGCCTACTGATATACCCACACATTCTAAACTCAAAGCGTGAATAAAATGAACTTAACAAAGAAAAAAGATGCACAGTGAGGCCAACATAAAAAATTATCTTCGTACATAACGCACTGTATATTGACATTGATTTGGAGTGATTTATTAAAGGATGCATTCAAGACTAATTTAGAAAAATGTTAAAGGAATAATCCTTGCACCAAAAACGGGTGTAACCTGAACCAACTGATCCTATTTTAATTATTTTCATGTAATAACAATTTATTAAGAAACATGTTAAAGGAATTATCATTGCACCAAATGAGTTGTTCTGGACGAAAATGATCGCATTTTAATTATTTAAATACGATTTAAATTAAGTAACATATTAAACGATTTATCCTTCTTTCAAACACGGATGTTCCCTGGATTAAATTAATGTCCTATTTTAATTATGTAATTACTGTGTATGTATTTCTAACAAGTGCAGCGGAGCGCACGGGTATGGCTAGTGGTTTTATGGGCCTTGCCCATTATATTGTAGAAAATACGTGGGCAGGCGTTTCTATGGCAATTGGTAATTTGATGGAATAGCCTCATATGCTCAATGCTTTTTTCTTAACGTGGAATCCTCTATAGCAATAGTAATTGTGAAAGTAAATAGCATTTAGCCTAATTCAAAGTATTTTGTTCTTTCTAAATGTTATTTAACTTTAAATCGAGAACTGTGTTTCCCCTATAAATTTTTTCAGTACCGTAGAAAAGAGTTCGGAAGTTCTGTTACTTGTGTTATTTAAATCTGTTATTTATCTGAATGACATTTTATTTTACTGAAATTAAAATTCCTTCATTAATTCTGCGACTCCGTTAAAATTATAATATATTCATGTGTGTTGTATTTGTTCACTTTCTTATATTGTTTTTACTTAGGTTTTTAACGATGCTGTGTCAACTACGGAGTTATTTAACATTGATGGAATTGGTATATGTATGTTGTTTGTATGTCTGTCTTGTCTGTCTGTCTGTGTGTATGTCTGTCTGCCTGTCTGTCTGTGTGTATGTATGTATTAAACACTATAATTGGGTATACACCCAGTGGCAGTGATATATAATATACAATAATATTACAATAAATATTAATACAATTTACGATAATTGCAGGAAAAAAATAAAATAAACGTGAATCTAATTCTAACTATAATTTAATAGGTGCAATAAACCTAGGATTATGAATAAAAACTATGCTATAATAACGCCTACAATAAGCAAAAGTAAACCTAACTTAAAAGTACTTCTATTAAACCCAACTATTATCAACTTAAGTAATTAAATAATACTTTAATTAATTACATATCATCTTAATTACATATCACCTTAATTAATTACATATCACCTTAATTAATTACATATCACATTAATTAATTACATATCACCTTAATTAATTACATGACAACTTAATTACACTACACCTACAATTACATTTTCAGTTTAACCTTCTCAACCTTTCCTTAAATGTATTGATTTTGAGAGGACCACCCTGAAAGATTGCCGCAGGCAAGCTGTTCCATTCTACTGTTGTGCGGTTAACAAAGGAAAATTTTGCCACGTGCATTCTTTGTTTTCTGTATTTAAACTTCCTAATATGATCAGCCCTGCCTAAGTATGATTGTGTCACTAATCTAGCACTGATGTCGGTCCATGCTTTGTGTCTCATTTGTGCCTTAAACAATGCGGTCAGTCTGGTTTCTCGTCGCCTTGATTTGAGAAATTCCCACCCTAAGTCTTTTACTATCTCTTCACCATGTCCCTTTCCCAATTTGACAAATTTTGCAGCCCTGCGTTGGACCTTTTCTATTGAGTGGATTTGGTTTTGTCTGTACGGACCTCAACCTGCTGCTCCATATTCCATAATTGGGCGAACAAGGGTTCACCATGGTTTGCCCGACTGCCTTTTTGCGGTTGGGGAGGACCCCAGAGGGAGCCCAACCAGGTGGTCGGCCCAGGAGAGAGTCAGGTCCACGCAAGGGCGCGGCTCCTGATCGGCGGGCAGGCGCGCTACCAACTGAACTACGAAGGTGGATTTTTATATTCTGCTTTTATTTTTATATTGTATTTTATATATACTATATTGTATATTGATTGTTATCCTTGTGTTGTTTGTAATTCATTTGATATGCACTGTAATATGTCTCGGTATTTTTATTTGTATTAAATAAGTATTATAACCAGGGAACGGATTTATATGGACTAAAAATATATGAAATATGTAAATATATATGTAGTTATTTTTACCAAAATATGGAATTAAATATGGATTTTTACCAAAATATGGAATTAAATATGGACTTAAAATTATAAAAAAATGACTATGTACGTTAAATATTGGTACATTTTAATCAAACTAAACAAAAAATATAATGGACGTACCTTATCTTCCAATGTAGTTTCAACAAAACACAATTTTTATTGTCTGTTACCATAACAATAGGTTACAAACATTTCTTTCAAGTGCTGAAAAGTGAATCTTCTTCTATTGTCTCTGAGGATAGATTTATACTGACTAAAAGAGCGTTCGACGTCACAAGAAGTAACTGGTACATAATTCAATTTCACAATGTCTGCTGGGGATAAGTCCAAGTTAATCTTCACTGTTGATTCACCACTCATCACAGCAACAACCTTTTGTAGTTCTTCATATCCAGGGTTTTTTGAAAGTACAGTGTCCACCTTAGCTCTTACTGCATCTGCAACTTTACCTCTACCACGATTCAGTTGTTCCACAGTACTATTTATAATTTCAAAACTTTCAGATAGTGAAAGGTGCCTATTTTGGAGACTTTTGAGCGTTTTTATGATGCATGAAAATGTATGCTGAATGTGAGCTAAGTCATTCTTCACACTTATGTCACAGGTAACTGTTTTCGCAGTATCAATTGAGACTGCATCTTCAGAGTCCAATGCAAGGAGAACATTGTTAATAGAGTCTATATGTTCGGCATAATATTCAACTGCTTCTAGCCATGTACCCCATCTAGTTAAAATTGGCTTTGGTGGCAATGGAATTTCAGGGTACATTTCTTTCAACACGTTAACTCTACTGGGAGCTTTGAGAAATACTTTTTTCACTGATGAAATCAACAAATCTACTTTAGGGAAATTGTCTCTGACCACTTCTGCCACACGATGAAATGCATGCGCCACACAAGTAAAATGAGTCAATTTAGGATATACAACAGATAATGCTTGTCCAGCTTTGACCATATAAGGGGCAGCATCGCTAATAAAGAATAACACATTATCGTACATAATACCCTTTGGCCACAGGATACCCATAGCTTCGTTGAACAGTTTAACTATAGTTTTGTTATTGCACTTTTCTAGAACATCACAATGTAAAAGAATTCGTTCAGAATATTGTTCACTTAACAAACCGATAACTACATTACCAACAAGTCTACCTTCTTTGTCGGGAGTCTCATCAATGGAAACCCAAATTGAACTATCTTTAATTTCATCTCTTATCTTCTGTATTGTCTCATCGTAGATGGATGGAGCATACGTCTTCCTAAGTGTTGACTCATCCGGGATTGTATGTTGAGTATATTTTTCAAGGAATTCCCTGAAGACCTTATTCTTTAGTTTGTAGAGAGGAATATCAGCAGAGATGAGAGAACGGCACAGGCCGATGTTAAACTCAGATCTTACATTCGATGTTGTTGGTTGTGTTAAAAACAATTGTCTCTGCTTGGAATTTAGTTGTTTGTTGGCCTGATGTTTACTAGTTGTAATGTGTTGTTGCACCAGGAACTTTTGTGTAGATGATACTGCACACTGACACAAATTACAAAATAATATTTTATTGTCAGTTGATAAACCATCTTCTTTAAATTCTGAAATGTAACTTGTTAGTTTTGATTTTAAATTGACTGAATGACGTACTTTTGGCATATTTACCGTCTTTATAGTATGATTTACAAAACTGAACCTATGTGTACTCTGACTGGCATTTAACTGTTGAGCTGCACAACTGAAGTCTGTTAAAAATTTTAAATTAAATTAATACAGTTTTGTAACTTACTTTCCCATTGTTGATAGGACTGCTAATTTTCAAATAACTCTGATGTTAAAGGGATTACTGAACATGTGTTTAAATCTCTATTGTTGAAATGTATTTTTAAAAGTTAATGGAATTTTGTTTTGTTTTATTGTTAAACCTAATATAATATGGACTGTTTTATATGAAATATGGAAAATATATGGAAATTAACGAAAATATGTACTAAACTCTAAAATATGGAAAAATATGGAAAATAAAAGTAGGATTTTTCAACCCTACACATTGTGAAACATAAAGATAATGCAAAATATAAATTATATTAGCTTTATAAGTAAATATGTATTTACATATAAATCCTTTCCCTGATTATAACTGAACTGCATCCGAGCACAAGCTTTTGCTCCTTCTGGTGTACTAATTTTACACGTCAGCTCTATAATCAAAAGCAAATAAATTATTATTATTATTATTATTATTATTATTATTATTATTATTATTATTATTATTATTAGTATTATTATTATTATTATCCGAATATGAAATGAACTACCTAAATGAAGTATTATGTTTAACAATTTTTTGTAGACTATTTCGTTAATATGACGTCATTCAATTTTCGGCCAATGAAGTGTAATGAAATTTTGAATTCCAACCAATCACAGTCATACATCGCGATAATATGTGCAGATCGATTTATCACTATCAATCGCATGGTCGTTCTTTTGTTTAGTCAGTGTTGCCAACTGTTTCCACGTAATTCGATGAACATAAATCCATTGTACTAAATAAAGTGCGAAATCCTACTTTCACATTTATATCTTCTTCTTTTAATTCCATATATATATATATATATATATATATGTATATATATATATATATATATTGTATCTAAAAAAATGACACTCCTTCATAATAATTGTTCATTTAATTAAAGTATTAATCAGGTTATTTGTAATTTTATTATAAAATGTTTAAATTAAATTATGATTTCAGCAGATAATGAAAACGTACTTATGTTATAATAACAAGAGAAAAGCGCAATACATGTAATTAACATTTTTAAACCTGTATTTCGCTTTTCTCAATTGGCATTACGGAATAACATTCAATTTCTTTATGCAGTAATCGTAATTCATCTATGTATTTCGATTTCACAATGTCTGAATACTTACTTACTGGCTTTTAAGGAACCCGGAGGTTCATTGCCGCCCTCACATAAGCCTGCCATTGGTCCCTATCCTGAGCAAGATTAATCCAGTCTCTACCATCATATCCCACCTCCCTCAAATCAATTTTAATATTATCTTCCCATCTACGTCTCGGCCTCCCCAAAGGTCTTTTTCCCTCCGGCCTCCCAACTAACATTCTATATGCATTTCTGGATTCGCCCATACGTGCTACATGTCCTGCCCATCTCAAACGTCTGGATTTTATGTTGCTAATTATGTCAGGTGAAGAATACAATGCGTGCAGCTCTGCGTTGTGCAACTTTCTCCATTCTCCTGTAACTTCATCCCTCTTAGCCCCAAATATTTTTCTAAGAACCTTATTCTCAAACATTCTTAATCTCTGTTCCTCTCTCAGAGTGACAGTCCAAGTTTCACAACCATACAGAACAACCGGTAATATAACTGTTTTATAAATTCTAATTTTCAGATTTTTTGACAGCAGACTAGATGATAAAAGCTTCTCAACCGAATAATAACACGCATTTCCCATATTTATTCTGCGTTTAATTTCCTCCCGAGTGTCATTTATATTTGTTACTGTTGCTCCAAGATATTTGAATTTTTCCACCCCTTCGAAGGATAAAGCCCCAATTTTTATATTTCCATTTCGTACAATATTCTGATCACGAGACATAATCATATACTTTGTCTTTTCGGGATTTACTTCCAAACCGATCGCTTTACTTGCTTCAAGTAAAATTTCCGTGTTTTCCCTAATCATTTGTGGATTTTCTCCTAACATATTCACGTCATCCGCATAGACAAGAAGCTGATGTAACCCGTTCAATTCCAAACCCTGCCTGTTAAGCTGAACTTTCCTAATGGCATATTCTAAAGCGAAGTTAAAAAGTAAAGGTGATAGTGCATCTCCCTGCTTTAGCCCGCAGTGAATTGGAAAAGCATCAGATAGAAACTGACCTATACGGACTCTCCTGTATGTTTGACTGAGACACATTTTAAGAGACTGGATTAATCTTGCTCAGGATACGGATCAATGGCGGGCTTATGTGAGGGTGGCAATGAACCTCTGGGTTCCTTAAAAGCCAGTAAGTAAGTAAGTAAGTAAGTAAGTAAGTAAATAAGTAAGTAAGTAGGCGTAAGTAAGTAAGTAATCGTTATTCATCTATTTCGAGTTCACAATGTCTGAATAGGTTAAGTATTCATAAATATACAATTATTAACATTTTATGAGCAAATTTTAGGGATATATTATTTACATTTTTATTTTATTCACGAAATAGTCGTAATAAATGTCACTCGAGGTCTGAGATTTCCCAAATAAATCCACTCGCTTCGCTTCGCTCGTGGATTTGTCGGCAAATCTCAGACCTCTTGTGACATTACTATACATAATAATATCAATATCTGTACCTTTTATACAACTTTCATGAATTGAAATAAATATTCCCATATTTGAAGGTACTTTGGATAAAGGGGAAACGGTTGTCTCTTTTGTGTGCAATTTCCTTTGTTCCCCTCCTCAGTATATTGCCTCTGTATACGAGTATTACACAATCATAATATGGAGAAAAATACGTCCTTATAAAATGTCCCCGGTAGTCTTTTTTACAGTGGCCAATATTGAAGTTATTTTCCATTACGACAATATAGGTCTCTATTCCTCCCTCATCGGGACCGTATTTTCTGTTTTTTTGTTTCGTACCTCGTTGATACAAATTGTTTTTATTATTATCTTTTTCATCTTCCTCACTTATTTGTCTCAGTTTTATTTATTCTTGCTTTCATATCGCTACATCACATTCTAGAATATTATGGCTCCTCCAATCTACCCTTCTCTCATTCCTTATATTCCCACTTCTACATTTTTACTGATCATCTGTCTTCTTTGTCTATTTTTATTATACTCTTCGTTACAAGATTGCGAATATCTTTTTCCTTATTTTGCATCTTGTGTAGTAATTCGCCTCCTTCCAAAATCCATTGTCGTCGAGGGATAAAGTGAAAGAGGGGTTTGTTGATGGCGGGGGTAGAAAATGGCAAGATCCATCGTTTCCGCCCTCCGGAACCGGTGGCAAGGAATGGAAGAGAAAAACATTAGGTATACCTTTTCTCCCCTTCCTCCTCCCGCACTTCTTCACGTTGCAAATAATCCAATAGATGTAATCAGAGTAACATTTCTGGATTTCCTAAAGAGTGTTTGATAGGTTCTCAGCTTTTATGGTGGCACCCAGCTTGTAAAGTTTTACGTCTCCACTGTCACCTCATGAAGTACTAGGCAATATTTTACAGCAAGTTTATATCGCTGATACATTCAATGTAATTTTTAAGCCTCCCTTTTTTATGCTTCTGAAAGCAGCATTGAGAGATCTTTTGTTTTTACAGCCTGCAGTTATTTCTCTGAGTGAACAAGTTTCAAATTAGATTGAAGAAAATAATAAGTGTGTTATTTTATTTTACGAGATCTAGCCTTGCTTCTCATATATGTTTTAGATCCCCATTCACATAAACTTGAACAAGATATAGGATACTTTTATAGAAGAAAACATTATCTTAATAAAAAATCTTCGACGCAACAACCCATTGAGAACCAGGACCGACCAGCCTACTATTGTACTGACGTCCACATGCTTCCGCAGAGGTGAACGATCATCAAACTAAATGGAGGTATGTGGTCAACACGATCATCATCCCCAGCCGTATAACTGGCTTTCGTAACCGTATGTCGTCGCTCCCCAAATGCATCACGTTTGTGGGTGGACACCAGTCCCATACACTGGCCGAAATTTCATGAGAGAATTTCTTCCTCGAACCAGAGCGCATTCCCTAACGCGATTCCTAGGCATGATGCCTTATCCACGCTGCCACATCGTCTTAAATCAATTTTTGTTATGCAACTACAGAAGGCCTACCACTGATCTTGCAGTTGTAGCGTAATGTCATTTATCAATCTTTGTAGATGCAGAAAAATTGGTAACAGTACAAACCACTTTACAACCATTCATCACTTTTTCAAAGAAACGTAAGGTATAGGCAAATTTTTTATTTGAGGCTATTTTATGCAAAACTCATCTTATCCAAAAAAAAAAAGAGTTAAGTACAACATCGCATACTTAATGTTATTCACTTACTTCCAAATGCCTTTAAGGAACCCGCAGTTCATTGCCGCCCTCACATAAGCCCGCCATCGGTCCCTATCCTGTGCAAGATTAATCCAGTCTCTATCATCATATCCCACCTCCCTCAAATCCATTTTAATATTATCCTCCCATCTACGTCTTGGGCTCTCCAAAGGTCTTTTTCGCTCCGGTCTCCCAAAAAACACTCTATACGCATTTCTGGATTGGTCCATACGTGCTACATGCCTTGCCCATCTCAAACTTCTGGATTTAATGTTCCTAATTATATCAGGTGAAGAATAGAATGCGTGCAGTTCTGTGTTGTGTAACTTTCTCCATTCTCCTGTAACTTCATCCCTCTTAGCCCCAAATATTTTCCTAAGCACCCTATTCTCAAACACCCTTAATCTCTATACCTCTCTCAAAGTGAGAATCCAAGCTTCACAGCCATACAGAACAACCGGTAATATAACTGTTTTATAAATTCTAACTTTCAGATTTTTTGACAGCAGACTAGAAGGTAATAGGCATTTCCCATATTTATTTTGAGTTTAATTTCCTCTCGAGTGTCATTTATATTTGGTACTATTGCTCCATGATATTTGAATTTTTCTACCTCTTCGAAGGATAAATCTTCAATTTTTATGTTTCCATTTCGTACAATATTCTGGTCATGAGACATAATCATATAGGCCTACTTTGTCTTTTCGGGATTACTTCCAAACCTATCACTTTATTTGCTTCAAGTAAAACTTCCGAATGTTATTCACTACCATATGGAATTTATTTCTACATCAAAACTTGCCTATTTACAGTTTTATGGGATCTCGAAAATCGTTATTAAATGCTTAACTCTCCTAATCCATTATAAAATTTGATGCAAAACTTGCATGAACCTTCCATGAAGTTCTGAACAAATCCGCTCTTATGTCCGGGTTTATGCAGCTGTAATGGAAAGTCTCAAGTAAAACTTGTCTTATACTGAATTGAAAGATTTTTTTTTTTTTTTTTTTAATTTTTGCATATGTCATCTTTCTTCAATAAATATTAGAATTGTTGTCTGTAATGAATTTGTAAGTTAATGTTTCATTCTGTAGTTTCAATTATTGTCTAATAATAATAATAATAATAATAATAATAATAATAATAATAATAATAATATTTACAAATGGCTTTTAAGGAACCCGAAGGTTCATTGCCGCCCTCACATAAGCCCGCCATCGGTCCCTATCCTGAGCAAGATTAACCCAGTCTCTATCATCACACCCCACCTCCCTCAAATCCAGTTTAATATTATCCTCCCATCTACGTCTCGGCCTCCCCAAAGGTCTTTCTCCCTCCGGTCTCCCAACTAACACTCTATATGCATTTCTGGATTCGCCCATACGTGCTACATGCCCTGCCCATCTCAAACATCTGGATTTAATGTTCCTAATTATGTCAGGTTAAGAATACAATGCGTGCAGTTCTGTGTTGTGTAACTTTCTCCATTCTCCTGTAACTTCATCCCGCTTAGCCCCAAATATATTCCTAAGAACCTTATTCTCAAACACAATAATAATAATAATAATTATTATTATTATATTCAGATATACTATCATAATATTAGTTTATTTTCTTCAAAACTTGCCTTATCTATATCATTACTTAGCGTAACTGGTTTTATCCAAAAATAAATTTTACTTTATACTCATATTTTAGGGTTGTTGATTTTCCACAAAATAAGGGTTTAATACTAGCCTATCATATCATGTAATCTAACATATTTTTCATGTTTCAGTGACCAATAGTTTAAGTTAAGTTTTTTTTTTTTTTTTTTTTTTTTTTTTTTTTTTTTTTTTTTTTTTTAAAGAATTGTGGAAAATCATTTAATATGGACAAGGCGAGTTTTGCGTCATAGCCTCAATTTTATTTCGTAGTCCATTGTGTCCTGGCTTCCAGGTAGGCATGAAAGGAAAGTGGCTAAACGCCTTGAACATTTCAGTTTCAGATGTGTGGCTATGCAGTGCAGAGTACTAGCTCACGTTATCTGCGATGCGGTTTCGAATTTCGGTGATGACGAAGTTGTAGCCTATTTGTGGTGGACAAAGGCAAGGTTCCTTGGGATTTCTGTCTGTGTTTTCCCGTTTTCCTCATCATTCCACCGACACTCTCAATTTGAATATTCATTATTATCATAATTTCAATTTGTACTCAACAAAAAATGTGCCGTGTAATGTAGTATAATAACTGACGTGGAGGTGGCATCAGTCTGAGGCAGGAGATGGAAAGCCACTCTAATAGACCCTTAAGTGGACGCTATACTGCAATTTGTAACTTAAATGTTTTTGAAACTAAATTCACAAAACTTTTATCACTGGTGTAACTGGTTAATAATAACACATGCACAAAATTGCATCCCTTTATAATAACTGGTTTGCATTCTATTAATATCTTAATAAAATATCATTTTATATAAGAATACTTTACGTCACAATTTACATTATGTTTAAGTGGTATTCACTTATATGATAGTAGATTCCAGATGAGTACAGCGAGAAGTATAGACTATATTTTGGTACGAACTTCCTATCTATGGTTACCACTTCTTAAGTTCAACACAACATTAGACGTCTTACATTGATTTTCTGTCAAATGTTTCGTATTAAATAAAGGGTGCGTCAGAAAGAACGGATGGATTTCAAACTATCGATACGCAACGAGGAGAGAGATATAGTGAGGGGGACCACGACTGTTGGGTCAGCCAGAGAATGCAGTTTCAGTTGAGAACATGGTGTTGGTCTGGTGTACAACGTGCTTTCATCGTAGAGACATTTTTGAAAAATGAAGAGTCTGTGATCGCCACTCAGGACTCATTTCGACATCGGATGTCACGCTAGGATTCCAACTCGGAATACAATTTTGCGGTGGGAGGCTTCATTTCGTATCACAGGTTCAACATTAAAGAAGAAATCACCTGGACGAAATTCTATTGCACTGAGATTGTCCGAGGCTACGGTAAGATCTCGCGCCCTGCGACTTCTTTCTTTGGGACCATTTGAAGGCGTAAGTTTGTAAACATCGATCACATACACTGGACGAACTGAAGACAGCGATTCGTGAAGAAATCGTGGCAATTGCACCAGCTATGACTGTGAAAGTGATGGCGAACATCAGAAAACGCCTCGATGCCTGTATTGAAAGCCAAGGACATCATATGGATAATGTTGTTTTACATAAATAAACTACATGTATTGGTGAATATGTTGATAACAATAAATTTTTGATTTGATGAATCTTTACAATTTTCTTTCCATGTGAAATCCATCCGTTCTTTCTGACGCACCCTGTACTACTTTATATTTCGTCCATTTGTGGTGACAGACATTATCTCTATATATAATTTCAACTGGTAATGGAAATTACGAGAAAACGGCTGAACGGATTTTAATAAATGGCCCCTCATTTTGAAGCTTGGAACCCAAAGTTTTTTCCTACATCATTTTCCTATTTTCCTAAATCCATCTGTCGTCAGTTTTGAGAAATAATTGCATTTTAGCACATTTTAGAATAAAACAAAAAACACACTACAATTAACAATACGCTATTACACGAAGGCCATGACCTGCAGGATTACTAACATATTTAGAGCTCAAATTCAATTAGTTATTAAATCTTCAAGACTTACTAAAATAATTTACAGGTCTGATTCTGCGGTGTGTAATTTTCTGAGTAAAGTTGTGTATTGGATATTAAAATCTACAAAACTTTAGGAGGTTTGATGACATTATTGCCATTAGAAATTAAATATTATTATAGTTAATGCCATGATGTTAATATATATATATATATATATATATATATATATATATATATATAACTACAAAACTTACGTAAGATAATAATAATGTTATTAAAAATATTTTAGAGTTATTAATCAAATGAGGTTGGGTCTTTGTCATATATTAATGGCGGTGTAGTGTAGATATTTATATGCATCATTCTCTTCAGTATTGGCTCGAGAGAACGCAAAAACTACAGTTCCTAAGGAAAGACCAAAAGGTATTACTTACTGATAAAATGAGGCCTACAAAATTTTGTAGTCTCCCGAGCATGTGAGCAAGATCTCTTAGAAGGATAAAATGATTTTACCCTCTACATTTCACGCTCTACATGCAGCAGCTATACCAAGATGCTATGTCTATTGTTCGAAAGCATAGCAAACCTGACTTTTGTAACTCTCACCTACAATCCACTATGACCTGAAATAGATATTGCTTTACACCCACATGAAAACCCACTGATCGTCCTGGCATTGTTACTTGCGTTTTCGCGCTGAAACTCAAAAACTGAAGGTGGCATTAAAAAAACTTTCAGAAGAAGTATGTTTCATTATAATGGAAGCAAATAACTTTCAAAATATCTGGTATTTTTCATTGAAAATAAATCTGAAAAATTTTTTATTTGAATGTCTAATGAACTTAGTTTGCAGCATTTGCTGCACAAGCCACTAGTTTCTGATATAAATTGACGCTTTTATCACCATACAATACTATCAAATTTTAGTACGAAATCCATGTACCAGCATTGCGAATTAGCCAAATACAAGAAACAAAATGAGCATCTACAGTATTTGCAGTATTTAAAGCATGTAGCATAATACATGTCCCCCTCTCGCAAATAATTTCCGTTCATGAAGGAAATGTGGAAGGAAAAATTTATTCACAACCGGTACCATTCAAATTGTTTCCAGCAAATACACAATATTTATACAATGTTTAAGTGCATTTATTGGAAGTTTTATGGAACATTTTTAACGGTTTAAACTAGATTGTGTAGCCTACTGCTAAAATATGCGAAAATATCCATTTATGACCACACCTTTTCTACCAGGTCTCCAATTAAGGAATGAGAAATATAGTTCAAAGTGAAAGTGATAAATATTTAACTGCTTTCCCTTTTTGTTTTAAGTGAAATTACCGCCATTGGCTATTCTGTCTGTGTTACATAATTTGTTTCACAGTCTCTAATTGATTTATTTAATGATAGTAGAGAGAAGGTTTATATAATATTCGTATTCAATTTGGTATTCCCAAGAAGCTATTTCGATGAATTAAAATGTGTCTCAGTGAAACGTACGGCAGAGTCCGTATAGGCCAGTTTCTGCCTGACGCTTTTCCAATTCACTGCGGGCTAAAGCAAGGAGATGCACTATTACCTTTACGTTTTAACTGTCCTCTAAAATATGACATTATGGAAGTCCAGTAAAACAGAGAGGATTTGGAATTGAACGGGTTACATCAACTGTTTTTATGGGGATGATGTGAATATAGTAAGAGAAAATCCAAAAACGACTACGGAAAACACGAGAATTTTACTTGAAGCAAATAAGGAGATAGGTTTGGAAGTAAATCACGAAAAAACAAAGTAAATGATTATGTCTCGTGACCTGTTCCAAATCCCCTTTGTTTTCCTGGACTTCCCTATTTTAAAACAAAGTTAAATCTTTACAGCCCTCTCTGTTATTAAAGAGTTGAGGGGCTTTGCATGAAAACGGTTAAAATATTAGATATTAATATACGGGACACTGGAAGTTGTAAGAAAACTATCTCGAAGTTAAAACAGAGCTCGAAGAAAGTTCCAAATGGCGCTTTCGTTGACAAGCGAGTATTTATTTTATAATGTAACATCTGCATCTGGCTGTTGTTTCAGCATGTCAGTCAAAGTGATTAATGCATTTGGCTATACAACTAAATCCAGCTGAATGTTTTGAATCATTTATTCACAAGTAAACTGCAAATGTCTGGCCGTCATTCTTCGGGGAAGTACGAAATAAATCTTCAATTCGCGTTTCGTATCAAAATAAATGATGAAGAACTTGATCAGTTAGAAGTCTGTTCCTACTCCCCCAGCTCTTTATGAATGAAAGCAGACGGGTAAGCTATTTCAGCATGAAATGAATAAAAACAAATTTTCACTAGCATGCTACTACAATCTATTTTAATGGAAATAAAATGTGTAGAGAGTGTATTCGAGCATACATTGCTAATTTATTTATTTATTATTATTGTTATTATTATTATTATTATTATTATTATTATTATTATTATTATTATTTACTTACTGGCTTTTAAGGAACCCGGAGTTCATTGCCGCCCTCACATAAGCCCTATCCTGAGCAAGATTAATCCAGTCTCTACCATCATATCCCACCTCCCTCAAATCCATTTTAATATTATCTACCCATCTACGTCTCGGCCTCCCCAAAGGTCTTTTTCCCTCCGGCCTCCCAACTAACACTCTATATGCATTTATGAACATGAAATTTACTCTGTCACACGTTAAAAGTGTTAAAATTGTTAAAAAGGTATTTACCTTCGACAGACGGCCCGTTTCGACGCTATTTGTCGTCGTCTTCAGTGTCTCTTGAACCACTGTTGATTTTGACTCTGCGATGTGAAGTTGTCGATGGTAGGGGTGGGGGTGTGTTGCTCCTATGGTGGGGGTTGGTTGCCTGTATGCTATGACGTAAAATGACGTCAAACAATGTGTGCGTATTGAACTGTAGTTGCGTATTAAGTATATATTGTGGGTGTGCTATTGTATTCTTATATATTTCGTATTGTTCTAGGATGTTTAACTGTGAACTTTTTGGTGTGATGTGTAAAATTTCCATATCTGTTTCTATATTATTGTAGTCATGATTATTGTCGATAATGTGATCTGCATAATTTGATGTAATGTAAGGTTTGGTTATAGCTTTAATATGTTCGTCGTATCTTGTATGAAAGGATCTTCCTGTCTGTCCTATGTAAAAATGCAGATCACATTATCGACAATAATCATGACTACAATAATATAGAAACAGATATGGAAATTTTACACATCACACCAAAAAGTTCACAGTTAAACATCCTAGAACAATACGAAATATATAAGAATACAATAGCACACCCACAATATATGTTTAATACGCAACTACAGTTCAATACGCACACATTGTTTGACGTCATAGTACCTCATAGCATACAGACAACCAACCCCCACCATAGGAGCAACACACCCTTACCCCTACCATCGACAACTGCACATCGCAGAACCAAAATCAGCAGTGGTTCAAGAGACACTGAAGACGACGACAAATAGCGTCGAAACGGGCCGTCTGTCGAAGGTAAATACCTTTTTAACAATTTTAACACTTTTAACGTGTGACAGAGTAAATTTTATGTTTTTAACAAAGTGTTAACGAGAATTTTAATCAATTATGCATTTATGGATTCGCCCATACGTGCTACATGTCTTGCCCATCTCAAACGTCTGGATTTTATGTTCCTAATTATGTCAGGTGAAGAATACAATGCGTGCAGTTCTGTGTTGTGTAACTTTCTCCATTCTCCTGTAACTTCATCCCTCTTAGCCCCAAATATTTTCCTAAGAACCTTATTCTCAAACACCCTTAATCTCTGTTCCTCTCTCAAAGTGAGTGTCCAAGTTTCACAACCATACAGAAAACAGGTAATATAACTGTTTTATAATTTTTAACTTTCAGATTTTTTGACAGCAGACTGGATGATAAAAGCTTCTCATCCGAATAATAACACGCATTTCCCATATTTATTCTGCGTTTAATTTCCTCCCGAGTGTCATTTATATTTGTTACTGTTGCTCCAAGATATTTGAATTTTTCCACCTCTTCGAAGGATAAATATCCAATTTTTATAGTTCCATTTCGTACAATATTCTGGTCACGAGACATAATCATATATTTAGTCTTTTCGGGATTTACTTCCAACCCTATCGCTTCACTTGCTTCAAGTAAAATTTCCGTGTTTTCCCTAACCGTTTGTGGATTTTCTCCTAACATATTCATGTCATCCGCGTAGACAAGAAGCTGATGTAACCCGTTCAATTCCAAACCCTCTGTGTTATCCTGGACTTTCCCAATGGCATAATCTAGAGCAAAGTTAAAAAGTAAAGGTGATAGTGCATCTCCCTGCTGTAGCCCGCAGTGAATTGGAATTATTATTATTATTATTATTATTATTATTATTATTATTATTATTATTATTATTATTATTATTGTTGTTGTTGTTTGTTATCATCATCATCATCATCTTTACACAGGTAGAAAAATTGAAGGGCTCCCTGCAAAAAGTGATAGCTCCACTTTTTGGTCAAATTAATGTTTTGCTTCTTTAATACGTTAAAAAATATGAGCGATCTTTCAGTGCAAGAACTGTGTGTTTCCGTGTATTTGGTAATAAGTTACAGTGGAATGTCCAGACCTGTGGAGTAACTGTCAGCGCGTCTGGTCGCGAAACCAGGTGGCCCGGGTTCGATTCCCGGTCGGGGAAAGTTACCTGGTGAGAAGTTTTATCCGGGGTTTTCCTTCAACCCAATATGAGCAAATTCTGGGTAACTTTCGGTGCTGGACCCCGGACTCATTTCACCAGCATTATCACCTTCATCTCATTCAGATGCTAAATGTTGCAAATCAAGATTTCAGGTATAACTCCCTGTAAAGTTAATTTGAATAATTTCGAAGGAAAAATCGTTCCTGGGCCGGGCATTGAAACCCGGGACCTTTGGTTTAACGTACCAACGCTCTACCAACTGAGCTACCCTGGAATTTTTCCCTCGAAATTATTCGAATCAACTTTACAGGGAGTTATACCTGAAATCTTGATTTGCATAATACACGTCACTGTTCGTTAACAGAAAACCACAATTTAAGTCACACGGAGTTAGTGTGCACTCGAAGTTGGTTGCTTGACGGTTGTCAGCCCACTTTGAGGTCTGTGGATACAGAGGGAAAAAATTGGATCGGTGTCGGTTAGAGTTCCCGGGTAGCTCAGTGGTAGAGCGTTGGTACGTTAAACCAAAGGTCCCGAGTTCGATACCCGGCTCCGGAACAATTTTTCCCTCGAAATTATTCAAATCAACTTTACAGGGAGTTATACCTGAAATCTTGATTTGCATAATACACGTCACTGTTCGTTAACAGAAAACCACAATTTAAGTCACACGGAGTTAGTGTGCACTCGAAGTTGGTTGCTTGACGGTTGTCAGCCCACTTTGAGGTCTGTGGATATAGAGGGAAAAATTGGAACGGTGTCGGGTAGAGTTCCCGGGTAGCTCAGTTGGTAGAGCGTTGGTACGTTAAACCAAAGGCCCCGGGTTCGATGCCCGGCCCCGGAACAATTTTTCCCTCGAAATTATTCAACCTAAGATGTTGATGAAGCGTCGTAAAGTAACCTACTAACCTACAATGGAATTGAAGCTGAGCTCCCGAATCGTTTCGTTGCAAAATGGAGGTAGCTCCTGGAGCTATGTATGGAATAAACCGAAAGTAATGTCGTTAATTTCAGGGAGTTATTCTTTGAGATATTTCAGACACGGAAGTGTAATACAATTTCGTTCGAGATAAAAATTGTTTTAGGCCTATATGAAATATTTCAAAGCGTGTTTTGGGAAATTCATTGATTTAATTCTCAATATGCTCAATCAGTTTGAGAGGGCTGTATTATGACAATACGTGATTCAAAGAATTTCAGTTTTGTCCTTTAAATGTACAGAAATTTCATCCGAATAATTATAACTTTTCATTCTGGAAACGAATTTTAAAATATTAAATTTATTGGATCAAATTTCTACACATATAAAGGACAAAACTAAAATTCTTTTAATCATTTATTACCATAATATACTGCTCTCTTAACCCCTTCAGACCAGAATTAATATTAAACAAAATTGAAAAAAGAAAAAAAGACTGATAAGATAATCATTCTGGGGATCAAAAATTCCCAAATCAAGTCTCCACAGGAAATCAAAATTTGGGGACAATTTTGACCCCTGGGGCCCCAAAATTTTTAAATTTTATTTTTAATTCTGGTATAGAAATGTTTCAAAAATAATATTCTCCATTTCTATCACATTGAATTTTTCAAAATATTTAAAAGTATCGAAGACATTCCAAAAAAAAAAAAAAAAAAAAAAAAAAAGAAACAATGCACACTGTAATATACATCAAACCTAAATCAATGACTTCCCCAAAACACACTATGAAATGTTTCGTTTACAACAATTCTTTTCTCGAAAAACACACACGTAGACCGGAATATTCTAGGAGTAGAAGCATGATATTCTGAAATGCAGAGATTTTTCAGCATCGAAATTAAACGTGGACGAGAATTGAAAATTGTTAGCTTTACAACTAAAATTTACAAATGTGTAAAATTGTTCTTTAATTTTGAACCAAAACACTTGTGAAGTATGCACATTTTCCTTTGTAAACGTTTGACTTTCTTTATGATTTAGATATTTACAATTAGAAATAAAATTTACAGTTCAAAAAATTGTATATACTATGAAATATGTCCCAGGACTAATTTCAATATTTACTCCTCTGGGAGTAAAGACTACTTATAAATATAGTACTCACCAGATATCGTACTTCAAAACAATTCCTGTTATTCTGGACTAGACCAGTAACAACTGGTATAACAATGTGGAATAATAGACGAGACATCAATTTAGTAAAGAATAGAGGCCGCAAGACCATGCCATAAACTCTATGACAGTTCGTATTTATCATAATTTTCAAAGAAGATAATGTGATGACAAGAAAAGTTTTCTTTTCTCAATCGTACTATCGGGGACTGGAATACTTTGCCTGCAGACTTACTAAAGGCTTTACCAATAACCAAAAATGTATTTAAAAATAGGCTTAAGAACTTTACTAATAGACGGTAATATATTATACACACTATTTGAAGGATGTAATTGATGTTTTATTAAGTGTGAAATGTGTTGTGACAGTGAAGTGTGTTGTGTCAGTGAAGTGTGTTGTGTAAGTGAAGTGTGTTTCTGTCAGTGATGCTTTATAGTTTATAGTGGCAGTGCAAAGTATTTGAACAGTGAAATGTTTCTGAAGTGTTAGTGAAATCAGGATAGAATCAGTGAAATGTGTCGTAGTTCCAGTGCAGTGAATGAGTGGTCAGCGATATGAGAGTGGTGCTGAAAGGTACTTTTGCAGGTATGATCATATCATACTCGTGGATTTTAGTTCGAACTTAGGGTTAAGATACAAATTAGATTTACTTTAAATGTTATTTTAAGAGGTCGTTCTTCATTTAATTTAGGATGCTCCCTGTTATTATTATTATTATTATTATTATTATTATTATTATTATTATTATATTATTATTGTTTATTATTATTATTTATAATATTTATTAATTATTAGTAGTATTATTAATTGTATTTTTATTAATTGTGTTTATTATTAATTGCCATTATTGAGTGTAATTAGTTAACATTGCCACCGGGTATATACCCATTTGTAGTGTGAATATATACATACATCATAAATAAATACTAGTCATAAAAATGTAGAATCCGTGTTGAATTTGGTGAATCATAAAGTAATATGAACGCTTGAAATGTCTTTCTTTATGTGGTCAACTGTTTTGACGATTATGTTATTTAATTTTTAAGATCGTCTAAAACCTAGATACAAGCATAATGAAACTCCCATGATGTACGGTAACCACGACACCCGATTACACTTGAAAAGCAATGGAAATAATATTAATAAGGAAGTAACACTCAAGCAGAGGCTGGACTTGAATCAACGACCATAGGTTCCCTCTGAACATCAAAGCCGCATCTTAACTGTTGACTGAGCCAACATTTAATTAGTTAGGTTGCAATTATAATTAACTGTAACGAGATCATGCGTGTGAGTTCTTGGAAGCGATCACGTGTTTGATTTGATGTAACTGCGTGGGCTCAAAGCCGAATGGTCGCAATGGGACTTGAAAGAGTTTGATGTGCAATAGAATGAAGAGTTGAATTATATATAGTGGAATATAAGGCGGAAGTGAATACGCCTACATAAGGCAATAATTTAGTAGCCTCATGTCCGTAATGCTGCAGTACGGTCCGTCTTTGTTACCCGGGATGTGAATCTGGGACCTTCGTTCTCAGCAGGAAACTGAATTTACCAATGGTTTTAATCAGTAATTCGTTGATATGGTCATTAAATCTTTGATTTAATCAGTAATTCGTCGATACGGTCAGTAATTCTTTAGTTTCGATAAACAATTCGTTGATATGGTAAGTAATTGATTAGTTTCGATAAGCAATTCGTTGAAATAGTTAGTAATTCTTTGATTTAATACTTAAGTACTTGCGAACTATTTTGTGACATTAATATCATATAACACTGGGGGCAACATGACCCCCACTCGACAACTTAAATGTTAATCAGTAATTCCTTGGTTTCTATAAGTAATTCGTTGAAATAGTCAGTAATTCATTAGTTCTGATAAGTAATTCGTTGAAATGGTCAGTAATTCATTAGCTTCGATAAGTAATTCGTTGAAATGGTCAGCAATTCAGTATTTTAGATAAGTAATTCGTTGAAATGGTCAGTAATTCATTAGTTTCGATAAGTAATTCATTGAAATGGTCGGTAATTCATTAGTTTGGATAAGTAATTCGATGAAATGGTCAGTAATTCATTAGTTTCTCTAAGTAATTCGTTGAAATGGTCGGTAATTCATTAGTTTGGATAAGTAATTTGATGAAATGGTCAGTAATTCATTAGTTTCTATAAGTAATTCGTTGAAATGGTCGGTAATTCATTAGTTTCTATAAGTAATTCATTGAAATGGTCGGTAATTCATCAGTTTGGATAAGTAATTCGATGAAATGGTCAGCAATTCATTAGTTTCTATAAGTAATTCATTGAAATGGTCGGTAATTCATTAGTTTCGATAATAATTCGTTGAAATGGTCAGTAATTCATTAGTTTCGATAAGTAATTCATTGAAATGGTCAGTAATTAATTAATTTCGATAAATAATTCGTTGAAATGGTCAGTAATTCATTAGTTTCGATAAGTAAGCTGTTGAAATGGTCAGCAATTCATTAGTTTCGATAAGTAATTCGTTGAAATGGTCAGTAATTAATTAATTTCGATAAGTAATTCGTTGAAATGGTCAGTAATTCATTAGTTTCGATAAGTAAGCTGTTGAAATGGTCAGCAATTCATTAGTTTCGATAAGTAATTCGTTGAAATGGTCAGTAATTCATTAGTTTCTATAAGTAATTCGTTGATATAGTCAGTAATTCATTAGTTTCGATAAGTAATTCGTTGAAATGGTCAGCAATTCATTAGTTTCAATAAGTAATTCGTTGAAATGGTCAATAATAATTAGTTTCGATAAGTAAGCTGTTGAAATGGTCAGCAATTCATTAGTTTCGATAAGTAATTCGTTCAAATGGTCAGCAATTCATTAGTTTTGATAAGTAATTCGTTGAAATGGTCAGTAATTCATTAGTTTCGATAAGTAATTCGTTGAAATGGTCAGTAATTCATTAATTTCGATAAGTAAGCCGTTGAAATGATCAGTAATTCATTAGTTTCGATAAGTAATTCGTTGATACAGCTAGTAATTCGTAGGTTTTGGTAAGTAATTATTTGATATCGTAAGTAATTCTTTGATATTGTCAGTCATTCGTTGATACTATCAGTACGCAGACGAGCTTTTAGCGTACATGAACTTCCATTCTTACAAAATAAATGGCGCAATAACTAAAATTAACAACAAACTGGACTCAATTTGGACATGAAGACGAAAATGTCAAGTTACTAAATTCAGGAAAATTACAGACAATAGTTGTAGGTCATCCACGTTTTTAAATACTACTATTACACAAAATTTTCCTGCAATTTAAATAACATAAAGGCACTGAAATTCCGTTCAGTGAATCAGTAAAACACCCAGGTAATAATGTGCGCCTGCAATATTCGCCGAGATAATCATGTAACGCCATCCCTCGAAACGTTGTCCTGTTATCGAAATATTTTCTAGATTGTCTACAAGATCGTATAAAAATCTACTGTCTTTCCCTGCTCTTTCATGTAGTATATTTCTCTACTCCTGTAGCTATATCTTGAGTTCCTCTTTCAGTATTTATTCACCCATCATAATCTGGAGTAGACACACGACATTATCCATACTCTCCCACCGAATATCCTCATACCCATCTTCTTTCACTGTATCTGTTCCTCGAGTTTGAAATTTCCTACCGAGTAATGTTAGACTCTGTACGATATCAAACGAATTTAATGAATAAACTAAGGAAGCATTTATCCATTAATTCTCGTTACCAATAGTAGTTGTTTCAATCTTTCAATGTTTAATGCTCATCTTTGTAGTAACAGAATAAATATTTAAACTACCTCATGAAATTAGTTTTAATATTATTACTGCTACTACGAATTCTGCTACTGCTACTACTACTATATTGCTACTATTGTACTTCTACTACTACTGCTGCTGTTACTGCTACTGCTAAGTTATTTATTATTGTTTCACTAATATTACGTATCTAACTTTTATTTATTTAATTTTTACTTTTTATTTACCATTATTGCTCATTGTCATATTAGTGTTGTAATTCTAGTTATTGTAATATTCTTATTGTGTTCTAAGGCTATTGTATGGAATTGAGTCTGGGTGGATGGAAGAGGATTGCTGGCCTTAGCTTTGCCAGATTAAATAAATTAGTATTTTATTATCATTGTTATTACCGTACTATTATTATTACTTACAAGTAATAACAATTCGATCAGTAGGTCATTCATACGATCAGTGGGTCATTCATATGATCAGTGGGTCATTGATTCGATCAGTGGATCATTGATTCGATCAGTGGATCATTGATTCGATCAGTGGGTTAGTGATTCGATCAGTAGGTCATTGATACGATCAGTGGGTCATTGATTCGATCAGTGGGTCCTTATTTGATCAGTGGATCATTGATTCGATCAGTGGGTTAGTGATTCGATCAGTAGGTCATTGATACAATCAGTAGGTCATTGATACAATCAGTAGGTCATTGATATAATCAGTGGATCATTGATTCGATCAGTGGTTTAGTGATTCGATCAGTGGTTTAGTGATTCGATCAGTGGGTTATTGATACAATCAGTAGGTCATTGATACGATCAGTGGATCATTTATTCGATCAGTGGGTCCCTGATTTGATCAGTGGATCATTGATTCGATCAATGGGTTAGTGATTCGACCAGTGGGTTATTGATACAATCAGTAGGTCATTGATACGATCAGTGGGTCATTGATGCGATCAGTGGATTAGTGATTCGATCAGTGGGTTATTGATACAATCAGTAGATCATTGATACGATCAGTGGGTCATTGATTCGATCAGTGGGTCATTGATTCGATCAGTGGGTCCTTGATTTGATCAGTGCGTCCTTGATTCGATCAGTGGCTTAGTGATTCGATCAGTAGTAGGTCATTAATACGATCAGTGGGTCATTAATTCGATCAGTGGGTTAGTGATTCGATCAGTAGGTCATTTATACAATCAGTAGGTCATTGATACGATCAGTGGGTCATTGATTCGATCAGCGGGTCCTTGATTTGATCAGTGCGTCCTTGATTCGATCACTGACTTAGTGATTCGATCAGTAGTAGGTCATTAATACGATCAGTGGGTCATTGATTCGATCAGTGGGTTATTGATTCGATCAGTAGTTCGTTGGTTAGATCAGCAGGTCATTGATTCGATCACTAATTATTTACAAATCGTTAGTTTCGATGAATAATTCGTTTTTCTTATAAGAAATTATTTTGTTGATTTTCTTACCTCACTTAAGTGTTTCGTTTGTTTTGCAATTAACTTAATCGCCCGGTGTTTTATTCGCTTTGACAACCCGTCTTTTATCGATTAGTTCGGTAGCTAATTTGTTCCCCTGTTCATTCCTTCATCCGTGTGTTGTTTGATACATTATTTAATATTTGCTGTGGCCACCCAGGTTCAAGTGAACACACCTTTTCCGAAACAATAAGTTCAGGTGTACCCGATGATTACCAACTTGACAGGCTTCTACATAATAACTCACGCCCCCATCTAAACACGATGGAGACAAGCAGACAGTGAATTTGGTTCCGAGAGGCGGTCTGGAAACAATTCGTCTATCGGAACTGATGATGTACGACTGGGGTCCCGCCAACCTTACATTTTACGGGTGAATAGAATACATGGAGGGCATTACTCACGAGTAGAAGGGGGGAAGGAAGGAAGCACCAGGCGTGGTAGTCGATAAACGATATTATATACTCCCGCGTTAATCATTTCCTTTCTCCTTGTCATATATTTCCCAATAACTTGGTCCGTATGTTTCTGCGATATGTAACGCGGCGCTCTATTATCAGATAGCTATCAGCGTCCAACTTTATTCCAGCCGGACTTGTTAAATTGCTTATTGTAACAGTTGCGTAGCTCAGGGACATAGAACAAGACTGCGCCATGGCGTGGGTTCGAATCCTGCTTTGGCTGATTACCTGATTGGGTTTGGACGTAAAGCTATGTCTTCCTCTGAAGGTATGGGGAATTGACAGACACATAAATGAAAAAAAGATCACCGTTGTGGAGTAGGACTAACGGTTAGTGCGTCTGATCGTGAAACGAGCGGGCCTAGGTTCAAATTCTGGCTGAACAGGTTACCTGGTTGTTTTTTTCCGAGGTTTTCTCTCAACTAATTGAAGCAGAATTGCTGGGTAAATTTCGGCATTAGACCGCGGACTCATTTCGCCAGCATTAATTCACATATCATCACCCATACCAGTGATGTCAAAGCAAGCGCATTTTTCTAACCTTGACGTCGTGCGCGGGCAGCGAGCGCTAAGTATGGAAAGAGGAAGGGTTGTGTATATGAATAAGCAACCTGTTGGTTTAAGAAAACAGTGGTGCACAAACTTCAGACGGAACGTGAAATTTTATGTCGTTATTTTTATAATATGGCTTCTTTCTGTTTAATATTATCTATATTGTCTGTAAAACAAAAGTACTAACACTGATTTCTTAATATTGCACTTGTGTTTTAAATCTTAATAACATAATAGAGAGTTAAGAAGGAATATTCACTTAAATTTCATAGTAGTATAATATTATACTGTATTAAGTGGATGAAACACATCATTCATAAAGAAAGTGATATTCCAAAGAAAGAGATTGAGTATGACATGATAAGTTGGAATTTATATTAATGGTATCTTTAGCCTTACAAAAGTAATCAATAAACTAATCAAAACAATATTACAGTACAAAGCAAAGTTACCTAGGCACTGTATCTGTTTAAAGTGTAACTAATATTACATAACAAAACTCTTATCACATTATGCTTTTAAGGTGATATTTGTGAGCAACTTCCTATCATGAGATTATTAAATTATTTTCTCGAAATCTGCTGAAGCTGTAGAGCTGACATTTTTACAACACATTGGCACGTATCTTTTGCTTATGATGTAACAATAGTTGCTTTGTTAATTCATGTCCTTACAAACAATTTCCATGCGAATATTTTCAAAAATTTCAATACACTATCTTCAGTAATACGTATATACGGTATATTAGATTTACGAAAACATTCTGTAAGGCTACTAAATAAATAGGCCTATACCTGAAAGTTTAACTTTTCTATACGAAAAGTTGAGAAAATATTTCTTTTGAATAAACAAATCAAACTTGTGAAAAATGAGCATTAAAATTAAAACTTACATTCTTATAATACACTTAGTCTATACTTCTCAGACAAATCTAAAAATTAACATGGATACAGTTTTGATAAGTTCTCTTCCCTTTATCTATTGAATCAGTGCTGGCCTCCCTGAATATAGCTCGACCAAGCGGCATATACCACCTCTTTCGTCTGTCTCTTTCCTTTCCGCTGTAAAGCGCTCAGGCTCTCCTGGGCTCTAAAGCGCGTGCTTGCTCCTGCGGGCATCAATTGACATGCCTGATCCATACCATAGCCCGGGTTCAGTTCACGGTGCAGCGTGCTGTACTTGTACAGACCCAAAAAAAAAATTTGCGTCACCTGAATTTTCCAAGTTCCAGTCATAACTTACTGCGCATGTTCAATGCATACTGAAACTTGGAAAATTCAGGAACACTGAGCATGCGTGGTAGACAATGTTGTAATTTGAACTTGGAAAATTCAGGTGGCTCAAATTTTGTTTCTCGGTCTGTACAAGAGCATGGCCGTTGGGATACCCAGTCATTCACAGCACAATAATCCTCAGGCTGCAGTGCAAGCCTTCGGGTCCCTCCTCCGTACAAGAGAAAAAAAGGGACTACGACAAGAAGAACAAGGGGGAGACAAAAGAACAAAGGGAATAAAAGCAGAACAAGGGAAAGACAACAAGAGAAATACAAGGGGAAGATTAAGACAACAAGGGAGAGCCAAGGAGTAGTCAAAGAGAAAATGTGCGTCATGTTTTGCAAAATGCACAGATATAGGCCTAATAATCATCATCATCATCTTCACTTCATGGTTTAGGCTTAGTGCCTGTTCCGTCTTCACATTTTATTCAGTTCCACCTCTTCCTAGGACGTCCGACATCTCTTTTACCTTTAGGTTGGTATTGTTGTATCAGTGCTGGAATTCTTTCATTATCCATTCGAGACAGGTGTTCTTTCCACTTTCCTTTATAATCTTCAACTTTATCGTTTATGTTGTATATATTTAATTCTTTACGGATATCCTCATTTCTTATCAGATCCCTTCTTGTACATCCCTTTACTCTGCGAAGAAACCTCATCTCTGCAGCCTGTAATTTACTTTTATCTCGTTCTTTAATTATCCATGATTCGCTTCCATATGTCAACACAGGTACTGCCATAGTTTTATAGAACTTTAGTTTTGTTTCTTTTCTAGTTTTATTTTTTAGTGTTCTATTTATTGTTCCGCATATCCACTGAAATTTGCTTATTTTGTTGTCAATATCTCTATCTACATCATAAGTTATATTGCAACCTAAATAATCAAAATGAGATACTTGTTCTATGGGCTTATTATCAACTATTATTTTTGTACGAATTGGAAATTTACCACTGTGGGCCATTACTTTAGTTTTATGAGTTGATACGCTCAAATTATAGTCTTCTTTTCCTAGTAGGTGTAGTTTGTGAATGGCATATTGCAATTTTTCTTCACTGTCTTGTATTAATGTTACATCATCGGCAAACATTAGAATATTTAAAAATGTATCTTTACTAATCTTTATACCTGGATTCACCTCCATTTTCCATTTTTTAATTAAGTCATCTAGATATATGTTGAAGAGACTAGGTGATAGGCTACAACCTTGTCTGAGTCCTTGAGGCCTAATAATAATAATAATAATAATAATAATAATAATAATAATAATAATAATAATCATAATCATCATCATCATCATCCTTGCATGTATTGGACCTGATGACATGTGATCTCCAGTTTTGTCTGTATTTCTGTAGGTATTCCGTAATCGGTTCAATCTGCAGTTCTTTCATAATGTCAAAATTTCTAATGTGATCCATTCTCATATGTCCCGCTGTACGACGCATAAATATCATTTCTGCCGCCGTTAATCTTTGTGAATCAATATTACGAATCGTCCAAGCTTCACTGCCAAAACAGAGTATAGGTCTGGCCAGTGTTTTAGAAATTCTGGTGCGCGTGTGTTTTTGTATTAACAAGTAAACCTTCACCTGAGGTAAAAAACAATGAAAATGATAGTTATGTTTTTGGAATCAGCATAATAAAATATGAATAATTCTAAAATTTCGTAACTCGACTGCAATTATCAAGTGCGATACACAGCGCAGAACAGGAGGCTTCAAGCAGCACGAAAACATACCTTCAACTAGCGATTAATGCATAAGAAGGAAAACGATGATGTGGTCATCATGTTACTTAACGCATCGTATTCCAGAATCTGATTTGTTTTTATCCAGAAACATATGTCGCACAACAGTGATAGATAATGCAAAATGTTGGAAACACAAATTGTCAGTACACCACCCGCACTTTATACAGGCTGATTCTGCACATATCGTACATATTCTTTATACATTTCGGTTACAGTACTCTGTAGTGTTTTGAAAACGTTGTCCACTTCTGGATCCCAATTCAGCTAACACCCAACCATACCCATGCGCCTGTTGGAATCGTGGAGAAGGAAACTTCTGGTAAACATCGACTGTAGTTTCAGTATACTGTTGCTTTGTTGTAATGTATCAGATGAATCATCAAAATCTACATTATGAGAAATGTGTCAAATCATATGCTTATACATTCGAAAAAAAAAAGTACCTGTTCAAAGATTGCAACTCATAAGTCGTATTTGGTGGTATGATTTTAACTACTAGTTTTTCAAGACCATAGTCCCCTTCTTCTAACAGTTGCTTAATTATATTTTCGTCGCAGTGGACACCATACGAGCCCAACAGCAGAAGATTGCAAGTTGCAGGATTAGGAAGGAATATTTCTCGTAAGAATTGTATCCATATTTTTTGGTTACTTTTCCCGACGAAGTCCATTTTACTACAAGGTTGTCACTCTGGAAAATGCGTTCCGCAACTCTTTGACTTATACCTTTCGGTTCTTGGAGAATAAGTAGTAACTTTGGCATCAGTTTTCCAGCTTTAGAAACCACCGGCGATATAGTGTAGGAATGTGTAGTTACCCCCTTGGATTGCACGACACCATACACTTTACTGGTTCCTTGACGTTCTAATGTTCTGCCGAAAGGCATTTCCTTATGGAACCCACATTCGTCTGTATTAAACACTTGATCATCATTGTACATGTCCAAACTGTCCAAAATCATACCACCAAATACGACTTATGAGTTGCAATCTTTTGACAGTTGACTTTCGTGTGTTAACCACGTGAATTTATGCTTCATACTGCTCCATGACCTATACTTAAACTTTTTCTTTTTGTTTGTCGGTACACCTGACAGAATCCAATACTCTGTTACTTCACATTTTTCTTCAAAGTTAATGGCTCGGGATGTTTTGAGAGGGGACGGAGCGTATTGAGAACCGGAACTTTGTGAAGTACTCGATTCCTCTTCTGACGTAGTATTTGTTTTTTCAGTCTCCCATTCTCGTACATGAGTCATGACATTGTCATTATTTCATGGTTCATTTTCATCAGTGTCCAGAGTATGACTTTCTTCAACTGCTTCCGATTCATAACTCTTTAATAAGTCATATATATCATCAACAATTTCAAGTTCCTTCCGCGACATTTCACTCTCTCCTTATAACCCTCTTCTTTTAGTTTATCCAAAATTTTAATCGCTATATTCACTGGATTCATCATCTTCAGCTCACTGCACATAACATTACACAATAAACTGCAAGGTACAAACTAGCTGACAGCGCGTCTATAGCAGTACTGTCTTCGCTCTCGCGTCTAGCATTGCTGCGTGGTATAGTTGTTTGCAATCTAAGTAGCCCATGTCAACTTGATCTTGATTGGTCGCGATCTCTGGTGTTCATTGCGTTCGAGTTGTAAAATTTACGTATTTTGTATTGTTTTTAATGCTTAATCGAATGGTAATAAAGGTAAGTCTTTGTTTTCTTACCCCACCTGAAGGTTTACTTGTAAGGTTGGTTTGAATATCTGATTAATTATCCCCATTGCTCTGTTGAATTTAATTTTCTCATTCAAATCCTTTTTTTCTTCATATGAAATTTGGTAACCGAGATAGCCTAACTCAAATTTTTTACTTGTTCGATGTTCTTATTATTGATGCAAATTTTGCTACGGATTGGTTCCTTTCCTAAATAAAGCCATCACTTTAGATTTGTCAGTTGAAATTCCCATATTGAAACTTTCTGCCATTTGATTAAAGTTGTAAACCAAACGTCGTAAATTATCTTCTGAAGTTACCATAAAGTTCCTGTTATTCCACAGAAAATAAATAATACTTACTTACTTACTTACTTACTGGCTTTTAAGGAACCCGAAGGTTCATTGCCGCCCTCACATAAGCCCGCCATTGGTCCCTATCCTGAGCAAGATTAATCCAGTCTCTACCATCATATCCTACCTCCCTCAAATCCATTTTAATAGTATCTTCCCTTCTACGTCTCGGCCTCCCAAAAGGTCTTTTGCCCTCCGGCCTCCCAACTAACACTCTATGTGCATTTCTGGATTCGCCTATACGTGCTACAAATAATAATAATAATATTAATAATAATAATAATAATAATGATAATGCATATGAGACGTAACCTACCATAAATAATACCAGATAGTAATTGATACAGCGTCGTTAAATAATCGATTGAAAAAATATTGAAAACCTTCGAAGAAGAGGTAATTACAAAATAATTGTACATTTTCAGAATGACATCTAGACTAATGTACGTTGTTTCGTCCCTGACACCTCGTTTCTCTTATCTATACTCTAACCACGACGTAAATACCAGATCACTTATCTGTGGCACGCTAAGTATACCTCTTCATAGAACATCTTGTTATTCATCATCTTTTACAATATCCACCTCGCGTCAATGGAATTCCTTGTCACAAAGTATTAGGGGCTGCAAGACAACAAACACCTTTGAGAACAGCTTAAAAGATAACCTTATTAGCATTTCACTCCAATCATACTGATTTAAACTATCACTGACTACATTGTTACTTTTTTCTTTAGACATCATCCTGATTGTGCTGTATTTTCAAAATTGTCTCATAATAATCTCTGTTATCTAATATTATTTGAAATATATTAACATTCTATGTATTTTAGTTTAATTCTGCTACACAGTTTATTTCAGTGTTTAATTAACAGTTCATAGTATTTTGTTGTTTAATTTGTAAATAACTTTTGTATACATGTAACTCTCATCTCAATCAAATTCTTGGAATCTTTGTAAGTTCATGCATATGTATATACACTTTTTGCTGGTTGAGTGGAAGAGAAGGCCTTACGGCCTTAACTCTGCCAGCTAAAATAAATCATTATTATTATTATTATTATTATTATTATTATTATTATTATTATTATTATTATTTTTTATGTTTGAGTTTAGACGACAAACTATGACAATAAGTTACGCAGTTACGTAACGAGTGTGTACTCACCTTCAGAGTTACGTCTTACCAGGTGTGTACACTTCAGTCGATATTGAACTGCCGATACTAAAATAATTTTAGTGATGCCAGGTGGAAACTCTCCACTCCGCAACCCTTCACGCTTGTCAAAGTTCCTGTTATTCAACAGAAAATAAATAGTCTCCAAAGTTGACGCAATGTCATTAAATAAAGCAACAAACAACCATTTCCAGCGCAGCGGTGGGTAGGGATGCAGCTGGTATGCGAATTCGCCAGCAAGCACCTCCTCTCACCCCCCACCGCTGCCGGCACGTTTTAGCATTTTTACGCACATAATTTTGAGAGCTTACTGCCTTGAAGACTAGCTTGAAATTTCATCTGAGCCGGAGCCGCATTCCTGCCGTACCACGGCTGTGATATGGGCCGTGCCATAATAATGTCATCGCGCTCGCAATTGTACTGTTCCTGCAATGCAGCTTCCCGGGACGTCGTATCTCCTATTCATAATTCCCGAAGCTTGACCAAGTTGTGTGCACATTTCAACAGTGCACAACAGATCAAAACGCGGAACCACAGGTTTGCTTCGTGTCTTTCTCAAACAATGGGAAATTAAAGTAAAATTTAACTGGATCCAAATTAATTCATTGTCACGGTCACGGCTTAGGATAGGTTTATAAGGGCGTTTATTTCGTGAGTGGATTCGGACGTGAATTTTATAGAAACGCATTCCTAAACTCGTACGTTTTGTACTTGGACGTACATGACTTCCTGGTCGAATTCACTGACGTATTTTTGTCAGTACGAATATTTGTCGCTACTGAAATAACAATTATAGGATTCAGAGCCATAGTGGGCCAAGCGCCATTTATTAAAAACGAAGAAAGCAAGGATTAAAGTTAAGTGAATACCATAGTTTATTCATTATACCCTACCACAAGACATCTTTATATTCTTCATCTTATACAGTTTCAGTTGCTAGAAATTGGAACTCGCTTCGGAGTGATGTAAGGGGTTGTTGGACAATAACTTCATTTAGGTCAAAATTACATAAATTTTTACTTAACAGATTAATTGCTGCTTAATATTTGTTACTTATAATGAAACTAACATCTGTCCATTCTTATTATTATCATTAATTTCTCTAAATAGATTTACAAAACCTGTAATGGCAATTACATTAATATTTCCATTATAAAATATATTTTAGATTTATATATATATATTTTTTTCTCCCTTTAACATAGTCCTAGTGAGCTTATATTAAATTAATTTTCATCATTTTGCTAGCTATCTCAAATATTAAATTAATTATAATTGATTGAATTAAATTACCGTAAAGAGGGGTGACTTTGAACACCGAGGTGACTTTGAACAGTAATTTTGCGCCTTTCTAAATTAAATGCTGTACCCAATTGCGATAAAACTGTTTACGTTGTCAATAAACTAGTTCAGTTCTTTCGCAATAGGGTACAGTATTTAATTTAGAAAGGCGCTAAATTACTGTTCAAAGTCACCTCGGCATTCAAAGTCACCCCACTTTACGGTATCTCATAAATTAAGTTACTACTTTACCTTATAGGTTTATCTATATTTAAATAAATACATATGTAGTCTACTAGTCGTTAAAATTGAAGAATATTGCTGGAGAACCTTTTAAGTGTAGTGTAAAAATTTGTAATTTAAATATGTATTGTATTGATTAAGGCTGGTTGAGTGGAAGAGAAGGCCTTGTGGCCTTAACTCTGCCAGCTAAAATAAAACATTATTATTATTATTATTATTATTATTATTATTATTATTATTATTATTATTATTATTATTATTACACTGTAGTTCAGACGTCTCCAAAAGCGTACTCGCGAGTAAGCCCCTGAACGGAACCGAAGCCAGTACGTAATGAGCGCGCTCCGCCTCACCCATCCCCACCTGTACTGTACTCAATGTTTATGCGCAAACGAAGAGCAGTGGCGGACTGCTATTATCATTGTGTTGGTCGGAGTGTTCCACCGTTTCACAATGTATTCTAATCATGGACGTAGTATATTCAAGGTTGAATAGGAAGAGACATTTTTTTTTTTTTGTGTTAGTGGGGAGAATGTGAAATGCTTAATTTGTTCGAAACTTCTTAAGGGTGTGTTGAAATTCAACATGCGACGACACTACTCGACTCTTCACAAAGAATATCATACAATTATAGGTATGTTGGACATGTGAAAATAATTATTTTGGGTCTATCTGTATAACTGTTGGTTATACATAATAATCAGTATATTACAAAACGTTTACACGCAGTTCCGCATGACAAACATATAGTTTTTCGTTTAATTTTAGGTGAAATGTTTGGTCTACAAATATTTTGATAAATATAAAACAAGAAAATACAAACACAAATCACACACGTGTCCTCAATAATAAACAAAAAAAGCTTCTTGCTAGCTATGTTCTAGCTTGGAATATTGGAAAATCAATGAAGCCCTTTACAGAAGCATCATTTATAAAATCGTGCATACAGAACGTTACTAAAATACTGTGTCCAGAACAAAGTCAAAGTTTAAGAAAATTAAATTGTTTCCAATTACAGTTCAGAGAAGGGATTTCAAAATTGTAAATGCAATTGAATCTGAAGTCGAAACCACATATTAACCAGTTTGTAGCTTATTCACTTGCATTGGATGAAAGCACAGACAGAAATGACAGAGCTCACCTAGCCATTTTCATCCGAGGAGTTAATGAACATTTTAATGTGTCTGAATGTCTTCTAGATGTAATTATAAAATACAAATGGAGAAGATGTTTCCAGGTACTAAAGTCACCATAGAACAGAAGAGGTTGAATTTGCAGTGGCTTGTGTCGATAGCAACAGACGGCGCTCCAGCTTCATATATGTCAAAATAATATACAAACGTATGATATTTCTTATTCTTTTGATGTTATTATTTGTAAACATAAGCAGACTGTTGCCGCGATCCCCCACTGATCGCTTCCATGTGTTGAGGTATGAGTCTCTCCCCCTTCTCTAGCCTTACAGCACACTGTGCTCGGCGGGCAGCATCGAGAGCACAAATGACGATACGCTTTTTGGAGACCTCTGCCATAGTTTAATGAAGATTAACATATCATTTTGTTTGAATGTGTATACTTTATATTATTTGCTATATGTTTCCATTGAATTATGGTAATAACTTCATTTTAACCCTTGTTTTCTACGGTTTTAGTAAATGGCGCTTGGCCCACTATGGTTATCACCATCACCATCGTTATCATCATCGTCATCATCATCGTCGTCATCATCATCATCATCATCATCATCGTCATCATCATCGTCGTCATCATCATCATCATCATCATCATCATCATCATCATCATCATCATCAGCCTTCAAGTATTAGACCCCAGTGGATCTGTTACGGTCTCTTGCCAGCGTTTGCTAGGTCTTCCTAAATTTCTTCGACCTCTTGTGACATACGATAAAATCTGCCTGGGCCATCTAGAGCGATCCATCCTCTTGACATGTCTCTTGACTGTATTGCTGCAGATAATGGACATTAGTTTCAATTTTTAATTCTTTCAGAATATCTACGTTCCGATGATGGTCTAGAAGAGAGTATCCAGTAATTTTTCGCATGAATCTCATTTCGGCAGTTGTTAGCCGTCTTTCGTCGCATTTTCTTAGTGTCCATGCTTCACTGCCATAAGCCAAAACTGGTCGTGCGAGAGTTTAGTAGATTTTCAGCCTTGTATGTCTTTGTACTTGGGAAGGTTTGAATACGCTGTTGATAGTTCCAGCGATTTTTAGAAATTTTGAGATTTTGTTGTTTTTCATCATCAGTGATGTGTGATAGATTATAACCTAAATAGTGGACTGAATTCACACGTTCTATTAATGTGCCATTTATAATGATGTTGGATGGAACTGGATCTTTTCCTAAAGAAAGGATCACGAAAATATATAGTTTAATATAGTTATTATTTGCTCAACACACAAAATAAAATATTCCCTCTTACCTTGATATAAGAACAGCCATTCACTATCAACACACAACAGGAAAATGATGGAATATAATGTCACTCGTAAATGTCAGCGGACAGCTAGTAACTCATTTCATCACTAGATTGCAAGCGAATGCAGGCTACAGTAGTGCACTAACGAAAACTTGTGTCGTTAACAAATTTTAATAGGGTGGCGTTAAAGGTATACATGGCGTTATTTGGCTCAGGGACCTTAGTAGTTGTTTCAATAAATGTTTCCCTGAAATTGTGTTTTATTTCTGTAAACGGTTCCAGAAAAGCTTACCTCCTTGATGGGCCTTGTAATTGCGCTAGAGTGGCCAAAATTTGTATAAGCACTTATTTTGACATTATTAACATGGTGGAAGGAAAGCAGTTAACTTTATCTGCCCTCATGAGAATGTTTTCTTGTGAATAGAAGTTAATAGAAACGTAAACCTTGTGGACTAATTTCAGTGGATTAAATTTAGAGAAATTATAAAAGCAGTGAATGGATTATTATTTTTAAATATGCAATGTCCTCCGGACTATTATTTCATCAATTTGCTTTATAAATGTGTTATAAGGTGATGAGCAGGCTTCGAGACTTTGGACCCGATACAATACGTTTACTGTGCTTGTACTATAGGTTGTTGACTCGCTGCAGCTAGTGAAAGGTAGAGATGTGTTGAGGTAACAACGTTGCTATTTAGAGCAGAGTACGGTAGTATGGGGAAACGCACACATATGGACATTCTGAAAGTAAATATACATTACACTAAATGTCAAAATAATGTGAAAAGCATTTATTCTCCTGTCTTTTATAAGCATTTGTGTTTAATTATACACAGTGTTAATGGTGGAAATAAACATGTAACAATTTTAATTTCTTCATTTAACCTATTGGTCGTCGTTAGGAAGTGCAGTTACAGTACAGAATTGCAATGTACTACAAAATACATTTTCAGTGTCTCAAACGTAAATCTATTTCAGTTGTCTACCAAACACAGTTCGTACTGTGAAAACATGCGCTCTACGTCGCATGACGTGATAGGAGCAAAACGAAAAAACCTAACATCATTGCAGTCTCTAAGAGACAATCCTTTATTATCGGGTGACTCTATGTCCACTAATTTTCAATTTATATCCGTTATTTTTACATAAAATTGATTTCCACTTCTGTTTTATAAGTTCAGTAACCGGTGTGTCATTAATTCTCTGCGTCATTTCCTCAACTAATTTGAGGGCTTCCGGCGTCTCTTGCTCTGACTTTTCTAACCGTGTAATAGTTCATACACAGTTTGAAAATAGGTTTGTATGAAAACCAAATTATTCGTCAGAACCTTCAAATCCAGAGCGTTTTCCTTTGCGTATTTGTTGGCATTCATTCTACAGTACCCAACCCACTGTACGCTTTACCACTATACTCAGTACGCCGTTATGCGGATTTCCCACTGAACTGCTCTATCGGGTCCGAAGTCTCGAAGCCTGGTGATGAGTAAAGCTGAGACATGTAGGACTGCAGGACAATATCAAGTTAACTGTATTGCGATGTTTGTCGAAGATAAATAGTATGAAGGGTTGGGGGAGTGTTTGCGTACAGGCATGCGACTCAGGCAACAGAACACATGTCCGTTGTGTAGTGGACTGACCTCCAGGGTTGTGTTATCTATCTTATGTAACGTATAATATTTATAATGGCAGAATCATCAAGTATATGAATAGTAAACAGGTTGATGGAGGAATTAGACACATAAAATTTCGCAGTAAGTGGGGTAAATATTCTATGAAATTTATGAACCACAGAAATTAAAGGTAAAAGACGTAAATTCGTAACACAACATTGTAACACGGAAAACATAAAGCACTGATGACAGTTTCAACTGAGGAAGAAGTTGTATGTATGTATGTATGTATTTATTCACACTGCAATGGGTATATACCCGGTGGCAGTGGTAACTAATTACACTCAATAATGACTATAATAAACTTATTAATTAAAAATACAGTTAATAATAATACCAATAATTAATACAAATAATTAATACTAACAATAGTTTATAATAATAATAATAATAATAATAATAATAATAATAATAATAATAATAATAATAATAATATGGAATATCCTAAATTAAATGAAGCACGATCACTTAAAATAACATTTAAAATAAATCTAATTTGTATCTTAAATCGAAGTTCGAACTAAAACCCACGAGTATGATATGTTCATATCTGCACAAGTACCTTTCCACATTACACTCATTTCGCTGTCAACTCACTCACTGCACTGGAACTACGACACATTTCACTGATTCTATCCTGATTTCACTAACATTTCAAAAACATTTCACTGTTCAAATACTTTCCTCTGCCACTATAAACTACAGACGTGGACAAATTATTAGCAAAATTGAAGATTTTTATTACATATTCTTACAAAATATGATTCTTCAGCTTAGACTACAGTTGACATTTTTGCTTATTTCGAAATTATTAGCAAAATTGAAGATTTGTATTGTATATTTTTTTTTACAAAATTTGACTCTTCAATTTGGACTACATTTGATATTTTTGCATATTTACAAATTATTAGCAAAACTGAAGATTTTTATTATTATATTTTTACAAAATTTGACTCTTCAATTTGGACTACAGTTCACATTTTGGATATTTCCAAATTATTAGCAAAACTGAAAATTTTTGTTTTATATTTTTACAAAATTTGACTCTTCAATTTAAACAGCAGTTGACATTTTTGCATATTTACAAATTATTAGCAAAATATGAAGATTTTTATTATATATCTTTACAAAATTCGATTCTTCGATTTAAACCACAATTGACATTTTTTCATATTTCTATCTATTGTAATGATAGAAATATGCAAAATTGTCAACTATAGTCTAAATTAAAAAGTCAAATTTTGTAAACAGATTTGTCATAAAAATCGTCAATTTTGTTAATAATTTGTCCACGTCTGTATAAAGCTTCCCTGACAGGAACACGTTTCACTGACACAACACACTTCACTGACACAACATAATTCTTCACTGATATCAACACTTCAATAACAAAATATCATTTACGTCCTTTACATACTGTGTATAATTATCGTCTATTAGTAAAGTCCTTAAGCCTATTTTTAAATACATTTTTGGTTGTTGGTAAAGCCTTTAGTAAGTCTGCAGGTAAAGCATTCGAGTCCCTGATAGTACGATTGAGAAAAGAAAACTTTCCAGTGTCCGTCCTCTGTCTCCTTTCCCTCAATTTATATGAGTGGTCGTTCCTTGAAGAGTAATTTGGCGGCTGCAACCTATTTTTTATTTCTCTCCAGGCAGGCTCACCTCTGTATGTTTTGAACAGTGCGCATAATCGAATTCTCGTTCTCCTGTCCGTGAGTGTGTCCCATTTTAATGGTGACTTTTTCCGACAATACTTGAGAGCCCGAATCGCATTTAAGTATGAATTAAATGTGTACCACACAGAAAGATTTTTTTTCACGATTTATGTAAAATGACGGTATGTGTCAACATACCAATAAATAACGTTGAAAATACACACTTTAGAAGCCTTATGCAGAAATACGTGAAAAGGAAACTCCCTAGTCAATCAACTTTACAGAAATACTATACACCGAAATGCTATTATAATGTTATAGCCTATCACGCATACGACTATGTATAGGAGATAGTAAAATATGTATTTCATTAATGAAAGCACGGACGCCACTGGACAATTTGTTCCAAACGTTGTTACAGACATTCTTCCACCACACAAACCCAAAAAAACCTTTTTTATTAACCTCTGAAATTCTTGAGAAAGTGGATCATTTAAATATAATCAAAGTTTTGAAAACCCTATTACCCTCTTATGGCCAGACGAAATAAAAAATGATAATGTATAGTAGTTATTTTCATCACGGATGCTAGCCTATATGTTAAAAGTTGGTAAGGGACTTCAACTACTTTAGCCGAAAGTTATCCTAGCCCATGGGCTACATCGAATAGCCGAAGAAGTTCGCTCCTGCTACAGTGATGTGAACAGTTTCATATCGAATGTCAAAGAATAGTAATATGCGTTACAAGAGCGGTATGTTGATGTTTTCATGTTCGAGGAAAAGATTGAAAAAGCGAAACGTAGTTGAGCGTTTTTAATTTTCGATAACATGAAAACAAACATACCGCTCGTGTATCGTACATTATTCTGTGCGAAGATCGTTTATTACATACCTGAAAGACGAATTTCTAATTAGTTGCAATGAAATCTCCATCTTGGTTTCTGTTCAATGACGGCAACTTTTAAAAACTAAAATATCTATCTTCAACATTGTTGTTATAAAATGTTTTCTGTGTTTACTATATTCCAGCAGGCCGTGATATACGTCTGTCTTTTTTTCCCCCCAGTCTACAAATGCGAACTTAAAAGAAACGGTAAGGTTATGTAATGATTTATTTTTCATTTTAATATTTTAACAATATTATTTATATAACATATTGCAGTAATAACATCGGCATCTGGAATCTTGTTGATTTTTTCACGGCTTCCTTAATGTTACTTGCATTACAAATGCAGTAACTTTTGTGGTGTTGTAGAGTTTACTTAATTTTTGCAAATATTTAAAAACAATAATTAACATTGCAATTTAGGTGAAATTATAGTGGTAAGTTTCCAATTTATAATTATTACTACGTTAAACGTCTCTAAAAATAATATGTTAAAAGCCTAAAGCAGTAAAATGAATATGGCGCTTAAGCGGTAAGAAGAGGGAAATTGTTATGTGTGCTACGTTGGGAATAGTGAATGTGGTATTTCACACTTACCGCGTATTGGTTTTGTGCGGAAAGCAAGCAAAAACGCACGATCTCGCACAAATATATTTAAGGCACCAGGACGGGTTATTAAATTCAGTGAAATACCTCCTGGAGCCCCTCTACCGCCGCAACCCGTTGTAATGAGTTGGTGGACATGGCTGGATGCTGCAGTCTATTTTGCTACACATTATAAAAGGGCTGAAGACGTAATCAAAACGTAGGTAGTGTTTACAGACTTGAAAATCCAGTAATGATGACATGACCTGAGCTCCAGTTTATTTGTCATGTGAGTATACACCTTATTCTCTGTTGTTTACTCTATAGGGCAGCGCACAAACTCTGTACACTGACCTCCCCCGCTGTCTCTACTTGCTATGCTATAGTTTGGGTGCACGTAATTTAACGACAAACGTCCTAGATGTCTCAGCTTTAGTGATGAGCAGGCTTCGAGACTTCGGACCCAATAGAGCAGTTCAGTGGGAAATCCGCATAACGGTGTACTGAGTATAGTGGTAAAGCGTACAGTGGGTGGGGGTACTGTAGAATGAATGCCAACAAATACGCAAAGGAAAACGCTCTGGATTTGAAGGTTCTGATGAATAATTCGGTTTTCATACAAACTGTGTCTAAAACTATTACACGGTTAGAGAAGTCAGAGCAAGAGATGCCGGAAGCCCTCAAATTAATTTAGAAAATGATGCAGAGAATTAATGAGACACCAAGAACACCGGTTACTGAACGTGTAAAACTGAAGTGGATATCAATTTTATGTAAAATTAACGGATATGGAACATTGTGTAACATAAACAGCAAATTAGTGGACATAGAGTCACCCGAGAATAAAGGACTGTCTCTTAGAGACTGCAATGACGATAGATTTTTTTCGTTTTGCTACTATCACGTCATGCGACGTAGAGCGCAGCTTTTCACAGTACAAACTTTCGCAGATAACCGAAAAAGATTTACGTTTGAGACACTGAGAATGTATCTTGTAGTAGTTACATTGCAATTCGGTACTGTATCTGCACTTCCTAAAGACTACCAATAGGATAAATGAACAAAAATTAAAATTGTTACATACTTATTTCCACCATTAACACTGTGTATAATTAAACACAAATGCTTATAAAAGACTGGAGAATAAATGCTTTTCACATTCTTTTGACATTATCATTGTGTAATGTATATTTACTTTCAGAATGTATATATGTGTGTTTCCCCATACTACCGTACTCTACTCTAAACAGCAACGTTGTTACCTCAACACATCTCTATCTACCTGCAGCGAGTCAACAACTTATAGTGCATGCACAGTAAACTTATTGTATCGGGTCCAAAGTCTCGAAGCCTGGTGATGAGCTAGAAATCATAGAAATCAGCAGCCATCAGACAAACCTCATCCAATTATTTTCTCAATATGTCATTGGAATTTCGTGGCGTAAATTCTGTCTCGATTATTACATTTCAGCACGAGTCCCACAAGTTTTGCAGTTTCTCCTTCCACACCAAACTGTAAACCAATATTTTTACATTCCGAACAAATCAATATCAACTTCAGACTTAGCATTCGAGTTGAATCGGTCTCCGGCACTCTTGTGTTTATGACCATTTTTGTACTTTGAGACTTCGCTGGCGTAAATTATGGTTTATGAATTCAGGCGTCGACGCTTGGCACTTGGGAGAATTGAGCCAGACATCCAGTGGGCCCACTCTTCATATTTGGACAAGAGCCAACGTACATTCATGTGCCGCGGCCATCTGAAAGCTCGTGCGATAAATTTCCACTCATTTCATAAAACGAATTTAGCTGTGTTAGCCCAGATTTGGTGGTCGTCGGTTCGGTCCTCTGTGGGGGAGGAAAGACTATTGCTTTGTCCAGCATTACATTCAAAATAATACACATCATAGGAACCGAGTACCATTATCTTTTCTTTGTTGGTAAAAAAATAGAAATGTAAGTATGTTGAGTGACGTTATTCATGTGATTCTAATGGCTGTCGCATCAGCTTTCTGCGTTGAGGACTTGGATTGAAATCTTAATGAGGCGAAGGTTCCATTTGCATTGCATAAGAAGCAAAATCTAAGCTGAAAGAGTAATGGAACGGAGAAAAATTCTCTCTGGCGCCGGGATTTGAACCCGGGTTTTCAACTCTACGTGCTGATACTTTATCCACAAAGCCACACCGGATACCCACCCCGGCGTCGGACAGAATTGTCTCAGTTTAAGTTCCAACTCTTGGGTACCCTCTAGTGGCCGCCCTCTGCACTACGTCATAATGTCTATGAACGTAGGACTGATGTCCACACATGTGCTGAGGTGCACTCATTACGAGTGACTAGTTGGCCGGGATGCGACGGAATAAGCGCCGTCTTAAATCACGAAGTGATTTACGCATATCATATATATTATTTTAATGTACCGAAGTACATATGATATATCCATGCAGATATTCTGCGTCATCATATGATGAAAGTGTGATGGAACGGAGAAAAATTCTCTCCGGCGCCGGGATTTGAACCCGAGTTTTCAGCTCTACGTGCTGATGCTTTATCCACTATTATTCCGTCGGATCCCGGCCAACTAGTCACTCATAAAGAGTGCACCTCAGCACATGTGTGGACATCGGTCCTACGTTCATAGACATCTATGACGTAGTGCAGAGGGCGGCCACTAGAGGGAACCCAAGAGTTGGAACTTAAACTGAGACGATTCTGTCCTACGCCGGGGTGGGTATCCGGTGTGGCTTCGTGCATAAAGCATCAGCACGTAGAGCTGAAAACCCGGGTTCAAATCCCGGCGCCGGAGAGAATTTTTCTCCGTTCCATTACTCTTTCATCGTATGATGACGCAGAATATCTGCATGGAAATATCATATGTACTATGGTACATTAAAATAATATATAAAATCTAAGCTATCGCATTACAGAACCCGAAAGGCTCTCAGTGTGGCGGGATTATAAGCCTCCTGTCTCACGAGGTAATCGACACTGAGTAGCAGTATGGATGACAGTCCTATGTGCTGGCCGCCTTTCCTCCTCTGTGTTCGAGGCTGAGTTAATCCTAGTACACTGGTGTTAAAAGATACCTGATCCCTACCATTCGAGAGTGATCGATAATTTGTTCGTGTAAGTGTGGCTTCATTAGTTACTACAGTCTTAGGAAGTTCGTACCAAAACATTATTTCCAAGTTAAATGCAGCCAGGCATATACAGACGTGGACAAATTATTAGACTAAAACGTTTTCTTGGAAACATAATATAATTCGTCATATCAACTATCAGTATAATTCATAGTCTCTATTGTTGTAAATATGATTGTTTACATCTTCTGGTATATTTCCCAAATGGTTAAGTATATTTTTTCTGGCTATGTTGGTACTACCGATGTTTTAATTATTTACTGCAGAAGATATTCTCCCATGGCCTGCAAGAAGACCGGACATGAACGAAATTTTAAAATCTGTGATCTATACTGAAGAAGAAAGTGAACAAAAAGAGGCCTACAACAAAACATGGACTCATTTAAGCACTGTCTGATATCTGGCTAAATGATGCTGATATTCAAAGAAAGTGTCTAACTTTGGTTTCCAGTATCCCTGACAAAATCAACGTGTTAATAAAGAATAAGGGAATGTTCACAAAATATTAGTAACCTCAAGACTTAATTTTCTGTTCATTATATCTGTGCATAATATATTTTTGTTAATTATTTTCACCGATAAATACAGCTTCGTTGCACATATAATTAATTTAGTCTAATAATTTGTCCACGTCTGTACAGGGTGAGTCAGGAGGACATACAGCTGTTTGAAAACCACGGACGTCAGTCTCAAGTCCTTCATCAGCACTTACATGCCAACGTAACCAAAGCGACATTAGGTTGTAGTAGGATCAATGAAACGTATCCTGGGCGTTGGATTGGTCGCGGTGCAGTCATTTCTTGGCCACCGAGGTAACCCGACCATACTCCAGTGGATTACTGATTTAGAGATGACGTAAGAGCGAAGTCTACAAGTGCAAAATGGAAACAAGGGAGAAACTTTTCGCTGGCATATTACATGCTTGTGCTCAAGTAGAGGAATGTCCGAATTAGCTACAAAAGCTGCAAAGTGCATTGAAGTTGATGGTGGACTTTTTGAACATGTTCTGTGAAGGAAAGTACACAATTAATTAGGACATAAGGTAACAATGCTTTAACTTACTATCACCTGCACTTTTCCCGTTCCTCATTATCTCCATTAGTTTTCTCCAAAATCGTTTATATATAACAAATACTGTATCATATTGTGACAGCGACGTGAGATTCGAACTCACGACCAGCATCCCGCAAGAGAGAAGATCGCGCGGAGCACTTTGGGTCGGCGCGCGGCGAGAGAGTGGCGAGGGAGTTTGCGCGCGCATCTTCTGCTTGCCTAGAGAGGCCGAGAAATCCGTCGAAGTGGAAGACTCGCGAATTCGAACTTTCGAGGCTACGTCGCTGTGGTTATAAATTACGGTCGCGAAGGAACGAGACAGAGTTTTTCAGTTATTCAGTCAGTGAGTAAGCCAGAGCAAGCAAGCCAGTCTTGTGAGACGGAATTCGACTCGAGTGTGCGTCCGCAACTGTATCAGCATCCGAAGGCCTGAGTTCGAGTGCAGTGGACCGCAGTTGGAGAGACCTGAGTTCGAGTGCAGTGGACTGCCTCTGAAGGTCTGTGGTTCGAGATACTGTGAACTCGAGTGACTGAGCTAGAAGAACTGTGAACTGAGAACTGATAGTTCTGATTTGTAAATAGTGCTTTGTAAATATTAGTTAAGATTAACAGTTCATTGTTGTTCGTAATAGTCCAAGTAAATTGTCATTGTCGTCGGTGGAGTGCTATAACGAATGTTGTGTTGAGTGAAAATCCAATTGTTGACGAGAGCGTTTAAGGCGAATTGTAGAAAGGAATTATTGTTGGAAGAATAAAATCCTATTGTTGAGTGAAAATAAACTTCACAATATTATTTCAGACTTGCTCCAGTTACGTCTTTTGACATAGAACTAATTTTTTTCCGTATTTTTTTCTTTTCATAAATTGAAACTGTTTATTATTAAGTATTGTAAAAAGTCTATAGATATGCCACTATGTATTTGATTTGTTAGTTTCCTATGTATGCGAAAATTATTTTAGATTGAAAATTGCGAAACTTCTGATTGACATTTAGTGCCTTTCTATATTATTTGTTTATTATATTTCTTCTATGGCCATGGATTTATTTTATTTTTTCATTTTAGTAGGTTATTTTACGACGCTTTATCAACAGCTTTGGCTATTTAGCGTCTGAATGAGATGAAGATGATAATGCCGGTGAAATGAGTCCGGAGTCCAGCACCGAAAGTTACCCAGCATTTGCTCATATTGGATTGAGGGAAAACCCCGGAAAAACCTCAACCAGGTAATTTGTTCCGACCAGGAATCGAACCCAGGCCACCTATGGCCATGGACCATTTACATAAAGACAAATAGATTTACCACCCGACTGTACATGTTTGTTGTGCTGGTTTGTTGACGTTCAGATCTGCGTTACTACTCTTCGGTAGATATATAGTCCAAGCTCACAAAACTTAATAGTTTCGGTACGAACTTCCTAGCTCTAGTTATTGCTTCTGTGATTAGATGACGAAGTTAACAATAGTTCATAAATATACCCGCATTGTTGAATTCAAATTTTCATCCCCTCTGCTGGTTTAAAAAAAACTCTCTAGTTTTAGCGGGAAACTGCTAATATTATCAGTTATGAGAATAATTTATATTTAATCTAATCATCTTTTCCCCAACACATTTTTATCCGTCCCAGTAATAGTGTCGCCCACTGAGAACTGTCAGAAATATTTCAAAGTTTGTTCTTTTTCTATATATTTGGTCTGACTTATACCGTGGTTAGAAAAATCGCTTACACGACAAGAAAATTCTATGTTAGATATTTTCGAATGCCAGTGAAGCATAGTACGGCCGGAAAGGTTAGATCAATAGGAAAAATCCTTGACTCCATCGGGAATAGAACTGCGATATTCTGGCTTGTAGAGCAACACCTTAACCGCGACACTATTGGGAGTATATTGTATTGTATAAGAACGGCATTAAATTAATTTTTTTTACCTAAAAGCTCCTGTTGAATTTGTCATCAACCCATCTACTTTATTTAATTCAGCACCTTTTATTTCGTTGTGACCAGAACTATGGAAAACTCCGCATTACAGCCTAGTTTTTTTGAGTGAAGCCAATTCCATAGAGCGTGTAATCTTGGGAAATGGCGACAGTTGTTGGAATGAATCAGATGATATATTGTTAACAGACAAGAAGAGGAAAGGATAGGAAAGAGGAAAAGACGGAAAAAGGGGCAAAATGAGGAATGGGAAGGATGAGGAGGGAAGAAAAAAAGGATACAGAATTGCATGAAGGGGCAAGCGACGAAGAGGGGGAATAATGACAGATACAGGGTGATTCAGATGTTCGTGGAAAATTTTTAAGAGGTGATGGAGAGGCGCATAGTGAATATTTTTGTCAGAGGAAATGGAGGATCGATGTTGCTTCGTTAGCCCGTTAGGCGACGCGGAAGTTGGGAGAATCGCACCGCATGTAACACATCAACCTACAGAATACAGCGGTTGCCAATTCATCCGGTGCACAGATACAGAATGTGTTCGAAGTGACCACTATTGACTCCTAAACAGAGCTGGAACGGCGAACCATTGATTGTTAGACTCTTGCAAATATCCCAGGAGTGGTACAAATCTTATCCGTTGTTACCATATTCCTGTTTCTGCCATTCACCGGAGTGGCTTACACTAAAGTATCTAAGGAATTCAACAAACATAAGTTCAGGTGGATAAGGTATGGTGATCTTGACGGCCACTCAACAGGTCCGCCACGACCAACCCACCTATTTGGATAAATGTTGTGCAGGACTCAGGAACGAAACATTTTAAATGTGCTGGAAAACTATAATGTTGAATTAAATGTATTGTCTTACTGTCAAGGGAAACTGCTTCATTTGCAGTAAGAGTCCATTGCCAAACCTATGTTGTCGGGACAAAAGTATTCGTTATGCCCCTCCTCTTCCAGGCCTTCACATTGGACTTTTGAATAACATGGTATAAGGATGGCGAGTAAGAGGACAAAATTAAAAAGTCTGATTGGAAACAGGTCGAGGAGGAAGAAGAGAAAAATGAGAAGAAATGGAGTAACAAGAATAAGAAGAAAACTGTGATAATTAACAAATGGAAAAGAAGAAGAGATGATCAAGAAGGAAAAGAACAATGATACTAAACAATAGAGAAAATGAAGGTAAAGGAGAACAATAACATTAAGAAAAAGACTACCATGAGAAGAAAATAAACGAAAACAAGGAAGGAGGGACGAAGAACAGATAGAGAAGTAGAAAAGTTTGATTTCTATAAGAAAACTTCCTTATTTAAATGACTGAACTGCTAAGTTATTTTATTACTAAAAACAGTAATAATAGGCTTATTGGATATTTTGTTGCCAGGTGACAAGAAATCCTGCTTCCAGATATACGCAACATAATTTAAGGACTTAGAATGTATTGTGACTGAAAACATTCATCTGTTTGAAGATGTTAGAAATTAATTACATGTTCGGCCTTGTTTTAATTACTAAACTACGCAACTGAGTAAAGAGAATATCTAACGCGTTCGAATTACGTTATTACATATTTGATGCTTAATCCTTTGATTACACCGTTCAAATAGAATAACGTATTGGTATCTGTGAGAATATTTTTTCCCCAGTTGATAATTATTCTGTATCATTTCGCAAATCGGTGCACACAAGCCTTCATAGAGACGGGCGCTCAGAGTGATGTCACCCGTTGTGTCTGTCCGCAGATGTTCTACGTATTTTATTAACGAGTATTCATATATTAAAATATTTTATGTGGTTTTGGTTACGTTATTGATATCATGTGGCTTTGACTTTCAACACCGCAATGGGAATAAAAAAAGCTGGAAAAGTTATTACACTCCAAACAAACCATGATGGGCTTCAAAGCTCTGGCATCCCACACCCGTGCACAATATTATTGTACATATATATTTCATGATGTTTACTCAGAACCACGCACTGACACAAACTGCTAAGGTTTTTGTCATTGTCAGTCAATTTTTGTTTTAATCAATGCCGCTAAACATGCTCGGAAGTTTTCAATAGGACTTATATACTCTCTTTTTCGTGAAGGGGAAATACATTGAACATTGAATGAATGCAGACTGACGAAAAAATATACAAAAAAATATGCCCGTTTCGTTTGATGATCGTATTTTAAAAGGGGGATATTACACTGGAATTCGTGAATAAATGTTTTGATTATTTTCAGTTATCTTAAAGAGCTTCATGTAAAATGAACTATGAAATTATTCCCAATAAATTCATGAAATAAAAAATTAATATGTATGCCTATAGCTTAGGTGGCAGTTCCGCCACCCGTATCCGTATAAGATTATTTGTATAAACAAAAGCCGCCCTAAATAAGGGTTCGATAAATCGGCCTACTAATCAATTCATAAAGAATAATAAGTAAACAAAACAATTTTGTGACACTTGGAAAAAAAAAAAACTTTAAGATAAGAAAGCGTAGGAAATAATTTATAATAAAAATTTTGTTGGGTACAAATGATTACTAATTATAGCTAAGGATGATTTTAACACGTGAGATCATATGGCATCAATCGTTGCATCAGAAATTTTATATTGTTTAAATTGATTTAAAGTTTCGCGTGGGATCGTGCCACGGGCACCGAACATGAGCCCAAAAACTGTCCAATGTGTGATGTGGTATTGTGCTTCAAGATGCTGACAACAAGGCTCATAGATGACTTGTTTTTCACGACACACCTCTTGTGGCTGTTGCTCATGCATCTCGAAACGGATTGTGGGATCAAGAATGACACACTTATCCTTCTGCCGATCAATTATGATGATATCGCACGTCTAGTAGAGCCATCAGAAGAGACGCAACCAACCTCCTCATAAACCTCATAGGAAGCATTCTGACGGATTGAAGCTGCGATGAGAGAACGAACCGTATTATGTCTGTTGATTCGGAGCAATTCTCCCTGATGGAAGAAACCCAAGACGTGAGGAAGCGTTTCTTGCTCGTCGCATCTTCTGCAACGGGTTGAGTCAAGAGTTCTACGAGGGAGAGTACGTACAGGTATTGTATTACAGTTCATCTTAATGGCTTGCGTCCACTGACTGCTCGAAAGTCCCTTTTTCGTTGAGATCCACGAATTACCTTCCTTCCAGTGAGAATAGAAAACGACTCCCAAACCTTTACTTTTCAATTTGCTCCATTGATGAAAAGAATCTTCACGCAATGCTTTTCTGAGTTTTTGAGAAGAAATACGTTCAGAGCAATCGAAGGTAATTGGTAATTGTTTGATGCAATGTTCAATTTCGATTGGAAGATTTCGAGCGGCTGCTACATGAGGGTTGACAACGTGTAAAAGTCTTAACTATTTTGTTCGGACTCGTGTAAAAAGATGGTAAAACTAAAGGCCCATTCACAATGAAAATTAAACATAACCGTAACATAAACACAGAAGTTTGCGCCCAGGCTACCAAATGGGATCATTCACAATGATTCACATAAGCATTGACATAAACATTACCGTAAGACGTTAACATGAAGGTTTGCAAACTCCAAACTTTCATGCTTATGCTTACGTGATTTGCAAAGAGAACACAATCGTGGAGCGCTGAAGTATACGACAGAATATGAGGAAATGGCGTCGTTCTTATGTTTCCATGGTTACCAAGTATGTTTGCTGTTATGTTTATGTTCCCATCGTGAATGATGGTATGACTTCTTGATTTTATTGTAATGTTGAGTTAACACTTACGTTATGTTTAATTTTCATTGTAAATGAGCCTTAAGTGACCAGCTGTGAGTGCGAAATATTGTAATACGTGATTAATTTTGTAACTACTTTACTGTGTTAATATGAGAAATTTTACCCGGCTGACTAGTTTTGAAGTGGTATTCTTCACTATCCGCACAGTAAAATGGATAACTTTTTTTAGTTGGTTATTTAACGATCCTGTATCAACTACTAGTTTATTTATCGTCGATGAGATTGGTGATAGCGTGATATTTGGCGAGATGAGGCCGAGGATTAGTCATAGATTACCTGGCATTCACATTACGTTTGGGGAAAACCTCGGAAAAAACCCAACCAGATAATCAGCTTAAGCGGGGATCAAACCCGCGCCCGAACGCAACTTCAGACCGGCAGGCAAGGGCCTTAACTGACTGAGCCACGCCAGTGGCTAAAATGGATAAAACCCCAACATAATAGACATAATAAGAATGGCTAAAAGGATTTCTATTTTTAATATGTCTATTGTCCTTGATTATGAAATATCATTTGTTTGATAGAAATTGTCTAATTTAACACCAAATTGTAATTCTTTATCTCTTAGAAGTACATACAGCTAAACACATCTACATTTTGCTGTTGTTGTTTAGTGAACTGTCCGTAGATAGGTTTGAACCTCACAAGTAACACCAATCAGGCATCACACATCACTCATGAGGCCAGGAGATAATGGGGTAGGGTGGCTAGTTTCTTTCCCCCTTCAATGCATTAATCGTCGATTAGCTACATATTCCACCAATCAGATTTCAGATGCACACGAACAATATTGTTCTTCTGACACATATCGTCAAGTGAGATGTACTCCCTTACAATAGATGTACACAGTACATATCAGCCAGAACCTCAATCAGAAGTAGATTTTTCTATTATTATTATTATTATTATTATTATTATTATTATTATTATTATTATTATGATTGTCCCGCGCCGTGGTGTCGCAGTCTAAGGCACCCTGCGGAATGCGCGCTAGTTCAAGTCCTCATGGGGGAAGAAATTTTCTCATGAAATTTCGGCCAGTGTATGGGACCGGTGCCCACCCAGCATCGTGCTGCACTTGGTGAGCTACGATAGGTAGCGAAATCCGGTTGCCAGTACCAGCTGTAACGGCTGGGGGGATCATCGTGCTAACCACACGATACTTCCATTCTGTTTGGATGATCGTCCACCTCTGCTTCGGCATGTGGACGTGAGGCCAGCAGCCGGATGGTCGGTCTAGGCCCTTCACGGGCTGTAGCGCCACGGATTATTATTATTATTATTATTATTATTATTATTATTATTATTATTATTATTATTATTAATATTAATATTATTATTATTATTTACTTACTGGCTTTTAAGGAACCCGGAAGTTCATTGCCGCCCTCACATAAGCCCGCCATTGGTCCCTATCCTGAGCAAGATTAAACCAGTCTCTACCATCATATCCCACCTCCCTCAAATCCATTTTAATATTATCTTCCCATCTACGTCTATTATTATTATTATTATTATTATTATTATTATTATTATTATGTAATTCAAAGTTACGAAATCTTTCCACGCCCACCAAATGCTATTTCGAGAATGATGAGCGAGACTCGAAGCGCACGAGAATGACGAGACGAGACTCGAAAGACAAATGCAACGAAAACAGCGAGCGAGAGCGGCAATTAGTTTTGTTCATCTCTGGTAGGCATATATCCGATATTTTCGTGTGACAGTCGAAGTTTGTAACTGAGTTTCAGACTCTGAACTGAGTGAGGACAGCGTCGTGCGATTCGTTTATTCAGGAGCAAAAATCAATATTGGTTAACTCTTCGCAGACGTTCAAATATTTCCCAGTAATCTTAATTCTCTGGAATTATTGAAAGTGATTTACAACGCTATTATACCAACAGATTTATGTCTTTCTCTTTCTCCAGGAGTCAGACTGGCTCTTGTAGACATGCGAGTTCAATCTGCAACTCCGTACAAAAAAAAAAAGTTCTTCGACGTCTTTGTTGAAATTGCACACCATGAGAGGCAGAGAGAGGTGGAGGAGGGGGGGGTTAGGTTTTCTCGGTGGTAGAATGTACCTGGATCGAATAATATGGGTCTCTGCTTCCTTTACTTTGAAAGTATTTAATTAAATCCGTCCATGACTTCTCCATTCTTCATTTCAGGTGCTTTCCTCTCTACTTGCAGAGAGTGCGTCCGGCGTTATATAGGACCCCCAACCTGTGTTTTCTTCTCTCCGGGATGTTTCGAGCCTCAATCTCCATTCTACTTCCTTGCATGATGAATTAACATTACCTACTTGATTTCTCAAGGCAAGGGAATTGTAAAGGTTTCGTGTATTAGGAATTGTTGGATTGTGAATAAAGTCTTTACCTCTTGAATGTATGCTTTAGCTATGACGCTAATCTCGAAAAAGTGAAGGAATTATTCCTAAAAATAGATTTGTTCCATACTATATCGAATTTTACTTCTTTCCGTAGTCCAAACCAATGCGGGAAATGAAACTTTACGTTGTAGCCACTTTCCGGACTCCAGGCCTACGAATATACGGATGAATTACAGGTGAACAAAATTAACTGCCGCTCTCGCTCGCTGTGTTAGTTGCATTTGTCTTCCGAGTCTCGTCTCGTCTCGTCTCGTCTCGTCTCGTCTCGTCTCGTCTCGTCTCGTCTCGTCTCGTCTCGTCTCGTCTCGTCTCGTCTCGTCTCGTCATTCTTGTGCGCTTCGAGTCTTGCTCATCATTCTCGAAATAGCATTTGGTCGGTGTGGAAAGATTTCGTAACTTTGAATAACATACTTTATGGAAATAAATAACATTACAAATGTTTAAATGAGGCAAAAAGACAAAACAAAATAGTATCTTAGTTATCAAAATGTTCTGTTCTATTACAGTATATGATATTATCTATGGTTATATAAATAGAAAAAAAATTTCTCAAATAAATTTGCATTGCTAAGAAACATAAAAATATAACTTTAATATAATTTTACTTGAGATTGCACACTTGATCTCAAACATATTGTGGCAGCCGCGTCGGGAATCGAGCACGCGTCCCACAGAAAGGAGGGTGCACGAGAAGGCAGGCGCGAGGAGAGAAGAGAGAAAGCTGCGTGACGTTGGCAGCTGTGCGCGGGGAGAGAGGAAGGCCAGCACTAGACTCGCTGTCCAAACTAAGCTGAACTGGCCTCTCGAAGGCTGCTCGCTTTTATTTGTTAGGTAACACTTCGCGAGCCTTCGATTTCTGGACGATTCTCGGTCTCGTCATCACTCGTACTCCAGACGTTTCCTTACGTCCGTCGCAGTCGGTTTTCTCCCCCTCTCCCTTCGCCAAGCGCCGCGCCATAGTGCTGGCCTTCCTCCCCGCGCACAGCTGCCAGCGTTTCGCAGCTTTCTCTCTTCTCTCCTCGCGCCTGCCTTCTCGCGCGCCCTCCCTTCTGTGGGACGCGTGCTCGATTCCCGACGCGGCTGTCACATTGCTCCCTCCTTAGGGCTGTTCGTCCTGGACAGTCCCCTGGTAGGCCGCTAGACGGCCCAACGTTTGGGTCCTCCAGCTGCTCCCTCCTTATGGTGGTGTCATCCCATCCTGGGCTTGGCTGGGCGGCGATTACTCGTACTGCGTGGGCGCCGTCTTGCTCTTTCACTTGGCCCTCCAAGGAGACATTGCTGGCGACAGGTTAGTCTTCGGCGTCCATCAGGAACACTTCATCCTGACCAAGACGGAGTATACGGCGCCGGACGTCCACCGTTGCATCGAGTAACCGCATGGCGTCGAGTCCCAGGACGACGTCTTCAGTCATGTTGGACAAGAACACCATCCGATTTTCATTTCTTTGGGCCACTGAAATCAGGAGCAGTCGGAGTCTAAAAACTTTTAAGCACGCTCTACTTAGAAATGTTTTTAATAAACAGAACTAGACTCTTGCGGAAGTTTCTAAATAGTCTTAAATGATCAAGTTGTTATTTTTTTCCTCCTCTCTCTCTCTCTCTCTCTCTCTCTCTTCTTTTTTATATTTTTATTATCTTGATATATTACTTAATCATTTGTATTTGCATGCCATTTAGTACGACTTTGGTGAACAACATTTTATGTCTTGTAACCCACATGTATTCTCCTATTAGTATATTAACTGTATACTACGAGTATATCTGAAGTGAATTAATAGTCGAATTTTTTTCGAGCATTTTAGGCCTTATAAATTGTGTGTGTGTGTGTGAGTGTGTATATTCCCCTTATGTTATGTAACTGATTTTGATTATGTGTAATTTTATACTCTATTTTACATATTATGTAACCGATCTTGACTATTTGTAATTTTATATTATGTAACTGATCTTGTCTATTGTAATTTTCTACTATATTTTATGTAATTTCTAAGGTATTGTCTTTTGTGCTGTTTTGTAATCTAATTTTGTATTTCATGTTGAGTGGAAGAGAAGGCCTCATGGCATTAACTCTGCCAGGCAAAATAAACCTACTACTACTACTACTACTACTACTACTACTACTACTACTACTACTACTACTACTACTACTACTACTACTACTACTACTACTACTACTACTACTAATGAAGGAACAAATTAAATACGACTTTTTCTGGATGATACAACAGTGCAGGATGCTGTCCAAGATTGTTTGGAACATCAAGGGCTGATTTCTACACAGAGGGATTCTTCAAGTTTGTATCATGGTGGGATAAGTGTATAAATCATCTAGAAGACTATAAAGAAGAATATAAATCAGTTTGAATTTCAGTATTATAAGTATAATTTGTGCGTATGTTACACATAGAATTCTTATCTCAGCAGGGACCTTACTTAATATCTGCTCTCTAACACAATATTAATTCTTGCGGAAATCGTTCTGTAAAGAGAGGTGATTTGTTGTAGCAAGACTGGTTCTATTGCCCAACATGAGTAGACAATTTATAAGAAGTAATTTATATCTGTCGGGTTAATTTGCTTCACTTGATAAACTCTTAACTTAATATTGTACCATGACATACGTTTATATGGGGACTAATCAGTTTTATTTCCATCCACCTGGGACGCAGCATTCTGTCGGGAATATTCTATGTTTATGGACAAACTTAATCATTTAGGAGTAAATTCAGACTTTGTAACAGAACGACTTTTGTACCTCGACTAATGAACTAAAAGACGCAGATATTCAATTCTATTCCTACAACATTTCAAACAAGACCTTTGAAGTTGAACGCGATTGCAAAGGGGGTTATTAAAAAGAACTTTTGATGAAGTATTAACGTAAAAGTCTGTCCCTGAAAGGAGATCTCCGACTGTTGAAAACATTACGTCAATATCTGAAAGAGTCGACGCTAGTTTGAAAGATCGCTTGAATAGAAGCAAAATGCGGACGTAATAAAGTAGGCGCAATGGAAATTTATACACAAAGACCTCAGAAAAAGGCGCTTTATCTTGTTTTACGATCGTATTGTGTGGGTCGAAGGGCATAGCAATGCATAGATGTGATCGCATAGGGTCGCTTGTCGCATTTGGAAGATCCAGTGTCTTACGAAAAAAAGGCATGACTTATCGATATTTCGCGTTTTATCACGGAGTAGAGAGTAGAATGCATGGAAATCTAAGAAGCTCTCAAGTGTTGTCGTAATAATTCACCATTAAAATGGGACACACTCACGGACCGGAGAACGCGAATTCGATTATGCGCAATATTCAAAGCATACAGAGGTGAGCCTGCCTGGAGAGAAATAAAAAAATAGGTTGCAGCCGTCAAATTGCTCTTCAAGGAACGACCACTCATATAAATTGAGGGAAAGAAGACAGAGGACGGACACTGGAAAGTTTTCTTTTCTCAATCGTACTATCAGGGACTGGAATGCTTTACCTGCAGACTTACTAAAGGCTTTACCAATAACCAAAAATGTATTTAAGAATAGGCTTAAGGACTTTACTAATAGACGGTAGTATATTATACACACTGCTTAAAGGGTGTAATTGATATCTTGCTATTTGAAGTGTTCTATCAGTGAGGAAGTGTGTTGTGTCAGTGAAGTGTGTACTGTCCGTGAAGTCTATTGTGTAAGTGAAGCATGTTAGTGTCAGTGAAGTGACTGTACAAAGTATTTGAACAGTGAAATGGTTAGACGTGTTAGTGAAATCAGGTAGAATCAGTGCAGTGAGTGAGTTGACAGCGAAATAAGTGTAGGGCCGAAAGGTTCTTGTGCAGGTATGAACCTGTCACACTCGTGGGTCTTAGTTCGAACTTAGGGTTAAGATACAAATTAGATTTACTTTAAATGTTATTTTAAGTGACCACGCTTCATTTAATTTAGGATGCTCCTTGTTATTATTTTATTATTATTTATTATTATTATTATTATTATTATTATTATTATTATTATTATTATTATTATTATTATTAATTATTGTTTTTATTAGTTGTGTTTATTATTAATTGTCATTATTGAGTGTAATTAGTTACCACTGCTACCGGGTATATACCCATTTGCAGTGTGAATAAATACATACATACATATATATGCTAACTACTTCTTAGTCGTTTAAAAATTGTTTCTCAAAATGTGGTCAGTGGGCCAGTCGTTCTCGGTGTTGTAATGGTTATCGTGCAAGTTAGGATGCAAGGTTCACTCGTTAAAACTTAGCAGACTGGATGACGAAAGCTTCTCAACCGAATAATAGTAAGCATTTCCCATATTTATTCTGCGTTTAATTTCCTCTTGAATGTAATTTATATTTCTTACTGTTGCTCTAAGATATTTGAATTTTACCACCTTTTCAAACGATAAGTTTCCGATTTTTATATTACCATTTCGTACTATGTTCTGGTTACGAGACATAATCATTTTGTCTTTTCGGGATTTACTTTCAAATCAATCTCATTACTTGCTTCAAGTAAAATTCCTCTATTTTTCCTAATAGTTCACGGATTTTCGCCTAACATATTCACTTGATCCGCATAGACAAGCAGCTGATGTAACCCGTTCAATTCCAAAGCCTCCCTGTTAACCTGGACTTTTCTAAAGGATAATTTTTCTTACACAAAAGGTTATAGAATATGCCGCTTTATTAGGCATTGATATTTTGGTAAAATAAAAGTCGAGAAGAAAATAGTTCTTACTTTCATGAGTAAATCGACCTTTTGTGTTAATGTTTTGAAAGAATAACTCGTTTTCAGTTTTTTTATTTTTTATTTTATTGGGTTATTTTACGACGCTGTATCAACACCTAGGTTATTTAGCGTCTGAATGAAATGAAGGTGATAATGCCGGTGAAATGAGTCCGGGGTCCAGCACCGAAAGTTACCCAGCATTTGCTCGTATTGGGTTGAGGGAAAACCCCGGAAAAAACCTCAACCAGGTAACTTGCCCCAACCGGGATTCGAACCCGGGCCACCTGGTTTCACGGCCAGACGCGCTGACCGTTACTCCACAGGTGTGGACCCGTTTTCAGTTAAAATCATTATTTCTAAATCAATTAACTCAGTCAATGTTGTCATTATGTACACAATCCGTCTAACAGACTAGTACTTTATATAACTTTACTACAAGACGCGTCAGAAAAGTAAGTTTTGTTGGGGCCGTTTACGTAAGGAAAACACAATTTCATGGAAGGAATTATTGGAACAGATACATCAATTGTTGAGCTATTTTTCAACATATTCCCCATCGGAATGGAGACATTTGTCACACCGTGGGATCAACTTTTGTATACCTGTTTCTTAGAAGTCTGCCGCCTGGGATCGGAAACAGTGTGTGACAGCCGTCTGCACATCTCTGTCGCTGTGAAAACGCTGACCGGACAGAAAATGCTTGAGGTGTAAGAAACGATGGTAATCGGTCGGCGGACAACAGATCTTCTTCTGGAGTTCCGCTAGGAGGTGTTTCAATATCCACTCTACAGGCCGCATCTCACTCTCAGCGGTTACTACCTTTAGCGCTTTAGCTAATTGTTCTTTTTTGAAGTTGTCCCTAACCCATTTATGCCCGTAACTTTATTTTTGTCCAAATGTTGTGAATGTCACACATAGTTTTTCTTTTTATACATTTTTAATTGTAAATGAGTGAACACAGATGAATCTTTATATTTAGGCCCTTTTTCAGGGTGGGTCGTTAACCCAGTGTATGTTAATATATATTTTATTACAACATAATTACGAAAATAGTACATTATGCAACGAGCCTATAATGGTAGTAATTAAGATGCGAGTATGTTTATGAAACGAGCGCAAACGAGTTTCATAATTTTCATACGAGTGTCTTAGTTACCATTATAGTCAAGTTTCATACGACTTTTTATGCTCGACCATATTTCTAACTTGAAATTATTCAGAAGTATTCATGTTGTTCTTATCTGACTGAGGAGCGGAATTGACCTTGTGCAGTACCTCGTAAATTGTGAGATGTGCGCAGACGCGAAAGTATTGATTTTTTCCGAGAAACAAATGTCGACATTGACCTTGATATAATCTAGAGAGTAAAATAAACATTAATCTTGATATAACCTTGAAATTGAATTAGACGTTGAAAAACGAGATGACAAATTGAATTTATTTAAATGTTATTTACAATTAACGCTAATTATAACAATATAACACTACCGGGATATTTTATACAAATTATAATCACTGGGTCGTTAACGACCCAGTGGGCATAAATGGGGTTATCCCTAAGTGTAAGGCGAAAGACAGGTAATTTCATGGCGAATCGTTGGAATCTTCTCTCCAAATTTGTCATTTTCTATATAACCTCGAACTTGATACACCGTTTTTTAAATAAATATTTATTCCTGGTTAAAACTGGTTATATCATGTCACTAACAGCGTAAGCTTTCGCGGGTCAGGTTTATAAAGACATGCAGACTATTTTTAAAACACTTGAAAAAGTCTGGTTTATATCTCAGTCTTGTTAAAAGAGAGGAATTAAATTCCTCTTCCTTGTCTTCCCTTTATCCTACGTCTTCATTAAATATGCGTTCCGAAAGCATCCATATTTGACATGTACAAACGTTTCTTAAGCGCCACGGATTTTTTTTATTAAGCCTCTTGTTCTTCCCTTCCTGTGAAATCTCCATAGGCTATACTCCACTACTTACTTTATAACTCACTTCGAATATATTGAAATCTTTCCCAAACCATTCTTCGATCTCAACGAATCTGTGATTACTGCCATTTTTTTAATTTACGGAAACATGTTTAGTTGTATACTTACTAATAATATGTGGTAGATTTTCTAAGCGTCAAACACATACAGTCTGTATCTACAGGGTGAACAGTAAGTAATGCCAATTATTTCAAAGGGTTATTCTTTGACATATTTCAGTCAAAAAGTTTAATACAATTTGCAGATCTTTGCTACCTTACCGAGATAAAAATTGTTTTATATAAAGCATTCCATAGCGTGTTTTGGAAAAGTCGTTGATTTAATTCCCAATACGTTCAGTCAATTTAAGAAATAATTTTTGTTTTGTCCTTTATACAGGGTGTTTAAAAAATACGGGGCATAATTTCAGGTATGTATTTCCCACATGTAGACAACCGAAATAGTTCATTACAACATGTGTCCGAAAATGCTTTATTTCCGAGTTATGGCCTTCACAACATTGAAATTCACCGGAACGTTTTTCTTTCCGCAGGTCGTTGCCGTCAAAGGAGACATTAAGAGGGCACTCTGACAGTTCATTCCGAGGCGAAGGTTACATTCAGTGTTGTGTAGGCGTTAGACTGTGCCACATGTATTCAAATCAAGAGCTGGCAGAGATACACTTCATGTACGGCAATGCTGCGCTGGCTCGTCGTTTGTACCAGGAGAGGTACCCACAGCGACAATGTCCAGATCGGAACACATTTGTACGTCTCCATTACCATCTGTGCGAGTATGGAAAATTTAACTCTCCTGGTTTGGGAAGGGGACGACCAAGATCTACAACTCCAGAAGTACAGGAGGAGATTCTGGAGACTGTGAACATGACTCCTTCTATCAGCACACGAAGGGTAGCGTTGCAAGACAATGTTCCTCATACGACTGTCTGGAGACTGTTGAAAGAGTACCAATTGTATCCTTATCATATCTGAGGACATACGCAATACTCCTGGAGTTTGGGATCGTGTTCGCAGGTCAATGAGACATCGATGTGAGGTCTGTATTCAAGCAGGAGGTGGACATTTTGAACATCTTCTGTAATGACAACGACCTGCGGAAAGAAAAACGTTTCGGTGAATTTCAATGTTGTGAAGGCCATAACTCGGAAATGAAGCATTTCCGGACACATGTTGTAATGAACTATTTTGATTGTATACGTGTGGGAAATACATACCTGAAATTATGCCCCGTATTTTTGAAACACCCTGTATGTGCACGAATTTTATCCGAACAAATGTAAGTTTTCGTTCTGAAAAGGAATTTTAAAATGTTACTCGTATATCAAATTTCTGCACTTTCAAAGGGCAAAACTGTAATTCTTTCAATCATTTACAGTCATAATACACTATTCTTTTAAATTGAGTGTGCATATTGGAAATTAAATCAATGGATTTCCGAAAACACGCTATGAAATGTTTCATATAAACAATTTTTTTTTATCCCGGAAAGGAAGCAAAAACGAGCCAAATTGCACTCAATTTTTTTGTTTGAAATATTTCAAAGAATTACTCCCTGCAATTAATGACACTACTTACTGTTCACCCTGTAAAGGTGATTAATAAGTTATCTATTTCTTTTTAGCTCATAGTGAGTCATTCCTATTGAGTCAATGAGGGATTTCTTTTGTTTTGTTTGCATTTCGACAAGAAATGCTAGAGGGAAAATATACAATAAGGTTTCAGACTACAAAACGCTGTGACGTCACTGAAACGCACGAACATGCATTTCGCTAGTTCCCGTATTTGTTAGGTTGTATGTCTATCAGTAATTTATTTACCTCGGTTTAGCGGCAACCTATTCTACTCAGCTATACTGCCGGTTGCAGCCTCATTAGGCGCAGGCAAATAATTACCGTACTTTATTTATTCTCTTCATTATACGAAGATCAACAAGAAAATATTGGGATGCGAGAAAAAACGATTTCGATTTTTTTCCCGAATTTCTGATATCGGAATAGTGATTTTAGGTATATCGTTATTAGTATAATGAATTCATTAATACTATGTGTGTCCAAAAGCCTATATAACCAGGAGATATTGCACTTCAAGCGTGCTGTACTAAGGTCAATAACTTTCCATGTAAAATAGGAAAAACAACCTTGAAGAATATGCGCCACGGGTTGCTTACGCCAGGGGTTAAACCGTACGAGTTACAATTGGACATCTATGATTTATACTCTTCAGTATACTAAGTTTCTATTCAGTATCAACGTGTTGATTTGTCCTGTAGTTAGAGTGAATGTGAATTATAATATCTTGGTGAAAAAGAAAGTCACAGGATATTTGGGGAAATGCTTATGATTGCGTGTAATGTTTGTATAGAAATTGAGGCAATCGAATTAGGATAAATAAATGCAATTTGCTGTAAGATTTAAATGCGTCTAATGGATGGAATTAAATGAGTTATACTTAACAGCCAATCCTCCGATAACAATGCTTTAAACATAATGGACTTAAGACGATAAGTGAAGGATGATTTTTAAGTGACAGACAATTTTGTCGACACTAAACTGGTGTACTCTATATAGACACATGAGAACAATACGTAGTTTGTTATTATTTATCCATCTGTATAGAATATAATACCGGCCTTGTATTAACTTTTTATAATTAGAATGCATTGTGCACGCATACATCAAAACACAACAGACTAATCTATACATTTTATATTTTTTTTTTGTTCTCCAGTATTTATCGTTAGTCAAAATCGTGCATAATATGCTTTATTTTACCAGAGCCGTAAAATATTACCATGACAACTAAAACATCATGACTTCTATTATGACGGAATAACTCGTACCATTAAGTTAACATTATGAAACGATTTTACATTCTATGATATTAAATATCAACAAAAATGATGTATTTAATTTTATGCTCGACCATGCCGAAATGTAGTAATTATACACCTGGTAGCAGCCCTTTAATGGACCTCATTAAAATACACCTATTCATTGAAGTTCAGGTGTTCCACCAATCAGAAAATACCACTGTAGCAATATGAAAGCGCAAGTATCAATTATTCTCGGATATGCAATCGAAAGACAACTAGTTCTGTTACTATAATAATTAGCGTTAATTGTAAATAATATTTAAATAAATTCAATTTTTCATCTCGTTTTTCAATGTCTAATTCAATTTCAAGGTTATATCAAGATTAATGTTTATTTTACTCTCTAGATTATATCAAGGTCAATGTCGACATTTCTTTCTCGGAAAAAATCAATACTTTCGCGTCTGCGCACATCTCACAATTTACGAGGTATTGCACAAGGTCAATTCCGCTCCTCAGTCAGATAAGAATAACATGAATACTTATGAATAATTTCAAGTTAGAAATATAGTCGAGCATAAAAAGTCGTATGAAACTTGACTATAATGGTAACTAAGACGCTCGTATGAAAATTATGAAACTCGTTTGTGCTCGTTTCATAAACATACTCGCATCTTAATTACTACCATTATAGGCTCGTTGCATAATGTACTATTTTCGTAATTATGTTGTAATAAAATATATATTAACATACTTTTAAGTATGATATAAGCCTAAATCTGTAGTGCAAATATTTTGTAATAGAATAGATATTGACGTAATATAGAATAAGATAAGGCAAGTCTAAATCTAAGTACATATTTTCTGTCCTCTTTTTCCGAACAGTGTCCTCCCTTTTGAAGCTTTGTGCCTTCTTTTTATCGATGTGAATCTGGTCACCCTAAGCACACATGTAACGTTGAAATGTTCATTGCGTATTCCGTCAGGCACATATAACCGGAACTTTAATATGTAACCCTAATCGTAAAATTCATGCTCAGATAAATGTACCGTACTGGCATTATTGTACAACTTTCTACTCTCCTTCGGAAAGATGGACGAACCACTGGAGCGTTTTTGCAGTGTTTGTTACACACGTGTGCCCGACTTGTTCTTATATGTCTGTTACCGTTGTTTCCTTTATATTTATCTACAATGTCCTTCCCTTCCAATCCATTTTCCAGGAAATCGCTCATATATAAGGGCAACAACTCTTCGAACTGAGAGAACTTGTGCTCCTGTTCCTTTTTTTAATCACGTGTTCCTGATAGTGTTGTGTGTATGTGTACGTAGGTTAGAAAACCCCCAAAATAGGACGAGAAGGAATTCTTATTAGGTCATTTTCTGGTCTTCTAGTAAATTACCATCGCTCATTCGAATTGCAATCAGCTGGACTCCATTCATAGCGTCATGTCTAATAGTTCCTGTGAAATTCTGAGCGAATAGTGCTGCTGAGTGTGCATTTTTTCTTATTTTATTTTTACCTTTTAACTTTTTGAGGGATCATGGCGAAGGGCACATGTATCAATTTGAGATAAGGAACCCTGGTCCGGAAATGACCGAGTCGAAGGTTACAAGCAAAAATAGTTGTGTGGAAATGAAATAATTTTATTCCTCTGTACATCTTATTTATGTGTATTTATCTGTACATCTTATACAGGGACATCATTTTATTTTTACTAACATTTTTAATATTAACCTGTCTATACCTTTAGAGAACCGGAAACACCGATTGCTCCCCCCTCCAAGACTGGAGTTCGATGATACTGGCGTAAAACACAAATCACTCTACTAGGTATAGGAAGGAAGAAAAGTAGTTCATCCAATTACGTAAACTAGGAAATATCGCGATTTTGAGTTTGATAATTTTCATTAGGTTTTTCTTTAATCAAAGTACAGTACTGTATTAAGAATAAGTGTTTTTACTCACGCAGTGAGTTATGCATGAGAACGTATTCATTATGCAGTGTATATTATAATGTCTACAGCACATTAGCGTACAATATAGAGAATGAAGTTAAATTGAAAAATAATCATAATATGAATATTTAAACACAATTTTGAAAATGGTGGCCGTTCATTTCGATACAGGCTTCAGTTCTTTTGTGCATATTATCGCACTATAAACTATTGCATCTAATTCCAATTGCCAGTTTCGTCCTTCGTACTAGTAACTCATGTTGAAATAATTCTGTACCTACTCTACGTACTGTAAATTCAATCTTCACTTCTGCCCCACCCGAAAATATAAAATTACTCAGACATGCTATCTACTGTCCGTCCAAGTGGTTATGCCGCAGGATTGTAGAAAGGGAGGAAATCACGTGACAGTTAATTACTTAAAGAGGCCCTTTTATTTAAGCTAAATTAAACAGCTGTATAATATTACGTAAACTTCCAATTCCTAAGAGAAATTAATGTTTTCAGAAAAGAGCTAAGACAGCCCAGCTATTACAGAGGGGCGAGCAGAAGCAGGTGGGGGAAATCGGGTTGCGACGTAGGCAAACGGACAGTACCTATGCGAAAATATGATTCAAAATTGAAAGCTCTTTCGTCACTGGAAAACGCGAACATATTTCTGGAACGTACTATACTCAGTAACTCAGTACTGCTTACTATCTGCGGTCTTGGTTCTGTGTGGAGTTGGAACTTCCTTAGTGGAAGGGGTGGGAGTGAAGTACATTCAAAAACTCAGTTACAATATAAATTGAAGTAAAAATAAAATGATGTCCCTGTACATACTGTATTCATCTGGCGTAGTTTACGTTGTCTACTTAGGCCTACAGTATTCCATTCAATGCGCTGTCTGAAGGATGGACAGGAAACTACACTAAAGCAATGCAGATAGCGTAATGTGTAACGAATATGCACATCTGTAGACAGCAGTGTATGTGTACAAGTTGCAGTGTCCAGTCGATTAGTCCTAGTGAAATGGAGGAGTACACGAGAGCGGAATAAGCAGACCTGATTTTCGAATACGGATAAGCGAATGGGAACAGTAGACAAGCTCACAGATTGTATCGGGCAAGTACTCACGTAGGAGACATCCGGCCCATATTATTTTTCCACGACTGTTCCAAAAGTTAAGGGAAGGAGGGCACGTGATGCCAAATTACAATTCCATTTCCACACAATTATTTTTGCTTATAACCTTCGACTCGGTCATTTCCGGACCAGGGTTCCTTATCTCAAATTGATACATGTGCCGTTCGCAAGGATCCCTCAAAAAGTTTGTAACACCACCTCGAAAACACCCTGAATATGGTGAAAGAGTAATGGAACGGAGAAAAATTCTCTCCTGCGCCGGGATTTGAACCCGGGTTTTCAGCTCTACGTACTGACGCTTTATCCACTAAGCCACACCGGATTCTACCCCGGCGTCGGAAGAATCGTCTCAGTTTTAAGTTCCAACTCTTGGGTTCCCTCTGGTGGCCGCCCTCTGCACTACGTCATAGATATCTATGAACCTAGGACCGAGTGCACACATGTGCTGAGGTGCACTCGTAATGTACTTCGGTACATTATAATATATATATATATATATATATATATATATATATATATATATATATATACCCTGAATATGGGTTTTAGTACGACCATAAATGTACACATTGAAAGATTGCATCCCAGATATTTGAAGATGATCACTTATTCGGTTATCTGTTCATTTATTACTATTTTAGCTCGGCTATTATGCTTCTCTACCATAGCCATAGTTTTTGTTTTATTAATGGATATTTTCATGTTATAGGCTTCTAGAACTCTACTTAATTGTGTTGTATTTTCTTGCAAGTCGTTTTGAGATTCGCTTAACAGCATCTAATCATCTGCAAAAAGGAAAGTATTTATTGATATTTTTCCTCCTAGTCTTATTGCTTTAGCCTTTGATGGTTACTATTATAATACTGCAGCCGTGGCGAGAACGTGACTCGCGACACATTGTGGCTCGCAGTGATAGCTGTGCATTTCTCTTGCTTCTAACCTCCGCCAACCCCCCCCCCCTCTCACTTATTGGAGTCAAACTCCGTTCCATTTGTATTTGTCTCTGACCTGTGAGTGGCATATGTCTCTCTCGAAACCATGAACGATAGTTCCAAGTAGGATGGGAGGACGCATTTTTTTGCTGTCAGTAAGATGAAACTATTAAATGTATGATTTGTTCACAAGTATTACGAGGAAAACGGTTGTATAACATAAAACGGCATTATACTACATGTTACTGATGAAACCTTAAAAGGTTAAGTGTTATTGTTATCATCATCATGATCATCATCATCATCATCATCATCATCATCATCATCTCTGTACGTCGACCCATATTTAACAGATGTACGAATAATGCGGTTAGCTCTTCAATTTGAACTCACTGATTTACTACGTGATGTCAAATGAAAGCTAGATGTAAGGACTTGACAAATGTTGAACTTTCAAATCTTTTTCAAAGGCATGTTGGATCCGATAAGTATGATAATAAAATTTCAAATATGCATGGATTTGAATACATAGAAGGTCGAAATACAACAGTGTTCATAAGTTAAGATTTAAAATAATTGAGATAATTATTTTAAATGCATGGATTTATTACCGTCAGAATTACTTATCAGTAATCAAAAATTTAAACCATTAGATTATTACATAAAATGATACATAATGACCGACGAACGTTTTCGCCGTGAATATGGCATCCTCAGGTCTCATCGAAGCAATGACACATAATGAACACTTATGATTTCTGGTTTAAATACAATTTTATTTCAAATCTTTTCCAAAAAATAAATATCCGAAGCTTCGTTCTTTCGCTTGCTCTATTGAAGCCATGTTCGCTACAACTTACGTCTGTGAAAAATTATTTTCAACAATTAAAATAGTAAAAACCAAATTTAGATCACGACTGACAGACAAATACCTTCGTGATCAACTACGACTGATTTTGAAACTTTGTCGCAGAGACATTCTGAAGACAGTTAATTTTAGGTTGTGATATTGTTCATTTTTTGTTCATTTCTTTCTTCGTTACACGTACTAAACATTAGTTTGTAGCCTTGTATTGTATAAAATTATATTTAAGTGCTTGACGTAAGGAAAATGAAAAACCGTTAATAAGTCAAACAGTTGCTTCCCTTCCCCTTCGGGTGTCCGCCTCCCTCCATAGGTGCTATGCACGTTGCAATTTACACAGTGGCTCGGCGCACGATTACATTTTCGCCACCGCTGATATACAGGGACATCATTTTATTTTTACTAACATTTTTAATATTAACCTGTCTATACCTTTAGAGAACCGGAAACACCGCTTGCTCCCCCCTCCAAGACTGGAGTTCGATGATACTGGCGTAAAACACAAATCACTCTACTAGGTATAGGAAGGAAGAAAAGTAGTTCATCCATTTACGTAAACTAGGAAATATCGCGATTTTGAGTTTGATAATTTTCATTAGGTTTTTCTTTAATCAAAGTACAGTACTGTATTAAGAATAAGTGTTTTTACTCACGAAGTGAGTTATCCATGCGAACGTATTCATTATGCAGTGTATATTATACTGTCTACAGCACATTAGCGTACAATATAGAGAATGAAGTTAAATTGAAAAATAATCATAATATGAATATTTAAACACAATTTTGGAAATGGTGGCCGTTCATTTCGATACAGGCTTCAGTTCTTTTGTGCATATTATCGCACTATAGACTATTGCATCTAATTCCAATTGCCAGTTTCGTCCTTCGTACTAGTAACTCATGTTGAAATAATTCTGTACCTACTCTACGTACTATAAATTCAATCTTCACTTCTGCCCGACCCGAAAATATAAAATTACTCAGACATGCTCTCTACTGTCCGTCCAAGTGTTTATGCCGCAGGATTTTAGAAAGGGAGGAAATCACGTGACAGTTAATTACTGAAGGAGGCCCTTTTATTTAAGTTAAATTAAACAGCTGTATAATATTACGTAAACGTCCAATTCCTAAGAGAAATTAATGTTTTCAGAAACGAGCTAAGACAGCTCAGCTTTTACAGAGGGGCGAGCAGAAGCAGGTGGGGGAAATCGGGATGCGACGTAGGCAAACGGACAGTACCTGTGCGAAAATATGATTCAATATTGAAAGCTCTTTCGTCACTGGAAAACGCGAACATATTTCTGGAACGTACTATACTCAGTAACTCAGTACTGCTTACTATCTGCAGTCTTGGTTCTGTGTGGAGTTGGAACTTCCTTAGTAGAAGGGGTGGGAGTGAAGTACATTAAAAAACTCAGGTACAATAAAAATTGAAGTAAAAATAAAATGATGTCCCTATACTACATCAGTCTGCGGTATGTAAAACTTGAGACTCTTCAATGAAATAATTTTTATATATTTTTTATATTCTATGCTTATTAAAATAGAAATAAATAAATGTGTACTTAAAATCTTTGGCTTTCCTTTGATATCATATCAGTCACATGTTAGTCTGTGTCAATATTTACTTCTGTGAAATATTAATTTCAGTTCAAATAATGGCTGCTCTCCTCTTTGTGTTTATTCAAAGCGGATCGCATGTAACTATTCACAGAGCAAAATTTTGCTATTGTATGAGGCCGAAACGAAACCCTCCATTTCATTCCAAGTCAATGAATATGAAATTAGTGGCCAGACAAGAGGGTGGAAACATTATTCCATGATGAATTACATAATTCGCTTACATAACAGAGCTGAATAAGAAATTACTTACGTTTCAAGGAGATTGCACGGCTCTGTATAATGTATTCAAATCATGTCGACGTTTAAAACCCATTCCTCATCATTTAAAATTTGGACGGCGTTGTTATCTGGAGTACGTTATCCTAATTCAAAGTGTGCGAATACTTTTTAGACTATTACACGCATCTTTACACTTACTTTAAATAGAAGCGTCTTTGTTTAAAGTGAAATAAAGATTCTAGGCCTAACATACTCGTAATTCAGACAATATTTTTAAAAAAATTCGGTAAATGTGGGTGTTTGCAGAATAAGAAGGGATATTAAAATACGTAAGTGTTCTGCCCAAGGGCAGATCTTTCACTGCAAACCCAGCACTCTCCAATATTTCCTATTTTCGCCTTCCTCTTAGTCTCCGCATATGATCCATATATCTTAATGTCGTCTATCATTTGATACCTTCTTCTGCCCCGAACTCTTCTCCCTTTAAGGTATATGTACACCCACAAAACGCAAAAAATGATGAAAAATTAGAATTTTCAAAATATAACTATTTTAATAGAGAATTTTCTCCTCTTTAATTTGATATAAGAATGTTCAATTTATGCCTTATGGTTTTTCAGATAAGTCCCATTTTCCAAAATGCTGCGTCATCAGCCATGGTCACTTACTTTTGGAGTGGATTACTTTTGAAATTATCTTCGTAGCAGTCAATCCCCTCGTCCAGCATTGCTTGTAAAATAAATTTCTTTCTAGTCCCGAAATAGATGCATAGAAATCTGGGCATGATCATTAGATTGAAAAAACTTTTTTACATAATGAAGTAATTTATAATCTTTTACTGTTAGTCATAAAACTGTAAATTTGTGTGTCAATGATGTTGTACGTCATTTTAATAATAGTCCAAAAGTAGAAATTACAATTCTGAGGAGGATGGGCATAAACCTTGGGACAAACACCATCGCAGGATTTGTTGCATCAATGGAAATAGGGACAAAAATGCAAAAAAAAAAAAAAAAAAAAAAAAAAACTTTCAACACCTGAAGTTAAAACAAGGCGGAGGTATTTGAGAGGCAGAAAGAAGCTGAAACTGGACCGACATGAAGCTGCTTAAGGAGTGACATATGATGATGGAGTCTTCTAGGCTCTGAAAGTTTGTGGCTCATTTCCTGTAAATAGTAATTTTAGAATATTTAATTCTTTCAAACATGATATCTCAGCCAAAATGTGGTGATACCAAGAAGATATTGGTGTCATTTTGAAGCTTGAAATGTCCCCCAGTGCCTGACAATGAGTAAAATAACATTAATAAAATTAATAATGATCTATGGATTTTTACATGATTAATGCAACATAAAATATTATTATAAGTTACATATATATGGTAATATTTAATTAATGTAAATAAAAATAAAAAATAGCTCTATGTCAGGCACTAAAGAATAGTTTTAGCTATAAAACAGTGAAAAAGCTATGGCTCTATCTTAAAAACTGCATGAGCTATCATGTTTCAAGTTGCATGTCAAAATTATGAACAAAATAATTTTTAAAAACAATTTAGACATAATTTCAAGGGATCTGTCACTTCATTCTCTTTCTGGTACCATTCTCAATTGTATAAAAATTTTACAGAGCAAAATTATACAAAACAAAATTTTTTGTATGTAAAAGTGTACATATACCTTAACCATTCCTTCCAGTGCATCCTTCAGTAGGCAGTTTCTTCTCAGCCAGTGACCTAACCAATTCCCTTTTCTCTTTATGATCAGTTTCAGGATCATTCTTTCTTCACCCAGTCTTTGCAACAAGCTTCGTTTCTTATTCTGTCTGTCCATTTCACACACTCCATTCTTCTCCATATCCACAATTCAAATCCTTCTATTCGCTTCACTTCACTTCGTCGTAATGTCCATGTTTCTGCCTCATACAATGTCACACTCCGCACAAAGCACTTCACTAGTGTCTTCCTTAGTTATTTTTCCAGAGGTCCGCAGAATATTCTCCTTTTTCTATTAAAAGCTTCCTTGATCATTGCTTTCCTCCTTTTGACTTCCTGGCAGCAGCTCATGCTACTGCTTACAGTACATCCCAAGTATTTAAAGCTGTCCACTTGAAGTCCCTTTGAATGAAAATGTGGCTTCATGCCTGATGTGGATGAGTGATATTAAATAACTGAAAAGCGTTACCTCGATTGCTGTAGTGAGCGTCACCAATTAAATACCATTGATATGAAATTCGATCAAATACAGCACAAACGAAATATTTCGAGAGAATTAATTTCAGATGATATTAGATTCCTGCTCCTCTGTAAAAGGTCTCAGTTGCGTATTTATTGCGCCCAACGTTTGCACCATAAAGAGAATGTAATAGTATATCACGAAACAGGGTTGGGAAGTGCTTTTTACAAAATCGAGGAAAAGATTGAAAAAATTCCGAGATTTTGTATTGTACTTTACATACGTGCATTGTACAATATTTTTTGCACGACAGTATATTTTGAAAATAATATATTTTTTTTTTTAATCTTAATATACAGTACGTACGTTTCACTGTGAACAGCGGACTAATGTTAGCAGTCTGGCCAACGTACAAACTTCACCATCAACTTCAATGTGAAGAGTAAAAATGATTCAGGTACTTGTAATATTTCGTTTTCAATTTGAATAATTTTTATTTCTGTTTCTTAAGTGAAGTTTGAATTGTTTAAATTAAGTTGAGTACATTTCAAATGTAGTGATTTTTCCCCTCTATATTGTATATTAACACTGTCTTTTGCGTCTTATATATTGTTTTTCTCCGTTTATCCACTTATTTCTGTCCTCTTTCTCTGTCTTCTTAATTTCTTTTCCCTCTTTTCTTTTCACCTACAATTTTCTCTTCTTCTTCTTTCTTCTTTTGTGTTCTCTCGTCTTCTCCCTTATTGTCTCACCTCTCGTCCCCTCCACTTCAAACTCCTTTCCTCTCTACCCTCTTCACTTCCCCTTTTCTCTCTCCTCTACCTCTAACCCCCTTTTCCTTCTCTCTCCGTTTTCCCTCTTTCTATACTCACCCCTCTTCTCTCTCTCTCCTCTACCTTCTCTCTTCGGCCCTCTCTCTTCTCTCCTCTCTCTCGTGTTTATTATTTTCTCTTCATATTCTCTTTTACTGTCCTCTGTCAACTCCTCGTCTTCTCTTGTCCTCTCTTTTCTTCTTCGCTTTCTCTTGTTTTCATTTCCTGTCTCTTCACCTTCTCTCTCTTTTCTTCTATATTTTTTTCCTCTCTTATCCATTTCTCTCTCTTCATTACTACACTTTCCCTCTTTTCTTTTTATCTTAGCTATCCTTCCTCCATAACACGTGAAGATACATTTGATTAAATTATTGTAGTTTGACAAATTTTAGACTTCTGGTATGATTGTATCATAATAAAACAATAATAGAATGTTTCGTGTGAGGTCAGAGAACAGTCATCCAGTGGAAGATCGCAAATGAAATCAGCGTATTCCGAATCTCACCGGACCGGTGGACAACAATGACGTCACGCTGCAGCGAAATAGGAACAAAACTGCTGGAAGGATCGATGGCTGTCATGGCGACTGTATAAGTTGTTGTCTGTGCTACGCTACCAAGATTTTGCGAAATTTCCGTACTGCCATCTCGTTCAAAGAAAAGAGAGCATAAACAATTTATTTCTTGAACCGGTAGTAATAACTGGTCCGTTGACATGTTCGCTCATAAGCCATTAACATATTGTTTTTACGTTGTGCTCATTACAAACAATACAGCAGAACACACCGCCATGATACAACAGTGCACGATGTCATTAGTCTGCTAATTCCCGCCCTATACAAGAACCAATCAGATTCACTGATGGCGGCTGATGAAGACTGCCACCACCTCTGCAAGCTGATGGCACCGGTGCGACACCGGTGGAGCATCAGTGACGCCATCGGTAAAATTCGGAACACCGTGATGCCATCGGAATGCTCAGCGCTGAGATTCGGAATACGATCAATGCAATGATGGTGTTGACGTGGATCCTGAAGTGTCGGGAGAGAAATTGCAAAGGACTGGCTATGAATGGAGCAGACAGGAGGATTAAGCTTATGTGGATTGTAGTAGAATAATTTGTGACTTTTTTTTAGAAGATCCTTATCTTGCACATTCTTTTCTCATAAAGAATTCCTCTTATTTTGATCTGAATTTTCTATAGAAGAAAGCAAAGCATTAGGAATTTGACCAGCAGTGCGACGAACCATTATCCAAAAACCAGCGAAGAATCTAATTTTGTATTTATTTGAGTCATTAGATACCCTGCGGGATTCATTTGTTCTCGAATCACTGTAGGCCTATATAATACTTCTACCTTTGTGTAAGTTACAGAATATCGAGGGCAACGCTGAGGCATCACGTGTAACGAGAGCCAGCTTTGTATCAGAGTCCGCTATAACAAAATCCATACTTTATTCTCCTCCCTCTACGCCAGGAATACTTGCAGCGTGGAAATTAGAAGCGATAAAAGACTGCCGTGTAGTTTGCGGAGCAGAATATTACAGCAACCACAGCGGAGCGTTCCTTGAATCAAATTACTCTCCGGTTACAGGTATCTTTTGCGTATAATACCAGATTGAATACGTTTATGTAGAGTCTCAAACGCGTTCTATTCCTCCACATACTCTGCAGCGTGCACGAGTATGGCGGACGAGCTTTCACTGTCAGTTCACGGTTTCTTACTACAAGGAACATGTATTCGATCCTCATTGGCCAGCGAATTTAGCGATAGATATTAGATATTTACGATACAATTGGGATAAGAGCGTTATTAATACACGCGTGTGAAAGTTTACACTACGAGTCCGTATCCACACAAGTATATGTTGTTTTTGTTTTCTAATGTTAGGCGTTTGACAATAAAGTCATTTGACCTCTTGCAATCCAATATTTTTCAAAGATATTACCATGGTCAGCCATTGAAGCACAGATTTTGAGGTGTGAAAATGGCAAGTTGTAGCCGATTTAAGTGAACACTATATTTTAACGTTTTGGTGGCTACTTCATTCACACACAACCCCCAGAATGTCTGGAGGACCACACCTGCTGTTGGTCGACGGGTCCATTGGACCTAGCTGGGAGATCTTGTTGATAACTAGCTTCCCCTCCTTAAGCCACTGGAGGACGATTTTAGTGCCATAGCAGGTCAGCACTAGGAACAGAAAAGTAGAAAGAGGAAGAAGGAAAGTGAAATGAACCCCTAGGCCTCGAATGCTCTAATGCCGTCGGGGCCGAAGAAAGTAAGAGTTCATTCAGAGGACTGGATAGGAAAGGGTAAAGAGGGAATTAGGTATGGAATAGAGAAAAATTATACCAAATTCAGTCATTAACTCATCAAGCTGACCAGTGCTAATGGATGAGTAGCCCCTCCCTTTAGTTCAGCTTGTAAAGTTATGCTTACTAACAGCTGCACCACGGGAAGATAGGGATGGGGCATTGGGTATTTGTCCATGCTTGTTCCTTAAAGCCTTCAATGGGAAGGATTAATGGCTCTTCCCCCTGTATCCGACAGATACCCTTTTGCAGCCACACAAGGATATTAATAGGGCGTTATCACACATGTCATATATTGTAAAAATATTTTATCTATACCAGTTCAAAAATAAAAAAAATTGAGCAAAAATAGTTTGACTTTAATTTTTTAATGAGAATCAGATGCAGAATTGGAATAATCAAGTAACTCACATCTGTAACAAAGTATTTTCATTGCCTCACTCTCTAAATCACTTGCGAAATTGTCTGCCCCTATCCAAAAGAAACATTGTTCAATCGCCAGTGATCCCCTATTTTGATTAGGCCTACTGCGATTCTCTCTTGACAAATATAACTGTCAATTTAACTAGAAGACCTTCCACCGTTTGTGTCCACCCAGAGGTCCCGGGTTCGATTCCCGGTCAGGACGAGTTGCCTGGGTGAGGTTTTTTTGGGGGTTTTTTCCCCTCCTATGGATGAATATCATGCAACTTTATCAGGGGAGTCCACACCTGTGGAGTAACGGCTAGCGCGTCTAGCCGCGAAACCAGGTGGCCGAGTTCGATTCCCGGTCAGGACGAGTTGCCTGGGTGAGGTTTTTTTGGGGGTTTTTTCCCCTCCTATGGATGAATATCATGTAACTTTATCAGGGGAGTCCACACCTGTGGAGTAACGGCTAGCGCGTCTAGCCGCGAAACCAGGTGGCCGAGTTCGATTCCCGGTCGGGGCAAGTTACCTGGTTGAGGTTTTTCCGGGGTTTTCCCTCAGCTCAATATGAGCAAGTGCCGGGTAACTTTCGGTGCTGGACCCCGGACTCATTTTACCGGAATTGTCACCTTCATCTCATTCAGATGCTAAATAACCTAAGCTGTTGATAAAGCGTCGTAAAATAACCTACTAAAAAAATTATCAGGCGATTGGAACCCACTCATCTTCGCCACTTCCTTCCCTCTCCCAGCATCCTTTCCTCATCATCCCGTTTCTGTTTTTTTTTTTTTCAAGTCACTCTACAGGCGGCCTCCCGGAACTACTGGCTCTCTCAACCGGCCTCCGTGGAATGTAGCTAAGCGACGTTGGATGGCTTCTGCAACGAGCACCCGAGACGGACCTACTCGGGGGAGGAGTTTCGCTTCGGACCGATAGGGGGGGCCTTGGGTGAAGTTGCCGAAGCAGGAATGGTATATGGATTTCCTCACTTAAATTCCATTCCAATTCCATTCCATTGCAACTGGAAGACTACAACTGCAAGCTTTCTTGTGAGAGAGAATTAAAGACATGTTGTACCAGCTGCGTCCAACAACTAGAGAAGACATGAAACAAAGAATTAGAGACGCCTGTGGGTCTCTCAGCTGTGCTGAAGTGCAATCATGGATGTTAGGAGGTGATCAGAACATTGTTTAGCACAGGGTGGCTAACATTGTGAACAATTACTATGAAGAATAAACAATACACAACATTTCTCAGAAGATACCATTTTTTTTTGCTTTGAGAGTAAACAATAAAAGTTAGAAAAAAAAAAGTTTCAGTAAAAGTTGTTTCTTTTTAAAAGTAGTTTCCAATGGTACCTTCAATGGCCCATGTTCTCATTTGAAATTTCGAAGTTGACCACAGGTACCCCTACTTCCGTTTTGTTACGGGAAATGGTACTACCACCAATCGATTCTTTACAAAGGTTTTGGTTATCACAATTTTTTACGAACAACCAGTATCATATAGTTTTCGAGAAAAAAAGGCTGATACGGATGGTCTGAAACACCTGGTATATGAACTGTGAAAAGAATACAATGATACAATGAAAGAGATGAACACAATCCTCAACTAATTACTATTCTTAAATATCTATTTTATCAATCATCATCATAAATTTTAACATTATTGACAAATTTTAATTATAATTGTATATTTTATTTGTAACATGAGCTATATGTATAAAATATCCGTCCAATTCAATTTCAAATCTAAAGATTATATCAACAATTATCCTGTATTATTTCACATTTTACATAAAGCTCATGAATCTCATGCATTGCATACATACATTGTTCTTTATTCTTGTTATTTGTATAATTTATTATTATAGGTTCAGATTATATGTTTTCGTTATATCTGATGATGCCCCAAACGGCGAAAACGTTCATATATCTTATTAAATAGCAAATAAACATTTGCAAGTTGATATGTCTTAAGATTGAAAATTTATTATATACTTATTTAATAGAAGAAAAAAGTAGGATATGCATGTTTTCGATCCTCTCTGATATAGAGCTAATGCGTTATCCAATAGGTACCGAACTCTTTACGCTTACAGCCACTTACCTGTTATAAGGGTGAGAATAGAGTTTAAAAGCTAAAACATTGAAAATTAACGCAAATTCGACAGGGATTTCGTGTGAATGTTTATTTGTCCGTAAGTTACATCTAAAGGCCGAAGGAAGCTTATTTAAAGATAATTCTGTAAAATAACTCGGAAGAATATAATAATTATTGTTATTCAGAATTATTCTTCAATGTTACTGGCATAGTAATTAACTTTGTAATTATTGTCATAGTCTAGCAGTAATATGAAAAATGAGATTTTTATCTATAACTAATGTATTACTTTCCTCTAAGCTGCATTCCCTTGGACATCATCAGTTTGTGTAACATAAAGATTTTTTGGCTCAGATATCAGCTGTTCAGTCGCCATATTGAATGCTTTTCGAATACATAAATCTGGTCATTTATCTTCAGATGAGTTATGGGAAGGTTTATGTAGTCGACAACTATCTGACGTTGCAGAAAAACAAATAATGCTGTCGAATAGATATGTGATGTTCCAGAAACCGGCTATAAACGAACTTCTGTAGTTAATAACACAAAATATATTCAACATTTTCTAACTTGGCGAGCTTTTAACATTTTTTAACCATCTAGGTTTTGGTACTCGGCTAGTAACCAATGGAATCAACAGGAATTTTACCTCTTAGGGAAATATAAAAATGAAGTGTAATATTATAAGTACCATTCCCTCATTATAGTGTGCACTCAATGTTGAATATCTGACGTCTACTGGGTGTTCATTTCAAAGTGTGTCATGACGTCACTGTTGTTGGGTCACCGATTTGAAGCGAGTTTCAGCTTATATGTTAGAGAAGTTGCCTATTATTTAAGGCGTTCTTCAATCTGAACTTGAGAACGTGTACGGTATAGCTTGAACGTCGTAGCAACAGATGGCGGTCTGTACGGTCTGTGTGCTACCATAACCTCTTTCGAACTGTGTTTTGCGCCGGCAAGTCGTACGCAGGATATTTGTTATCATCGGTTGCGTACGGCAACATTCCACAACACAAATCAAATGCTCCGTGTCCATGTTGACCGTCGAAGTTAATGTCAACAAATACGTAAGTAATCGTCTTAACCCTCTCCCCATATCCCGACAGTACGTATTTCCAAACAGTTCACATTCCTGCCACTACCGACGTTACCGTACGTATCGGTACGTACTCTTCAGAATGAACGCCGTACTTGCTAGGCAACTTCTCTGCCTCATAGGTTATACACTTCTGCGGAAGTGTAGGAAGATTGAATTCTCTAGGCTCATCGGCTAGCCACATGACGGCATACAGCGAGCCATGACACACTTTCAACTGAACACCCAGTAGTCAACCCACTTGAGGTATGTGGATATGAAGAGAATAATTGAGTCTGGGTCTGGTAGAGTTCCTGGGTAGCTCAGACGGTGAGTGTTGGTGCGCTCAGCGAAAGGTCCCGTGTTCTATCCCCGGTCCCGAAACAATTTTACCCTTGAAATTATTTAAATTAGCTTTAGAGGAATCTATACCTGAAAGCTCGATTTGTATAGGGGTGGTTATGTTTACGCTCTAGGGAACTCGTGTTTGGCATCCCTTATACAGAACGTCAACCTAACCTACCTTTACCAGCTGTACTATTGAGAATTACACAAGTTTCGAGCACGGAACAATGGTCGTTATCCATAAGCGGCAATCTTCCAACTGTTGCGTAACTTAATAATGGCATTGAAAGAAATAAAACAGAGCGTCATAAAACATTAGCTATGAGTTACGTTATTCAGAAATTCAAGTATTAAACTTCGACACAAATTTTATTATGAAGTTTCGCTCTTCTCTCCATACGATTCACCCCCATTTTAAACAGAGTGCCGATTGTTCATCTCCCCAACGTCCAATTTCAAAGGACATTTTCAGGATACCAATAGTAGACAACCCTCTGTTTTATTTCAATGAAAGTAGATTTAGTTTTATTTCATTTCCAAAGCGACCTCTACACTACCGCAGGCAATGTTCAAATTAATTGGAATGAATTCGATTCGGATCCATCCCTCCCTACTCCGCCGCTACCCGTGACCCATCGACTAGGCATTCCAGACCCTCACCCCAGCAGCTGTGTTGACAGTGGAGTGTATCAACTGGCTCTTTTCATTGGCGGTGGTCTAGTTTCATACCTGAACGATATTACGGTTGGATGGGGGTCAACTCGGTTAACGCATGCGCCTCATGTTGCACAGGATGTTTCGAAAAAAAAAAAAAAAAGAAAAGAAATATTTATACAGTGTGAGCCTTAAGTAGTGTCATTAATTTCAGAGGGTTATACTTTGATATTTTTCAAACAAAAAAGTTTATGTTTGCAAAGCAAAGCCAAAAGACGTAAGTCAAAAGGCAAAGCAATAGCATTTGTGGAGATGTATCAGATTCTACAATTTGGAATTCCTCGTTAGAGATCTTCCCTTCTCCACTCTATCCTAGAGTAGTGATCGACAGAATTTTTGTCATCACACTTCTCTAGCTGAAGAGGAGAATTGAAGCCGAAACAGAAAAAATGCAAAATGATAAATAGAGTTTACACTCTTGAAAATACAAGTTTGTGTGAGAGTAATTTTCGAAAGAGAAGATTATTTTGATGCAATTGACGAAAAAGATTTGCAAAACATAAGGATTGTATTCAATACTACAGAAGGTGATTTAGAATATTCAATTGATAGTTAAGTACTTCATAATATTATTTAAATGCTACATTTATTGAGGAAACGTTTAATCAATCTTCGGTTGCCTAAAATACAGCAAACTACAGTAATATGAATAACAAATTTACCATGTAGGCCTAATGTTACATTTGAAGGCATTGAAATAGAGAAAAATCCGTGAAGTCTTTCCATTTTGCTTGTTGCATATTTCCCTGCATCTACTTTCATACTATCCCGTTCTGTCTTCAATATCTCTCAAGACATTGGGAGCATTGCTATATCTTTCTACTTTTTTCCAATCTTTTTTCTTTTCTTCTAAAATGTGCCCATCCGTCTTTTTGTTTTCGTTGATTTTGATGTTTTGAGTTTACCTCTGTTTATGATGACTTTTATTGTCGTAATATAACAAATGAACTCACTAAAATGATCACTGCTTATAAGACACATGGCCTTGGAAATTACGATTTTTACCACAGTCTAGTATATACAGTCACGAAGCTTGAGTTGTGAGGGTGCTAGAAACAATAGACTCTGCAAGTACTATTTCGCAATGTCTGTAATGAGGCGATATTAACGATCCTAGTGGTTAGCAACTATCTATGGATGCATAATATTTACTACGTATTGAGCTTCGCGACTGTATATACTAGACTGTGATTTTACTATGATTCCGAAGGCAGTGATGATTTAATTTTGGAATTAAATTAATTTACTTTATTTTAAATACGTATTAGTTTTGATGAAATTGAAACAAATTAAATATGTTTTAACTTCCATATTTAAATTAAATTACAATTTTATTAGTTAATTGTGAATTAATAACATGTTGGTAAAATCGGCCCTAAAAGAAAGGCAGAAATAGGAAAGATTGGAGAATGCTGGGTTTGCAGCCGAAAAACAGTGCCCTTGAGCAGAAAACTATAATAGAATGATAGATGAAAGGAATTCGGCTCCCGTTTAATTCCTTACAGTTTGTAGAATGTATTCAGTTACACCCTGTATAGAAATTACTTCGTTTTAACCCATAGAATTAAGTTGAGTTCTCTGAATCTTCTGTTTCACTATTTATTCTACTTTTTGTCACAGAAGTCTTTTTTTTTTTTGCTTCTTTTATCGAAATGAATGCGCAAGTTCGAATTTCAGACTGGTACGCACTTTTTGGAATATATACGATAATTATACGCGTAGTTCGAAGCGACAGCGCTTTACTTGTCATGACGTATATCCATGTTGTTCCAATCGAAACATGAACCTATCTGCAGTCGGGGAGGCTAGTGGCTTCCTGGCTTAATTTTCATAATCTGCACAACAAACAAAATTGATTAATGTTGTGTGCAAAGCCACGCCCCACAGTGCAAACCTTATAATCGCTTTACTGTTATATTTTTCTCACCTAAGCGAATTATACATTGTATTCCTTAAAATACTTCACACCGACATCACACATGACGGGAAGCTTTGCTCTAATGCTTGTAATTGCCTACGGGAAATTCAGTTTGATGATACAGGTGGACACGTCACACGTTTGCACTTAAAATACTCAATGTAGGCCTACGCTTCAGAAAATAATTAGTAGGCGTATTATTTTCATCAAGAATTTAATTTAATTATTCAATATTAAATATTCTGTGTACTTGTGTATAATATAAGTTGAGAAAGCATTCTTTGTAATTGTGCTTAAGTAATACGAACGGAAATAAATAAATAAACAAATAGATAAATAAATAAATGGATAAATGAATGAATAAATAAATAAATAAATAGATAAATAAATGGATAAATGAATGAATTAATAAATAAATAATTAGATAAATAAATAAATGGATAAATGAATTAATGAATAAATAAATAAATGGATAAATGAATGAATGAATAAATAAATATATAAATAAATGGATAAATGAATGAATTGATAAATAAATAATTAGATAAATAAATAAATGGATAAATGAATTAATGAATAAATAAATAAATGGATAAATGAATGAATGAATAAATAAATACATAAATAAATGGATAAATGAATGAATTAATAAATAAATAATTAGATAAATAAATAAATGGATAAATGAATTAATGAATAAATAAATCAATAAACAAATAGATAAATAAATAAATGGATAAATTAATGAATAAATAAATGGATAAATGAATGAATAAATAAATGGATAAATGAATGAATAAATAAATAAATAGATAAATGAATGAATGAATTAATAAATAAATAATTAGATAAATAAATAAATGGATAAATGAATTAATGAGTAAATAAATGGATAAATGAATGAATAAATAAATAAATAGATAAATAAATAAATGGATAAATGAATGAATAAATAAATTGATAAATGAATGAATAAATAAGTAGATAAATAAATGGGTAAAGGAATGAATTAATAAATAAATAGATAAATAAATAAATGGATAAATGAATTAATGAATAAATAAATAAATGGATAAATGAATGAATAAATAAATAGATAAATAAATGGATAAATGAATGAATTAATAAATAAATAATTAGATAAATAAATAAATGTATAAATGAATTAATGAATAAATAAATAAATAGATAAATAAATAAATGGATAAATGAATGAATAAATAAATAAATCAATAAACAAACAGAAACAAACAAATAAGCTAATAAATAAATAAGTAAATAAATAAATAAATAAATAAATAAATAAAATCTTACTTACTTACAAATGGCTTTTAAGGAACCCGGAGGTTCATTGCCGCCCTCACATAGCTCCGCCATCGATCCCTATTCTGTGCAAGATTAATCCAGTCTCTGTCATCATATCCCATCTCCCTCAAATACATTTTAATATTATCCTCCCATCTATGTCTCGGCATCACCAAAGACTTTTTCCCTCTGGCCTCCCAACTAACACTCTATATGTATTTCTGGATTCGCCCATACGTGCTACATGCCCTGCCCATCTCAAACGTCTGGATTTAATGTTCCTGGTTAGGAAAGGTGAAGAATGCAATGCGTGCAGTTCTATGTTGTGGAACTTCATCCCTCTTAGCCCTAAATATTTTATATATTATTTTAATGTACCGAAGTACATATAATATTTCCATGCAGATATTCTACGTCATCATACGATGAAAGAGTAATGGAACGGAGAAAAATTCTCCGGCACCGGGATTTGAACTCGGGTTTTTCAGCTCTACGTGTTGATTCTTTGTCCACTACGCCACACCGGATTCCCATCCCGGTGTCGGATTGATAAAGCATCAGCACGTAGAGCTGAAAACCCGGGTACAGCCCCTTCCACTGCTCCTAAATATTTTCCTAAGAACCTTATTCTCAAATATCCTTAATCTTTGTTCCTCTCTCAAAGTGAGAGTCCAAGTTTCACAACCATAAAGAACAACCTGTAACAATAAATAATATCTGTTTTAACCAATAGATAATAAGTAATAGATAAATAGACAAATAAATGTATAACTATTTTAATAAATATATAATGAATAAATAATGAACAATAAACTAGATGAGTAGGCAAATAAATAAGTAGGTAAATAAATAATAAATTACATAAATAAATAAGTAAATAAATATTTAAGTCCACACCTGTGAAGTAACGGTCAGCGCGTCTGGCTGCGAAACCAGGTGGCCCGGGTTCGAATCCCGGTCGGTGCAAGTTATCTGAGGTGAGGATTTTTCCGGGGTTTTCCCTCAACCCAATACGAGCAAATGCTGGGTAACTTTCGGTGCTGGACCCCGGACTCATTTTACCGGCATACCACCTTCATATCATTCAGACGCTAAATAACTTAATGTTGATACAGCGTCGTAAAATAACCCAATAAAATAAAATAAAATAAATATTTAAATAAGTAGATAAAGAAATGGATAATAAATTGAATAAATAATAAATTCAATTGATTAATTAAACATATTTCACAAGTCTGGTTTTAACTTTGCGACTCGAGGCTCTTAGCTTGACGTTACTCAACTCGGCTCGATTTCGACTTTCCGACTGTGGCTCATACATTTCGCTTTCGCAGAAAAGAATAGACCTCTGAGTTCGTCAGAGACTGTCCAGAGTACACCACAGGCGAAGGGTTTACTTCACATTCGTAATGATGATGACTATAATAGAGAATTATTTGGATGTTACAGGGGAATCAGAGTATGCGGATAAAGCCAATGCGTTGCCTGGGCAATGGGATTGCCCAACACAAATAATAAATTGAGGGTGAATCAACCGGGATTTGAACCAGGGCACTCTGGCGCATAAGCCCATTGCGCTAGTACCGGGACACCATGGTGTTGTTCTTAGTAAAACATTAACATTTATTTTTGGTTAAATATAAACTTGATTTATTTGAAAGCCATGTTGGGTCCGATAAAGCTGTGTAAATTCTCAAGGTTTTTATTGTTAACACAGACACATATGAAATCACAAGTTGAATGGGTTAAAATAGGTTGAACATTAACAATAAAATCTATATGTGAAGGGGTAAAAATTACTTGTTAAAATATGATTAAGAAGGCTAGGATTTTCATAACCTATAAATCATGAAAAAATGTCCTAAAAACAATGCATTTATGACCTAAAACTCTTTCAAAAATTCCCTTAAAAATGCCCCAAAAATTGATCATACATAATTGGCTTAGTAGGAAAAGAGATTTTGTACTACTTAATATTTAGAATAGTAATTAAATTAAATTCTAGTACCAACATTCAAGTTTATATTTAATTTTACATAATTTTTTCTAATACACTTTAATTATTTTACCTGATGTTGTTTCCATGTAGTCCACAACAAGGCCACTCTTATCCTGAACTAGAAGGCATAGATTAGTCTATATTGAAGGGGTGGTTGGACAGATCCATTACATGGGGGTGTACTACGTTAAAATGGCAATATGTGTGTAGAAAAACGATTAAAATATTATACAAAATAATGGGTATTAATGGACAAAATATATTAGAGAAAATATCAAAGGAAATAAACATTATTTTACATTAATAATGAGTATTTATGGCCAAAATTAAATGAAAATTCCTAAAAAATGATCGTATAAAAAATGCTCTTATGAGTTAAACAGGCAAAAAAAAAATGGAAAAAAATGCTTTAACAAATACGTCTTAAGAACTTAGTTTACCACATAACATATAAATACTAAAGCAGCTATATTTTTTGATTACTAAAAAAAAGATGCAATTTCATCAAATTCCTAGCCCTAATGATTAATCATTCTAATTTATGTGAAAACGAACTGTGAATAGAGCAAAGATAGCATATGGTAACATCTTGAGATGTATAGTCTTAAAAACCAAATGCAATTTAATTGCAAAATTGCGTAACAAAACTGGTATGAAGACTGAATTTACAAAATATCAGTTCGGTGTGCTGGTGCAAATTGACAATGTAACGAACGGAAGTAGATTATACAGCTTCCTGCGTAGAAAAGAAGCCGTAACGTTGATAACATATAAAGTCTTGCTGACTTTGTCTTTGTGTTTACCACATTCGTGAATTGACAAGTCTGACGATCTTAACAATACAAACCTTGAGAACTTCTTTTATGTTAAATATTTTTAGATAAAAAATATCTTCAGCGGATCTTTAATTGTCCAGTGCAGGAGGTCTGCTATTTATCTCCCTCTCGATTCAAGACAAAAAGTAACATTTTTATTTTAGTTATTTTTCCCTTTTTAGCCGGGTTGAAGACGCACTGGCCCTAGGTGGCGCGGTCCGAAGGTTCGTCTGTTTAAATTCCACCTTGGGCTTGGACGTATGTCCTTCGTTAATGTTCTGTCCTGTGTGTGTTTCTGTGGAGGTTTCTATGGTCTGTTGACCGTAGGACAGAGAAGGCCCACATAGGCTACAGGGTTATTCACGAGGAAAGGTCAAAATTTTAGGATGTGAAATCTGAAGTCATTCTGAGTCAAAAAGTTCATATGAATATAGGTCCGTTTTCGAACGGTTACGGAGATATGGCTCTTTGAGTTCACAAAAACTTCTGCGATTCCATTTTAGTAATTCGCGTTTAGATACAGATAACGGACAAATTTAAAGTTTATATTCATGTATGCATACATACCTAATATTCTAGACGTCGGCGTCGATGTTTTCGCACATTTTCAAAGGTACTTCCTTCTGCTTCAATGCACTGTTGCGCTCGGGCGTGAATCGCGCTCATGGCGCGGTAGAGTTGCACGTAACTGTTCTCTATGCCGCATCCAAAATAAGGTCGATTAGCGCCTGTCTCGTTTCCCCGTTCCTTTGCTGTACCAAGTCTTTCATCCAACCCCATAGACAGTAAGTACTCTTCGATATGGTACCCTTCTGTTCGGAAAGGGTCGTTCATATTCAGCTGCGGCACGCGAGGAACTTCCATCATACAAACCATAAACATACACAATATCGGCATATTCTGTAGTCGAAAATTTATAAGACATCTTGAAAAACACAACTTAACACTTCCGATAACTGTACCTATATAACTACTGTGCTGTAGATAGCTGACTGAACTGCTGTGAATTAATGATAGTGTAGGCCAGCGTTTCTCAAACTATGGCCAACGGTCCTCGAGGTCTGTCCTTGTGGTCTTTAAAAAAAGACAGAAGAAAAAATAAAATTAAAACGAATTGCGTATCACACTATAACTTAAAATCTCAGAGTTTGGAAATGACATATGGCAATCGAATTTCACTTTTTCTCCCAGTACTGCATTTTATGAAATTTATTACCCTACCCGTTTATCGACTTCCTACTCTACTCTCAGCATCAAAACAGAGATTTGAAGCACTATATTACTTGGTGTTTCTCGACATCTTTTCCCTGCACATCTGGCGCCGCGCCTGTAACCCAGCCAGGCACCACCCGAATTCATAACAGAGGACCAAAGTACCGAACCTTAATTCAATTTTAAAATATAAATATGATCTATTAGTATTAAAATATGCTACGAAAATTATAAATTTGCTTTCGAAGGGAACAAGAGTAAGGTGGTCCGAGGAACTGTTCTGACTTTAAAACGTGGTCCCCACTTCAAAAAAGTTTGAGAAACGCTGGTGTAGGCTGTTTGTGTTATCTGAGGGTTCTGTGTCATTACATCAGACAAGGGCAGGCGATTGGACATTTGTAATGTCCCTCCACCAGGTTTCTTCCTCTTATCTCTATCGTTCACAATTCAGATTCCAATGTTACGTCATTCATTACGACCTTGACCTTGTCTCACGTCAGCAGCATATGGTAACGTCTGATTCACATTGGGGCGAGACGTTTTACCAAAAAAAAAATGCATCTAGCTCTGCCATCGTTCGAAAACGGACCTATGTTCATATGAACTTTTTCACTCAAAATGGCCAAAATGAAGAAAGAGTCGTCGTCATCGTGTTCATCATCATCATCATCATCATCATCATCATCATCATCATCATCATCCCTGTGGTAAGTTTTGGGTGGATTCGTTTTCTCAGTTTTGAGGTTTCGTAGATTTCAGCATGTTGGGTTTTAGTCCGTGAAACAACTCTAGATTACAAATCAGTTGATCTGTTTGCAGGCTTGTCTGAATGAAGCGAGCCTAAAGAATCATGGCGTGCGGTGAGGACAGCGACTCCCCCGGCCGGCGTGGAGTGAACTCTTCTCTCAGTAACCCAATTAATACGCTAAGCGGCCATGCGGACCGCGTGTGTTACAACTCAGTACACACACACGGCGCTAAACGTAATTATGTGTGCCTCTAAACGTTCGAAAGGACGCGCTCGACCCTCTAACCAAAACTTCAGCGACTTGAAGGTGCGCCGTTAACACCTTTGTCCGCGAATTACGTACCTTGCCCTCCGGAATATAAACATCAGCTTCCAGTTCCTCACTGCCTAAGATTCGGTGAGGAGTTAGAGAATTTCACATTTTTATACAGGGACATCATTTTATTTTTACTAACACTTTTTAATATTAACCTGCCTATACCTTTGGATTAATGATTGAGACCCGAAAACAACGTTTGCTACCTCCATCTACGACTGGAGTTCGATGATACTGGCGTAAAATACAAACAAATCACTTTACTAGGTACAGGAGGGAAGAAAAGTAGTTAATCCATTTACGTAAAGTAGGAAATATCGCGATTTTGAGTGTATTTTACTCAAAATCAGTGGATACAACCCAACTTATAATGAACTGATAATAATTACAAGATAAGAAATCTGAATATTATATAAACCTATTTTTTAATTCTCTTCAGCTCGTTATACTCGTCTTCCTTATTGATATATTTTTCTAACGCTTAAAACACTTTGAATAGTAGTTTTCAAGGCCAAAATATTAACATAATAATAAAATCGAGTGATTTATAAGGAAGCTTGGGTTTTGGTCGACATCACTTGACAAAAAGGAATTTGCTTCATTCCAGTGTATAAAATTCGTTGCAAGAATTGTTACTACCGACTCAATTGGTCAAATGCCAATAATATTTTAATAAGTATGGTAATGCTGGAATCTGAGGGAGAATTCGTTGCGAAGATTGTTATTACTGCCGATTCAATTAGACAAGTGCCAAGAATTGTTATCACCAGTTCATGCTGCGTTAGCATGCATTGAAATAATTAATTTTGATTTGAAATACTATAGGCTTATTGTAAAATTTTAATTATTACCAGGACTTTTTGTAGTTTGGATATAAAATTGAAGAATTATGAGCATCTGAAATCCCTTTCTCTTTCCCACATGTTTCTCTCATAAACAATACTTGACTAGTAATCGTGTTACCTTCTGTGTACTTGAAGCGGCCTATGTTGACTATTTCAACGCTTTTTAGCAGTGAAGGTGATATTTACGAAATAGGTATATATATTTTTTAAGGAGACTAGGTGGTGATGCCCGCGCGATAAAATAATTTCGGTACAGAAGTTTAGTTTAATATTTCTAGACTTTCAGTGTTCAGAGTTGAATAAACGTTTCCATGGTTATACAATCAATCCTTCTGAATTCAGTGGTATAAAAGAGAACTAATTAGTTTTGTATCGAAGTGCAAAAGAAAGGCCCTAACTGAAAAATCACTTTGCTAAATGTACCTTATTCTTCAGGTGCACATAACTTGGTACAATCTTCACTCATGTGCCTTCTATTTTTTTAAGTTATCAAGTAATATATATAGTAAATTCTAAAGCAAAATTCAGTTAAATATTTCACCCTTAGTGAAACAGAAACAAAAAATTGAACTTTTATCAACAATTTTTGCCATTTTTAAATACATTTATATTTTTTTCTCGTGTTATGTATATGATATTCATAGGTCTACTTTGTAGAACACAAGTTGCAGAAAACACGGTAAAAATTTCATGTAAATTGATTCAATAGATTCAGAGAAAAATGCACTTCAGTTTGAAAAATATGTACTTACGGAAAACTACATTTAAAAAAAGAAGGATATATGAATTACATGTACCGTCAAATTTAAAGAGGCAATTTAAAGGACTTATCTGCAGAGATACAATCCATATATTGTTTTAAAGAGCAATTTTTGTACTTAAAAAAACAGAAAGTAAAAATTCGAATTTTTTACCCCTACTCCTGCACTGCGAAATGACACAGTTCATTTCAATGTGCAGATTTACACCAGCCATTTCCTCCTCGGCCTGTCCTGTGATCACAGAAAGGTCCAGGGTTCGATCCCAGGTGGTGACAGGATTTTTTCTCGTTGCCAAACTTTCAGAACGGCCCCGAGGTTCACTCAGCCTCCTATAAAACTGAGTACCGGATCTTTCCCGGGGGTAAAAGGCGGCCAGAGCATAGTGCCGACCACACCACCTCATTCTAGTGCCGAGGTCATGGAAAGCATGGGGCTCTACCTCCATGCCCCCCAAGTGCCTTCATGGCATGTTACGGGGATACCTTTACCTGTCCTGTGATCACTTTGATCGCATTTCCGTCCCCCTCGCGTATGTGGTACCTAAGAGGTTACGTCCATTTTCGGTTTTCCTCTTCAAACTTTTCTAGAGCTCCTTCAGTGGAGCAGCGTAACCCGGAGTGAGACAAGTGGCCAACAAGCTTGGAGCTCACATATTTAGTTTCTTGCAGCCCCGAAACCCTTGCAAGGACGCGTTTTGCGTACCTTTTAAATTTGTCCTCCCAATTCTCATCTTTCAATTCAATTCCCTACTGACTACCCGATTCCCTTAATAAATTGCCACATTCCTGTCGATTGTCTCCCGAATTTTTATCGGTCAATTTCTGTGCACGCTCTATATATTTTTAATTATATTTTCTCTGTATTTCCTATGTATGTATGTATTTATTCACACTGCAATGGGTATATACCCGGTGGCAGTGGTAACTAATTACACTCAATAATGACAATAATAAACTTGTTAATTAAAAATACAATTAATAATAATACTAATAATTAATACTACTACTACTACTACTACTACTACTACTACTACTACTAATAATAATAATAATAATAATAATAATAATAATAATAATAATAATAATAACAACAGGGAATATACTAAATTAAATGAAACGATCACTTAAAATAACATTTGAAATATTCTAATTTGTATCTTAAAACTAAGATCGAACTAAAACCCACGAGTATATGTTCATATCTGCACAAGTACCTTTCAACATTACACTCATTTCGCTGTCAACTCACTCACTGCACTGGAACTACGACACATTTCACTGATTCTATCCTGATGTCACTAACACTTCAAAAACATTTCACTGTTCAAATACTTTGCACTGCCACTATAAACTATAAAGCTTCACTGACAGGAACACGTTTCACTTACACAGCACACTTCACTGACACGACATACTCCTTCACTGATACAACACACTTCACTGACACAACATAATTCTTCACTGATACAACACTTCAATAACAACATATCATTTACACCCTTTAAATACTATGTATAATTACCGTCTATTAGTAAGGTCCTTAAGCCTATTTTTAAATGCATTTTTGGTTGTTGGTAAAGCCTTTAGTAAGTCTGCAGGTAAAGCATTCCAGTCCCTGATAGTACGATTGAGAAAAGAAAACTTTCCAATGTCCGTCCTCTGCCTTCTTTCCCTTAATTTATATGAGTGGTCGTTCCTTGAAGAGTATGTCTGTGTTACCAAAATCGATAGGAGTACGTCTGTAACATAATTACGTGTACCTCTGTAATCTATGTACCTACACATTTATGGTCGGATTTAGAGTGATAGTGACGGATTTATGGGGCACGCGTTATATATAGCTCAACATTGTGACTTATCCTCTTACTTTACCGACCAGAAAAGTAACGATGTCAAGTCCTTTAACCACGTGATGGATCTGAATGAATTTGAATCGTCCTACGAATGTTTTATGCAGGGCAGTGACTGAACCGATATAATATGGGTGTAACACGCGTGCCGTGTTCTGGGCATTCCTCGGAATTACTGGCTGCATAATGGAGCGATGGCACGCTAATATTCCAGGAATTTGTGCTTCCGATAGTTAATTCAAATTAATTTACCGGGATTTTAAACAGGTATTTGTCCGATAATAACCATTTAATTAGTAACCATAATGAGCAGGTTAAGTAAAATAACATCCTCATCACATGCCGTCCGCGATGCGTTGGAACAACTTTTCAAATGCAAAGTGGGCAACCGAATCTCTCTGGTAATTATACTGTTAAATTTGTGTCCAAATTTTACAGAAAACAAAATAGTGTTGATTAAAGCCAGATGGGCGCCTCAAATATTTACAGTAATTAACAACATACACAGTTAATTTTATTTCGCTTCAAAGTACTGGAATGTAGCGCATGAAAAGCCGCATTTTACAGAGAGGTAAAACAACAGAATATCTCTGTGGTCTTCGCATCCCCGGTGATGATGATAGAGTGGTTACCACACTTTATTTCTTGGGGAAAAACTCTTAGCATAAATTATTATGATGTACCGAAGTGCATATGATATTTCCGCGTCGGAAAGATGGATAAAACAGAGAAAAAATTCTCTCCGGCACCGGGAGGTAGAACTTAAACTGAGAGGATTCGATCCGGCATCGGAACTGGAATCCGGTGTGGCTTGGTGGATAAAGCGTCAGCACGTAGAGCTGAAAACCCGGGTTCGATTCCCGGTGCCGGAGAGAATTTTTTCTCTATTCTATCCATCCTTCATCATATGGTGACGCAGAATTCCCGCACGGAAATATCATATGTACTTCGGTACATGATGATAATATGATATGCATAAGTAATCACTTTGTGATTCAAGACGGCGCTCATCCCGTCGGATCCCGGCCTCTCAGTCACTCGTGATGAGTGCACCTCTGTACATAATGCGTTGGACATTGTGCCACTTATATCATATCATATCATATCATATCATATCATATCATATCATATCATATCATATCATATCATATCATATCATATCATATCATATCATATCATATCATATCATATCATATCATATCCACTCGGTAATGAGTATTGGAATAATATTCTGGGGAAATTCCACAGATAGTAACAATATATTTCTATTACAAAAAAAAGTAATTAGAATAATAGAAGGTGCGAAATCTAGGGAGTCGTGTAGGACTATTTAAAAAAAACTACAAATAATGCCCATGGCTTGTCAGTATATCTTCTCATTAATAGTCTTCCTCGTATGTAATCGTGAAAACTTTGTAACTAATTCAACAGTTCATAGCATAAATACACGTCAAAAAAAAATTTTAATAGCCTCCCTATCGATATAAAAAATGAAACTCAAAACATAAAATTATTTAGGGCCAGATTAAAGAAGTACCTAATTTCTCACGCCTTCTATTCTGTAGGTGAATTCATGACATTCGATAACACTTCATGAAATTGATACTAAAACTATGTGTTGTACTAGTAGACTATATTGTAAATCTCGTCTGTATATATTTAATCTAGACTGTGACTATAAATTAAGATTTTATAATAGTATTAAGTTTTTTGACTTGTTCCATATTCTAGCTGTAAGCATGTATGAATACCACGTAATGTTAATAAATATAATACAATATCATATCATATATCATATCATATCATATCATATCATATCATATCATATCATATCATATCATATCATATCATATCATATTATGTATCATATCATATCATATATCATATCATGTATGTATGCATTTATTTACACTGCAAGTGGACAAGAACCCGGTGGCAGTGGTATACACAATAAAACAATACAAAATAAAATTATACAATACACAATACAATTATATACACAATACAATAAGAATACACAATATAATTTAACACAGTAATTACAATGAATAATAATACATAAAATAACCTAATTAATAAGTGAACCTAATTTTACAGTACAATCTACATATATTTCTAGGCCCTACATAAGTTTCACATTGGTACTGATAATAGTCTTTCACGTTACTCCCATCTCACCCACTGTAGTGGCACTATGATACATTTCACTGACACTTTAAGACACATTTCACTGACACTTTATAATACATTTCACTTACGCTATAGAATACATTTCATTGACACTATAAATTATCACTGATCGGAACTATTCACTACACTGTAAAACCATAACTTCGCTGACTCACCTCGCTTCACTGATGCAGCAGCTCAAATAAGACACATAATTACACCCTTATGCATACTTATAAACAGAACTACATTTAAACTAAACATTTCTAGTCTAAGACCCTCTTACACGCTATTTTTAAATAATTTACAATAAAATCATGTATCATAATATATCACATCATATCATATATCATATCATATCATATCATATCATATATCATATCATATCTATCATATCACATATATCATATCATGTATCATATCATATCACATATATCATATCATATCTTTTTTTATTTTATTTGGTTATTTTACGACGTTGTATCAACATCTAGGTTATTTAGCGTCTGAATGATATGAAGGTGATAATGTCGGTGAAATGAGTCCGGGGTCCAGCACCGAAAGTTACCCAGCATTTGCTCCTATGGGGTTGAGGGAAAACCCAGGAAAAAACCTCAACCAGGTAACTTGCTCCGACCGGGATTCGAACCCGGGCCACCTGGTTTCACAGCCAGACGCGCTGACCATTACTCCACAGGTGTGGACATCATATCATATCATATCATATCATATCATATCATATCATATCATATCATATCATATCATATCATATCATATCATATCATATCATATCATATCATATCTCATATCATATCATATCACATAATCATATCATATATCATATCATTTCATACCATATCATATATCATATCATATCACATATATCATATATCACATATATCATATCATATCATATCACATATATCATATCATATATCATATCATACCATATATCATATCATATCACATAATCATATCATATCATATCATTTCATACCATATCATATATCATATCATATCACATATATCATATCATATCATATATCATATCATATATCATATCATATCATATATCATATCATATCATATATCATATCATATCATATCATATCATATCATATCATATCATATCATATCGTATCATATCATATCATATCATATCATATCATATCATATCATATCATATCAAGTGAAGTGTGCCTTCTGTAAGAGTTTTATCTTCTAATGAAGAAAGCACATCGACCAGTTCTGCCAGTTAACCTTCACTATGGCCCTGTAAGGAAAGAAAGTAGGCCTATATCTAAAGCAAGGCCGATACAAAGAACAAAAGGAAAGCGGACAGGAAAGATAAGTTCTCAAAGTGACACACCTGCTGTTCAGTGCTCCGATGTCGATTAGGTAATTGTCAGTTTGTGCAGACGCGGTGTTAATTAACTCTGGTCTCCCGCCGGTCGCCTGATGAGGAAGGTTCCTGCAGGTTACTGCTGCATTATTGATTCCCCTGACTTTACTGCAACCCGCGGCACTCTCAATCGACACACGAAAAGTAACCCACAGTGATTTTACAAAATCGAAACGAAAATCTTCTTCCTCGTTGAAAATCTATGCTTTATATAAAGATACGGTAATGTTTCTTTGTCCCAGGCATCTGACTTGAAATTAATATCATATGTTCTCATTATCTGCTGAAAGGTGCTTCGAGTTACTTCACAGTAAAAAGACGTTTAATTTCTCACTTGAGTAAGTTTTTCTCTGCGGCATGGTTAGTTCTGGTTCTAATACATACATGAAACAAAGCTGTTCACGCCATGGTAGTACTTACTAGTATTTCAGAATTATCTGACTTTATAGTACCTTCTCTCATGCCATATTTTCTGTTTCGTTTTATTTAATTTTTTTCTGCTGTGTGTTTGGCAGTAATTCCTCGCCTCCTCTTTACTTGCGTCAATATTATTCAAGTGGATTTTAGCCATTTTAATAGTCCCTGCGGAACTGTTTTCCTCCACTTCTAGCTTCACTAACATCACAGTAGAGGCAAAACAACGTGATTTATATACACAGTAATTTGCTAGGAATGAAAAACCAAATCCAGATTTTTTTCCCCTTTTCATTTAGGCTGTTAGGCTGGTTACAGTGTAAGAGCCATCTCCTACGCCGCCTTCCGCGACTCCTCAATCCTGTCAATATCCCTGAATTTATTCATTCATTCATACTTTTCTGTCCAAGGGTAGATCTTTAATTGCAAACCCAGCATTCTCCAATCTTTCCTATTTTGTCTTCCTCTTTGCGCGTATGATTAATGTATCTTAATGTCGTCTATCATCTGATAACTTCTTCTGCCACGAACTCTTACTACTATTACTACTGCTGCTGCTGCTACTACTACTACTACTACCAGTCTACTGTACTACTGCTGCTGCTACTACTACTACTGTTACTACTACTATTACTACTACTGCTGCTACTACTGTTACACTTCTACTACTAGGCCTACTGCTGCTACTACCACCACCACTACTACTACTACTGTCACTACTGCTGCTACTACCACCACCACTACTACTACTACTGTCACTACTGCTGCTACTACTACTGTTACTACTTCTACTGCTACTACTACTACTACTACTACTACTACTGTTACTGCTATTATTCTACTACTAATGCTACTGTTACTTCTGCTGCTACTGCTGCTACTGTTACTACTACTATTACTACTACTACTGTTACTACTACTGTTACTACTTCTACTACTAGGCCTACTGCTGCTACCACCACCACTAATACTACTGCTACTGTTACTTCTGCTGCTGCTACTACTACTACTACCACTACTACCGCTGCTGCTACTAGTACTGTTACTACTACTACTGCTGCTACTACTACTACTACTGCTACTACTACTACTACTACTGCTACTACTACTACTGCTGTAACTACTACTGCTGCTGTTACTACTACTACTGCTACTACTGCTGCTGCTGCTGCTACTACTACTACTGTTACTACTACTACTGCTGCTGCTGCTAGTACTACTACTACTACTATTGTTACCACTGCTACTGCTACTGCCGCTACTACTACTATTACTGTTACTGCTGCTGCTACTACTACTACTGTTACTACTACTATTACTACTACTACTACTGTTACTACTACTATTACTACTACTGCTGCTACTACTGTTACCACTTCTACTACTAGGCCTACTGCTGCTACTACCACCACCACTACTACTACTACTACTACTGTCACTACTGCTGCTATTACCACCACCACTACTACTACTACTCTCACTACTGCTGCTACTACTACTGTTACTACTTCTACTGCTGCTGCTACTACTACTACTGTTACTACTGCTGCTGCTATTATTCTACTACTAATGCTACTGTTACTTCTGCTGCTACTACTACTACTGTTACTACTACTATTACTACTACTACTATTACTACTACTACTGTTACTACTACTATTACTACTACTGCTGCTACTATTGTTACTACTTCTACTACTAGGCCTACTGCTGCTACCACCACCACCACTAATACTACTGCTACTGTTACTTCTGCTGCTGCTACTACTACTACTACCACTACTACCGCTGCTGCTACTAGTACTGTTACTACTACTACTGCTGCTGCTACTACTACTACTGCTACTACTACTACTACTGCTGTAACTACTACTGCTGCTGTTACTAATACTGTTACTACTACTACTGCTACTACTACTGTTACTACTACGGCTGCTGCTACTACTACTACTACTACTACTGCTGCTGCTGCTAGTACTACTACTACTATTGTTACCACTGCTACTGCTACTACTACTACTATTACTGTTACTGCTGCTGCTACTACTACTACTGTTACTACTATTGTTGCTGCTGTTACTACTACTGTTACTACTACTATTACTACTGTTACTACTACTGCTACTACTACTACTACTACTAATACTACTGCTACTACTACTGTTACTACTACGGCTGCTGCTACTACTACTACTACTACTACTGCTGTTACTACAACTGCTACTACTACTACTACTGCTGCTGCTACTACTACTGCTGCTGCTACTACTGCTACTGTTACTACTACGGCTGCTGCTGCTACTACTACTACTACTGCTGTTACTACAACTGCTACTACTACTACTACTACCGCTGCTGCTGCTACTGCTACTACTGCTACTACTACTGTTACTACTACCGCTGCTGCTGCTACTGCTACTACTACTGCTACTACTACTGTTACTACTACTACTACTACTACTACTACTACTACCGCTGCTGCTACTACTACTACTACTGCTGTTACTACTACTGCTGCTGCTGCTGCTACTACTACTACTACTACTACTACTACCACTACTAGTCACCGCAAGTAACATTGAACGGTGCAGCTCCTGTTCGATCGTAGCCATGGTGACACGAACACAGCCCTGGGTGGCTATACAAGCGCATGGTGCAGCCATAAGGTGTGGAAGGTGATGATGTATATTTGCGGTGTAGTCCCGCGGTTCTGCTGTGTGTGGACTTGAGTGGTCACTGCAGAAGCCGTAAACATGTCGAGTCTGAGGGGGACGGAGAGAATCTCGGAACCCTCTTCTGCCTCTGAGCATGGTAGGCTTCCTGGGTGCCGTATGGACCCAATGAATGCTCTCACAACGCAACAGAATCGCTTTACAAAGTTGAAAAATGTCAATGGTAGTTCATACCATCGTCATTTTTCCTGCCATCATCATGATCATCCTAGCCATCATTCATGTTTTAGGTAGGCTAGTGACAATGTTTCTATGTTTGTTGAAATCAATCCTACTTTGGACGTCGTGGTTTCTTTTACAGCTTGATTTAACATCATCATCATTGCTTTCATTTCCTGCGTGAAAAGCTGATGGTCTAGAATAAGCAGTCGCCATAAGATTACTTACACTTGTGAAATTTTCATGATATCACTTGTCCCGTCTTCCTCCACTGAGTTCAGTAGTATTACTTAACCAAGATCATGGGTGGGCAACTCGTGCTCTCAAACTGTGAACAAACTCAGTCAGGTAGAACGAACTCTGAGCTAGCTGCAGTGTACGTGGGCCTTGCAACACGAGTGTTTGTTGGTTCGCTTGCGTCTACAGTGAGTGGCGGCTTGTAACTGCAGCGGCTGCCTCGGTGTGTGCTTTTTTTGTGCCAAGGTTTTTAGCACCTTGGGAGTACGAGTTGCCCACCCATGACCAAGATGGAATAGGATGGACTAACGGGGCTACTATAGCGAGCTCAGTGATATCCTGCTATTCCGCTAGATGGATGACTGATCTGTTTTGTACTAGTTCTCAGTGAAGCCGCAAATGTTGCGATGTTGCACGGTAAAAAGTAAATCACTACTAGAAATGAACAACGATCGAGAAAGCGAGATTAACAGCCCTCGCAAAGCCGGAAACCCGCACGACAATGTTGTAGTACGTCGCGTCCTTGACGTAAAGACTGCTTGTGAGTGTTTCGAGACGCAGAGATTCATCACTCCCGTAGTCCCGAAGTCAAGCAGCCTTGAATCGCCACAGTTGTACAGACGTGGACAAATTGTTAGGAAAATTGAAAATTTTTATTATATATTTTTACAAAATATGATTCTTCAGTTTAGACTACAGTTGACATTTTTGCTTATTTCCAAATTATTAGCAAAATTGAAGATTGTATTGTATATTTTTATAAAATTTAACTCTTCAATTTGGACTACATTTGATATTTTTGCATATTTACAAATTATTAGCAAAACTGAAGGTTTTTATCAGGCCTATATATTTTTACAAAATTCGATTCTTCAATTTGGAATACAGTTGACATTTGGAATATTTCCAAATTATTAGCAAAACTGAACATTTTTATTTTATAGTTTTACAAAATTTGACTCTTCAATTTAGACTGTAGTTGAAATTTTTGCTAATTTACAAATTATTAACAAAATTGAAAATTTTTATTATATATTTTTACAAAATTTAACTCTTCAATTTAAACTACAGTTGACATTTTTGCATATTTCTGTCTATTGTAATGATAGAAATATGCAAAATTGTCAACTGTAGTCTAAATTGAAATATCAAATTTTGTAAACAGAATTATCATAAAAATCGTCAATTTTGTTAATAATTTGTCCACGTCTGTATATACCTGACTGAACTTCTATCTACTTTGGCATCTGTTGTATATGTATAAACAATCAAGTAGCCTATTTGAAACATCTCTACCTTTCAGTGTATAATAATCCGTTCCCCAGTCTTCTTTTAATTACTAGGCCCTTATTAAAAGGCTAGGAATTTTCTTTTCATATATTTGAAATCAAGTATGCAATCTCAAATAAAAAAAATATTAATGTTATGATTTATGTTTCTTAGAAATGCATATTTATTTGAGAATGTTTTTTTTTATATTTATGTAACCATTGGTAATACATATAATATAACCAGAACATTTTGATAACTAAGATACTGTTCTGTTCTGTCTTTTTGTCTCATTTAAACATTTATAATGTTACTTATTTCAATGATGTATGTTATTCAAAGTTACGAAATCTTTCCACGCCGACCAAATGCTATTTCGAGAATGATGAGCGAGATTCGAAGCGCACGAGAATGACGAGACGAGACTCGAAAGACAAATGAAACGAACACAGCAAGCGAAACCGGCAGGTAGTTTTGTTCATCTCTAATCACCACGTAACAATACCGTACAGCCGATGGTGATATTCTGGAGTATTATCACATCATTAGAGGCAACTGACATGATGCTAATAATATTGAGTCATAATTTTTGCTTTTGTAATGTCTTTATTATAAATATAATTGTTACAATCGCTAAAATAATAGGTCTACAAGTTTGTTGCTGAAATTTATATAACCAACGTGCAGTTTTCTGGTTTAAATCATTTTTTTTAATGAGCGAAGTGTCTGAGACGGCAACGTTTGAGACTCGCATTCGGGAGGTCCGTGGTTCAAACCCCGTTGCTAGCCATTCTGATTGGGATTTTTCATGGTTTTCCTTAGTCACAAAGGCAAATTCGAAATTGCACATTTACATACCATGATTCATAACCAATAAATATATAAACATACATATCAAAACAAAATCTAAATCAGCTACATGAACACAAACGTTCTATAACACACAACAATGGAAACAACAATTCAACAATAGTCAATGGCCTACTGGTATACTCAAAGATCCTACACACGCGATATGACCATAGATGTTAAATCGTATATAAACATACTTAAAACAGATTTTTATTTTACAAATCTAATGTGTTAGCATATCTAAAGGAAGTCCACAATAATTTATTTACATATGGAAGGATTTGTTTTCTTGCTTATTTTGCGTTATACACTGGTGGCCATAATTCTGGAAACTTTTTGTTTTTGTACTGAATTATTATAACATTTGTATTAATTCACAGATTTATACAATTAAAAATGTTATTCGTGACTGACCCGTTATTTATGAGGTTGTAATAAAAGTATTATATTAAATCCTGAATATTTTAACAATAAATGATCATTACTATGTGGGAAATTATGTTCTTGTCGTTTAAGATCTAAATATTAATTTCAGATTTCATTATAATTTCCCATTATTTACTGTAATGAAAACTGGTCCATTGTTGAGTTTAAGATTATTGTTGATCAGTAGAAGTATTGTTGAGAACTGATAGCATAAAATACTAAGTCAATTGCCGTTTAGAACTTCCTATATCTCTTTAGAAGATTTCCTTCGATCTTTCAATGCTATTCGACAAATCTGCCTCACATCTCTTGGACTTACTTCAGGTTTTCTACCAGTCCTCAGTGTTATTTTACAAGATTTTGTGGATTTGTACTTCTGCCATATCTTCTGGACGCCAGACAATGTAGCACCATTACCAAGTTTTCTTGCAATTTCCTTGATTGTGTAGGCTTCTTCTCGAAGTGTGACTGCCCTAGAAGGTGTTCAGTTCTTTCGTGGATCCATTGTGATAAAATGATCAATAAAGTTTGTTGTAAAGCAATCAGGTGTTCACCTATCGAAATCTTAAGTCAGACTAATGATAGAAACAAATTAATAATGTACCTATTTTATGCTACCAGTGCTCAACAATGCTTCTACCGATCAACAATAATCTTAAAATCAACACTGGACAAGCTTTTATTACAGTAAATATTGGGAAATTATAAGGAAATCTGAAATTAATACTTAGATCTTAAACGACAAGAACATAGTTTCCCACATAGTAATGGTTATTTATTGTTAAAATATTCAGGATTTAATATACTACCTTTATTATAACCCCATAATTAACGAATCAGTCACGAGTAACATTTTCAATTGTATAAATCTGTGAATCAATGCAGATGTTATAATAATTCAGTACAAAAACAAAAAGTTTCCAGAATTATGGCCACCAGTGTATGTGTATAGTTATATGACCTGCAAGATACGATCATTACTTCACAATACCTATAGGCGGAGAGAGAAAAATTTCCTTGGGGGGGGGGGGGGAAGTAAAACCATAAAATATCCATATAACGGGGTTATGGGGGATATCATTTACCTCCCCCCCCCGTTATAACTTGACCGTGGTACAGTATATCGGAATATGATTACTTAAAGGTATTTTCAAGGGCATGTTTCTTACAGTGTTACATCCACATCCGCGATGTTTCGGACCGAGTTGTATAGGGCTTGAACTTGTAGGTCTACTACAAATTTTTATAATAGGATATAACTTAAAACGATCTTCTTTTCTCTCTCATACAGAAACACATGCATATATAAATAAAACTACGTAACAATACTTACTTACAAATGGCTTTTGAGGAACCCGGAGGTTCATTGCCACCCTCACATAAGCCTGCCATCTGTCCCTATCCTGTGCAAGATTAATCCAATTTCTATCATCATATTCCACCTCCCTCAAATCCATTTATTCTTGCTAACAGAAACTTTTGTGTATGAAGTTTACCTTCCTGAAGATATCATATGAAATGTAAACTCTAATTATTTTATTTAATCTCGTCTTTAAGTTTACACATTATACCGGGATCAATTTTCTTTTTTCTGCATTGTTGTACAGTATGTTATTCATATTTCTCCAAGTGGCGGCCTGAACCAGCGTTGCCAACCGTGGCCGAATTCGGCTAAACGTAGCTTAATTTTTAGCCATGTAGCTTGTAGCAGAATGGTCGTAGCCGAATGTCAAAATGTAGCCGAATTGGGATTCGATGGAGCGACCATCTGTGAATACTTAAATTTTATGTGTAAACACTTTCTTTCAACAAATTTATTTTGTCATACTAATACCCACCAGAAATTCCTCACTTCGTCATTAAAATTACGAAAACATACCGGTAGAAACTTTGTGTCACAGACTGAATTCTGAACAATGCGACCCGCATTTATGGCAAGGATAGCATTGCTATTTTCAGTTTTATTTTCCTATTATGCGGCCGGGTAGCTCAGTTGGTAGAGCAGCTGGCTACGGACTGGAAGGTCCGGGGTTCGATCCCAGGTGGTGACAGGATTTTTTCTCGTTGCCAAACTTTCAGAACGGCCCCAAGGTTCACTCAGCCTTCTATAAAATTGAGTACCGGGTCTTTCCCGGGGGTAAAAGGCGGTCAGAGCGTGGTGCCGACCACACCACCTCATTCTAGTGCCGAGGTCACGGAAAGCATGGGGCTCTACCTCCATGCCCCCCAAGTGCCTTCATGGCATGTTACGGGGATACCTTTACCTTTTTATTATGTGAACAGCGCCTATTACCTAACTCACAATTTCTGTACTCGTGAATTTGCAGACACCCGTCAGGCGGTTTATTAGGGGTCGCCTACCCAACAAAAGTAAACCAGTAACCTGACAGTTCCTCTGTTTGTGAACTTCCCGGCACACAGCAGAGTTTTTATTAGGGGTCGCCTACTCCGCAAAATTAACCGTACTCCGACTTCTAGAGTCTGTGTGATGTATCTTGTCTCACTGTGAAAAGAGAGAGAAAGGAGATATGTCTTACTTCGTCTGTATTGTTATGGCGATGGGAGAATGGAGCGATGCCGTCCATCCATCCAGTGGCGGAAGGGACCAGTTGATACATTCTGTAGCGCAAAATAAAATTACAAAATATCTCTCTTTGTACTGTGTAGTTCCGTCACTGAGCTTGTCTTTCAAGAAATTGAGTTCTGGCAGCCTGTACAATAACAAGGTTTTGAAAGGAATCCTGAAAATTTACAACCCTCCTATAATCTCCACCCTCATTTGAAGGGACTTGGTTTTATTGCTACTGAGACAAGATAAACCTTACCAGGTATAATAAAAAGAAACTTAAACCTCTTAGATTAAAAAAAAAACTGCCCTTCCCACGCATATCTATCCCATTGTCCACTTGCTGCGACACTTTGTCCAAAACACAGTGTCCATGTGTTTATACATATTTGTCTACGTATTTATAGGTACATATTTACAGTTAAAATTTTAGCTAGTGTTATCAGAAGGATCGACTAGATTTCATTAGGTGAGATACTTTCCCTTTTTTATATTGGTGCATGGTTTGTAGATTGGGTTGAGCAACGCTTTACCAAACCTATAGAAGTGTCTTGATGCTTAGGCCTATGTATTGATTTTTCGGTTTGTAAGAAATAATAATGATTATTATAAATATTAACATTAATAACCCCATTAATAATAATAATAATAATAATAATAATAATAATAATAATAATAATAATAATAATAATTGTATTCGTAGCTCTTTCGAATTATTTTTATTAAATTAATATAATGGGCAATGAAACAATCGTTAAACGCAGCACATTGAACAACATATACGCAAATTCTTCAAGTTTTGAGCGTAGCTTAATTTCAGTCTTTGTAGCTGAATTTCGGGATGTTTGTAGCCGAATCGCTCGTGTTCAGGTTGGCAACGCTGGCCTGAACATCTGCAGACTTCTAACACATGGGCACAGGCTGTTACAAAAGGAACATTACACTGCCTTCATTCCTCAAACGGGGTATAAAAATTCTTATACATTCAGGAATTAAAAATAAATATTATAGTCCAGACACATGATCTGAAGACATTAATTCATAAATTTAAGTACAGAAACTTAATCATAAACAAAGCAAGAAAGATCTTTTGAATTCAATATTTTCTAACGTTAATAAAAAAAAAAAGAGTTCAGAAAAATTGGGGGGGGGCTGCCGCCCCATGCCCCCTCATAACTCCGCTTATGACAATAACACCAGTTAAACGCACCAATTTCTCCTAACCATATAGGCGTACGTCTTGTAATCGATCGTTTTCACTATTTGAAACCCGATAGTTCGAGGAAATATCCACCATATTGTGACAGCGACGTGAGAATCGAACTCACGACCAGCGTCCCGCAAGAAAGCAGATCGCACAGGCTCCACGGAACATTGAGTGACGTCGCGCGGTGGAGAGAAGAGAGAGGGTGTATTACGTCAACGCAACGAGTCTGCGCGCAGCTGCTACTTAACGCAGTGAATGTGGAACGACCTTCTCGACTATTCCAGGAGTCTGTCGATGTAGAGATATCGAGATAATTCTCTACACAACTGTAGAAGGTTCTCGCAACTATGATTTTGCTATAAAAGAGCAGGCGCCAGCGAACTAGAGTTTCAGAGTTTTCAGTTATTCAGTCAGTGAGAAAGCCAGAGCAAGCAAGCCAGCCGGAGTTCGACTCGAGTGTGCGTCCGCATCTGCGTCAGCATCCGAAGGCCTGAGTTCGAGTGCAGTGGACCGCAGTTGGAGGGACCTGAGTTCGAGTGCAGTGGACCGCAGTTGGAGGGACCCGAGTTCGAGTACAGTGAACTGTCTCTGAAGGTCTCTGGTTCGAGATACTGTGAACTCGAGTGACTGAGATAGAAGAACTGTGGACTGAGAACTGGTAGTTGTGATTTGTAAATAGTGCTTTGTAAATATTAGTTAAGATTAACAGTTCATTGTTGTGCGTAATAGTCCAAGTAAATTGTCATTGTCGTCGGTGGAGTGCTATAACGAATACTGTGTTGAGTGAAGATCCAATTGTTGACGAGAGCGTTTAAGGTGAATTGTAGAAAGGAATTATTGTTGTGGCGAATAAATTACATTGTTGTAACTAATAAAGCTCACAATATGTTTGATTAGCGAAGCAGTTTTCGTAAGAAAAATGCAGAGTTCAGTAGTGCAAAATCTATTTGCTCCACTATTATAAAATGATCCGATTAAAATAGCAAAAACTCAACTTCTGTAATCGGCAAACAAATACGGTGAATACAGCGGTAACGGTGTAGTACTACATTTGAGCGAACATGAATGTTTTAGCTTTTCATTTACACCGCAGCTAGTCCACGAATTTTTTGGACGACCACCTATTACATACGGGCTTACCAATTAGGTATAATAAAATTTACCACGGTTGAAAAAATCGTATGTATTTCATGTATGTTTGGGTTAACAGCTTTGTGTAGTGATATTCATATAATGTAATTATTAACACTTGAAATGTTCTGTGATTAAATTTAATAAAAGTACTGCTAATAATGATTGATCATAATTCATAATTATCCATCTTGTTAAATTCCTCCGGTCCACACCTGTGGAGTAATGGTCAGCGCAGCTGACAAGGTGGCCCGGGTTCGAATCCCGGTCGGGACAAGTTACCTGGTTGAGGTTTTTTCCGGGATTTTCCCTCAATCCAATATGAGCAAATTCTGGGTAACTTTCGGTGCTGGACCTCGGACTCCCTTCACCGGCATTATCTCCTTCATTTCATTCAGACGCTAAATAACCTATATGTTGATACAGCGTCGTAAAATAACCCAATAAAATTAAAATTAAATTCCTCAGATTGAGGTTGTGGCTGATATATAGCCTACATCTATTATCAGGCAGTACATCTCACTTGACGATATGTGTCAGAGGAAGAACAATTGTTTGTATGCATCTGAAGTCTGATTAGTGGAACATGTAGCTAATTGGCGATGTATACAATGGATGGGGAATGGAACTGGTCGCTCTTTCCATTATCTCCTGGCCTAGTTGCCTCATAAGTGGTGCCTTATTTATATCACTTGTGAGGTTCAGATCTGTCTTCGGACAGTTGACTAAACAACAACCATCTTATTATTCTTAAAACAGTAGTAGCTGGAATAATAGTGATGATGATAATACTAATAGTAATAAATACAAAACAAAAAATCCGTTGCGCGACAACCCATGGAGGGTCAAAGCCTACAAGCCTCAAGTCCACATGTCTCATCAGAGGTAAATGATTATGCAACCAGTACAGGAGTAACGTATGGTTAGTTACAGATAGTTCTACAGATGTTCTACAGATAGTAACAGTGTATTCCTACTACACAAAAGAGTAAATTAATTAGAATAATGGTAGGTGCCAAATCTAGGGAATCTTGTAGGACCATTTAAAAAACTACAAATAATCCCCATGTCTTGTCAGTATATTTTTTCATTAATAAACTTCCTCGTATGTAATCGTAAAAACTTTGTAAGTAATTGAACATTTCATAGCATAAATACGCGTCAAAAATGACTTTCATACTCCAGCAGCATCGTGAAATTGATAAAAGTTGTTTTCTTGAAAGTCCATTAGGCTGATCAATTCGTTATACAGGATCTTTCGTAAGTAACGAGTCTACCGAAAAATCAACTATTTTCGATAATTTTTTGAAATGATATTCATCCCCACGAGAAACAACCCTCCCCGGTGCCATACAGTCGATTTGGAAAAAAAAACCTTCTCCCTCCGTCGCCAGAGGAAGCTACTTATCCATGTGTAATGTACATTTGATGCCAACTTAAAATGACCTGGAGGATGGCCTTCTATACGTCAAGAATAATGGAACACGGCCATGCCTATACACATTGTTGTGATAGACTGAAATAATAAAATGACACGCAGCCGCTTAACGTTATTGTAGAAGAGAAAAATTTTTGCCTGGTTTGAACTTGGAAACAGTGTCGCTCAAATTAAGCGTTTATTCCGCAGACGATGTATTTCCAGGCAGGTGGATCGGTCGCACAGGCCCAATTTGTTGGCCCCTGCGATCACCTGATTTGACTTCCCTGGACTTTTTTTCTGGGGATTCATCAAGGATCATGTCTATGCGACTAAGCTACCTACCATTCCTGAATTAGTGGAACGAATTGAACACACGATACAAATGGTTACGCCTGATATGCTCACCAGAGTCCATTAAGAGTTGATACGTCGCTTACATTTGTGCATTAGGCAGAACGGAAGACATTTTGAAAATTTTACACCATAATTGAAACTGTTTTTACATTTATGTGTTTTAATAAAATTCCTTCATTCGAAAATTCCTTCCGCTATCACTCAAGAAAATACTAGTGGAAACACTAGTAATGCCCCACTTCGATCATTGTGATTTTCTACTGACTGACCTCAATGTCAACCAGTCGCAAAAATTACAACGTGTTCATAATTCTTGTGTTCGCTTCGTCTGCGATGTCCGTCGCGCTGAACACATTACCCCATCCTTCCAAACTCTAAACTGGCTACGGCTTAACGAACGTAGAAATTTCCATTCTCTTGTTCTCCTTTTCCAAGTCCTTCACACTTCTATACCTACCTACCTACCTTGCCTCCCGTTTCAGTTACCTTTCATCATATCATAATCTCTTCACACGCACGCAAAATAGCCGCATACTAGCCATACCAACACATAAGACATCATTGTATTCATCATCATACACAATCTCGCTCTCGCGCTTGTGGAATACCCTACCCAGTGACATCAGAGACTGTCGGAATTTAGTAGCGTTCAAAATCAAGCTTATTAAGCATTTTCTTGCTGCGTAGAGTAGGTTCAATTTTTCCTTAATCAATAAAAAAATGTTTCTCTCTTCTTAACTTTTACAATAAACTGTCTAGCTTTTATTAATCAGTTAATCTTTTAGTACCTTGATTTCTATTGTATTTGTAAATGTAATATTAATTGTAATTGTATTCTTAATATTGTAGTTGTAATCCCCTGGTAGAGGGGAAGAGAAGTACTGATGGCCTTATCTCTACCAGGTTAAATAAAATAAATGAATAGATAAAAAGTAAAATAAAATAATAAAGGTTTAAAACACTAACCATTCTTTCGTTTAATAGCTCTGGCGGCGAGGGGAGGGGGTACTTGTTTCCAAATCGACTGTACGACACTGGGAAGTGTTCTTTCTCGTGAGGATGACCATCATTTAAAAAAATTATCAAAAAATAGGTGATTTTTCGATAGACTCGTTACTTATTAAAGACCCTGTATGTGTTCAGGATCTTACTGAACTTACTGTACAGCTAGTCTTTGTACGAAACAGTAGCGGTGTTAGTATTTCCAGCACTAGAAACTTAAAGCTGCTTGTGTGAATCTTTCACTGTACGAGATAACAGTCAGCCCTCGACTTGTGTGATATGTGAGCAGAGCTGAAGACTTTGAAAACAGCGTATATTAGGTGCAAATAGCCACGTGTTGTTTTAGCTGATACTTCCTGTCTTTCACAAGCCTGACTCCACTTAACATCAAAAGGCTACTTCCAAGAGGAGAGCCCCTGCTTTCAGACTCCTGCTTTCGTGCGATGGACGGTAGCATCGCTTTGATGCATCCATTCTGCTTTATACTTTACAAGCATTGCGTGTTTGCATGGTTAAAAAGACGTCTATATGCAGCCTGCGCTCTTGGCACGGACACAGTCTACAAAACACACGAATTCTTACTGTCATATTTTGTTGGCAACATAAACCGTTATAATATTTTAATATATTTCATAATAATCAAACTTCCGATAGAACTTTTAATAGACATATTGGTCCGACAAGTTAACATATAAATAAAATTAAATAAGTATAGAAATCCTTCAAATAACACTGTCTTATTTAATGTAAAGAATAATACAAATAAATTACATTAGGCTATTTCGTTTATATGACGTCCAATGAAGTGTAATGGAATTTTGATTTCCAACCAATCACAGTCATATATCGCGATAATTTCTGCAGCTCGATTTATCACTATCAATTTATCGCATGGTCGTTCTTTTGTTTAGTCAGTGTCGCCAACTATTTCCACGTAAATCTATGAGCATGAATCCATTGTACTAAATAAAGTGCGAAATCCTACTTCCACATCTACATCTACATCTTCATATTCTAATTCCATGTCGATTGTATCTAAAGAAAATGACACTCCTTCATAACAATTGTTCATTTAATTAATGTATTAATCAGGTTATTTGTAATTATACTAAAAATGTTTAAATTAAATTATGATTAATGAAAAATAGTCACAGCATGGCATTAATTATAATAATATTTCATTTCTAATGGTAATAATGTCATCAAACGATCTCAAGTTTTCAGATTTTAATATCCAATACATAGCTGTACTCAAAAAATTACACACCTATTTTTAGTAAGTCTTGAAGTTTTTAATAACCAATTGAATTTGAGCTCTAAATATATCAGCAATCGTGCAGGTCATGGCCTTCGTGTAATAGCCTATTGTTTATTGTAGTGTGTGTTCTGTTTTATTCTGAAATGCAAATAAATTAGTTCACAAAGTGACGAAAGATCGATTTTATAAAATAGGAAAATGATGTAGGAAAATTGACATTTCACAGAAAATTACTATTTTTCTGAAAAACTTTGAGTTCCAAGCTTCAAAATGAGAGGTCATTTATTAAAATTCGTTCAGCCATTTTGCCGTAATTTCCATTACCAATTCAAATTATATATGTAGAAGATGAGGATATGAGAGGAATTTTATTTCTAAAGTAGGCCTAGTAATATTATAGCAGAAGGGCCCAATTCTGTTATTTTCAAATTATAATTGAGCCCTTTTCCAGAACTTACAGAAAGAATAAAATTGTATAATATCTTCTTGAAAGTGCTTTAATTATGACGTTAAAGAATTAACTTCATTTCCGTATTTGATACTGAGATAGCCAATTTCTTCTTCCTCCTGTAAAATTTTAAAATGATTAGTCGTGCCTTTCTTTGAATAACCGCTTCAATTAGGCCTACACGTTTTTCTGGGAAACGATCCAAAATCCAGCAAAATCTTACTCACTTTCATGTTGGTCTTTACTAAGAAAATCACCGCCAGAATTAATGACCTGACTTTTATATACATATATATATATATATATATATATATATATATATATACAGGGACATCATTTTAATTTTACTTCAATTTTTATTGTACATGAGTTTTTGAATGTACTTTACTCCCACCCCTTCTACTAATGAAGTTCCAACTGTCCTCCACACAGAACCAAGGCCGCGTATAGTAAACATCACTGAGTTAGTGAGTATAGTACGTTCCAGAAATATGTCCGCGTTTTCCAGTGACGAAAGAGCTTTCAATATTGAATCATATTTTCGCACAGGTACTGTCCGTTTGCCTACGTCGCATCCCGATTTCCCCCACCTTCTCCTGCTCGCCCCTCTGTAAGAGCTGGGCTGTCTTAGCTCTTTTCTGAAAACATTAATTTCTGTTAGGAATTGGACGTTTACGTAATATTATACAACTGTTTAAAATAACTTAAATAAAAGGGCCTCGTTAAGTAATTAACTGCCACGTGATTTCCACCCTTTCTACGATCCTGCGGCATAACCACTTGGACGGACAGCAGATAGCATGTCTGAGTAATTTTATCTGTGCGGGTCGGGCAGAAGTGAAGATTGAATTTACAGTACGTAAGGCACTCTTTTATAGAGTAGGTACAGAATTATTTCAACATGAGTTACTAGTACGAAGGACGAAACTGGCAATTGGAATTAGATGCAGTAGTCTATAGTGCGATAATATGCACAAGAGAACTGAAGCCTGTATCGAAATGAACGGCCACCATTTTCAAAAATGTATTTAAGTATCCATATTATGATTATTTTTCAATTTAACTACATTATCTATATTGTACGCTAATGTACTGTAGACAGTATAATATACATTGCATAATGAATACGTTCGCATGGAAAACTCAGTTCGTGAGTAAAAACACTTAACTTATTCTTAACACAGTACTGTATTTTAATTAAACAAAAACCTAATGAAAATTATCGAACTCAAAATCGCGATATTTCCTAGTTTACGTAAATGGATGAACTAATTTTCTTCCCTCCTATACCTAGTAAAGTGATTTGTTTGTGTTTTACGCCAGTATCATCGAACTACAGTCGTGGAAGGAGGTAGCAAACGGTGTTTCCGTTTCTCTAAGGGCATAGTCAGGTTAATATTAAAAATGTTAGTAAAAATAAAATGATGTCCCTGTATAATATAGCTATATATTCTAGCCTATTTTGTGGATCACCTTACATTGCTTGAAGATCATTAGAAGCTTAGGTCTATTTAGTGACAATTTTCTTCTTGATAATTATTTATAACGGTGGCGTTGAAGTCTATTTCATGGCTTCAGTACAAAGTTATCCTTTTCTATGAAAACCATTGAAAGAGCGGCAATCTAAAGTTCTTTTTTTATAACATAAGAACTGTTAATGAATCGGCTAATAAGGATTGCTTATTCCAGTCAGAAGAGCAGTTAAGCCGGCGTATTTATGAACCATAAATAGAGAAGAGAAGTTCTTTTCTCAGTTAAACTCACACCTCCCTTGTTTGAAAGCGTCTGAATGAGCTCTGAAATCCTACAGCCTGTGAGAATCACATAGTTTAAATTAGAGCGAGAAGGAAGAAGAAGCAGCAAAAGTATCGTATCATAAGGACAAGCAAAATTGAACATTTAAAACACTTTCGCATGAAAGATTCTTCTTAAAAGGACATTCATACTTCCCAACTCACAGAAGCTTACAATCTGGCTAAAAGCTTCTCTAATTACTGTTATTCTGTGAATATCTTTCTGAAGAAGAGGTTGAAGATCTTGTGTTTCCCCTCTCCTATTTTCAAAATAACAGAAACACTCGAGTTGCGCTCCTACCTTTGATTCGTCTTTTGTTTAAAGACCTCAAAAATACTTAACGCTCTCGCAATAAGCAGAAGTAAGCCACTAGCGCTTGTAAATGGGACTTAAAGTAGGTATATTAGTATCAAAGTAGTTTACAATTAGCCTATTAGACAGTAACGAGAACAATTTATTTTAAACCCGCTTTCGATAAGGGCAGAACACGCAGAAGGCGCTACATTTCAAACGACAAGTTGAAGAATGTTGTGAGCAATGCCTTCACGACTACCACTCCACAAATTCTATGGAAAATGAGGAAATAAACCTGGAGACGCTTCCATCTCTACAGATACCATACAAGAGTAGCTATAATCTTTTCGCTGTAAGAAAAATCCTAATGTAAACAATAGCACGTGAATGAAGTGAGGCTTCATTGGCCGCTGTTTGGCGCCATAGATTCTCAGTACATGTTCCCGCCTACTGTTATACATTATGTTTCATGTTAAACATTTCTCGTTACTCGTCAAGTAGGCCTAACCTCACTACTATGCATTCGTTTGCTTAGGAAACATTTACTTTATAATTTATTTACTTATTGGATTTTAAGGAACCCCAAGGTTCATTGCCGCCCTCAAATAAGCCCGCCATTGGTCCCTATTCTGAGCAAGGTTAATCCGGTCTCTACCATCATATCCGACCTCCCTCAAATCCATTTTAATATTATCCTCCCATCTACGTCTCGCCCTCCCCAAAGGTATATTGCCCTCCGGCCTCCCAACTAACACTCTATATGCATTTCTGGATTCTCCCATACGTGCTACATGTCCTGCCCATCACAAACGTCTGGATTTTATGGTCCTAATTATGTCAGGTGAAGAATACAATGCGTGCAGCTCTGTGTTGTGTAACTTTCTCCATTCTCCTGTAACTTCATCCCTCTTAGCCCCAAATATTTTCCTAAGAACCTTATTCTCAAACACCCTTAATCTCTGTTCCTCTCTCAAAGTGAGAGTCAAAGTTTCACAACCATACAGAAGAACCGGTAATATAACTGTTTTATAAATTCTAACTTTCAGATTTTTTGACAGCAGACTGGATGATAAAAGTTTCTCAACCGAATAATAACAGGCATTTCCCATATTTATTCTGCATTTAATTTCCTCCCGAGTGTCATTTATATTTGTTACTGTTGCTCCAAGATATTTGAATTTTTCCACCTCTTCGAAGGATAAATCTCCAATTTTTATAGTTCCATTTCGTACTACATTCTGGTCACGAGACATAATCATATACTTAGTCTTTTCGGGATTTACTTCCAACCCAATCGCTTTACTAGCTTCAACTAGAATTTCCGCGTTTCCCGTAATCATTTATGGATTTTCTCCTAACATAGTCACGTCATCCGCATAGACAAGAAGCTGATGTAACCCTTTCAATTCCAAACTCTGTCTGTTATCCTGAACTTTCCTAAAGGCATATTCTAGAGCGAAGTTAAAAAGTAAAGGTGATAGTGCATCTCCCTGCTTTAGCCCACAGTGAATTGGAAAAGCATCAGATAGAAACTGACCTATACGGACTCTGCTGTAAGTTTCACTAAGACACATTTTAATTAATCGTACTAGTTTCTTGGGAATACAAAATTCAATAAGAATATTATATAAAACTTCTCTCTTAACCGAGTCATACGCCTTTTTGAAATCTATGAATAACTGATGTATTGTACCCTTATACTCCCATTTTTTCTCCAATATTTGTCGAATACAAAAAATCTGATCAATAGTCGATCTATTACGCCTAAATCCTTAATTACTGTAATTAAATTATTTTAAACTTAGGTGTAAGGTCAATCGCTGCCGGACAAAGGAGTTATTCCTTCCAATCGGAGTCGTCAGAACTATCGTGGGCAGAATTTATGACGAGACAGTCCACAACAACGTCAGTTATCCCTTCCAGCTAGAACATGCGGTCTGATTGACTTGCTCTGAATAGATAACGTTGGATTCAACTCACTTAACTTATTATATACATTTAAGATTATTTGTTTTTCTCCGCTTTTCGAAAGGGTTTCCACTCTTATGATTAATAACCACATACACCGAGGATGCAGAAGCCATACTTCAGTACCACGTGCTTACGTGAACAACTACGACCTCTAGTGATGCCAGCTTGTTACAAGAACAGACTACCTCGGTATTACTGTTGGTATTCATCCGCGTTCGTATTACATAACAAAATATAAATGTAGCTTTTCTTTTACATAGCGTTTTACATATTAGTGAAGTTATATGTTTCATCATATTTAGCAACTAGAATTCAATGTTTTATTTTCAAATAATACAAAATTATGGTTTCCCAATACGAACTATATTTTCCTGCGTCATGTGAGTGTTTCGACTGGGAGTCAATCACGGGTATGACAGCAACGTGCTTATGTTTACATTAGGATTTTTCTTACAGCGAAAGCAGTATACACGTGGATGTTTTGGATCCGTAATAAGCATGTGAAATTATTTTTTGCACAACAGTGTGTTTTCTCGTCGTTACAGCAAACGACCACCACGATTGAAAGTGGATTTTATTAAATTCAGAGTTGCCAACCTAGATAAGTATATTGAAATATTACAAATAACTGCTATAGTATTGTAATAAAGACCAGTGTCTTCTATGCAGTATCTACAGGGACATCATTTTGTTTTTACTTCAATTTTTAATGTACCTTGGTTTAATAATATCTCCTCTACAAGTGAACTTCCACCCATCTTCCGCACAGAACCAAGGCCGCATATGCAAAGTCTCTTACGGTCACAGTAAACAGTACTGAGTAACTGAGTATAGTATGTTCCATAAATATGGTCGCGTTTTCCAGTGAAAAAAGGGCATTCATTATTTAATCATATTTTCGTACAGGTACTGTGCGTCCTTTTGGTTACGTCACATTACGATTTTTCTCACCCGCTTCTTCAGGGCTGCCCTAGCTCTGTTTTGAAAATATTTTACTTTAGGAATTGGACGTCTACGTAATATTATACAAGTGTTTAAAATAACAAATAAAAAGGTCTCGTTAAGTCATTAACTGTCACGTTATTTCTCCCTTTCTACGACTCTGCGACATAACCACTTGGACGGACAGTAGTGTTAGCATGTCTGAGTAAATTTATCTGTGCGGATCGGGCAGAAGTGAAGAGTACGTAAGGTACTTTGTTATAGAGTACGTACAGAATTATTACAACATGAGTTACTGGTACGAAGGGCGAAACCGGAAATTTATTGGAATTAGGTACAATAGGCTATAATGCGATAATATGCACAAAATAACTGATGCCCCTATCGAAATGAACAGCCATCATTTTCAACAATTTTGTTTAAATATCCAGATTTTGATTATTTTTAAATGTTAATGCATTCTCCATAATGCTATTCTAATGTGATACAATATAGTATAATATACATTGCATAATGAATACGTCCGCATAGATAACTCCGTTCGTGAATAAAAACACGTATTATTAATACTGTATTATATTTTCATTAAATAAATCATAACGAAAATTATCAAACTCAAAAACGTAATATTTCCAAGTTCAGGTACGTAATTGGATGCACTAATTTTCTTTCCTCCTATACCTAGTAAAGTGATTTGTTTGTATTTTACACCAGTATCATCAAACGCTGGTAGTGGAAGGGGGTAATAAACCGTATTTCCGGTTCTCAGCCGTTAATACAAAGGTATAGTCAGATTAATATTAGAAATGTTAGTAAAAACAAATTGATGTCCCTGTACAATGCATGTAAAATTCATACGCAAAAGGCAGTATTAATTAATATGCATTATACGAAACAAGTAACTGCATTTTAAATGTACTGTACTTTATTTAAACAATTCAAACTTCACTTAACAAAAAGAAATAAAAATTATTCCAATTGAACACGAAAAAGTACCTGAATCATTTATACTCCTTCACATTGAAGTTGATGGTGAAATTTGTACGTTGGTCAGACTGCTAACATTAGTCAGCTGTTCATAGTGTAACGTAGGTACTGTAGCCTATATTAAACAAAAATAAATAAAAATTATTCCAATTGAAAACGAAATATTACAAGCACCTGAATCATTTTTATTCCTTCACATTGAAGTTGATGGTGAAGTTTGTACGTTGGTCAGACTGCTAACATTAGTCAGCTGTTCATAGTGTAACGTACGTACTGTAGCCTATATTAAACAAAAATAAATAAAAATTATTCCAATTGAAAACGAAATATTACAAGCACCTGAATCATTTTTATTCCTTCACATTGAATTTGATGGTGAAGTTTGTACGTTGGTCAGACTGCTAACATTAGTCAGCTGTTCATAGTGTAACGTAGGTACTGTAGCCTATATTAAACAAAAATAAATAAAAATTATTCCAATTGAAAACGAAATATTACAAGCACCTGAATCATTTTTATTCCTTCACATTGAAGTTGATGGTGAAGTTTGTACGTTGGTCAGACTGCTAACATTAGTCAGCTGTTCATAGTGTAACGTACGTACTGTAGCCTATATTAAACAAAAATAAATAAAAAATATTCCAATTGAAAACGAAATATTACAAGCACCTGAATCATTTTTATTCCTTCACATTGAATTTGATGGTGAAGTTTGTACGTTGGTCAGACTGATAACATTAGTCAGCTGTTCATAGTGTAACGTACGTACTGTAGCCTATATTAAACAAAAATAAATAAAAATTATTCCAATTGAAAACGAAATATTACAAGCACCTGAATCATTTTTATTCCTTCACATTGAAGTTGATGGTGAAGTTTGTACGTTGGTCAGACTGCTAACATTAGTCAGCTGTTCATAGTGTAACGTACGTACTGTAGCCTATATTAAACAAAAATAAATAAAAAATATTCCAATTGAAAACGAAATATTACAAGCACCTGAATCATTTTTATTCCTTCACATTGAATTTGATGGTGAAGTTTGTACGTTGGTCAGACTGATAACATTAGTCAGCTGTTCATAGTGTAACGTACGTACTGTAGCCTATATTAAACAAAAATAAATAAAAATTATTCCAATTGAAAACGAAATATTACAAGCACCTGAATCATTTTTATTCCTTCACATTGAAGTTGATGGTGAAGTTTGTACGTTGGTCAGACTGCTAACATTAGTCAGCTGTTCATAGTGTAACGTACGTACTGTAGCCTATATTAAACAAAAATAAATAAAAAATATTCCAATTGAAAACGAAATATTACAAGCACCTGAATCATTTTTATTCCTTCACATTGAAGTTGATGGTGAAGTTTGTACGTTGGTCAGACTGCTAACATTAGTCAGCTGTTCATAGTGTAACGTACGTACTGTAGCCTATATTAAACAAAAATAAATAAAAAATATTCCAATTGAAAACGAAATATTACAAGCACCTGAATCATTTTTATTCCTTCACATTGATTTTGATGGTGAAGTTTGTACGTTGGCCAGACTACTGACATCAGGTAGCTGTTCATAGTGTAACGCAGTACTGTATATTAAGATTTTTAAAATTAGTATTTTCAAAATACATTACATTACAAAATCTCTGAAATTTAAAAACGCGCTCTGCTCGCATTTCAAACTTTTCATCGATTTTGTAAAAAGCACTTCCAACCTTGTATTTCATAGTAAATCTATATGATAGGATTATACGGACTTTTTGACCACTCTGTACAATTTAGTATAAGAACTAACATAATATTGTTTTTCGAATTACACTTGATCTTTCGGGCAAGAAATATCCCGCAACGAAAAACACGAGTAGATTTAATATTTTAATCCCTGTTTTTATTAGAGATTTAGCTTATTTTGTTCGGAAAACGAAAAAAAAAAAAAAGTATTTTGTGTCGATTTTACTCTTCGGGAATCAACACTTGCTGGTCATCATTTCCCCCATTAGATACTTCGACCGCCACGTTCTGGAACAATGGGCAGCCCCTTATTCGCCTTTGATTTTCGGTTGCTGCGGAAACCACAAAGCATGTGTACGAGTACAGCACAGGGACTGCAGAAGGGAAATTTCACGTCAAAACAATGAAGCTTAGCAGAGCGTGAGTTAGCGTCCCTGGCACATTTCTCTCCAGAGGGTGATGGCCATTATAGTTCAATTGTGACCTGATGGATGCCATTGTGATGATAATATTGGTTTTGTCACTTCATTGACCTCCCAACTTTCTGTGCAGGAACTGGATGGCGGATTTAATGTCAAGTGGCATAATGAGCATATCGCTGTGGAAGTGTGATGAAAAGTTGGAAGTGGTTGGTACAGTTGATAGCTTATCATGGTTGTAATTGGTTCATTCAATGTGAAACAATGGACAATCGTAATGGAAAGAGTTAAAGTATCCGGCAAATCGAGTTGTGGGCAGCAACAATTCCAGAAATTGTATGCTTATCGTCATTAAACGTTTAAAAGTGAATATTTTTAGAGTAGAGAAACAATTTCTATATTTGGGTCATTCCATGTCAACTGATCTTGTATCTAAGAAGAAAAAATGTTTTTCATAAAGGATTTGGAGTTGAACGGGTTACATCAGCTTCTTGTCTATGCAGATGCCTTGAATATGCTAGGAGAAAATCCACAAACGATTAGGGAAAACGCGGAAATTCTAGTTGAAGCAAGTAAAGCGATAGGGTTGGAAGTAAATCCCGAAAAGACTAAGTATATGATTATGTCTCGTGACCGGAGTATTATACGAAATGGAACTATAAAAATTGGAGATTTATCTTCCGAACAGGTGGAAAAATTCAAATATCTTGGAGCAACAGTAACAAATATAAATGACACTCGGGAGGAAATTAAACGCAGAATAAATATGGGAAATGCGTGTTATTATTCGGTTGAGAAGCTTTTGTCATCTAGTCTACTGCCAAAAAATCAGAAAGTTAAAATTTATAAAACAGTCATATTACCGGTTGTTCTGTATGGTTGTGAAACTTGGACTCTCACTCTGAGAGAGGAACAGAGGTTAAGGGTGTTTGAGAATAAGGTTCTTAGGAAAATATTTGGGGCTAAGAGGGATGAAGTTACAGGAGAATGGAGGAAGTTACACAACGCAGAGCTGCACGCATTGTATCCTTCACCTGACATAATTAGGAACATAAAATCCAGACGTTTGAGATGGGCAGGGCATGTAGCGCGTATGGGCGAATCCAGAAATGCATATAGAGTGTTAGTTGGGAGGCCGGAGGGAAAAAGACCTTTGGGGAGGCCGAGACGTAGGTGGGAAAGTAATATGAAAATGGATTTGAGGGAGGTGGGATATGATGGTAGAGACTGGATTAATCTTGCTCAGAAGAGGGACCAATGACGGGTTTATGTGAGGGCGGCAATGAACCTCCGGGTTCCTTAAAAGCCAATAAGTAAGTAAGTAAGTGCGTTTCATAAAGGTATACTTCTGTATGTTAAAATGCGCAACATAATCTTATGGAGTAGGAATAGGCTAATATAAATAAAACCAAATGGATGATATTAAATTCAATGCTACATAGCACAGTATTATACGCAGGGGCGTCTCGTCCTTTGGGGCTTTCGGGGCTGAGCCCCGCATGAAAATTTATGTATTATTTCAGATATTTACGGACAACTCTCAATTATAGAAGAAGTCTTGTTCTCTTTATAGTCAAGGTTAGGACTTCATCTGCGCGGAGGAGATGCTATAGTCTTCTGTTGTGTAAGCGACAGATAAATTCCAGCCCGTAGATGCTAGATCCCCAATACAGACCTAACGAGAAGAGTATGACGTAGTTCCTGGTTCGGCATAGCTCTCAGTGCACGGAGATACTAGATCCTATAACACAGATGTAGCGGGTGAAGGCGTCGGGAGAGGGATGACTGTTGGGGCTCATTCAGTTCTGTCGCGGACGCGTTCGTATCGCGGTAAAATAGTGTAATACAAGTAAAGGTAATGTAATTTTATGAGCAATAATGAAATTACTTTTCAGTTTTAGTACCACGCATGACGAACTACATTTCAAATAGCCCCGGACAAATTTTAGGCCACGAGCCGCCACTAATTATACGACGCAGAAACCTGGACAATGAATACTCAACATAACAAGCAAATAAGGACAATTAAAATGGATTTTTTTTTAAAAAGAGCTTCTAGAAAATCAAGAGTAGAAAGAATACGAAATACAGAGATTCCAAGAATAATGGAATTGGAGGAAGATATATCTACGATAGTGGGAAATAGTAATATGCGTTACAAGAGCGGTATGTTGAAGTTTTCATGTTCGAGGAAAAGTTTGAAAAAGCGAAACGTAGTTGAGCTTTTTTAATTTCCGAGAATTGAAAGAAAACAAACCGCTCGTGTATCGTACATTATTTTGTGCGAAGATCGTTTATTACATATCTGAAAGAGGAATTTATAATTAGTTGCAATGAAATCTCCATCTTGGTTTCTGTTCAATGACGGCAAATTTGCAAAACAAAAATATCTATCTTTAACAGTGTTGCTTTAAAATGTTTGCTGTGTTTACTATACTCCAGCAGGCCGTGATATACGTCTGTCTCCCCCCCCCAGTCTATGATGAGTCTGGAATCTTGTTGATTTTTTTCACGGCTTCCTTAATGTTACTTGCATCACGAATGCAGTAACTTTAGTGGAGTTGTAGAGTTTACTTAATTTTTGCAAATATTAAAAAAACAATAATTAACAGTGCAATTTATGTGAAATTGCAGTGGTAAGTTTCCAATTTATAATTATCACTATATTGAACGTCTCTAAAAATAATATGTTAAAAGCCTAAAGCAGTAAAATCAATATGTTACTTCAGCGGTAAGAAGAGGTAAATTGTTATGTGTGTTAGGTTGGGAATACTGAATGTGGAATTTTAGACTTTCCGCGGATTGGTTTTGTGCGGAAACCAAGCAAATACGCACGATCTCGCACAATAGTAATATGCGTTACAAGAGCGGTATGTTGAAGTTTTCATCTTCGAGGAAAAGTTTGAAAAAGCGAAACGTAGTTGAGCTTTTTTAATTTCCGAGAATTGAAAGAAAACATACCGCTCGTGTATCGTACATTATTTTGTGCGAAGATCGTTTATTACATACCTGAAAGAGAAATTTTTAATTAGTTGGAATGGAATCTCCATCTTGGTTTCTGTTCAATGACGGCAAATTTGCAAAACGAAAATATCTATCTTCAACATTGTTGCTTTAAAATATTTTCTGTATTTACTATACTCCAACAGGCCGGAATATACGTCTGTCTTTTTTTCCCCCAGTCTATGACGAATCTGGAATCTTGTTAATTTTTTCACGGCTTCCTTAATGTTACTTGCATCACGAATGCAGTAACTTTAGTGGAGTTGTAGAGTTTATTTAATTTTTGCAAATATTTAAAAAACAATAATTAACAGTGCAATTTAGGTGAAATTGCAGTGGTAAGTTTCCAATTTATAATTATTACTATATTGAACGTCTCTAAAAATAGAGGAGATGGTGGAAATATGGGCTAGGAGTGGTAATATGGGCTAATTCGTGTTTTACTATATATGGTGTTGTTACCTAACCGAAAAGCTCTAAAAGTACATGTCGTTTCCATCAGTCTGTGTGCACAAAGACACAAACCAGTTGCCTTTGTGGTGTGGATGTGGTGTGTCCTTCATGTTTTTCATCAATTTCAAAGTTTTTTGCAGCTATGTAGTTTCAATTTTATTGAAAGAAATATATTTCGTGTTTAGAAATCACGCTTGATGCGTTGCACTGATTAAGAATGGCTCTGTCACGTGGCATAAGAGTAATATTTATTTATGACAACAATTGTCATACATAATCTTAGAAACCTTCATGAGCCGATGTTGCTAATATGGGCTAACTATTCCATATTTGACATAGCGGTAGCCCATATTAGCAGCACGTTGACACGTCGTGATTTGCGTTATTTGTTACAGAATATTGTCATTGATGTGACACGGCTTTCCAACTTATGTTTCTTTGTTTGTTTGTTTTTTTTTTTTCAATTTTATTTTCCAATTTTGTGGTAGCCCATATTTAAACCCCACTACCTATAGATGACCACTCGTATTTCTTTGATAAAGTAATTATATGCAAAAATTTATTTTAACTATTAACCTTTAAGTCTGGAAAAATTGTATCTAAATAATTACTTTGTATGTCAGTAAAGATTTCCAAGCAATATGCCGCACCATTTTCCATTAATATGAGGAAAACAAAATGGTAGCCCATATTTCCACCTTCTCCTCTAATATGTTAAAAGCCTAAAGCAGTAAAATCAATATGTCACTTAAGCGGTAAGAAGAGGTAAATTGTTATGTGTGTTAGGTTGGGAATACTGAATGTGGAATTTTAGACCTTCCGCGGATTGGTTTTGTGCGGAAACCAAGCAAATACGCACGATCTCGCACAAAATAATATTACGATGGTATTGACATGTACAACGAATGGGACTGAAAAGAATTCCTAAATTAATATACGACTGGAAAGTAGAAGGAAGAAGACGACCCGACGTGGAAAATCAATGTCTACTTGAAGACACAACGTTAAATATTCTCTAAAAAATTTTGATTTATCAGAAGGAGATGTACAAGATAGGAATGTTTTGAGAGACAATTTAAGGTACCAAATTGGTTTGGTTGAAGGGAAACCTATATATTAAGGAAAATCTATTTAAAAAAATAAAAATCTACCTGTTACCATAAACAGCACAGTTAGACTTTGTTAATTCATTGATAAATAATTTCAATTGTGGTTTTGTTTTCTATGTTGGCTATAGTGGGAGTTCTTGGATATGGCCAAAGAAGGAAGATGTATCTATGGAGGAAACTTCTGTCGTAGTTAAAAAAAGAAGTGGAACATCCAAGAGTTATAAATAAGTGTTGACAGTTTGATTTTAGTTGAAAATGGTTTATTTTCATAGTAAAATCAAACGGTAAAACATTGCGATTGCATTATTGTTTCCTTTCATATCTTTAGTTAGTTGAATTTTCGGATGTTGGAGAAAATAATAATACAATAATATTGAAATTTCATATTTTAAATATTATGTCACACCCGTAACATGTTATAAATATTCTGTATGTCCTTGGTGAGAGACAAATCCAAGTTTAAAAAAAAAAGCTAACCTTGTTCTAAAAATCTTACAGATACAGAAAGTGGTCATACTCTTTCAGATTTACCAATAGAGTTATTCAATGAACTACATGAATGCTCATTGCCAATTGAAAATTTTGTATGAAACATATGAAACTAAATAAATAACTAAGTAACATACCAACTTTTCAGAAAAAAATATATATTGCTATCTAAAAATATTGTCGATGATGTCACACCCTGTACAATAATGCTGAAAATTTTGTTTCTCTTCTGTAAAACTTTCCTTTCAAAATGTTACATTTGACGCGTCCGAGCATTTAAAAAAATGAGTTAATTTTAGTTTTATTTGTATTATTTCTTACTTATGAAAACCCCTGTTCTATATATTTTTTGTGTAAAACTGTGTTTACATTTGAATGTTTTCTGGTATGTGTGATAACTGGATTTGTCATCGCTTGGCTGTAATAGTGAGCTAACACGAATATAATTAATTTGTAGACATGGACATCAAGAAAATAAAACATAGTTTCTTAACTTAGTGATGTCTTTGGTTAATAAAATATTTATGCTTAATGCTAAAGCCTTATTTTAGTTTTGAAACTAATGAAAATTTTCTGTTCACAGGTAAGTCACTGCAAAATACTTGTTGCGGCCTTTGGAGAAGATTGATACTTGTGAACATAGCTTTTCTGAGGAACTTTTCACATAAAAACAAGAGAAATTACGGTAAGAATTAATTTTAAAATAAGACAAATAAGTTCATGTTACAGAAAAGTATTTATTTCGAAATAATGAGATAAGATAGGTTATGTTAATATGTATAGGCCTATGTAGTCATATAACAGAGTTTTTCTTAAGTTTCTAATAATATTTTTAGTTAGTATTTTTGAAAATTGAAAATACACTTTTGAAAAAACAAATAAATTATCGATATTATCTCATTTACTAACTATAGTAAAGGCAGAAGAAATAGGCGGGTTTTTGGTCTTGTGCGGAATCTACTCACTCCACACTTTCTCTAGCGGTTTATGACTGGAACAAAGAGACCTTTCTGTCGCTGCGTTCGAATGCTAGTTGTTGACAAGTACTCGTGTGTGATATTACTGTGTTATAGATTGTTCACATATAATAATAAACAGTATTTTAAATACTAATCATCCAAGTAATCGCTGTCATGTCTCAGTCCAGCCTGATATCAGAAGCCATACTAAAGGTGTTATTTATCAAGTTTACTGTTTCCTGAAAGAACTTAAAGATTGTGAGGACGCAGACAGCCACTGCCAAGGTGTTTGGTGTTTCTCTACGATCGGTTCAGAGAATTTGTGCAGAACGATTTGCTTAGTCATACTTATTGTGTTATTTGTTTTGTTAAGTTAAGCCATTATTAAGTATGTTTCTAATACACAAATATTTTTTATTACGAAATTCGTTCATATTATAGCGACGTGTTCATTTTCTACACACAGCATAAATATATTAACTTTTTGCACTTCAATTTTCAATTTTCTTATGATTCACGAAGTTCATAACTGTATATTTAGTATTTACTATTTAATAAATTATTCTGAAAACACATGAAAACAAAATAATTGCGTATAGGCCTAATGCTAAATATCTGATTTCTCGTATTAGGTTTACATTACATTATAATAATTATTACATTTGTGAAATAGCTAACTTGCGAAATATTATACATGGCAATATCATCTAAAGTCTGATTAGTGTAATATATTACTATTCAGCGATGTACCAATGGAGGGTAAAGCAGAACTGGCCATTATAACCCATTATCTTCTTGCTTAGTTACCTCATGAGTGGTGCCTTATTGTTGTCACTTATGAGTTTCAGACCTGTGTTGGGACAGTTGACTAAACAAGACAACAATAATCAGTAAATCAGGTATTTGTAATTACTAGAAATCACGTCATCATCATCATCATCTTCATCACGGCATAAGCCTTGTGGCTCGTTCCGTCTTCAAGAAAACTGATCCGACCATCTCATCCGTGGCCTGCCGACATTTCTTCTACCTACAGGTTTATATTTATTTATTATTTGTGGTATACGACCTTCATCCATTCTTTGTATATGATCTTGCCATCTTTGTCTGTATTCAATGATTGTTTCATTTAGACTCTGAATTTCCAATTCTTTTCTAATATCTTCATTCCTCTTTTTATCTATGAGTCTATAACCTGCCACCTGTCTCAAAAATTTCATCTCAGCAGCCTCTATTTTCTTCTGTTGTGAGATAGTCAAGACCCAACTTTCACACCCATAAAGCAAGGTTGGGATCGCCATTACTTTGTAAACTTTTAACAGTGTTGCCCTATTACAATTTTTAAAAGTTCTTTTTATTGTACCACATAGTGTTTGGAATTTGTTTAATTTATTTTGCACATCTCTATTGCCGGTATATGACACAATGTAACCAAGATAATTAAAATCACTTTGTTGTTGGATGGGTTTATTATTTATGCAAATTTTTGCTCTTAACAGATCTCTTCCTTTAAGAGCCATTATTTTCGTTTTTTCATATGAGATTTGAAGATTATATTCACTTGTAATATTATTTAATTCATGTATGGCTCTTTGTAAATTATCTTCCGAATCTGCAATTAAGATCTGGTCGTCAGCAAACAACAGAAATCACGTTAAGTTATTATTTTTTTGTTCTTTTAAGTTTTCCTATAGTGAAAAGCTTGTGAATGGAGGAGTAAGTTATTTGGGACAGGACCATACACCAAGCAGGTTTTGAGAGGTATAGGAGTCGGGGTAGTGAATGAGGGGTTCGCCATACCCGCCTATTTCTTCTGCCCCTAGTATAACACAAACGATACGAACAAAACTACCCTACAGTATAAGGTAACACCAAGCAGTAAATTTATTTTTAACACCCTATATTTGGACATAAAACATTACAAGTTATATCTATTGAATGTATATTGTATTTGAGGCTATATTGTATTTGAGGCATGTTTTATCAAAACCGGCCAAGTCACAAAATTTAAGAAAATGAGTTTTAATTATAAACTCAAATTAGTAGTGTACCTTTATCTGGTGAAACAAGAATTTGCTACAAAATCGACCACGTCATCGTATTACAGATCACTGAATTCAGGATCGTGAAACAAAACGGGCCAAGTCACTCAGCCAGTGAAACCAAAACCGGTCAAGTCAAAGAGCGACCTAACGTCATCCCGCTGCGATATTTTTTTTTGAATCCTATATCGCTGGATTATGCAACAATGTTGCCAAATTAGTAGACAATATATTTGCCTATTCTTGAAATCCTTATATTTCATTTTAACGATGTTGGCAACAAAAATTCTGAAGTTATATTCTTGTTTATTTCGTATGCAAGGTGGGTCAAAAGTCGCTTTCCCCAATATTCGTTCTTAGATTTCATACTTGTACATATATACAGATGTCATAACTTGAACAAACGAATAGCTAGTGTAGTAAGTGGTGGGTTGACAAACATGTTCATGCGTCAACTGTTTTTCCGATGTCATGTCTTGTTGTTTTGTTTTATTTTGTTAGGTTGCGTCTCTATACAATAGCTGCTAGTTTCTTACAATTAATCAGAAATTAACCACAGAACAACGTTTTTTGTGCTACAATGTTGGTGGAAGCACAGTAAGAACACATTGTATATCGAGAAACAGGGCCTCCATTTTGAAAAACATCTGTAAAGGAATGTGTAGTCAAATGTAAATTGAATGTAATTAAGTGTAAGGAAGTTTTTGGGGAAAGCGACTTTCAACCCAGCCTGTATTTCAAGCTCTTTCTTGGTGTGTATAAGCTATTAAGTTCATTTTATTATCAGTTTCTTTATAACCAGCAATATTCCTAAGAAACTGTATTTCGATTCACATTCCATACGTCACTTTTATATATCAGAGATACCATCGACATAACCTTGTAAAATTTAACGAGATATTATTGATTATAGCGCCTTTCAACTTCAGAAATGATTTTCATCTGATACTCAGTTTACAAATTACAAATATTAATTGTAATCTGATGTTTCTGTACCTTTTTATCTTAGATAATAAAAATGGAGTACATTTTGAATTAAAATAGCATTTATTACAAATTAAGAGTTTCATGTACTGATTTAAAATAGTTACATAAACTATATTTTAGAGCATGTAAATTTGTTTTGTTCTGCTATAAATTGCTAGCATATCTGATATGAATATACGTAATAATTTATTTAAACAATTTTAAATAGGCCTAATTTTCAACTCTGAATTGGAACATGTTTCCATTGAAATTAACAGGCATTTCATGAACTCTATCAGAATGTTACAAATAGGTTCATGATCGATGTGGTTTTGTGGTTTTGATGTTGGGTTGAAGGTATTTGCAGCAAAGCGCATATGAGCGAATAAACCGAACCTATCTTATGCATTATAACAAGGTTTCAATTAAAACCTGAAAGTTACAACGAAAATGTAATTACCTTCTGTGATGCACACAGTAACATGTGTATAAAGATTTTTAATTGGCAGAGAAAGGGCATCTGTTAATTTAGCCTACAGGATAATTGTAGAATTTCAACACGAATTTATGGAAGTTATTTCTGACGTCATTTCGAGTATAAGTATTGTATAAAACCGGCCCGTTTCCCAAAAATTACTGCTATAAAAATTAAAATATAAAGACGAAGGGTTATAAAATAAATATGTTAAAATTCCCGGACTAACATCAAAGTACTTCAGTGCGGATTTGAAATAAAGGACATTGAATCCTCTATTCCTTCAAACTACACAATTCTTGGACATGAACACGGAAAGTCCGACGTAAACTAAATCCAGAAAAATCACTGTCAATCACTGTGGACCATTCACGTTTGTTAAGCACTATTACCATACAAAATTTGTCCCCGATTAAAATATACGGCACCGAAATTCCGTTCAGTGAATCAGTAAAGAATCTAGGTATTTATGTGGATAAAAGTTTAAATTGGAACATTCAAGTTGCAGAAACCTGCAAAAAAGTATTCTCATTAATCCATTCGTTTAAGCGATTGAAGAATTTTCTACCCTTTTCCATGAAATAAAATGTTAGTGCAAACACTCGTGATGCCCCACTTCGATTACTGTGATATTCTGCTTACTGACCTAAGCGTTACTTCGGCGCAGAGACTACAACGTGTTCATAATATGTGCGTCCGTTTCGTCTGCAATATTCGCCGGGCTGATGACGTAACACCATCCCTCGAAATGTTGTCCTGGCTCCGTCTAGAAGATCGTAGGAAAATCCACTGTCTTTCCCTTCTCTTTCACATATTGCATTTCTCCACTCCTGTCTATCTTGCGTCTCGTTTTCAAAATTTATCCACCCATCATAACCTAGACACACGATCACAACACTCCTCAATATTATCCATTCCCTCCCACCGAACATCCTCATATTCATCTTCTTTCACTGTGGCTGTTCCTCGGCTTTGGAATTCCCTACCGAGTAATGTCAGGGACTGTCAGACATCAAACCAATTTAAGAATAGACTAACGATATATTTTTCTAACAATTCTTGTTAACAATAATAGCTGTTTCAGGTTTCTCAATGTTTAATGGTTATATATATCACAGATAAATATCTAAATTATCTCATTATTATTGTTATTATTATTATTATTATTATTATAACTATTTCTTACCAATGTTTATTATTGTCACACTAACATTACTTATCCAACTTTCATTATTTACTTTCATGTTTTTTTATGGTCTAGATATTAATGTAATAACTATGTAAGCAATTGTATTCAATTAGAATTAGAGTCTGGCTGGGCGGAAGAGAAGGCCTACTGGCCTTAGCTGTGCCAGATTAAATAAATAAATTATTAATTATTAATCATAGTTTAGTACGATTTCATTTGTCTGTTATTTAAAAACGTTCAGTGTCAATTCAGTGAAAATTCCTGTATAAATTACTGCAGTCAGTAAATTTAACGGCTATTGTTGCGTTCGACTACACGACTATTTTGCGTTGGAAGAGACATCTAAAATTGAACATTAGAAACTCTATAACGTGCCTTTCCAAGTGATATACAGTACATGTCTTTCATGGGAGTTTTGTGATTGCAGAGATATAGGGCTCAGAAATTGAGTTCATCTTTTTGATGCACGATGTAGATCAGCAGTGTCGTAGTGTTTGGCCATAATGGGGTCCCAATAAGAAACAAACAAAGAATTAAAGTGTGTAAAAATTATCTATTAATTAATCTGAGTTTTTTTGAATTCCTTTTACGCCATATTCATTTCTAACTCCCAAACAACAATATCAGTTCAGGTGTCAAATGACGTGATTCACTTTAGTTTTCCCTTCTTTTGCTCATTTACTGAAATAAATTTTATTATATTTCTTTAAATCTTCATCATAGTTGTAAGATACACCCGAAATATTTAATCTGTAATGCATAGGGAAAACACGGAAATTTAAATTGAAGCAAGTAAGGTTTGAAAGTAAATTCCGAAAATAAAAAGTAGGCCTATATGATTATGTATCGTGACCGCAACATAGTACGAAATGGAAACATAAAAATTGGAAATTTATCCTTTGAAGAGGTGGAAAAATTCAAATATCTTGGAGCAACAGGAACAAATATAAACGACACTCGGGAGGAAATTAAACACAGACTAAATATGGAAAATGCTTGTTATTATTCGGTTGAGAAGCTTCTGTCATCTAATCTGCTTCAAAAAACCTGAAAGTTAGAATTTATAAAACAGTTATATTACCAGTTGTTCTGTATGGTTTTGAAACTTGGACTCTTACCTTGAAAAGGAACAGAGGTTAAGTGTGTTCGAGAATAAGTGCTTAGGAAAATATTTGGGGCCAAGAGGGATAAAGTTACAGGAGAATGTAGAAAGCCACACAACGCAGAACTACACGCATTTGAGGGGAATGGGATATGATGCTAGAGACTGGATTGATCTTGCTCAGGATAGGGACCGATGTCGGGCTTATGTGAGGGCGGTAATGAACCTCCGTGTTCTCTAAAAGCCATTTGTAAGTAAGTAATGTATTAAGTAACGGCCTTCGTTATCTGGTTTATTTGTCCATACTTCATTTCCCTTTTTCATTGGAATTTGCATTAATCGACATATGCGTTGAATATTTTCGTCGCAGTTGCATGACGATCCTTCAATTTTAAATTGCCCTTATCATAATGAAGTCCAGTTCCCTTGAAACTCGAGGAGCTGAAGGGCTCTAGTTAATATCTTTGAAGGTTAGACAAGTTCAAGTGCTGAGGAAATCATAGACTTGTTATCCGTCTCTGAAGTAGTTTACGTCGACAAACTCCCGAGGAGGCTGTATTGGAGGATTGATGGAATGGACCCTCTCGAAACTATTGGAAACCTCTACCTTGTACTTCTAATAAGCGTCTAGTGCACCAATAAACAGATGAAGTACGTTTCTGTTACTCTTGTTTAGAACTGAAGTATGAATACATCTGTACAGATCTACTTATTTCTCTTATTGAATAATGGTTATACTTATAATTCTAAATACTAAACATAATATGTGTATGAGCTTAAAAATACTGGTACAGCCGGACACCAGAATATGATAGATCATAGCCAGCTTGTAATTTAATAATAATAATAATATAATAATAATAATAATAATAATAATAATAATAATAATAATAATAATGTTTTATTTTCGCTGGCAGAGTTAAGGCCATAAGGCGTTCTCTTCCACTCAACCAGCCTTAATCAATACAATACATATTTAAATTACGAATATTTACACTACACTTAAAAGGTTCTCCAGCAATATGCTTCAGTTAAGTTTTAACGACTAGTAGACTACATATTTATTTAAATTTAGATAAACCTATAGGGTAAAGTAGTAACTTAATTTATGAGCTAATTTAATTCAATTAATTATAATTAATTTGAGATTTGAGATAGCTAGTAAAATGATGAAAATTAATGTAATAAAAGCTTACTAGAACTATGTTACAGGGAGAAAAAAAATTATATAAATCTAAAACATATTTATATAATGAGAATATTAATGTAATTGCCATTAGAGGTTTTGTAAATCTATTTAAAGAAATTAATGATGATAATAATAAGAATGGACAAATGTTAGTTTCATTATATGTAATAAGTATTAATCAGCAATTAATTTGTTAAGTAAGAATTTATGTAATTTTGACCTAATTGAAGTTATTGTCCAACAACCCCTTACATCACTCGGAAGCGAGTTCCAATTTCTAGCAACTGAAGCTGTATAAGATGAACATAAAGATGTCTTGTGGTAGGGTATAATGAGTAAATTATTATGATGAGATCTTGTACTTAGCTGATGATATGGGGATAAATTTTGAAAACGAGAAGCCAAATAGATTGGGGTAGCGGTGCACAGAATTTGAAATAAGAGAACAAGAGAATGCAGGGCTCGTCGATCGCTTAGCCTTAGCCAAGACAGAGTTTGGAAAGACGGGGAAACATGATCATACTTACGAATATTACAAATATAACGGACGCACGCATTATGCACACGTTGTAGCCTGCTGCTCAAATTTGCATTTAGGTTACTTAATATAATATCGCAGTAGTCGAAGTGTGGCATCACGAGTGTTTGTACAAGGATTAAATTTAATTAGATATTGCAATGTGTTTATTATTGTTTTATCGAGTACTTAGATAAAATTTTATTTAACTGCCTCTTTTGATATAATTATGAAAATTGTATCTGTATGTAATTACTTAAATCCGATTCAGTGTATGTTGGACTATGTAAACAAGTTTTAATCCTGGTTCAATGGAAGAGAAGGCCATATGACCTTAAATCTGCGAGGTTAAATAAAGCCAATATTATTATTATTATTATTATTATTATTATTATTATTATTATTATTATTATTATTATTATTACTTACTTACAAATGGCTTTTAAGGAACCCGAAGGTTCATTGCCGCCCTCACATAAGCCCGCCAGCGGTCCCTATCCTGTGCAAGATTAATCCAGTCTCTATCATCACCTCCCCCAAATCCATTTTAATATTATCCTCCTATCTACGTCTCGGCCTCCGTAAAGGTCCTTTTCCCTCCGGTCTCCCAACTAACTCTCTATATGCATTTCTGGATTCGCCCATACGTGCTACATGCCCTGCCCATCTCAAACGTCTGGATTTTAAGTTCCTAATTATGTCAGGTGAAGAATACAATGCGTGCAGTTCTGTGTTGTGTAACTTTCTCCATTCTCCTGTAACTTCATCCCGCTCAGCCCCAAATATTTTCCTAAGCATCTTATTCTCAAACACCCTTAACCTATGTTCCTCTCTCAGAGTGAGAGTCCAAGTTTCACAACCATACAGAACAACCGGTAATATATAATTATTTTATAAATTCTAACTTTCAGATTTTTGGACAGCAGACTGGATGTTAAGAGCTTCTCAACCGAATAATAACAAACATTTCCCATATTTATTCTGCGTTTAATTTCCTCCCGAGTGTCATTTATATTTGTTACTGTTGCTCCAAGATATTTGAATTTTTCCACCTCTTCGAAGGATAAATCTCCAATTATTATTATTATTATTATTATTATTATTATTATTATTATTATTATTATTATTATTATTATTATTATTATTATTATTATTATTATTTTCATCATATGCAATTTGAGTTTGACCCCAAACTGTTTATCGTTTTAATCTCATCCTTTCGGTATTAGTATTGAATGTATCCATGTAACTGATTAGTGTCTGTACTTATGTAAACTTTCTCCACGCGTTCGGCATTTAACGCAGAAATGATTCCGTAACGAGTTCTTGTTTGCTTTACGAAAGTTGTGGAAAATTCCGTTGCAGAATCTTCCTCTTAAATTTCTTCAAGCTGTACAATGCAGGAACGAAAATAGAGCTCTCCGCCCAAGGCGTTGCTGTCATTAAAACTCTGGCTATCCTAAGTCTTGAAGTTGACTCAGTGGCGAGGACACAAAAGGACATCTCCCGGCACGAGCTCCATTAAAAACGCTAGCCTAGCTCATGGAAATAGCAGGAAGACTGACATCTGTCGCTCTTATTCACAGTTCAGACTTAGATTGTCGTGTCTTAGCAACGAGTGTATGTAGTTTAAAAGTTCATGGAGAACTATTTAATTCAGCTATGTGTGAATTGGCAGGTAGACTACAACATTTAATTTCAAGTGCTCATTGGACGGAGTTACGCAATAATAGACAGGCTAATTTAACTGGGAAAAAAATCAAGAATGCGATACCTGAATTTTGCTGCTATTTTTAAGCAAAAATTCGTTTATTGCATAAAATTCAATTATTTATTTTGTTTGAAATATTAATTCAACTCCTGGTCTCTTATTAAAAACCGGTTAGCTCTTTTTGGTATTATTTGTGCTATTTTTTGTAATAGTAGACCCTATGAATGTAATAATACTTCTTGCATAAAATGTTCTATAAAAACAGATTTATTTCAATGGCCAATATCTCGAAACAGGTTTTCGGTGCTTGGATCACTATTGCTAATCACCCTCCCATTAAACTTGCCTTAAATATATAATAATAATAATAATAATAATAATAATAATAATAATAATAATAATAATAATAATAATAATAATAATCGCCAGGATCTGTTTGTTACGTAAGATGCCTGTGAAAACATCAAATTAGAACTAAGTATTTTTTCGACAAAATTTTAACTCTTTAAGAGGAGAGGACAGCACTTTTTTTTTTTGCAAAAGTAAGTAAAGTTAAAAAAAAATCTTTAAAATTCTTTGTAATATGTGTGGAATACATTGTATAACATTTTGTGGGTATTTGTGCCCTTATCGGATGTTGAGACGCCATTTTTAAACTTCCTTCCTGTCCACACCTGTGGAGTAACGGTCAGCGCGTCTGGCCGCGAAACCAGGTGGCCCGGGTTCGATTCCCGGTTGGGACAATTTACCTGGTTGAGGTTTTTTCCGGAGTTTTCCCTCAACCCAATATGAGCAAATGCTGGGTAACTTTCGGTGCTGGACCCCGGACTCATTTCACCGGCATTATCACCTTCATCTCATCCAGACGCTAAATAACCAAAGATGTTGATAAAGCGTCGTAAAATAACCTACTAAAAAAATTAAAAAAAAAAACTTCCTGCGATTTTTAAATTACACGGCCCCTTTGATTGTTGTTTCCAGTAACTTCATTTTTTGCTGCATTGCCAGACAAAAATGGGTATAATTTCTGAACTATTAAAGATATATGCATGACATTTAGAACACACATTCTATAGACTATTAGGAAACTTTTGTCTGTAACAGAATTTTGCTGATTGATTTGATTTTAAAAATATGTCTGTCTATCTGTAAAAAAGGAAATCAGAAAGTGTTATTAAATTTTAATTCTTTATTTTACAAATACAGAGACTAAAATCAAAATTCTGTTAGACAGTTTGTAGAGCTTGCTTTTACAAGTAAAATGTAAAATCTGTTTGAATATATCTTTAAAAATAGCTTAGATATATCGGTTTTAGTAAACTCCTGCATTGGGTATAAGTAGGCTATATTTTTTTGAAATCTTGGCCCCAAATAATTGTATTCAAAATATTTATGGTTGAGTTGCTGCAGCTATGAGCTCTCTACATACAAAAAATATATTTTACATCAAATAGGAAAAAGCGCTTTAAAAAATACCGTCCTCTCCCCTCAAGTTTTCATTATACTTTCAGCTTACGGTAAGCTAGACACGATGAGTATGTGAAGTACATATTATACTTGATTGTAATGTATCTTTATTGTCTTTGGAACGCATAATTGCTAGTGGTAACTGCTTTCATTGTAGTCTATGGACTGTTCTTTCAGACTTATCTATATTGCTCCCATTCAAAATAGAGCGTATTAATTTTATAAATAACTACGTACCATTCATAATGTCCAAATTCAGTTATGCATGGTTATACATAGTAATCGTTCTGAATTCGCAAATTAACATTTTTTCATGTTCAATTAATTATAATTGCAAATAACAGTTTGAAAATGGTTATGCTACAGCTTGAAGTTCCATAACGTTATTTTTATCTAATTAATTTGTTAAGATCTTCATAATCTCTGTATATACTGCGTGTGTTGAACCTCGTACTCAAAGTTACCACGGTAGATGTGGCAACGTGGTTCGCAACGCCTTTTCTTTGCATTTTTTCATTGTATACCTTAAAGATTTACGCTATGACTGTCACATAAGATATTTTATAATAATGATAGCCTAATAATAATAATAATAATATGGGAGATTGTTGTACTTTTAAACATTTTTCACATTTATTTATTTATTTTTTTTAATTTTGGGGAATGAAAGTTTTTAAATGAAAAAAATGCTTGAAATAATTATTGAAGATTCCTTTACAACTTCCTGCATGTATTTTCCTGTTTTACAGATCTATTAAGGAGGGGGAAAAATAAAATGAAGGGATATGTAATGTGTTCAAAGGTACAACAGGTTCATATTTCCGAGAACATACCCTCTTGTAAGTTGGAACACATGGAATATAGGTAGGAATATAGCTGTACAAACTGACAACCATATTTAAAATGTATTTGCCATCATAAACCAGAGCAGGCCTCTCTGATTGAGATTTTATTTTCTGGAGGAGCAACAACTGCTTCAACAGCTTTCTTCAAGGCATCCGGATCAATTGGGAGGTTCTTAACTCCAGACTTACTTCATGACATGATCTTAAAAAAAAAAAAAAAAAAAAAAAAAAACCGATAGTGTCGTGTACATTGGAACATGTTCCATGATACAAGATGTTGTGTGTTCAAAGGTACAAGAGGGTGCATGTTTAAAGAAATATGTCTCCGAAAACTAGAGATTCGAATAAATCATGGAAATTAAAATACGTTATTATTCTCCAGATGATAGGGAACACACTGTACTTGATTGATAGTAACAAATACAATCTGGTTTTGTGTTAGAAAATATATAACAATGAACGAAATGTTTACGTTTGGTATTAAAAAAATTAGTTTGTCCACAGAACTCACACTTTGCAGTAAATGAAACTGAAATTTCGACCAGAGCTATTTAGCGGCTTTCTCTACAATCTACTTCAGTTTGAGTCCTCTGAGTAGCAAGCGAAAATTTAAAAATAAAAAAAAAATGTTCAGAGTTAGGCCTTACACTGTGCTAAAGGTACAACAGTCTCCCCTAATAATAATAATAATAATAATAATAATAATAATAATAATAATAATAATAATAATAATAATAATAATAATAATAATAATCAAAGCTCGGAACTTGGGGACTTGTGTCTTTGCACGTGGCTAAGCGACCGGACTTCAATGTCAACAAACTCCCGCTTCCAGCACGGAGGTACTGTCAGGTCTGCTATAAAAGTGGTTTCTGGCTGAAGCAACATATTGATAGTATTGTGGTAGGTTGAAACACGTAATTTTATAGCATGTATATAATAAAAATAAACATCAGCAATATATCAAATTTACTGTTCTGCTCTGTACATTATATTACAGTGTATGACTACGAACATTCGAAGATTTTCGAACCCATAACTTCTTCGCCAGTGAGTTAAACATGATTTGAAACGAGAAAAACTTATTTCCACGTCACATGAAATGACGGGAGCAAACTTAAAATAAATGTTTTAACTGTCACTGTTTTGTTCGATTTTCAGCAGTTGCTAGCTGATCTCTTATCTGAGAAAGATAAGTATATCGTAATTTTTTCTTGAAAATAGTTTTCAATTTGTGTGTCACTACTAAGGCAGATCCCTCTACGACTTGATCCATGGCTATGGACAAATTTTCCACCAATTTAAGGGACTGCAATGTCTTTCAATGAATGCCGTTTCCAGCCTTTAGTTTGCATGTGGCACAACTTACAAAATATAAACTCTCCATTCGTAGAAAATAATGTATCTCCTCCGAATTTCTCCACGAAATTCTGTACCTAAAATTTAAAAAATGTATTTTCAAACTTCTATAATACCCATTCGAATAACACGTATTTTCTAATTCCTCTAACAGACCGTTTATTTGTAATTCTCTGATTGTCATTGGCTTCAACATGACACAGTTTCCTCGTGCGTAGATGTGACCACTTTCTTAGTACACACGACTGTCCTTGAGAGCTTACAGCGTGAGCTTTGTATACGCTGTACCTGTAACCTTACTCATGCACACGACACACAAGTCCCCAAGTTCCGAGCTTTGATAATAATGTAGGTAGATTTTTCATAAAACAAAATGATGTTTTTCACACAAGTATCGAAAATAGGTATACTGGCAACGTTGCTGTTATGCAATTCGTATTCGTGTTAGAGCCACAAGGTCAGTTTGTAAAGGATTGTTAATTTTAAATGGCAGACTTCTGAATGTGATAGTAATAGACGACTGAAGCGTGTGTTATTGCTTGCATTATTTTTGTATGTTCCGTCGCTGAATAACGCGTGCACTTTCCAACCGTGCGATTCACAACTCGAACCCCGGAGTAGGCGGAGATCGATTTACTATTTACTAAATCATGGCTCATGAGGCTTGTGTATGCTATTGCTAACTGGGATTGAAATAAGCGGAGTAAGAAATTAGTTTCTTTTAATATAACTTTTTGTGCAATCGTGATGGAATGAGATGCGTGCTTAGTGTGCTGCCCTATTAAGTCGGCTACACCGTCCGCCATATGGATTTCTCTCCAGCCATAAAATCCGTATACCATATCACTGTGGTGGTCGGCTCACATCTGTATCAGTCATGTCCACATCGGACAAAAGGGTTTCTGTGCCCCTTCAGCAGATCTATAAATGAATGAATGAATGAATGAATGAATGAATGAATGAATGAGTGAATAAATTTAGCCATTTTGTCCCTTAAAGGGCATGGCCTTCTAAAAGAGGGGTGCTCATTGTTTCTCGCCTGGTGAGCCATTGCAGGTGAAGTACATTATTGAATGTTTACACTCCTTTACCACTTTAGTTTTCGTAACATATTATCTTTACACTTTTACACTCTTAATTGTTGGTTGTTGTTACACAACGTCCCAGTTCTTTCCACTGATTTCTATCTTTTGCTTTGCTTGACCACTCGTTTCCTGCTGTTGCCACTTTCAAATTTGCCTATAGGAGCCTTGGTTTTCCTTGGCTTCTCTTTCCTATGCGTGGGTCCCACATGATGACCGCGTGGGTCCATCTTGACTGCTCCATTTTTGCCACGTGGCCTCCCCACTTCGTTATCCTGGCTCGTTCTGCTGCGTCAGCTATGTTGGTCATTTTTTGTAGGTTGACGTTTGAGATTCTGTCTTAGTTATGCATGTTTGGATCATTGAATATTGTAAGTTAGTACCCATGTTTGACATCTATAGAATTGCAAATCTATGAGTAGTCTAGAATCCACAAACACTCTCATCCATAGGGTTGCCAACTCTCCCGTATTTCCCAGGATCTCCCCTATTTTTAACAATCTCCCGACTCCCGTATTTTCCTTCTCTTATAGCCTTTTTCTCCCTTATTTTTGCATAATGTAACAATTTATTTGAAACATTTAATTTTTACGTGGTTGAAGGTGATTTATGTGATGGATTCTGTTGTTCCAGAGATGCTCTGAAATGTGCAGTCTCTATAGAAAGTAATACTTGCCAGAAATAGTTTCAGGACTCACTAGTTTAAAATTATATCTGCCATCGCCGAGATTTGAACTCTGGTCCGTGATGTCATAAGCTAACGCTCAGCCAACTGAGTACCAAGAGGCTCCATTTGACTGTAATGTGAGCTCTTATATCAGGTATGCTCAAAATTCTAAAAGCGCCGATTACACGGATGATGCTGCACTGCATAACATACACAGTGTACGGACTGGGCTCCGCAACTACATTGCAGCACCGCCCGTGGCATAGTTCTTACACTCTTACAGATACGGATAATAAACTGAATTTGAAAAAGGAAATAGTATTTCACTGTAATAGTCAGTTATTACATTATTTATTAAACATAGATAATGTTATTTCCTTATTCCATACTTTGCGGTCTATTCAACATGTGCGTTCTTTTCTGCAAGTAATCGGAAGTCTATTTCCAACGAATTTACTGCATTGCGTAGCTGGCTCAAAAGATTCCTATCTGTTAATCGAAATCTATGTTTCGATTTAGCAACCTTCATCCTCGAAAATAATTGTTCGCATACATATGTCGAGGCGACGGTAGCTAACATAGTGGCAGCGAATAAGCTCATCTTGGGATATTTCATTTTGTTCATTATTTTAACAATTATATGCTTGTGAAGTCATATTCCCTGCATTTAGTTCTGAATTCTATGTTACTTTGTAGATCAATTAACTCGTCCTGGAACTGCATTCTCACGGATTGTACTAAATTTACTATGAAAGGATTAACAAAAAGACTAATATCACTCTCCATACGTTCAAAATCACTAAGCTACACAGATATAATTAACTTTATTTTGTTCAGGCACCATACATCTCTTTACAAGTTCACCATCCGTGAAGGGTTTTAGTGCCTTAGCTAATTCCCAACATGCTACATAACTTGCTGCTAAACATAGACTCTGAATTGCAATGTTTGGCCTTTGATGAAGCTCTTTCAATTCTTGAAGCTGTAGTGGACGTTGCACCCCTGAAAAATTATTTTATCAAAACATTTCTGGTGGAATAAAATTACTACAATAGCACTAATAATAATAATAATAACGTTGGTATATGGATACATATTACAGAAGACAGCTTCCCTGTCACTTCGGCATGTTCTGGATGGCAGAGCCTATAATGTCGTTTTATGTTGCTCAGTAGTATTCCTGACAGTACCTTATCACCAGGCTTCGAGACTTCGGACCCGATAGAGCAGTTCAGTGGGAAATCTGCATAACGACGTACTGAGTATAGTGGTAAAGCGTACAGTGATGGGAGTACTGTAGAATGAATGACAACAAATACGCAAAGGAAAACGCTCTGGATTTGAAGGTTCTGATGAATAATTTGGTTTTCATACAAAACCATTTTCAAACTGTCTGAAACTATTACAGGGTTAGAAAAGTCAGAGCAAGAGATGCCGGAAGCCCTCAAATTGATTGAGGAAATGACACAGAGAATTAATGAGACACCAAGTACACCGGTTACTGAACGTGTAAAACAGAAGTGGAAATCAATTTTATGTAAAAATAACGGATATGGAACATTGTGTAATATAAACAGCAAATTAGTGGACATAGAGTCACCCGAGAATAAAGGACTGTCTCCTAAAGACTGCAATGATGTTAGGTTTTTTTCGTTTTGCTCCTATAAAGTCATGCGACGTAGAGTGCAGCTTTTCACAGTACAAACTGTGTTTGGTAGACATCTGAAAAAGATTTACGTTTGAGACACTGAAAATGTATCTTGCAGTACATTGCAATTCGGTACTGTAACTGCACTTCTAAAGACGACCAATAGGTTAAATGAAGAAATTAAAACTGCTACATGTTTATTTCCACCATTAACACTGTGTATAATTAAACAGAAATGCTGCTTATAAAAGACAAGAGAATAAGTGCTTTTCACATTCTTTTGACATTGTCATTGTGTAATGTATATTTACTTTCAGAATGTACATATGTGTGCGTTTTCCCATATTACTGTACTCTATTCTAAATAGCAACGTTGTTACCTCAACACATCTCTACCTTTCACTACCTGCAGCGAGTCAACAACCTATAGTACAAGCACAGTAAACTTATTGTATCGGGTCCAAAGTCTCGAAGCCTGCTTATAACATAGTAAACACTTTACGTTTTCACCCAACGCTAAAAAAAAAAAAAAGTCTTCCTCCCAAACTGTACGGAATGATCGTTTGCTTACAGAAGGTTTTGACTGTCTTTGTCCCGCAATGTTACTAAGTACTTGAACTGCCTTCCGCAGTCATCCGTCGGGCTTCGAACGAGGAACAGCACGCTCTGCATTGGAAGATTGTGATTACAGAACGTAATCGGGAGTCAGAAAATGAGCATACCTGGCTTATACAGACATATCATTTTATTTTTACTAAAATTTTTAATATTAACCTGGCTATACCATTGGATCAACGCTGTTTGTTACCCCCCTTCCACGACTGGAGTTCGATGATACTGGCGTAAAATACAAACAAACCACTTTACTAGGTATAGGAGGGAAGAAAAGTAGTTCATCCATTTAGGTAAACTAGGAAATATCGCGCTTTTGAGTTTGATAATTTTCATTAGGTTTTTGTTTAATCAAAATACAGTGCAGTATTAACAATGAGTGTTTTTACTCACGAACTGAGCTATCCATTTGGACGTATTCATTATGCAGTGTATAGCTATTATACTGTCTACAGCACATTAGCGTACAATATAGAGAATGAAATTAAATTGAAAAATAATCATAATATGGATATTTAAACACATTTTTGAAAATGATGGCAGTTCATTTCGATACAGACTTCAGTTCTAATATGCATATTAACGCACTGTAGACTGCTGTACCTAATCCCAATTACCAGTTTCGTCCTTCGTACTAGTAACTCATGTTGAAATAATTCTGTACCTACTCTATAAAAGAGTACCTTACGTGCTGTAAATTGAATCTTCACTTCTGTCCGATCCGAAAAGATAAAATTACTCAGACATACTATCTACTGTTCGTCCAAGCGGTTATGTCGTAGAAAGGGAGGAAATCACGTGACAGTTAATTACTTAACGAGGCACTTTTATTTAAGTTATTCTAAACAGTTGTATAATATTACGCAGACGTCAAATTCCTAACAGAAATTAATGTTCTCTGAAAAGAGCTAAGACAGCCCAGCCACTTGCTGGCGAATAAAAGCTGGTGGGGGGAACCGGGATACGACATAGGCAAATGGACGACAGTATCTGTGCGAAAATGATTCAATATTGAAAGCTCTGTCCTCACTGGAAAACGCGAACATATTTTTGGAACGTACTGTTTACTATGACCGTAAGGCTATTTATTTATTTATTTATTTAAAAAACTTCCTCAAATTAGAGGCTGCCATTAGACAAAGCATACGAAACAATACAACAACAAAATAGAAGATGAGAACTAAAAGAGTAAGAAAAAAGGCAAACAAATACACAAGCAATGGCAGTTTACAGAAGAAAAAACAAATTTCAAGTAAAGAATCAATGAAAGCTAAGAAGGAAAAAGAAAAATAATGGTGCGTCAATTTTTTTTCCAAACACTGAATTAGAGTCCATATACGTGGTTCCGTAAAAGTCTGACTGACTCTTTAATTATGAGGAGGGCCAGTTCGTTCAGAAAATATTTGTGCAGTCCTAGGGTCTTACAGAATTGAGAAGAGAAGTTGGGTATCGTTCCTCTTGCTCCAAACATCAATCCCGTAACACTGATATCGTGAAGTTGGTATTTATCTTTATAATACGGGATGGTTGGAACGTAGATTGCTCGTTTCTCCTCATGTACGTCTTCGGGCTGTCCTTTACGTTTCAAACCTGATGGTGGGGTCGATTATCATACCCTGAGACAGGGATTCGCTAATGGCGATTATGTCAATGCGTCTGTTACTGCCATTGTCGGCGGTTCCGTGGACTGTATATGCGGTCTTGGATCTGGGTCGAGGACGGTTGAACTTCATTAGTAGAAGAGGTGGGAGTGAAGTACATTCAAAGACTCAGGTACAATATAAATTGAAGTAAAAATAAAATGATGTCCCTGTATTTATCTATTCCTATATGAAAGAAGAAAAGAGAGTGGTACAGTGTCTATCAGTCTTATTCGTACAGGTGAAAATATGTAACAACTTTGGTGATAAGACACATGAAATGAAGGTATTACATTTCTCTTTGAAAATTCTGTTCAGTAGCATTATGAATACAAATAAAACAAAAAGTAAATTCCATATATATAATAAACACGTAAATAAACGAAATTTAACAAAATATATAATTTCTCTACCTGTCATTTCTATTCGTACAGTTAGTAACAAAATTAAATAACTCATAAATAACATAAACAATTACGTTCTAATACCTAGTTGCATATCCTCTGGCTTTGATCACTTCCTGACACCTTCTCTGCATGGAATTTACCAACGTTTTACATTGCAGCGGAGTGAAATTTCACCATTCTTCCAGCACAACAGTTTTGAGGTGTTCTTTGGACGAAATTGTATTTTTATGTATCTTTTCCTTAAGTTTGGACCACAAATGCTTCATGGGATTCAGATCGGGTGACTGAGGAGGAGTATGGAGTTGTTTCGGGACGTTCCACATCAACCAGTGTTTGTTCATTTCGGTCGTATGTTTGCTGTCGTTGTCTTGTTGGAAAATGTAGACAGACGGCAAATCCATTTTATTGCACTTTCCTTGACATTATTTTTCAAGATGTTGTTATAGACTACATTGTCCATAATTGCACCAATTAAGTCGATGTTACTCACGCCTTTCGAAGACTTATAGCACCAAATCATTATGACGCCACCTCCATGTTTCACAGTGGGAAGATTGTTATCCACTTTATCGGCCTCATTCTTCTTTTTCCACACTCTATGGGCACCATCGGATCCGAAAAGATTAATCTTGGTCTCATTACTATCCCAAAATTCTTGCTCCTAATTTACGTGAACTTCAGGAAATTTATTTCTTAAAGCTCGATTTTTTCTACTTACAAAGGACCTTTTTCTTATCCTTCTACCATGAAATCCATATTTATATAGGACACGCCGCACCGTTGTTGCACTAACAGTCTTCCTTGTGGTTTTTGTCATGAGAGAACGTGGTTTCGGCACACTTAACCGTGGATTTGATTTTATCTGTCTTATTTTAAACCTTTTTCCCCCTCTCATTTAGTATTTTTTCTTTCGGTTTTCTCTTCTGATTTGCAGTAAATCCACGGTATTTGAATTTATTAACCACGTATTGTATCGTGGTATGACTTTTGTTTACTATATTGGCTATTCTCCGTAAAGAATACTAACCTTTAAGAGCCAGTCTAATTATCGTCTTCTTTAGCTGGGCACGGAGTTCCTTCGACTTGCCCATTTTGAACAGAACTGACTGCTGAAGCAAAACAAACCCTAGAGCACGCGGTAATGCACACTCGTTGTTACCATTAAGACACGGCACCCCCGAATAAGTCAAAATTACTCAAGTGTACGAATATAAATGACATACCAGTGATGTCAATCAGAGCGTATATGCGCTACGAGAACGCTTGCGCTACTGGAGCAGGCAGAGCGCGCCAGCTACGAATACGGACTTCAGTGAGGGTTGTACAGTTGGCATTAATCATCGTATAACAAGTTCCAGGTCGAATGGGCACTGCAGTTCCTATTAGAGATGGGTAAAAAATAACACAACAGTTATTTTGGAACTGTTCCGGTCTCGGAACTGTTGCAAAAATGAACAGTAGGTCGGAACCTCCTGTTCCGAAATAACAGTGTTCCGACTCCGAGCTGCTCACTTGCCCAGCTGTTGCGGGCTCGCAGTACCGCGTTGCACAAGGTATGTTCCGACTCCGAGATAACAGTCGGAACGTCGGAGCTCGTTCCGATGAACCAATGACAGCTGCGGTTACACTGTTCTCGTTGTTCTTTATGTTATACTTGGAACTGCGTTGGATGAAGTTGGTACTTGAAACTCTCACGTGGTTGGAGGGGGGCGCATGGAAATTGAAATCCTTGCGGTGGCGCGAACTTTAATATCAACATTTGTAAGACTGGCCAATCATCTGTAATGTTATAGTAAGTATTTAATAATCTGTAATATTCATTCCCGCTTTATGGTTTATTTCACCATTAGTTGACTAATTCTGTTTTATAAACATTCTACAAAGTCATAAAGTACGCATACTATTATTAATTCATTGATCAGCTGATTCTATACAAAGGTTAAAGTCGTAAATGGTAATGAGTGGTTTAGTTACAATGTCTATATGTCGTTTGTTGAGGTTAAGTCTGACAAGCACAAGTTTTTGTGCTATCTTCTCTGTTATCAAAGAACGACAAAAATGTTGTAGCATTATTTGTTGGAAACTACCCATATAAGTACTGATTTGGAGAGCGAGGTTTAATGCGAAGTTTAAATTACACTTTGGTAAAGATGCGATTCCAACATTTTACTAACCCACTGCGGGGTTTCCAGGTTTCAGTACTGCCAATATATATCTTTTTTATTTATGAAATTGTAATATTTATTATTATTATTATTATTATTATTATTATTATTATCATTATTATTATAACTGTGCATTAAGAAAAGTAAAAATAAAAATTAATGATTTGTTTTTTTTTATTATGTAATAGAGAGAATAGAAATTACATACCATATGTTTTAAATGTTATGTTATTTTTTTTTAGTTGGCTACCATGTCTTTATAACTTTATGTACGAAAACAAAGTGTTGTATTCTGTCCTTGTAGTCAACAGCTGTGTAATTACTGACATTAAGCTTTTGAGTTCTGTCCGCATGCACAACAATTTTCCAAAATCGATTCGAATGTGCATTGCAGTGCCATCTATAGATAAGAATGTGTACTATGTCATGCCTATGAGTGCTCCAGTGTGAGATTCATGGTGAAGAGGGAGGGTACTGTACCGTTCGTTTGAACGACTCAACGACTCCGACTCATCACCACTGGTGACTGTTACTTCGGAACTGTTATTTGGAACATAGTATTTTTTCGGAACCGGAACCGTCGGAACTGTTCCGGGAAAAGAACAACTTCGCCCATCACTAGTTCCTATGCAAGGAACAGGAAGGAGATAATACAGTGCTTAATATGTGGACAACATACGATTAGTAAGAAAAGCAGCATACAGCGACATTATTCAACATACAATGAACAAACATACAGAGATATCGAGGGGGAAGAACGATTAAAATTATTAGACACATTACAGACTACCGTAAGTGCAAATATCTAGATTATTTACTATGTAGCAATTAATTTATTATTTCTTTATTGAGGGTCCTTACAGGGAGTTATCCCCAATTACAAGGACACCAACATAAAGAAATACAAACAACAAATTAAAAACAAATGATTCATAAACATGTGCTGTAAACACAAAGTTTACAAATGTTCGGTGTATATACTAATGTGATAAACTTCTAATTTCCAAATACGTAAACTGAATTGACAGATGTATAGGGCTACATAACAAAAAAATCAAGTACAGTTGTTAAAGAGGTATTCAATCGAAGACAGTCCTGTAGGCCTAAATAAATAGTGTTCAAATTTAATGTATGGGCTATTCCATCTCAAATCGACCGAAATATAGAGAAAATTGACCTTGCATTTTTTAAATGCAATGAAACTTTTTCTGTCCGTTGACAACTGTGATAAAATGCTTTGTGCAAAGTTTGAGGCATCAGAACTTCATAGTGTTTAAATTAAAAAATATTTTAATTTATCGTATTTTCAAAAATTAGCAACTTTAAACTGTTGTGGCTCCGAAACCCTTTCACCCAATGATAAAAATCATGGTTTATTTTGATGCTGAGAAATTAAAGTTTATATTGACATGTAAACAGTTTTTCTTACTTTTTATGGAAATGGAGAAATTTAGATTTTTCTTCATTAAGACGCCTTTGCCCACGAAAAAATATTTTTAAATTATATGGTTAGATTCCGCATTGAAAGTACAAATAAACACATATTTTTTACTGGTGCACCGTTGAAAAGAAAGTATTGAAAATATCAAATAAAGAAAATAAATAGTACGCGCGTGAACTAACCAGCTGACTGTGAGGCGGGACCTAGCAGAGACAAGCAAAGCCAGGAGACAAAACACGTGATGTTTCGTCTAGTAGCGCATAGCTGGGCTAGCTTTATCACAAGTTTTCATAAACACAGGAGTAAAGTGACGTCCAACGCTCGCTTATCTCCAGTGCGTGCGGTATATACTGCTCCGTTCAAGTCTAGGCGTGTGAAAATAATTCCCTTTGTCCGCCCCTGCGTCTTGCTCTTATCTGTGTTTACGGCATCCCACTCCAGCACTTAAGCACGGGAAGGAATCGAACGTCCGTTATGCGCTCTTTCTTTGACATCACCGACATACAGTTTTACTTTCAAAGTAATGTATTTATTAATATTTTTGTTAATTAGAGCTTAAAATAAAAACTGGTTGTAAATTAACGTTCCAAGAAATGGTTTTAAAGCATGGTACACTACTATTAGTATACGAGTATAATTATTTTGTACATAATGTTGTCTTATTAGTTTAAATTAGATACAGTGGCTCCCATAAATATTCGGTTCGTGATTGATTTTACAGTATTTTGCTATTGTTGTTTTGTTCTGTGTTCAAGCGAACCTGCATTTCCTTGCAAATACATTATTTAAACACTTTGTACATAACGTTAAATAATTTACATCGAAAGTTTAATATTCACGATGTAATAACAAATAATCGGCAAGTACCATCAAAGTTCACTCTCTTTAATATTCGGTTTTGATTTCTTTGCTTTCAATCTAATTCACGTTTTCCGTTGACATCATTGTAGGGTTCAGTAGCGAACGTGCAATCATTCTGTCTACACGTTGTGCACAACCCTGGCGAGGTTGGATTAGTCTACAGGTCGTCAAATCGGTCGCAAAGGAAACAACACAACTTTTGTGATCTATCATGAAGAAGAGGGGCTAAAATACACAAAAATAGCCAAAATATTAGTGTGAATAAGAATACAGTCGGGATATAGTGGGAAGAGACAGAAACGAAGGCAGAATCGAGTCCATACCACAGAAAGGGCAGCCAAAAAAATTAACTGAACGAGAAGACCATTCCATCCTGAAGAAAATAAAAGAAAATCTTCGACTAAATGCAACGAAACTTGCAGCATGTGTTCTTGAGGAGTTTAGCAAGCAGGTAGGTGCCGAAATAATTCGAAGAGATTTGAGGAAAGAGTGGTTTAATGGGAGAGTATGTAGGACAAAACCTTACATAAATGAAATAAATAAAAGGATGCGGCTTCAGTTCGCAAGGGAACATGTCCACAAAGAGGAAAACTGGTGGGACGTTGTGATGTTTGCTGATGAAAGCAAATTTAACGTCTTCAGGTCGGATGGACAACAGTACGTGTGGTATAAGAAAAATGAAGATCTCGGAAAAAAAGAATCTGTTGCGAACAATGAAACACGGTGTGGGCAACGTCATGGTATGGAATTGTATGGCTGCAGGTGGAGTTGGTGAACTTGTTTTCGTAGAAAAAGAATGGATCAGCAGCATGTGTATTTGGACATTATTAGAAATAATTTAAAATGAAATGGAGAGAGCTAGGGGTTAAAGACAGTTTCAAGTACTATCAGGACAATGATCCTAAACACACAGCTGTAAAAGTGCATTTATGGCTTCTATACAACTGTCCGAACCCCAGCACAATCACCGGATTTAAATCCGATTGAGATTCTGCGGAAGAACCTTAATCGCAATATAGACAAATTTCTATCACTTCCAAGACAGAACTGAAACGGAGATTAACGGAAGAATGGAGGAAAATTAGTCCCCAATTTACTACGAAGTTATCCAGGAGCATGCCAAGGCGTTTGAGGGCTGTTTTGAGGCAAAAGGGGTGTTCAACAAAATACTGAATTGAACAAACCGAATATTAATGAGGCACTATGTTCTATCAGAAATAATGTAATAATTTTTATAATTTTTTATTATGCAACAGAGAAGATGTTTTTCATTTTGTTGTAATTCTATGTAATTTTACGGAGAGTATAATTTTAAGTTTATTATAGTGCACATTTTTACTTTCACTAATTTTTTTGAAAATAACTAGTGTATTTATTTTAATCTTACATGCCAGTCAAACCGAATATTAATGGGAGCCACTGTATGTACGAATAAGGATGATAGACACTGTAGTAATGGACGGATAGCCGGTTTCGATCAGTGTCTTGAGAAAGAGAGTTGCCTCGGTTACCTAGGACAGGCAGTGCCGCATTCTGCACTGCAGCGCCCGCCACGCAGGCTGTGGGTCGATCCTGGAGGTCCACTGACCGCCCCTCCCGCTGGGGCATCCGCTCGCTCTCTCGGTTTTACGTGCGGAGCCGAAGACTGCATAAATCATAACACCCGTGAGAAGGAGTGGGTGGAGGAGCACAACAAGTCCTGTTGTTCACGGGCATTTTTCCTTGTCTGACACGACATTTTGGAAATTCACTCACGTAACAACGGGGATACAGTTACCACTCACTCACACGGTGTTTCCAAAACAAGATTCCCTGACGTCAACGTGTGATTGCAGTAATTTTCGTAAACATTCCTTCATAAAAGAACATCTACTTGAAGGATTTAGTAAAGAACTGTTTTCAGACCGTGGGAGGAGTGATAGTACTTACTTACTTACTTACAAATGGCTTTTAAGGAACCCGAAGGTTCATTGCCACCCTCACATAAGCCCGCCATCCTTCCCTATCCTGTGCAAGATTAATCCAGTCTCTATCATCATATCCCACCTCCCTCAAATCCATTTTAATATTATCTTCCCATCTACGTCTCGGCCTCCCTAAAGGTCTTTTTCCCTCCGGTCTCCCAACTAACACTCTATATGCATTTCTGGATTAGCCCATACGTGCTACATGCTCTGCCCATCTCAAACGTCTGTATTTAATGTTCCTAATTATGTCAGGTGAAGAATACAATGCGTGCAGTTCTGTGTTGTGTAACTTTCTCCATTCTCCTGTAACTTCATCCCGCTTAGCCCCAAATATTTTCCTACGCATCTTATTCTCAAACACCCTTAACCTATGTTCCTCTCTCAGAGTGAGAGTTCAAGTTTCACAACCATACAGAACAACCGGTAATATAACTATTTTATAAATTCTAACTTTCAGATTTTTTGACAGATGATAAAAGCTTCTCAACCGAATAATAATAGGCATTTCCCATATTTATTCTGCATTTAATTTCCTCCCGAGTGTCATTTATATTTGTTACTGTTGCTCCAAGATATTTGAATTTTTCCACCCCTTCGAAGGATAAATCTCCAATTTTTATATTTCCATTTCGTACAATATTCTGGTCACGAGACATAATCATATACTTTGTCTTTTCGGGATTGTGATAGTACAGGGACATCAATTTATTTTTACTAACATTTTTAATATTAACCTAGCTATACCTTTGGATTAACGATTTAGAACCGGAAACACCGTTTGCTAACCCCTTCCACGATTGGAGTTCGATGATACTGGCGTAAAATACAAACAAATCACTTTACTAGGTATAGGAGGGAAGAAAAGTAGTTCATCCATTTACGTACCGGTAAACTAGGAAATGCAGTGATTTTGAGTTTGATAATTTTCATTAAGTTCTTGTTTAATCAAAATACAGTACTGTATTAACAATGAGTGTATTTACTCACGAACTGAGCTATCCATTTGGACGTATTCATTATGCAGTGTATATTATACTGTCTAAAGCACATTAGCGTACAATATAGAGAATGAAGTTAAATTGAAAAATAATCATAATATGAATATTTAAACACATTTTTGAAAATGGTGGCCGTTCATTTCGATACAGGCTTCAGTTCATTTGTGCATATTATTGCACTATAGACTATTGTACCTAATTCCAATTACCAGTTTCGTCCTTCGTACTAGTAACTCATATTGAAATAATTCTGAACCTACTCTATAAAAGAGTACCTTACGTACTGTAAATTGAATCTTCACTTCTGCCCGATCCGAAAAATAAAATTACTCAAATGCTATCTACTGTCCGTCCAAGTGGTTTTATCCCAGGTTCGTAGAAAGGGGGAAAATCACGTGTCAGTTAATTACTTAAAGAGGCCCTTTTATTTAAGTTAGTTTAAACAGTTGTATAATATTACGTAGACGTCCAATGCCTAATAAAAATTAATGTTTTCAGGAATGAGTTAAGATATCACAGTTACTGAGCCTAGCCTTTGCAGAGGGGCGAGCAGAAGCGGGTGGGAAAAAGCGGGATGCGACGTAGGCAAACGGACGACAGTACCTATGCGAAAATATGATTCAATATTGAAAGTTCTTTTGTCACTGGAAAACGCGAACATATTTCTGCAACGTATTATACTCACTAAAGTACTGTTTACTGACGACTTTGACTGCATACGCGGCCTTGGTTCTGTGTGGAGGTCGGTAGGAAGTTTACTAGTAGAAGGGGTGGGAGTGAAGTACATTCAAAAACTCAGGTACAATAAAAATTGAAGTAAAAATAAAATGATGTCCCGTAGAAGGAAGAAGAATAAAGTGCATAAGATTTGCTGATATGACTTTGTAATAGAAGAGAAGATTATACCAAGGAATATGCTACTGCATCCAAATGACTATGAAATGAAGATAAATGCAAATAGGACTAAGACCATTGTCGTAGGAAGAAAAGTAAAGTAAAAAGTAAAAACTTGCGAATCCTAAATGAGGCAGTAGAGCAAGTGAACAGCTTCAAATACTTGAGGTGTACTACAGGGACATCATTTTATTTTTACTTCAATTTTTATTGTACCTGAGTTTTTGAATGTACTTCACTCCCACCCCTTCTACTAGTAAACTTCCAACCGTTCACGACACAGAGCCGAGGGCACGTAAGCAGTACTGAGTTAGTGAGTATAGTACGTTCCAGAAATATGTTCGCGTTTTCCAGTGACGAAAGAGCTTTCAACATTGCATCATATTTCCGTACAGGTACTGTCGTCCGTTTGCCTAAGTCGCATCCCGATTTCCCCCACCTGCTTCTGTTCGCCCCTCTGTTAAGTCTAGTGGCTGGGCTGTCTTAGGTCTTTTCTAAAAACATTTATTTCTGTTAGGAATTGGACGTCTACGTAATAATATACAAGTGTTTAAAATAACTTAAATAAAAGGGCCTCGTTAAGTAATTAACTGTCACGTGATTTCCCCCCCCCTCCTTTCTACGACCCTGCGACAAAACCACTTGAACGGACAGTAGATGGCATTTCTGAGTAATTTTATCTTTTCGGATCGGGCAGAAGTGAAGATTGAATTAACAGTACGTAAGGTACTCTTTTATAGAGTAGGTACAGAATTATTTCAACATGAGTTACTCGTACGAAGGACGAAACTGGTAATTTGAATTAGGTACAATAATCTATAGTGCGATAATATGCAGAAAAGAACTGAAGCCTGTATCGAAATGAACGGCCACCATTTTCAAATTTTTGTTTAAATATCCATATTATGATTATTTTTCAATTTAACTTCATTCCCTATATTGTACGCTAATGTGCTGTAGACAGTATAATATACACTGCATAATTAATACGTCCGAATGGATAGCTCAATTCGGGAGTAAAAACACTAAGTGTTAATGCAGTACTGTATTTTGATTAAACAAAAACCTAATGAAAATTATCAAACTCAAAATCGCGATATTTCCTAGTTTACATAAATGGATGAACTACTTTTCTTCCCTCCTATACCTGGTAAAGTGATTTGTATTGTACGCCAGTATCATCGAACTCCAGTCGTGGAAGGGGTAGCAAACGGTGTTTCTTGTTTTAATCGTTAATAGAAAGGTATAGCCAGGTTGATATTAAAAATGTTAGTAAAAATAAAATGATGGCCTTGTATAATCAGTAACATGAGCTGCTGCCAAGAAGTCAAAAGGAGAATAGCAATGGCAAAGGAAGCTTTTAATAGAAAAAGGAGCATCTTCTGCGGACCTCTGAAAAAAAAAAAACTAAGGAAGAGACAAGTGAAGTGCCTTGTATGGAATGTGACATTGTATAGGGCAGAAACATGGATATTACGACGAAGTGAAGACAAACGAATAGAAGCATTTGAAATGTGGATATGGAGAAGAATGGAACGTGTGAAGTAGACAGACAGAATAAGAAATGAAACTGTGTTGGAAAAATGGGTGAAGAAAGAATGATGCTGAAACTGATCAGGAAGAGGAAAAGAAATTGGTTGGGTCACTGGTTGAGAAGAAACTGACTACTGAAGGATACACTGGAAGGAATGGGAACGGGAGAAGAGTTCGGGGTAGAAGAAAATATCAGATTATAGACGACATTAAGATATATGGATCATATTATGAAGAGACAAAGAGGAAGGCAGAAAATAGAAACGATTGGAGTAAGCTGGGTTTGCAGTGAAAGACCTGCCCTTGGGAAGAACACTGAAAAAAAGAAAGACTATCCTAAGTCTTGATGACTCAGTGGCGAGGATACAAAAGGACATCCCCCGTCACGGGCTCCATTAAAAACGCTAGCCTAGCGCTTGAAAATGGCAGGAAGACTCACATCTGTCCTTTAAATATAGATAGTATGCACACTTTGAAATGTTGCATGTACCATAATTACTTTTGCCACATTTCTCCAATTCGTCCCGTCGTTTTCGTGTTGCCAGTACTGGCATTATCACCACCACCACTACACAATATGTTCATGAACATGATCATGATGATGATGATCGCATCGTATCGTATCGTGCCTCATCAGTTGTGAGAATAGTTAGATCACGCTCTCCATAGTTTGATCACTGGCCCGTTCCGTCCTCACTGGTGAGGAATAATGCTATTGTAGACATTGACAGTTACCTGATCATTTGTCCGAATGAGGACATGGATAGCAATTCAGACAGCGTAAGGTAACAGTCCGTAAAGGACAGAGATAACCTCATCTTCCTTCGCCTTGAATAGAACCGATAACTGTTGGGTTTATAGGCATACGCAATTTGAACATTTCGCTACGCTGGGAAATTTGTAGGGAAAATAAATATAATATTAATTTTATGCTTATTACAACATCTACAGTACAATATATTTATTACTACTGCTTCTATTATACCTACTATTTACTATTGTCACTGGTACTACTACTATTGCTGCTGCTGCTGCTACTACTACTACTACTACTACTACTACTACTACTATTACTACTACTACTACTACTACTACTACTACTACTACTACTACTACTACTACTACTACTACTACTACTACTACTACATGTTCTTTTTCTTTGCATTAAATTAAGAAAATTTATTCACTATTTTGATTTCCTACGAAATTACTTAACTATCCATTTTACGAATGATTTACCTCGCATTAGTACAAGCTATATTACAATATGACAGCCATGGCGAAAATGTGACTCGCGAGCACATTGTGGCTCGCAATGATAGCTATGCATTTCTCTTGCTTTCTACCTCCCACAACCCCACCCTCTCACTCACTGGAGTCAAACTCCGTTCCATTTGTATTTGTCTTTGACCTGCGAGTGGCGTATCGTCGCAATGTCTCTCTCGAAACCATGTACCTCTACAAAAACGAAAGTTTCAAGTAGGTTGGGTTTTTCCGAGGTTTCCCCCACCGAAAAGGCAAATGCCGGGTAATATTTTGGCGAATCCTCGGACCTCATCTCATCTCACTACATCTCGCGAAAATATAAAAAAAAAAAAATGTAAAAAAAATTGTACAAAATTGTAAAAATTGCAGAAAATTACTAAATTGTAAAACTATAAAAATTTGTAAAAATTGTAATTGTACTATTGTAAAATGTTGACATGTTCCACATCTTAAAGCTTCATTGCTCATGTAAGATCTATGGAATAAAATGAATGAATGAATGAATGAATGAATGAATGAATGAATGAATGAATGAATGAATGAATGAATGAATGAATGAATGAATGAATGGATGGGAGGACGAATTTTTTGCTGTCAATATATTAAATGTATGATTTGTTCACAAGTATTACGAGGAAAAAGGTTCTATAACATAAAACGACACTATACTACATGTCACTCATGAAACATTAAAAGGTTAAGTATTGTTGTTGTTATTATTTTTATTATTATTATTATTATCATTATTATTATCTCTGTACGTCGATCCTTTTTCAGCAAATCTACTGGGGTTAGATCTTCAATTTAAACTCACAGATTTACAATGTAATGTTAAATGAAAGCTAGATGTAAGGACTTGACAAATGTTGAACTTTTCAAATCTTTGCCAAAAAATAAATATCCGAAGCTTCGTTCTTTCGCTTGCTCTGTTGAAGCCATGTTCGCTACAATGTACGTTTGTGAAAAATTATTTTCAAGAATGAAAATAGTAAAAACCAAATTTAGATCACGACTGACAGACAAATACCTTCGTGATCAACTACGACTGGCAGTATGTGACAGTTCCTGATTTTAAAACTCGGTCGTAGAGACATTCTGAAGACAGTTAATTTTATGAATTTTAGGTTGTGATAATGTGTCCTATGTTTTCTTATTCATTTCTTTCTTCGTTGCACGTACTAAACATTACTTTGTAACCTTATACTGTATAAAATCCGTTAATAAGTCAGACAGTTGCTTCACTTCCCCTTCGGTTGTCCACCTCTCTCCATAGGTGCTCAGCGCACGATCGCATTTTCGCCACGGCTGCAGTATGGTATTAAAGATTGGGAAGGCCGTGTCTTAAAGCTCAATCCACACTACAAACAACTAGGTGACTTGTAAACTACACACTAGGGAGCTTCGGACATGTACATATGCTTGAAACACGGCCTTCTTCATAGACTATTTTTTTTTTTCTAAAAACCATGACATCAAGGTGCAGCACTGAGTTAAGAAGGCAGTGTCCTAATGCAGTTTCATTACGAGTTACGTGGGAAGTATGAGAGCCTAATGCTTATTATAATAATGTTTAAAATATTGTAAAGAAGATACTAACAATGTCAGTGTTCAAAGTTGTGTTATTCTACATTATATCATAGTCTAGTATATACAGTCGCGAAGCTCAATACGTAGTAAATATGCAAACATTAGATAGTTGCTCACCACTAGGATCGCTAATATCGCCTCATTACAGGCAATGCAAAATAGTACCGTCACAGTCTATTGTTTCTAGTACCCTCAAAACTCAAGCTTCGTGACTGTGTATAGTAGACTGTGATTATATTTACATTATTTCACTTCCAAAGCATCTTCAGATTTCATAACCCCAATTCCTAATGAGGTATCCATGTTTGTTTAGTGAACAAGTCAACAATCAAACAAGCATTTTCGTTTACTAGTTACTACAGACTTAATTGCTATGCACTACGTAGCTTTGGATCATGACGTGGCTAACGAGAAAGACAGGCTTCGGGGCGACGTCACATTCTTAGTCATAACATGGCCAACATTGCACAAGTTTATATATAAATGCACGTTTAACATGAGTTTAATACAACCCCGGGCCATAAGCTTGAAACGGTGGAACCAAAAAGTGTACTAGTATGGCCGTCAAATTACCCATAGTTCATCTCTTTTTCC